>NC_137149.1:148158190-149358190 GCF_951394435.1 Stenella coeruleoalba | reverse complement strand
AGCTTTTATTTAGTGAATTTACTTTATTATAATACATATAAGTACAAACACCAAATGTACTATATTGTTATTTCAGGCCCTCAGCTTGAAAGTATAAATAAGATACCAGGAGAAATGTTACATTTGCTCCCTGATTTTAAATAAAGAGCTTTTTATGAAGTTTGATTTGTAATTTCTGATGGGTAGTGTGATGTAGCAGAAAGAGACCTAATATAATCTTCAGTTCATCAAAACTGTAGTGATATGTCTCTGTGGAAAATATATGGAGACCAGAGGCATAGGTTTGGGGCATAAATTCTTTGTGCACCACTAAGGACCTTCACAGGACAGTTACTTGAAACACCGTAACTTCAGTTCCCTCATCTGTAAAATGAGACTAATTTGTATTCCCCCTAACACAGCTATTAGAAGACTCAGACTATATAATATACAGGTAAGGAACTTTATGTTTTCACACACTAAGTGATATTAGTCAGCATTATTCCCCAGTTGGGCCAAAAATGTACGGTCATAAGCAAATTACTCAGACAGACCTCATTTTACTTTTCACTAAATTAAATTAAGGGATCGAAAGACACGATCTTTTCTATGTTTCAAATTCTAAGCTTTCACTGACAATTCATTGCTGTAAGCTGTGGCTTCCTGTGAGTGACCAGAATTTCATTTTCTGAGCCTTTGAAAGTAAAGAAAATATGTATGCTAATTACAAGTAATTTACAAGACTAAAACGATTACCTGATATATTGCTGGCTTTGATTCAACTTCTTGGAAAGATGTTTCAAAGCTTTTTGACTCGGAAAAGCAGAATAAGAAACGGCAGCAGGGTATTCTGCTTCTTCACGGGGAACAGGGCAGCTGGAATTGTGTGTTCCCATCGTACATAATCCCCTAACCTCAGTGTGGTCTGAAATGAAAATTAGGACAGGGTACGCAGACAAGAGGGTTACTTCACAGTGGGGAGGACAGAGCTTTTCAAAATTTTATCATTTCACTTTCAATGTTTAAAACAGTGGTTAACAAGTTCAATCACTGCCCCCTTAACAAGTGGTATTTATATTTCATTTACATTTTAGTATAAATACGTCAGAGGAGACAATATAAAACAAAGACGTTACCCTTGAATTCATGGAGTCACTGGATCCAGATCTTTGTTAGAAATAAGAAATTCTTGGGCTTCCCTGGTGGCGCAGTGGTTGAGAGTCCACCTGCCGATGCAGGGAACACGGGTTCGTGCCCCGGTCCCGGAAGATCTCACATGCCGCGGAGCGGCTGGGCCCGTGAGCCATGGCCGCTGAGCCTGTGCATCCGGAGCCTGTGCTCCGCAATGGAAGAGGCCACAACAGTGCGAGGTCCGCGTACCGTAAACAAACAAACAAACAAACAAAACCACACAAAAATCAGCTCGTTTAATATAAATCTACCCTTTGACAACTGCGTTGGCTTTCCTGGAGTCTTCTCTATCTTTTGCTAGGGTTTCAAAAGAGTTTTCAAAAATCTTGTTTTAGATGAATGGCGAAGAAACAAGGGGATGTATTACTGTGAGGAAGATTAGAACTGGTTTAATAAAGAGCCTAGCAGCCTACAAAGCAGGAAACTTCTTACCTTCCCAATAATACTTCTTATGTAATTATTACAAGTGGCCCTTGCATTGAATACTGATCTTTACAGAAGCGTTTTGAGGAACATCGAACAAGTCTTGCTGTGTTTTGAAATAAAAATTGTAGGCACATGATAAATAGGAATCAGACCAAACCAAACAAAATAAAACAAAAAACAGGTTCTAGCATATAGGAATATTTTGAAGCTACATATATTCGACTTCCTCATATGAATGACTTTTTCCTAAGTAGCAGAAGCTGTATGACGTATATCCAAGGAATATTGGAGGTCAAATTTCCCCAATGAAAAATATAACCCCCTTTTCCTTTGCTAATTTCTCGCTTTTAGAGATGAAAATTGTAACTGTTCTGAGGATTTTACACCTTGCTCAGCCTGGGCTTCTGGTTTCTCAATCTGCTCCACCCCCAATTTCAGCGAGCAGGAGTCCTTGAGGTTTAACCAATTTTCATCAATAACCACACTCATTTTGTGGCCTTTGCATAAAATACAGCAGTCGAGGCTGTGAAACGTGGGGCAGTTTCAATGTTTGTGTTGCTATGTTTTGCCCCATAAACGCCGGCAGAACCAGCTATGGGCATTTATGGACTTGGGAGAAGCTACTGTAGAGTGAAGCCAAAAAACATAATTAAGGCAACCATTTTCTCACAATTAGAGGGACAACCTCTACGAATACTTGTGGTTTTAGAATCATCTCTAATTGACCAGGCTAATTGAATCTCAGGAGACTCACCGGAGATCGTCTCCTTAGTTTTTAATTCTACCTCTCTTTACCTCACTTTGAATCCAAATGCAGCTGGAGTGAAATCTGTGGGGACAAAGACGTCTTCTCCTTGTTGAAGTTTCTTTCTAAATCGCAGATGAAACTGTTTTAAACAGAAATAGTAATCAAATGAAAATGATAAAATGAAGCACCAGAGAATATTTCCTCGAGAAGAAATGATTGCTGAAAGCATTCAAATTCAGTAAAGCACAAAGGCTAATTATTGGTTCACATGAACACTTTTGAGAAATTATTAAAACTTATTATATTAAATAATAAACTGGAGAATATGCATTGTTGCGTATAAATGGCGCCATCTCCTGACAGAACTGAGGAATTGCGTGTATCTCAGAGCCTTTTAGGAGCGCCACGGTAACATTTTACAGGTATATAACCTCTAACCATTAACATGTATGAGTCACAAGTATTTTCTTGGAAACTCAGGACTCTAAGTTGAAACTAGTCTTATATGGAAACAAACTAAGAAATTTCAAGAGATGTAAATGAAAGTCCTAGGGAGACTTCCCCAAGCATCCAATTAAAGATTTCAGGGAGAGGGTCAATCTTACGACGACGTATGCGTTTCTCCCCTCGAGAGCTCTCCCTGGGGTTAATCACAGCTTCAGGTACAGTCTGTTAAAATCCAGGCTCTCCTGACTTACCTCATCGCCCTTACTGCTCTTGCCAGCCGCCCTTCCTTTCTTCTTCTTAGCATCTTTCCACAGCATTCCTGGAGGTTACATGTCAGTGTCCTGTCAGTCACTCACTGGACTTCTAGGTGCAGAGTCTTTGGCTGATTTCAGTTTGGGAACAGACTGCCTGCGGGGGCCAATAATGCACCTGGGCAGGGGGACATGGGTGCCCTGGGGGAAAGCGCTGGAAGGAAACTCGAGAGAGAGAAAGAGGCCCTACAAAGCCATATTTCACCTGCACCGTGATTTAACCAAGGCTCAGGCATAACCAGAAATTTTCTTGACGTTCCTTTCAGTTTCACTTCCTCTTCTTTCTAGCTCACAACCTTTAGTTGCCTCCGCGTAGGGCCTCAGGGCAAAGGGAAAAAAGAGAGTGAAACACAAAAAGGAAAGAAGACCAGCAAGGTCTCTCCCGTCGTGCCTACCCTTTACTTGATAAAGAATTCAATTTTAAAAAGCCTATTATTTTTATTTGCTCACGTGTTCCTCTCTTCTGTGACATTTAAAAATGATGATTTCCCACAACACTGTAAACCAACTATTTAATAGAATGGTTTTGAACAGTAAAAATAAAAATAAAATAGATAATTTTGGTTGCTCTCGCTTGCAGGGCTCTGATACCGTCTCATCGATGCCTCTTCGACTTTAGGATGAACATTGTTGCCTTTTCTTCGTCTCCGCTCATTTAGAAAGTATTTCACCGTCACCGCCCTCTACTGTGGCGACTTGTAGTAAATTTGGACTCCCTCTTTGCCTGGCGAGGAAATGCCGCCCCTACCCCAGCGTTTGCCTGCATTGCCCCTGTCTGAAATCAAAGCCCAGCATCCTCCCCCCGCAGCGCCCTCTGCTTGCTTCTTTGTTATTAACTCTCTAAGTAGCTCAATAAAAACACAGACCCTCCCGCTTTCCTTCCTCCTGCTTCCCCCGCTCATGCCCTTGGTTTGCAGAGCAGATGCCTTTGGCCAAAGATCCATCCTCAGCTTTCTCCCATCACCGTGCTCACAAACAAAAGAACGGGGACTTGAATGACAAAGCCAAACCCAGGGAGAATCTAGAGGGTTCTGAATTAGTGTTATCTACCACCCTTGCACAAGTAGCATCAGCAGCAGAAAACCGCTCATTACCACGGAAGACTGCAAGAGATGAAATAAGGGCATCCTGGTGGCGCAGTGGTTGAGAGTCCGCCTGCCGATGCAGGGGACGCGGGTTCGTGTCCCGGTCCGGGAGGATCCCACATGCCGCGGAGCGGCTGGGCCCGTGAGCCATGGCCGCTGAGCCTGTGCATCCGGAGCCTGTGCTCCGCAACGGGAGAGGCCACAACGAGAGGCCTGCGTACCGCAAAAAAAAAAAAAAAGAATTTTATGCAGTGTCTAGAGAAGTATGTTCTGGCCCACCACCAGTTATACAGACACATTTTTATGGTGTTTTTCAAAAAATCTTATGTGTTTTTAATAAAATTTTTGATCCGATTGAATATGCATACAGCTAAAGGTACATAAAAGTTATCTTTAGCTACTACTTTTAAATTTAGCTTTGAATTAAAACTTGTATTTTACTATCTCTTTGGGGCAACGCATAACCATTAATAGTGATGCAATTTCTCTTTTAGATTTAGACAGCTTTGATAAGACTACAGGGTCTGCAAAGGAAGACAGTGTAAAGAATACCTTTTCTTGTATTGGAAGTAGATATTTTTCTTAATAATCCTGGAAGGGAAAAGCAAAGCAAACTCACAGCTTAGCATGTTCTTAATAAATACTTTAATGCTGCCTTGCTTTGGGTTTGTATTAAGACAAAAACCAGAACTGCTATTTTCTTTATGCCCTGTATGTAAGCATTGTGGGTTACTGTTTTTGTGTTCATTACAATATTTTCTATAAAATACTAAATGGAAGAAATTAGCCACTCTATCCTATCTATTCAAAGCAAATAAATTCACAGACCTAAAACGATAGCGTTTCGTGCAGAAAGGGACGCTATGTTGCCACCAAGGCCAACCCTGTAAGCCACTGCCACCCTCACTCATTCAACAGTGGCGAAAGCTCAGACCCGAAGAGGAAGAGTGTAAATCCCACAAGGTCCGGGCTCTTTGGCTGCTCCGTTGTATGTGCTGTGGATCCACCCATCTGGTAGGTAGGAAGCACTCGGGAAATACGTTGAATGAATAAAAAGTTTGCCCTAGCTTTGCACTGCTTTCATTACACACATGCCATCATGATATGAGAAAACGACTGTAAGTTTTCCAACCTTTTATTTTCAAAAATGCAAACTTCCAGCAAAGTTGCAGAAACTGTGCAGTGAATACCTATGTACTCTTTACTGTAATTCATTAATTTTAAACATTTTCCCACATTTGCTTTATCTTCCTCGTTAAGTGAAACTTCCTCTTCTTGCTGAAGAAAAGGGACATCCTCCTGTGTAAATAAGATATAAAAATCACATTCAGGAAACTTCACTTTGATACAGCACTCTTTTTTAGTATACATCTCATACTGAACATTTCTAAATTCTTCCCCAATCAAACTTTATAATGTTTTATTTCCCAATTCAACATCCCATCAAGGATTACAGGTTTTATTTCCTTGTCATTTCTGTTTATTCACTTTTAATCCGGAACAGTTCCCTATCCATTAATTTATTTTTTGGGTTTTTTTTTTTTGTCTTCTCATTGCATTGCTAATTTTGAAGAATCCATGTCTGATGTTTTGCAGAATGCCTCTCAGTTTGGGGTTGTACAGTTTCTTCTTCGTCATTAGGCTCAGGTCTAGCATTTAGGGTCATTGGGACCACACGGGGATGAGCGTCCTTCACAAAGCATCACATCGAAGAGCACATGACCTCAGTCTCTCCTCCTATTGGTGACAATAAGCTTGATCTCTCGGCTAAGGTGTGTCAGTCAGATTTCCCCTTTGTAAACGTACCTTTTCCCTCTGTAATTAATAAGTAATCTGTGGGAGATTAGCCTATCTCGTCCCCAGCCTTTCACCCAGTGATTTTAGTATGAATCAGTGAGTCTCGTCTTAATTAATTATTGCTATGGTGTTTACAAAATGATGATATTCTCTTTCTATCTTTCTTTCTATCTCTTGTTGGCATTCTTCTCTAAAGTGGAGCTTTAACTTCTGATCTCCCTTATTTCTAAAAAATTAAAGAATTGCTTTATTATCCTGTACGTTAAAACCTATTTCCGTAGTTGCTATTTTTAAAAAATTGTTTAAAGTGGCACCTTTTCTGGAAGAACTAATGGAAATAAATTTACTGTATTTACTACTATCTCATTTTCAATAGTTATCTATTAAAATTAGTAACTCAAAAATATATTTTAGACGAAAAACATTGTTAATTTGAGAACACAAACTTGTGATGTTTTGTAGTCAGATCAACCAATTTAAAGCACCAAAATACTTAGCTGTAGAAAGGAGATAGAGTTCATGATATTTTGGCTCTCAGTTACTTGGGTGGTTATAAAGAGAGTGGTAAGGCGACATATAGACATGCTAACTTTTGGGTGTTCCTTTTAAATAACTCTGTTTCCTCTGCTATATTTATATTATTCTTTTCTAGCAGATATACTAGAAACAAAACTTCTTGGATCAACACAAAATCGAGTCACAGACTCTCTGTTTCTTCATTCTATTTTTTGATATATATATATATATATATATATATATATATATTTTTTTTTTTTTTTTTTTTTTTTTTTTTGCGGTACGCGGGCCTCTCACCGCTGCGGCCTCTCCCGCCACAGAGCACAGTCTCTGGACGCGCAGGCTCAGCGGCCATGGCTCACGGGCCCAGCCGCTCCACGGCACACCGGATCCTCCCGGACCCGGGCACGAACCCGCGCCCCCTGCATCGGCAGGCGGACTCCCAACCACTGTGCCACCACGGAAGCCCCTATTTTTTGATATTTAATGAGATGTTGAACTTGTTATCCAAACAGAATTCTTCTGATTTGCATTTTTGTGCACTGATTAAATGAAATGCCCGTCCTTCGATTTTTAAATATAGGAAGCAACTGTTTTGTAATGCACATAGGAGTAATACACACAGGAAAATGTTACAGATCCGTAACACCATCATTAACAATCACATATTAAATGCACCTCGGATATATCCTAATTATTTATGTGTTCAAAAAGCCCATCCCCGGCTGGTGTGTTCAACCTTCTGAAAATGAAAGTCTGGGGGGACTGCTGGTGAGTTTCACTTCAGCTCTGCCACACCTGCCATTGGTCCAGTCTGTGGGAGGTTTGTTTGTCACTCAGCTGCTGCGACGCCACCAGGGAAACAGCCTCTGTATAAGCACCTCTGGGGCTTTCTTCCCAGCATTGCAACTGTTCCTGAAATTGGTCAAGGTAGCGACGGGCTCCACTAGTGCTTAACCTGCAGGTCCAGGAGGTTGCAAAATCATGTGTCACTTGGGTCAAGGTTACCCGGATAGCGTCAAACTATCCAAACATTGTACTGGCAATATCATGTTCCTGTCTCTTTTCTCAACTCTGATCTCTTATCTCTTTGCACAGTAGAACATTTGGAAGAAACGTACCTACCTTCCAACGAC
Organism: Stenella coeruleoalba; assembly: GCF_951394435.1. Lineage (NCBI taxonomy): Eukaryota > Metazoa > Chordata > Mammalia > Artiodactyla > Delphinidae > Stenella > Stenella coeruleoalba. The sequence continues at coordinate 149,350,554 of NC_137149.1, read as the reverse complement.
TGAGAACAAAAATATTGATTTCCCGTAATCTTCATACCTTTGGGAACTATTCTAAAGAAGTTGTGTGCTTAGTGCATGTTCCAAAAAGAAAGCAAAACAAAAGAACTCAAAGACGGCAAATCTTAAAAACTGAACATTCACGAGGTGTAGATCACCGGGCGTGATATAATAGAAACGATTTAGTTTTTTCTCCTGTGAATTTCACACACTACAGTGGGGTTAAAAAAAATGCACGGCCACCCGGAACATCAATGTGACCTTATTTGGAGAGAGAGTCTTTTTATGGATAGATGTGATCTGTTAAGACTCTCAGGACGAAACCATCTGGGTTTGGGACCCAGGGACGCCCAGGGAGGAGGCTGTGTGAAGACAGAGGGAGCGATTGGAGTGTGGCTGCCGTCAGCCAAGGGTCTCCAGGAGCCCCCGGAAGCTGGAAGAGGCAGGAAGAATTCCTCCCTGGAGCCTTGGCGGGAGCCTGGCCCTGGCAGCACCTTGACTTGGGATTTTGGTAGAACTGTGAGAGAATGAGTTTCTGTTGTTTTAAGCCACCGCACCTGTGGTAACTTGTTCCAGCAGTCCTAAAAAACCCGCACACACACTGAAGAGAAATCAGACGGATTTTAACTGAGGACTTGTAAAAACGTTGTGAGGTTCCCTGGCAACTAAGCCGGACGATAAAGCCTAGTTTTCAAAAGTGAACAGTGAGTTTATACACGATGTGAAACTCTTCTGCGGCTCTAGAGCAAAACAAATGTGACCATCCAGATGAATGCCAGGAAGGATGTAGAAGATGGAGAGAAACACCTCATGATGTCTATGTCACAGCAAAAGGCCAGAACCTCTGCAAGGCTTTCAGTCCGTCAAGAGCAATGAGAAGTATTTTACACTGTGCTTGGGTTTTGCGTTAAATTCCCAGGGGTAGCTGTTTTCATTCAACAAAGACAGGACACCTGATGTGGCCCAGGTTCTGCTCCCAGCTCTGTAGGATGCATCCACGAGCAACACAGAGATGACGAATCTTGCAGAGCTGCTAGTTCAGCAGCAAGCGACAGTAAACCTAATCAGTGAGTAAGTTACCCAGCGCGTTAGAGGAGGAAGTGTGCTAGGGGCATAAAAGAAGTAAAACCTGGCAGGAGAAATCAAGGGTCTGTGGAGACAGTGCGATGAAGGTGACAAAGGGGGAAGTCGCTGTGTAACGGGGAAGAACAACTCTGACTCCATACTGGATCTGCTCCTTTGTGTTCTAGGGGTAGGGCAGAGAGGAGAAGATGAAAATAATGTGAAGAGCCCACCTGAGGTTCATGGTTATGACTCTAAAGTGAGCCCAGTAGCATGGCACTAGGACAAGACACATTTGTAATTTCAAATTTTCCTGTAGATGTAAAACAGGAGAAACAGGTGAAATTAATTTTAATCATGGCTCTTGTAACAACATAATTTAAAAATATTACTTGGACTTGTAATCAACATAAGAACTATTAAGGAGACATGTCCCCATTCTGCTTTCAGCGCTTGGTCTTCAAGATCTGGTGTATATTTTGCACTCACATCTCTATTTGGACTAAGCACATTCCAAGTGTCAATAATGTGTGTTTAATGGCTATAGCGTTGGTGGTGCGGATGCAGGTGGTGACGGCGGAAGTGACTGGAGGAACTGAGAGTCCAGGCTGCTCATAGGACCGTCTAGACGTGTATTGAAAGTTCCAAGAATAAACAAAGGAGAACCTCTGAAGAAAAAACCAATAAGCAGGTAGGTAGAATCTCTTGGACACATGAGAGGACAAGGCAGGATTCTGTCCATCACAGCAACAGTGAGGAGTGATGCAGTTTTTGGAGAGAAAGAAAGAAAGAAGAATAGTCTGAAAACAAGAATAAGAAGTGAGTACACAGCCATAAAAAGGAGCGAACTTCTGCCATTTGCAGCAACATAGATGGACCTAGAGGTTGTCATACGAAGCAAAGTAAGTCAGACAGAGGAAGACAAATATCATATGATATCACTTAAATGTAGAATCTAAAAAAAGGATACAAATGAACTTATTTACGAAACTGAAACAGATTCACAGACACAGAAAACAAAACTGTGGCTACCAAAGGGGAAAGGTTGAGGGGGATACACTGGGAGATTGGGATGGACGTATGCACACTTCTATATTTAAAATAGATAACCAACACGGACCTGCTGTAGAGTACAGGGAACTCTATTTAATACTCTGCAATGACCTATATGGGAAAAGAACCTAAAAAAGAGTGGATATATGTATAACTGAATCACTTTGCTGTACACCTGAAACTAACACAACATTGTAAATCAACGATATCCCAGTATAAAATAAAAATTAAATTTAAAGAAAGGGAGTAGAGTTTCTATCGCTCCCCATGGTACAAGGCCTAGGGGGTTGTGGAGAGAAGAAGCAGCCTTGTTGGAGAGGGCTTCTTTGGGGATGAATGTCTTTAGGGGATGTTTTTTCAGGAAAGTGAAATCAACCTGTTAATCAACAGACACTAGTTTGCTTACAGCTCTTAGGAGGTGAGAGGGTCTTTGCTGGGGTTGAAAACTTGTGTAACATACACATACTTACATTTTTCAACATAGGTAAAGAAAGATTTGACTAAGTTTATAATATTTAAAATAATTGTTTTTCTAGACATGGGAAAATTCGGGGAGTATTTGACTCTAGTTAATGATCAGTCATTTCTGGGAGGTGGAACCTGGTGACTTTCATTTTTGACGTGGTGCTCTTTTTGTATCAATATTGTCTTACAATGTGTACATTTTTGTCTGAATAAAGAAAAATTCAAATACCTATTCTTTCCTGGAGGTCCTTTAATTTGATATAACCTCTCTCCTGAAGAAAACATGGGATTTTCAAAAGAATTGTTAAGTGAATGAGATTGGTGTGTGTGTGTGTGTGTGTGTGTGTGTGTGTGTTTGTGTGATACCAAGTTAGATAATAGATACAAAGGACAACCAAAGTGACCAAAGTAATGAAAGAAACGCCAGAATATATCACCTCAAATATGCTTCTTTGACATAAAAGTGATATGGAGGTGAAGGCGATTAAGAAGCAGTAAATGCAGGAAAAGTTCCCCACTTTCTGCCTAAAGGCAGGAAATAAATCCTCCTTTCACCCTTAGCAGCCCAGAGAAGTCACCGGAGAAATCTGCAAACAAAACCTACTCCACTCGCCCTTATATCCCAAGTTACTTCTTCACTATTTACTACCTCAAACCCCTTTGTCTTGCCAATTCTTCACAAACTTATTGTTTCTTGGTCTAAAAAATATAAAAGCTTCCTGCTCTGGTCCTTTCAGGGCTTCGTTCCCTTATGAAGGCTCCCGTGTACATGTACAAGTTCAACAACATTCGTATACTTTTCTCCTGTTAATACGGCAGTTTGATTTTCAGACACAGCCAGGGACCCTCAAAGGGTCGAGGAACACTCTTTGCTCCCCTTCCGTAACAATTCTGAGCATTCACTGCACGCAAGCTAAAACCAGCTTTCACCGGGACAAATGTGTTTCTCAGACGACTTACCAAAGCAGGTGGCTAAAGACAGCTGAGGGGACTTCCCTGGTGGTGCAGTGGGGGTCCACGCTCCCAATGCAGGGGTTTGATCCCTGGTCAGGGAACTAGATCCCACATGCATGCCGCGACTCAGAGTTTGCATGCCACAACTAAAGAGCTGGCGAGCTGCAACTAAGGAGCCCACCTGCAGCAACTAAGACCCGGTGCAACCAAATAAATAAATATTAAAAAAATAAAAATAAAGATAGCTGGAGTCTGTGGGTGCAGGCGTGTTTGCAGAGCTGCTGTTGATGTGCTGAATTGATCCGTCAGTTGAGGAGACAACAATGGTTCTTTCCCTTCTGTGACATGAGGTCTGCCCCTGGCTGGGGCCAGCAGCTATGGTGCGCAGGCCCATGGCTCTTTTACAATGGCCTTTGTAGCTTGAGGTGACTGAAAACTTTTGCGTAAAATAAGTCACGACTCGCTCAAGTCTGAGTGATAATTTGAGTTTAAAAAAAGTTTAAAGTTGCCATTATTTTTCTTTTTTATCAAGATAAATGATATATTTTTTTCTTTTCCATGACGGTTGATTACAGGATATTGAATATAGTTCCCTGTGCTCTACAGTAGGAACTTGTTATTTATCCATCCTATATACAATAGTCTGCATCTGTTAATCCCAAACTCCCAGTCCATCCCTCCCTCCGCCCCCCCTTGGCAGCCACAAGTCTGTTCTCTATGTCTGTGAGTCTGTTTCTGTTTGGTAGATAAGTTCATTTGTGTCATATTTTAGATTCCACACGTAAGCGGTATCCTATGGTATTTGTCTTTCTCTTTCTGACTGATTTCGCTTAGTATGATAATCTCTAGCTGCATCCATGTGGCTGCAAATGGCATTATTTTGTTCTTTTTCATGGCTGAGTAGTATTCCATTGTATATATGTACCACATCTTCTTTATCTATTCCTCTGTTGATGGACATTTAGGGTGTTTCCATGTCTTGGCTACTGTGAACAGTGCTGCTACGAACACAGGGGGTGCACGTATCTTTTTTGAATTATAGCTTTGTCCAGGTATATGCCCAGGAGTGGATCATATGCAAAGTTGCCCTTATTTTTCTGTTTGTTTTAATAGAATTTCTTTCTCTTACATTTTGTGGTTCTCCTACTTGCGGTTATTACGGTTTATCAAGTGGGTTATACTTTGTCAATCAGTTTGAGCAAATATCAAGACAATAATCTCTTCTAGGAGACAAAGTAAGTTTATTAAGAGAAGGCAGCCTAGCAGAGTAGAACGCGCACAGTGTTTGCAATGGCCTGGCTGTGCCATTGACTGGCTGTGTAGCCAGAAAATGTCCCTCGGATTCTCCTTCGGATCAAGTACAATGGCTTCTCATAAAGCTGTCCGTGAATTAAATGAGGTAATGTGTCTGCTCCATGGTGAGCTCAATACTTGTTAGCAATGACTGTTATAGATTAGCCCACATTATCAAGTAGGGATGACTTGTACGAGTTATTTTTTTTGTTAGAAGAATCACAACAATTATAATTAAAAGCAGACGCTTCCAATGTTTAGATAGAAAGATATTACAGCTGTTTCAATCTTCAAAGTCACGTGCAGCCTATAGTCTTTTTCTTTTTAACATCTTTACTGGAGTATAATTGATTTATGTTGTTGTGTTAGTTTCTTCTGTATAACAAAGTGAATCAGTTATACGTGTACATATATCCCATATCTCCTCCCTCTTGGGTCTCCCTCCCACCCTCCCTATCCCACCCCTCTAGGTGGTCACAAAGCACCAAGCTGATCTCCCTGTGCTATGCGGCTGCTTCCCACTAGCTATCTATTTTACGTTTGGTAGTGTATATATGTCCATGCCACTCTCTCACTTTGTCCCAGCTTACCCTTCCCCCTCCCCATGTCCTCAAGTCCATTCTCTACATCTTCATCTTTATTCCTGTCCTGCCCCTAGGTTCTTCAGAACCTTTTTTTTAAGATTCCATATGTATGTGTTAGCATACGGTATTTGTTTTTCTCTTTCTGACTTAACCTCACTCTGTATGACAGACTCTAGGTCCATCCACCTCACTACAAATAACTCAATTTCATTTCTTTTTATGGCTGAGTAATATTCCATTGTATATATGTGCCACATCTTCTTTATCCATTCATATGTTGATGGACACTTAGGTTGCTTCCATGTCCTGGCTATTATAAATAGAGATGCAATGAACATTGTGGTACATGACTCATTTTGAATTATGGTTTTCTCAGGGTCTATGCCCAGTAGTGGAATTGATGGATCATATGGTAATTCTATTTTTAGTTTTTTAAGGAACCTCCATATTGTTCTCCATAGTGGCTGTATCAATTTACATTCCCACCAACAGGGAAACTGCAATTGTTTTGCATTACAGTAAGTCCCCTACATATGAACGATTTCCATTCCGAGAGCGCGTTCGTAAGTCCAATTCGTCCATAAGTCCAACAAGGTTAGCCTACGTACCCAACTAACACAATCGGCTGTATGCCACTGTTTTTATGCTTGCTTCCAGACATCCTGGGCTTGAAATAAAGACACTGTATTACTGTGCCCTATACAGTCCTGTACAGTAAAGTACACAAAAGCACAACCCCTTGTGGAGGCTGCACGCACGTGACAATGTACGCCAGACACGTGAACTAACTTACGTGACTGGACGTGCAAACGCACGTTTGCATCTTTGAAAGTTCACAGCTGGAAGGTTCGTATGTAGGGGACTTGTTGTATTTACTTTCAGAATGTCAGCTGACTGCAGCGCACATGCTCGTGGCAAGAATGTTCCACTGCAACAGGTGGGGCTCGTGAGGAGTCTGCCCAGCCCTCAGCCTTGAAGGTGCTTTCTATGCAGGCAGACGAAGGCTCTGGTTCCATGTCACCTGTGATGTGGGGATGTGTGCACTTGTGTTTATATTCATGTCATCACCCGCACCCCGTACTTCTGTCCTGGGCAGGTGAGACGAGAATACAGGTGAGCTGCGGAGGTGTCTGCCTGTTCACACCCGGCACAGCCGCGAAGTTATCCTCTGCTGTGCTGGGAAAGGTGTTCACAATCGTAGGGACAGACAGCAGTGCTGGCAGGATGGAGGCATCACTGGGCCCCGTCACCATCAGCAAACAACACTCAGAAAGACCTGCCTTGAAACAAGTGTGAGCAGCCACACTGGAGCCAAGCACACGCACTTTCAACAGACATGAGGTTAGATCTGTGACTTTAAATTTGCTGCATATACAATTTTACTGGTACCTTTTTATACATTTGCTTTGGAGTTTAAATCCTTTACAGGAGTCAAGCTTCTGATATTATGTCCACCCAGGTCTGGGCCTGGCTGGTTCCCTCCTACGGCTTGGGCTCGCTGGTGACACCTCTCCGAGGGCCCTTTCCTTGTCAGTCAAGCTGCCCCAGCCCTGCTTGGACCGTCTCATGACCCTGTTTTATTTTATTCATTGGGATCTAAAGTCATCATCTTTTTTTCTTAATTCATCTTAATTTTTATTGTCATTTTTCTCTTACTAAGAGTATTATCTTTATGAAAGGATGGATATTCTCTGTGCCGCTCGTCATTTGAACCCTTGAGCCTAGAACACTGCTCGTAACGTACTCGACGTGCTCAATATTGTGACTGAATGAATGCTTTTAGAGCAAATTTAAATAACCTTATAATAACATAGTTTAACACTTAAGACTGTTTATATTTTGGGTCAGTGTTTTAAAAGGTTGGACGGATGATGAACTAAGCGATTTTAACTTCTAAAACCCAGGCTGTATTTTAAATACCGGAGCTTATGAAATACAAATGCTACATAGAAAATTCTAAGCACTTTGTTTTTTATACGAGAGATATGAGTCTTTGGTGTCCTATTGATATTTTGTCCTATTAAGTTTGGACGCATCTCTTTTAATTTGGCTGTTTAAACAGATCCAAGCCTTGAAGCAACCTTGGAACTAGTGAGACTTATCCTGTCACAAATGCCTTACTTCCTGGAGAACTAATAAACCTGACTTACGGGTCAGATTCTGGTTATTGCAATTCTGTCACTTAAGCAAATAAAAGTTCAAATCAAAGTCAAATCAGCAACTCATTATCATAACAATTGATTTCTTTGCTGTGTAAGAAATTAAAGATATTCCTAGGTTTACAGAAATGCAAAACTTGGTCCTTGATAAAGAGGAGAATGAGTAAAGGGATGTAAAAAGAAAAAACGCTTTTTACCTGTTGTGTCTCCTTTACTCTCACACGGAGCACTTTACTTCTGGTCGCCAGATGTGTGGAGGTTTTTCACCCCATCAAGCGATTCTCTTTTTTTTCCCTTTGGAATTACTGATAACTGTTGTTCGGCCAACGCAGACTTAAAAATCCCACTTGGACGTGAGGCGAGAGCGGTGAGAGGGTGGGCAGCAGATCAGCCGGTGGGGGGCACGGGGAGCCAGGGCCCGGGCTCGTTGCCCCCCGACGAGGGTTGCTGGGGGTACGGCCCGCACAGGCGGGGTCTCTGCCCCAGAGCACAGGTACTGTCGGTGCAAAGGCCACCAAGAGCTCCCCACAAAAGTCACGAGAGGGGGCAAGGACAAAACGCACCCAAAAGGAGGAAGGAGGAAGGCGGGACACCTACGATTTCACCGGCTTCTAATGGCTTCTACCTGAAGACGGCGTCAGGTACCCCAGTTTAGGGATCAGCCCCACAGCACCGCCTCTGACTGCCACTCAGGTGCCAGCTGCAGCAGTAGCTCCTCGGGTCACCCACAGCCTCCGTCCGATCTGGCTACCAATTGGAGGCTCCCCTGACCCCGTCCTCAGGTCCGATTACTTGCTAGGATGGCTTTCAGCGCTCAGAGAGCCACTGCCTCGTGTTTACCAGTTTATTAAAGGTACAGATGAACAGCCAGATGGAGAGAACTGCAGGGCACGGTGTGCGGACGGGTGCAGAGCACTGCTGCCCACTGAGTGCCACCCTCCCACCGCCTGTGCACCCACCGGGCCCCTGCTGGAGGCCAGACTCTTGGGATTGCGTGGAGGGTTCATCACACAGGCGTGATGGACCTGTAACCCCATTTCCCGCCCTTCTCCCTTCACAAGAGAAAGGGGCTGGGCCTGAAAATCCCCAGCTTCTAATGGTGGCTTAGCGTTTCCAGTGACCCACCCTTGTCCAGGACTCCACCCAGAGACGCCTCCTTAGAACAAAAGACACTCCTGTCCTCCAGCAAATGACAAGGGTTTCAGGAGCTGTGTCAGGAGTTGGGGTCAAAGGCCAAATATTGGAACAAAAGATGCTCCCAGCACTCTTATCACTTGAGAAATTACAAGGTTTCAAGAACTCTGTGCCAGGAACTATAGTCTCCCAGTGCATTACTGAAGTCTACCAGCTGGGAATGACAAGGCAGCACTTCGGAATGAGAGTCTGGTTTACACGCGGCTCTGTTATCTCCCAACATATGCAGCCTCGGTTCTCAGGGGACCAAAAATGCATGAATCTGTGAAACAACCCTAATGCAGTGTCTGGGACGTAATAGGCATTACAAAAATTACATACTTATTTTCTCTTTCTCTTTTTCGTGTTTTCTCCATCCATTTGTGCAAATCACTTCACACATATTGGCCAATGATTTGGGAGTGATCAATTTAATCTTGGACTCATGAGAATTCAAAGTGCACAGAAGATAGTGAACTGCACTGGAACGACTTTTATTGACAGGTGCTCAGCACGCTGTTGACTTACCTACCCGCCTGTGTGCAAATATTTGCTATAAATATACAATCCCCAGTACCTGAGATTCATAAGTTTAAAGCAAAGCTCATTGACTTTCTTCAAAGGTTATCCATGTTTGTCCCCATGTTTCTAAGTACTATCGACAGGCTCCTTCTCTGTTAAGTACCTAAGCGTTTAGATTGGTCTCTGCTGAACAAGGGGTGATGGGACGAGGAGGCTCACCTTGGTAGAACGTTCATTGCATCCTTGTTTCCCTGGGCGGATGCTGCAGGCCGAAGACACAAGCGAGAGAACACACAGAACTTACCTAGAGGAAATACAGCCTAGTGAGCAAATCAGGCCGAAAACCCTAGGTTCAAAATCAAAGATAGTAAGTCTAAGAATTTAAGTACAGAGTCTTGTTGAACACTGGGGAGGGGAATACAGGGCTCCGCTGGGGTTATCACGGAAAGCATGGAAGCAAAGAGGAGGAAGTGCCGTTTTAAAGAACCAGTAAGAGTTCAGTGGGGGAGTCGCGCGAGCGCGCTAAGAATGAAGGACTCAGGAAACCGCAGAACTTAGTCACTGGGCTCCAGATTTATTAAGAGATGTTTGGGTTGGAAGCAATGGGAAATAATATCTGAAAATTGCACAATCAGTAACAGGGTGAAATCTTGGGTTCTCTGCTAATACGTTATGATGCAGGTTTTGTTGAATATTTAAAGATATGTTTAACCTGGCAGCATCAGAATGGGCTTCCCTCTTCCTTTTCAAAGAATTGACTTGTCTATTTGAGCATTTCACAAATTTTCCTGACTCAAAACCCCCTTTAATAATGTTTCTATGTTTAGTACTAAGTATTACCTGAATAGTGATAACATGAACCATATGAAGTTGCTATTCAACTATTCTGACTCACAAAAGCAACAATTTCATGTGATTCAAACCATATATTATGGCTACATACCTAAACTTTTCCATTATTTTATCCAATTGATTATAAAATGTGTTCTTAGTACTCTTAAAAATTATATGATACATGAAGATTATATCATAAAATTTGTTTTGTACAACTCATACTATATAGACAATTTTGAATGATTTCTCATTGTATAAATAGTACATTTATCTAAAAAATTATATTAATTTATATAATGAAAAGCATAATCTGGGGACATATTTTAAATGGCAAAATATCACGTTTGACCTAGGGAAAGAATGAATATTAAAATGTGTGTGGGAGTTTCATGACAAATAACACCAGCAATAGTGGACAAAAGCCATTTCCACACAGTGGGCTAGAGCAGCCTTGCACAAACACGTCTCCCACGAGTGTTTCTCTTGTTTTCCTTTTCCCTTGGAAACGAGTGTAGAAGGAAAATCATCATTGTGTCTGTACTGCTAAGAGAGTTCCAACATGGAGCCCGGAGACCACTGGGGAAATGTGGCCTCAGTGTGTCTCAGCCCGGATGGAATCTGACCTTTGACCACTTATCGCTTATCGCCCTAGTGAAGGCGTCCAGAACATCTGCCAGAAACTCGAGACACTTTCCAGACGCTCACCCTAAAATAACTCGCCACAGTCCATGTGTTTTTGGACCCCTACCCAAAAACGACGCACGATTCCTCAGGGACAAGTATTTTCTGACCCACATCAAGAGTCCATCACCATTCTCGCCAGGTAACTTCAACAACCTCGTGGCTTTTTGTCTTTACAATCCCCTGACTCTTTCTCTTCCTTAGGACACTCTTGGTTTTACCCGAATCTGTGTCTTCCAAGCTACAGTTCTTAAGACCACAAATAAATTCTTTTCTTAACTGCAGCCTCTGCATTGTTCTGGGGTCGACTTTTCACGGCATCCGATGAATAGGCTACAGGGCAGCTGCTCCAGCCCCAGCTCTGGTGCAACCTCGGATCCAAGGGAAGCCCCCGCGGGAGTGCGCGGCGCTCCAGCGTCTCCTCCGTGGCCCTGGACTTGCTGGTGGGTGCTCTTCTACTCAAGGCTCTCACCTTGTAGAGGTTCTAATTTATTTATTTGTCCTCTGTTGTTGACTTCTGTTTTCAAGATGTCGTTTTCTGTTTGGTCTGAGGAATAATTACTGTTGAAATATGGAAAGTTCACTCTCTAAGGGTCAGTCTGCCGAGCAATCCCTCTGGAACTCCTGCTGGGTTTTCGTAGGAGAACTGTGGACCCCAGCCCTGCAAGTATTTGTTTTGCTGACTGTGATTACCTGGGATGATTAACAATTAAATTGACCTACTTGTGGCTCCTTTGAAATCCCTGAATTGTTTACCTAATTTATTTATTCGTTTATCTAATTTATTTGTGAGTCTATGTGCCCAGTCAGTTAGAAAAAAGGATGTAAGACAAAATAGGGAAGCACATTTCAATTGGTGTTTTGAGGGCCCCAAACACACTAATGAATCCACTAATGCTTCCCTCAGAGAAACGAACTCACGATTACTTCAAAGGATTTCCAGATTGGAAAAACGTCCTCTGAGGCTTCTGAAAGTCTCCCTCCTCCCCCCACCCCACCCCTGCTTCTTCCTGTTCCTCTGAATGTCCACCGCAGTGTTCTCCGCCCTGCTGCCCACCTCTCTCTGAACGTATTTCTTATAACACTAAGATTGATCCCGCATAGAAGGCAACAATGTATCCAATGGCCTGGTGACATTGTCTATGATTATTATGATCATTGCGAAAATACTATTTATTCAAAAGTCTTCCTAGGAGGAGCTTGCATTTCTCTCCCTGTGCCTTTGAAATGTAAATGTTCTACCAATACTTCAAGAACCCTTTTTTAGATCATCACCAATCTTAAGACTGAAGATTTATTTAAAAGACTGAGGAAAGGGGTCTTTTTAAACACAAACTCCTAACGGAACTCTCTTGTCCAAACCGCCTTCTTAAAATTGCTTGTCAAGGACAAACACAAATCTTAAAAGTCTTCCCCACAAATTATGAAAGCCATCTAAGCAAGTTGATTTACTTTATTCCAACTGTAATTTATAAACTAGTGACTTTTGTGTTATAATTGATTTATGGCTAAAGTTTGCTTGTTTTTGGTGGTGCTACTTGGCCTGTGGGGTCTTAGTTCCCTGACCAGGGATTGAACCTGGGCCCCGGCAGTGAAAGCACTGAGTCCTAACCACTGGACCGCCACTGGAATTCCCTGGCTAAAGTTTTAAAAAGAAAGCTGTGAGATCTCTGTCTGTGTCTGTGTCTATCACTTTGTATGTCGAGATATGTACATTTTAGATATGGTATTTTTTTCTACCTCTAGATGGTATAACCAAAATTAATCTGTAAAGAGTTCTATTTAATTGACTTAAAGAAAATTAAGTACTTACATAAATTCTCAGAAATATAATAGAAACTAGCCCAAATGAATTTCAGGTTCATGTGGTCTGGGAAATATCTGGTATTAAATTAACATTTGGTGTAAAACTTGTTAAAGTTGGCTGGTTTAATTGATACAGACATGTCGTTAGAGCTATCAGCATTAAGTATAATACTTTTATTGTACCTAGGTTTGCTAAAAGTCAAAATACTGAAAGCTTTATTGCTAAACAAGTCTAAGTTTACCTACTTTTGACCTCTTTTTCAGATAGACTAAAACTATTGGGTCTATAAGTAAATGTGTATATCTTGTGCCTTATTAAAAGATTGTCCTATAAATTAGCACATCCTTTTAAAAATTATAAAATGTATTTATAAGTATGCCAAGCCACGTAACATTAATACAATTCACAATTGTTTAGTTCTTTATTTTTACTAAAAAAAATTTAGGGTTTCAAAGTATTAAGAATTCTACTTAATATATGTAATTAAAACTCCTCAAATTATAAGGAAAGCATCTTTGAATGAAAGGAAACTTTTTAAAAAAGGTATAAAGAATGGAAGAGCATTTGTTAAGGGAAAAAAAGTGATTTTGTCCTAAAGCTGGTTATTTGTAAATGAGAAAGAAAACAAGGGGCAAATAAAATGGAATTAGAAGGTTGTAAGAGGTTTTTAAAAAAGGAATCTATATATTTTTTCTACATTTATTTATTTATTGTTGGCTGCGTTGGGTCTTCGCTGCTGCGTGCAGGCTTCCTCCAGTTGCGGCGAGCGGGGCTACTCTTCATTGCGGTACACGGGCTTCTCATTTCTGTGGCTTCTCTTGCTGCGGAGCCCGGGCTCTAGGCGCGCGGGCTTCAGTAGTTGTGGCACGTGGGCTCAGTAGTTCTGGCTCTCGGGCTCCAGAGCGCAGGCTCAGTAGTTGTGGCGCACGGGCTTAGTTGCTCCGTGGCATATGGGATCTTCCTGGACCAGGGCTCGAACCCGTGTCCCCTGCATTGGCAGGTGGATTCTTAACCACTGTGCCACCAGGGAAGCCCAAAAAAGGAATCTTTAGAAAGGAATTTTATGAGTGGCCAATCTGGATAAAATCAGAATAACTTTAATTTAGTAAATGAGTTTTAATAACAAAAGTAAGCTGGTGAAAAATTAAAGTTTGGTTTTTTCTCTCCGTTAAAAGACAAAGTTTTCTTAGATTATTGTTCTGGTCTTAATGATGAATTGTAAACAAAGGTTTTCTTTACTTTTAATGCAATCTGTCTGGAAAAACAAAGATTTTTACAACTATATAACCATCTATATTTGCCTGTGGCATCTTTAATTGTTATCTTGGTTAAATGAATAACTAAGCATTGTTTCACAGTGACCCCTGATCCAATTTGAACAAGTGTTTTAAATTTTTTGATATTTTTGACAAACTTCTCCAAATCAAATTCTGTTCTTTTTACTTAGAACTAACTTTGAGGTATGTTTCAGAGGGCCCCTGAAATATCTCAAAGATTTGTTCTCTCTCCTTATAAAAAAGGGTCATTAATTAAGTTTATTTGATATGTTAAAGTACATGGGCAAGAAAGGCTAAGATTTCTTTATTGGCATATAAGTGTTTCAGAAACTGTGAAGTTCCTAGAAATTTGATATTTCTGGTAAATGTTATCAGCCAATTCTATGTATTGTCTTAAAATGTTGTATACCACAGAGGAAATAACCTAATTTCCTTTGTCAATTGCATTGTACTCAGCTCTTTAACCATGTCATTTTAAGTTTTTTGTCATTTCTAGACAGTTATTGTTTTACATTGATGCTTTTACAAACATGTTTCATCTTCAGACAGATTCAAGGACTCTGACACTTAATCTAGAGTACAGTTTTCTAATGAACTTTCAGATCATACCATTGAACTGGGAAAGAATTTATGAAACTCTAATGAAGAAACTGATGACTTCATATAACTGTTAACAAAAGATAAAGGCCAAGAATTTATTCCATGGGACTGAATGAACTGATGGGGATGATTACAATATTTATGACTTTTTTTTTTAAACCTTGCTGGTTCATTTATGTTTTGCTCTTCCAGGGTTAAAGAAACCTCCTCTCTCAAGCTGTCTATGACTTGCAGCAATTTGGTAAAGTATACCTTTGTAAACAAAGATGAAATATTTATCTTATTCTCCCTACCCGATTCCTCCAGAATTCGGAAACTCTTAGTATTTTTATTTTTATTTCAACATAGTTACTTGCATAAGTTCAATAAGAATCTGTTCTCCTTATTACAGGACACTATTGGAAGTGTTATATTACCAAGGCTTTGACTGGAGTGTCATATTTGAGAGAAACAGACTCAGATGTGACCAGAGAGCTTTAAAGAACTAAGATTGACTTTATAGAGCCAATAAGACTCTTGGAAATATTCACTTGGTACCTTGGTTACATGGTTCCCAGCAGCATAACCAGCTTAGTAAGGAAGGTAACTTCCTGGAAGGTGCAGAAAACTCAAGACATTTTGGGGACCTCAAGAAGAGAAGAATTCACCCATATCTGTAGGTACTGCAGGCAAAGTCTGATAGCCATCCTTTGCTTGTCTTTCCTTGCCCTGAGAGGTCTTTAAAAGTTCAATCTGGGATTCCCTGGTGGTGCAGTGGTTAGGACTTGGTGCTTTCACTGCTGTGGCCTGGGTTCCATCCCTGGTCAGGGAACTAAGATCCTGCAAGCCATGGGGCATGGTCAAAAAAAAAAAAAAAATTCAATCTGAGATTCCTTACGAAAAGTTCCAGCAAATCCTGTTTTAAAAAGCCTGTATGGTCAATCGTTATTGTTGTTACATGTATATAAATAATCAGATCAAGTTTTCTGAAACCAGACATTTTGCAAACACGTTAGTCTTAATTTGACTCTCTTTGGTAGAAATGAGGGTGTTCTGAGAGAGAAAAATTATGTTTCAGTAATACACCTTTGTGGATATTAGGTTCCAGTACTCAGTTGTCTGTGAGGTTTTGTTATTTATCTGTAAACTGGACTAGATCCTGAATTCTTCTGGTTTCCTCCAATATCTGGCTATAATTCTCCAAACTAACATTTTCAGTTCCTCTCCCATTTTTTGAACACTTGGAATCACTGAGAACTAAAACTGCCCTTTTTCCAAAGTCATGGGAACTAAAATTGGACAACTTGATATAAACCTCAGAGAAACCACCATAACATCATGTCTGTATAGACAATCTTTGTACCTTCTGTATCTGAGCCACTCAGAAAGTTTACCTAAACACCTGATGACAGCATCAGAGACCTTGCAAAACATGCTTTGACCTTGACATCTAGAATCAGCTGGCTCCGCTCTGGACTCGGGGCCTCATTGCGATCCGGATCGCAACTAGTGATTCTAATCGTGCTTCTGATTCGTTCTCCCTTTGCTGTTTTAAACAGTGTATGCTTTGTATCTTTTGCTGTTGTGCTATGATACCTTCCACAGGAATAATGGTAGCTTGAGGTCTTGAGATGACTAACCACTCCTCTAAGACCCCTCCCGATGAAGATACATGCCTATTTCGAAGACTCGCTTCCTGGATGGCTTCGTGCTGCTCCTATGGGGCCATAAACCCTCAAAGGGCATACCTTTCACGCAGCCACCTCTTCACCCCTCAGTGGGGCATGCTTTCTGAGAACGAGCCTTCCCGGAAGCAAGGGAGTTGATACTGTTGCCAAAGAACCAAATGGTTCACCATCAGTGCTTCTAATGGAAGCTCTCAATCAAAGGAGGGAAAATAAAAATGGAGTTGGTATTGTTAAGAGAGCTCTCCAAAATGGAGCCAGGAGGCCAGGAAGGAAGTGTGACCTGTGCACATTAGCCTAGATGAAATCTGACCTTTTGACCACTTACTGTCCAAAGAAGGCATCCAGAATGTCTGCCAGAAACTCGAGATACTTCTCAGACTGTTACCCTGAAATAACTCATGACGGTCTGTCTTCTTAGCAGATCCCTGCCCTAAAACAACTCATGATCCTTGAAGGCAAATGTTTCCTGGCTCAAGCTGGAGCCCATCACAGCTCTCACCAGGCAGCTTTAACAACCTCATGGCTTTTTGTCTTCCTGACTCTTTCTCTTCCCCAGAACACTTTTTTGGTTTTACCTGAATCTATGTCTCCCAAATTGTGATTCTTAAGGCCCCCCAAATCTCTTTTCTTAATTACAGCCTTCTGCATTGTTTCTTGATGACGCTAGTCATCCTAAATCCACACAGAGGAAAGAAATAGTCCCTTAATTGAGCCATAATTCGCAACCTGAGTACCCCTTCCCTTGAAATTCGTGTCCTAAGCGTTTCTTTTCTGCTTCTTATGGGTCTGCCGTAAAAGTTACAACTGAGCAAATATTACGTGTTGATGGCTGTTGCAGAGTTTTACCAAAAGACTTTGCAAAGCTCCTACTTTTATAACGAAGTTTAAATTCCAGGTAAAGTGTTTTTTTTTAATTTTAAAATTTTTAATTTTTTGGCCACACTGCAGGGCATGTAGGCTCTTAGTTCCCTGACCGGGGATTAAACCCACACCCCCTGCACTGGAAGTGCAGAGTCTTAACCACTAGACCACCAGGGAAGCACCCAGGTAAGGGGTTTTAATTCTCTTGAGATGCCCATCTATGGGAATCAAACAAAACATCAACAACAACAAAGCAACAAAGAAAGGCTACTTCATACAACAAAAGGCAATTCACCATACCAAGTAAATGAATGGAAATGGATTGCTGAATGGCTGCTATGTTTACAGAACTTTCTTTGCTTGGAGAGGAAAAAGATTTTGAAAAACAAAGGTAACTATTTCGTTCCTAAATGATGAATAAGAGATCTGCATATTGCTTTGGTTTTCTCCAAAGCAGAGCCTGAGGCAAGGGCTTGAGCAGAGGGAGTTTCTTTGGGAACTGGTCCCAGGAGGAGGTGAGGTGATGAGACAGGCAGGGAGGGAGGAAAAACCAAAATCAGGATTCCTTATGGAGGTCAAGGCTGTAGACAAGTGGGGATTCCGCTTGGATGGTCCCAGAAGGGTGTGGGGTGTTTTCAGAATCATCTTCTGAAAAACAGGATGCTGGGGCATTTATCCATGAGAAGTCCCCTCCTGGCTTTGTGTTTCCATGTCTGCCACCATCTCTAACTGTTGAGTAAGAAAAATGGGAACAGTTGGGCTGGAGAGTAGAGTGGGGATTGTGGCAGTTCTAAGATTTGAGGGTTATGTGAGAGAAGGAAATGGACCACTCCTCAGCAGATTACAGGTGGCCTTTTGCTTGAAACCAATGCTGTGTGGCTGAAGGAATAAAGTAAATTCCCCTCACTTTCTGAATTACGCCCAACACCAGCTCTTGCTAATTCTTCCCTTCGCTCCATCTCACAGGCTCACTCTCTACCCCCTAATCTTAGGCCAAGAAAAGAACCAGAGACATGGGTTTTTATTTTGACAGTCAAGTTATTTTTGATATTCCTTTAATATTCTTTTAGGACATATCTGAGAAAAAAATGTTATTTTGTCTCCCACGTTTTCAGTATTTTTACTTCTACAGGTTGGATGGTTTGGAGGGTTTCGTTCGGCCCAGGATTGGGCATGATTCTTGTCTTCTAAGCATGGACATCAGGCAGCTTTGCCTCTAGCATTTTCTCTCTGTAACCCATGGGTACACAGAGTTATGTGCTTGAGGACCCGTGAAGAGTTTAGAAGAGATTACCACAAAGCATTGCCTGTAGCCATATGGTCTCCTCTTTTCACCTGCTCTAATGTCTGAGGTTCTTACCGTGAGATTTCTTTGCGTTAAAGTATATTTCTAGAAGGTCTGTATAAAATATCCAGTACATAAGCTATGTTGGGAGCAGTAAGTATTACATTGGTTATAGAAGTTTTAAACCTGATCACGAAGAAAACGTTTTCAGTATGGGGTAAGCATCAGGTTGACAAATTGGTTTTCAAGTGGCAACATTTAAGTGTTGGCAAGATGCTGACCAGAATATAACTAGTCCTAAATCTCATAATATTTTCTATTGCAAAAATGAATGAGGGCTTCCCTGGTGGTGCAGTGGTTAAGAATCCGCCCGTCAATGCAGGGGACATGGGTTCGCGCCCTGGTCCGGGAAGATCCCACATGCTGCGGAGCAACTAAGCCCGTGCGCCACAACTACTGAGCCTGCGTGCCACAACTACTGAAGCCCGTGCTCTGAAACAAAGAGAAGCCACCGCAATGAGAAGCCTGCGCACCACAAGGAAGAGTAACCCCCGCTCGCTGCAACCAGAGAAAGCCCGCACGCCCGCACGCAGCAACGAAGACCCAACACAGCCAAAAAAAGAAAGAAAAGAATGAGAATACATGTGTTTGAGCGCTGTCATTGTAGCTACTGTCCTGGCTGAAGGAAACAAGCTTTTCTTAGGTTAATTTAGGATTTCTCTGGTGCACTGAATCCAAATCTTTGAATAATCAGCTCTTGTGTTGCTCAGATAAGCCACTTGAATTGACACTGCTTAGGAGATCTAAGTAGAATGTTGTTTAAAAAAAAAAAAGACAGAAAATTTTTTTGCTTCTAAAATATCTAACTTTTCTAATATATAGTGAAAACAACATCATTTCCTTATTTCTTTCACTAGCATGGGGACCAGTAAGTGAAGATCATTTCTCAGCTGAAAGGCTTAAAGAGAGTAGAATAAATTATTTAGCTGTATTCTTTGTAAACACACACTTAGCTGAATAACCACGTAGAGAAGGAGGAGCTATTAAATATTTTCTGCTTCCAGACACTCTGGGCCAGCACACCAGGAACAATTGCTACCTTTCCTGCTGACAACCCCCAGTCCAGGGAATAAGCAATGGCCTGAGGTATCTGTAAACACCCCAGTGGAGTACAGGGATCTAGGATGTGATTTAGATGATTTCCCAGCTCTTATAACATTTTCATGCTGTTTATACTTCTGTAAAACTGCATTGATGCTACAATTTATTATAGTCATAAAATCAGAATTTTCATGTGGATGAAGACCTTCGAAATTACAATCAACTTTAACACATTCATTGCTTTGGATGAAGAAGTTGATGTGTACAGGCATTAAGTGAATTTTTCCATATCGCAGATTAGTCAGCCAAGACTAGAAATGAAGCTTCTGACTTCTGATGACATAAATCCATCCCTTTAGACGGTGAGAGAAATAGGAAAAGCTGTCTGTCTGTGTGTTTTTTCGTGCCTCTCAGAGGTGGGTAGGGAGGGGGATGGAGCTTCTGCCCTGGCTCCAGGGGCCTCAAAGCAACGGTTTAGAAGTTAGTCCAGTAAATAATGTTTTCTAGAAAGAATACTTTCTCACAGACATTGCTTGGAACCCTGGGCACGTTATTATCGTTTAGAAATTGTCTGCACTGCATCATAACACGTGATTTGGCAACGTGAGAGTCTGGATGCGGCAATGCTAACTTTGTGTTCTCAAAGCAATGTCACCGTCACCATTTTATTAAACATGTACGTCCACCTGACCAAGCTCATTATATGTTGTATCCTGGAAAAAAAAAAAGGAAAAAAGAAATAAAAATAAAAACTGTCTGCAGACAAAGTGGGATGACTGCCACTGCCTGGTAATCAGGGTGTGACAGGTGACCGGTAAATTAATAATGTGCATTTAAGTTCCAATTCAATACAGCAGCCTAACTGCTGCTAATCATTAGATGAGATTCAGGCCAGAAGAGCTATGAAGAGGGGCTGGAAACGGGGTTTAAGCATGAATCCTGCGTCTGTTACATAACGAATTTCTTTCCCCAGAGACATTCGAGGTCCGTTTGTAGCTGAGGAGTTGTAAGAATATTCAAATGTGAGACTGAGAGAATAAATATTTGTTTTTCTCATACAGTGTACAAGCTTACCCTCTTATACACTGAAACACTATGAAAATGTGCTCTTGGAACAGAACAGTTAAATCTTTGGGTTGTTCCCTTTGCCTCTTACCGAGTTAGTTGCTCCTTGCTACTGTGGATGTGAAAGCAGAAGTTGACAAGTCCAATATTGTTAGGCAGAACACACACTTCTAGCAAACAAACTGTCCCAAACACAAATCCACGCTAACGTTTACCAAAGTTCAGCTTCTGTTCCAGCTGAAACAAGAGCCTTGGTAAGAGACACAGAGGGGCTGATTGGCTGGGCAGGGTGGGCAGGGTCCATAAAAGGCAGCTGTGGAACATCTGGGGGGCAAAGACATCACCCGGCCAGAGGCAAAGCTCAGGGCTCCTGTGACAGCACGTCTTCACCATGAGTGGGTGCCCATGTTTAGGAAGCAGCTTTGGGTGAGTATTTACCTCTATCCTAAGTATGGGTAAGCTCTTAGGAATGTCAAGTATGAACACTAATTTCGGAATTTCAAAAGCAAGGGTGAACACTGTCACCTTTCTTCCCTTGTTTAATAATCTACTTTGAAAAGTTAGCAATAAGGGAATTCTCATCAGTCCTTTTATTAGTTATTGTTCCTTTTCAAGCTCTATTTTTTTCTTCTCACTTTTTCATCTGCAGATATGCTTTTAAAAACCTCTCTGTACAAGGCAGTGAAGAAGACAAATCACAAATGGGTGTGAATAGAGCCAGTAAAGGGGGACTTATCTATGGGAACTACCTGCAAGTAAGTGGCAGAGTCCTCACAAGGAGGAGCTTTCATTGCTAAGCGCTAGGTGACATTTTCATGTTGGGGTTTCTGTTTGTTTGTCTTCTCAGTCGCCAAATAGTTTTCTGGACCTAAAGATATCTCTTTTCATACACACGTATGCTTTTTCAAGTTTTGTTAGAACACGTCAAGAGACTCGTATGTGAAGATTCACCTGCCTGACAGAAATACAATGACAGCAGAGAATGCAGAACCCAGGCCGAGGACACATGGGATGAGATAAAGCACAGATAACTGGCAGGCGTTGCACAACTTGTATACCTGAGACCCGGTTACTGAATCCCAGCCCAGATAACTGCAAATGTAGCCAGAACATTTTCTCTTTTAAATTCTTTATCGTAAACTAGAAATGTTGAAGGCGTATGTTTAGATGAAAGAAAGATGTTACAAAGAGGCATTTGGAGATTATTTTTATCTTTTTTTTTTTTTTGGCCATGCCACGCGGCATGTGGGATCTTAGTTCCCCGACCAGGGATTGAACCCATGCCCCCGAGGTGGAAGCGTGGACTCTTAACCGCTGGACTGCCAAGGAAGTCCCTGGAGATTATTTTTAAGACGTGAAGTGATTAGAGCCCTTGATGCCCTTGTTGGTGGGTTTCTAAGGATGAGCTGACAGGCAACATTAAGGTCTTAGAATCGACTCTTTAGGAGAATAAAAGAGCAGCGGACACACAGTAGACTAAGCAAGCTATGAAGCTTTTATAGATGGAAGGGACATGAGGGTCAAGAGATGGGGCAAGAGATGGAAGGGACATGATTTCTCAGTGAGGGTAACAGCATTTGTTACGATAGATTCCTACCAAATATACTTTCTTCTGAAAAGAATAAAACTCATGAATTCAACTCACTCTTTATGAAGACACATTAATTGTTTAAAAGAAAGTAGATTGGTTCCTGAGCATTTGGGATTTGGGGGACTTTTTTCAGTATTGTATTCTATTTATTAAAGTTGGTAAAAATCTAGTTTTGCGATTTCAAAATCAGTCTTTCTTTGTAATCTTTTCTCCAGCTTTATCAAGATATAATTAACATATAACATTGCATAAGTTTAAGGTGCACGCACGTTGATTTGATACACTTATATATGGCAAAGTGATTACCACCAGAGCATTAACATGCATCATGTCACATAATAGCCCTTTCTTTTTTTTGCGGTGAGAGCACTTAAGATCTAGTATGTAATGCATTGTCATTAACTATAATCACTATGCTCTACGTTAGATCCACATAACGTATTCATCTTGTAACTGGAAGTTTCTACAAAATCAGTGTTTCTATTTTTTTGTTTAAAGTTGGAAAAAGTTTTGAATGCGCAGGAACTTCAAAGTGAAATAAAAGGAAATAAAATCCATGATGAGCATCTTTTCATCATAACTCATCAAGGTAAGTTGCACACAAGGTTGGACAGTAGCCATTCATAGGAATTTCCCATCAGTAATGAGGAAAGTTACCACACTTTTACCTGTAAGATGGGGGAGGACTAAGAAATCCCCGTTGTTAGGATGCTCGCGAATCCTTCGCTGCCAGGTAAGTTCTCATAGGACCTCCTTCCGCGATTTATAACAGTCTTCTTTCTGCTACCTCGGTGCTTGTTGGATCAGTTAGGACTCTGCCCTAAACCCGAGGGGGCTTTCTATCTCTTGGAATTCACAAAGAATTTGCAAGCTAAGATGTCACTTTTTCTCCACTTGGAACGTTAGGAGACTATTTTCAAGAAACAGATCCCTCACATTTACTGTAACTTTACATATCCTACGGAGAGCTGGTACTAAAGAGGAATGTGAATTTTGTCTAAAATGTGTGTTCCTACTCTCCATACTTCTGCTTCTGGGTAGTGGTTTTTAACGTAGAGTCCTTGACTTTGGAAGTTTAGGAAGTCCCTGAACTCTTTGAAATTTTGTGCAAAATTTCACAAACATGTCTTTCAGAGGTCTGTGACCCCCCAAACCTTTAGATTTCCTCTAAGATTGTTGGTGTCATAATTCTGCCATCTGGCTGACCAGGGCCCAGCGACTCATGCGGGTCGGTGCTGCGTTTCTAGATGTTTCCTTGTCCTATCAATTCTTTGTGCCTTTTCCTCAAATGAGTGTTTTCTTCGCGGACTGGCTAATATGATCGTCTCCTTTGAGTTAAACAGAATTAAAAATGGAAAATAATGGGGCTAATGTGTTACTTCTCCTGTTTTTTTATGTTGCCATTTTTATCAGTGGCTCGAAGGCAAAATCAGCAGGGGAGGAATCACCGCAGGGCAGCACACGTTGGGAATCAGAAATCTGTTTCGAATCCCATCTCTACCATTAAAGATGGTGTAACCTCGGTCAGGTTTCTTGACCAGTAATTCTCGCCATTTCCCCTCCTATACAATGGAAAGAATGATTGTTTCCTCTCATGCATAGAGTTGCTGTGAGGATGACATGAGTAACGTGCACTAAGCACTGAGCTCAAGGTAGAGCACACAGTCAGCACACAGCGAATGGTAACACCTATCGTCTGATGCGGAGACTTTCCTTCCATCAGAACACGTGGTCAGTGGGTCATGGGACCAGCTACACCAAGTTAAACCTGAAAACGTGACTCACAAACTGATCCAAAAATACATTTGGTTTGCTCTTTTTGTCCACATATGGAAAACAGATTTCTGAAAGTCTCCTTAAATGTAATTTAAAGGTACAATTTGATCCCCTTCATTAGTACAGAAGCACAGCCTGTGCCCAAACAGAAGACGCTAGCGATCACTAAGGTGATTGGTTTCCACGCTCCTTTAGTGACTACACTGGCTGTTTAATTCATCTATTTATATAATAATCACCCAGCATTTATCTTACGCCAAACACTGTGCTAGGAACTGTGGGAAATAGATGAGTATGACAGAGTTTCATCCTGTTCATAGCTTGTCCTCCCCATAGAGTCCAAGTCCCTAGAAACAAATACGTTGTCATACTCATTAGGTTAATGTGTATTAGGGTCTCACTCTATAGAAGTTTAGTATCACTTCCACTTCTCCACACACCTCCAGCTTCCACACGGGAAGTTAGATTTAGATTATGTGCTATATCCTCAAGGACATTAACAATATTTTGTTGAGAGAAGTCGTTTGGAAAATAACGTAAAGCATATGGATAACACGCCTGGCATATTCAAGCACTCAATAAAAGGAGGCTGTTACAACTTTATCACTAATATTTGTTTGTAGCATAAAATGGGGCTATATTGGCCTTTATTGAATTTTAAGTTCCATTTTGATTTCTCTTTCAGTGTGTTAACCGAGTCTTTCATATAACTATGGTCAAAATGCTCCCATCACTTTCCAACTGACAATGATTTTCCCCTCACAGCTTATGAACTCTGGTTTAAGCAGATCCTCTGGGAACTGGATTCTGTTCGCGAGATCTTTCAGCATGGCCACGTGAGTTGCCATGTCACAATATTGTTTTCATATTTTTCTTGGAGAAAGTAGAAAGTGTTATTAATGGGAAAAGTTTAACACCAAATGGTGGAATTATAACTTAACGGGGGAAAAAAGTTTGTAGCGGAGAAGAGTTTAGTCACATCTTCCCAGCCTCGTCATCACCTTGCTTCAAGGTTCCTTTCCGATTTTAGTTTCAAGCCCCTTGCTTAGAACTCCATATTTTTCCCTTAAAAAAAAGTTATGACGAACGACGGTGGATTGCCAGGACAGCTAATGCCGATTCGTTCATCAGTAGGTACCAGAATTGTATTTCTACTGAACGCCTGCATGGGAAGACAGGAGCAATGGTGAGGAAAGGAGACGGAGAGAAAGAGGAGGGGAAAGTGGGAGGGGATGCGGGGGAGGGCAGAGAGGGGCGCCCCGCGAAGCTCCCGCAGCCTCCCTCCCAGCCCGCATTCTGCCCACACCTTCCTCCGCCCTTGGAGGACACAGGACCCAGCCTTGGGTCCCCCAGCTCGGAGCCCCTGCGCCAAGGGGGCTGGGAGGAGAGAACATCCATCCTCGGACAGTGCCCTTCTCGAACGCAAACCCCATCCGTCTCAGCGGCAACTCCCGCCTCAGGACGGAGCCCACGGACCCAGGGGTCTGCTTAACCTGCACGCACGGGTCCCCATGTTCCCCTGGACTTTATTCCTTAAAGCAAAACTAGCAGAGGCATTTGCTAAGGAATCGGTGGGAGTTGTGGTCCAGAATTTACCTAAAACTTGCTTCCATATAGTTTTCTATTTTTAAAGAAAAAAATGATTTTGAGGTTGCAGGCGCTCCTTGTACGCAATTCAGAGTTGCTATGAGTTCAGGGTTGACCTAAGGCACATTTTAGTGCCAAGGTCCCTCCTTAGAGTAGAGACGGCATTAACAGGAACACATCGTTATTTACACTCTATTTAGTGTCTTCCAGAGCTGAGGCCTGAGGACTCTGTTCATCTCCTAACCCCCAGGTCAGGGATGAGAGGAACATGCTGAAGGTGGTGACCCGAATGCACCGAGTGGGGGTGATCCTCAAGCTCTTGGTCCAGCAGTTTTCCGTCCTGGAGACCATGACAGCCTTGGACTTCAACGACTTCAGGTGTGCACGCGACTTTGTCAACACGCAGGGGTTACCCTCCCATTCTGATGGGCTGGAGAGAATGTGTGTGCTGTGTTGTGTGACGTAAGAAGCCTGTCCTGCTGACACTTTGTCACTGGGAACACTCGGGAATCATCACCACAAGCATTTAAGCAGCTACTGGAAATACTTCATCCCTTTCCTCTTACATATGAACACAGCACGATCCGTGAATTTCAATTCATCGTGTGTGCCCAATTTTTATCCCAAAAGGATTTTAGACAACTTACCAAAATGGCAAAAAAGGCTGATATAATACACATAACTAAAGTTAAATGATTAAAAACTAAAAATAAAAGAGAAACAGGAGTGATATATAAAGAAACATGTCAGCATACGTTATAGATTAAACTATAAATTTTATTTTTTAATACTTTAAAATTTTTATTTTATATTGGAGTATAGTCGATTAACAGCTATGCCCAGGTGTGTTAGTTTCAGGTGTACAGCTAAATGATTCAGTTATACATAGACACGTATCTATTCTTTTTCAAGTTCTTTTCCCATTTAGGTTATTACAGACTATTGAACAGTTGAACTATAAATTTTAGAGGTACATATCCAGGAAGATATCTATCTATCTATCTATGAAATCTCTTCTCATAACCAAAATTTGAGAAGAAATCTTCCTAAGAGCGTCAGGTGCATTTACTGATGGAACAGACAGTGTCTTCTACATATTTGATGATCAAATGAAAAGTGGTAGAATTCCTTTGTAGTATATTTAACAACTTGAAGTTTTAGTACCAGTTAGATGAAGGAAATTTGTAAGGATGTGAGTTACGTGGGGTGGGAGTACTCACACTTTGTGATGCCCTATTTTGTGCTAGGCAACATCCCATTCATTTTACTTGTAGGGTCTTACCAGTGCTCATAATAATACTAGGTAGTGAGATTAATGAATTGAACTTTAAAGAGAAATGGAATAATATATATATTTTTGGCCGCATGGCTTGCGGGATTTCCCCCACCAGAGATTGTCCCTGGGCCACCGCAGTAAAAGTGCCAAGCCCTAACCGCTGGACTGCCAGGGAATTCCCTTGAATAATACTTATAAAGAAACTTTTAGCTCTATTGAATGAAAAATATTGCTCCGTGTTCACCTGTCTTTATCTTAGGGAAAGCTTAGTATACACACATGCATGTACGTGTCTGCATGTGTACGTATAAGTTTACATGTAAACACACACACATAGATAAACACACACATATGACCTTTCACAGACTATACAAACATCAACTGGCAGTGACAATGATGGCTAAGACCTCGTTGTCCTGATTTTGGTGAAGTCCAAGTCCTGGGTCCAACGCTAGGCAGTTGTGTGTCTGTGTGTGGTGATGCCTGGGAGAGTCACACTGACCACCTTTCCCAACAGAAGAGACCCTTGCGGCGATTGGCCATGACAACAATCTCCTTCCTCCTCTTCTGCCCTACCCCACCTGTTCTCACAGAGAGTACTTATCCCCGGCATCAGGCTTCCAGAGTCTGCAGTTCCGACTGTTAGAAAACAAGCTAGGGGTTCTTCAGAGCTTGAGGGTCCCTTACAACAGAAGACACTACCGTGATAACTTCAGGGGAGAAGACAACGAGCTACTACTGAAGTCCGAGCAGGAAAGGACCCTCCTGCAGCTGGTGGAGGTGTGTGTGCAAAGGCCACTGGGAACGCCTAGCTCAGCACACCTGGTTACTTGAGCTTCTGCGACACCCGGATTTTAAAATTCATATCAAAGTTGGGTCGCGTTCATTGTAAATAAGAGAAGAATGAATGTATAGAAATACTTTAGCTGGTAAATTCCACTAATTAAAATATTAAAAGCTCTCTTGAGAACTTCAGAGAGATTTATATAATCAATGATATGTTAATATTTAATAACCTCCTTATCTTATTATAACAATCCTTTTAAATATTCCTGCTAAGCAACATTGGATTAGCTGATTTTTAAATTGGGTGTGGTTATTTATTGAATGAGCTTTATTTCTTTAAAATATTCCATAATTGAGAAGTTCCACAAGTTGTGTTTCTTAATTAAACTAAGTCACTAAGATTCTATCCTTCAGAATTCTTTCCCTTCATATCTTACTTCTCTGTGGGTCTGTAAATGACCTTGAGGAATTATTAATTTGTTCTTGCATAAGTAAATTATTAAATAAGGATTGTATAGTCTTGAGTTCCTTGACAAAGTCTTTTCCTTTGCAAATTTAATTTTTATTTTAGTGAATTTGCACAGATTCGGTTTTATTTCTGGATTAAAAATCCTGTGGCATCTTAAAATAATTGAGCGGTCAGTTGACTTCAAAGTTGCTAAGTGTACAATGTCCCTGCGTTTAGAAGAAATCATATCTTATACAGGTCATGATTCCTTCAGCTCCTAAGACATAAACTATTTTGAGAATAAACTAGAAGCCCTCATTAAAAGAATGTATAGATATGTTCATAGATTTATAGAAAAAAACTGGGATTTCTGTAATAATATATTTCTTAATAAAGAGTAAATATCTTTAATGTGATTTCTTTTAAGATTAGGAGAATAAAATATTGCTATTTTATAAATGAAGAAATTGAAGGGAAAGAGAAATATTTACCCACAAAAAAACTTAGGATATATGTTTCTCAAAACCATGAAAATTTTCTATTTCAAGTTCATAAATGTTTGTTACAAAGCATTTTACATATTTTAAATTTTACAATGTATTTACTTGAAAAATATTTATTTCAGGCATGGCTGGAAAGAACCCCAGGTTTAGAGCCACATGGATTTAACTTCTGGAGAAAGTTTGAAAACAACATTGTCAAAGGCCTGGAAGAAGAATTCACAAGAATTCAGGTATTTGTGAAACCATAAGTAAACATAAGTTTGCTACAGGAGAAGTACTGGGAATTTCATTTTAACCATTTTCTATTAATCTTTCGTTTTCCTCATATTCTTTTACAAATGCATCTGCTTGGAATATATGACGTGATTGATTTAATTTTACTGATGTGCAATAAAAATTAAATGAAGAAGTTGATTGTAAGCAAGACTTTGAATAGATGAGACTAATAGACCTTTCTCATTTATATTGAAAATATCATGTTATGACCAGTTCTAGACAGAAGTGGGCTCACAAAGGACCAGTGATCCAATACACTAAGCCATATAACTTTCCTTCACTCTGATATGTCTGCTGAGTTCTTCTTATTGGCTCTCAGACAATGTCAAGTTTCTCTCAGTTAAAAAAATATATATTGTAGATTCCTCAATTTCCCTCACGTTATGGGCCCCATATCCTTTCTTCATGACCAAATTTCTTGAAAGAGTTGTTTCAATTCTACACCTTGAGAGGCTGTGTCACGAGGTGTTTAAAGCAGGGACCTGATGCCACAGTCATGGGTCAAGTCCCCCCGTCCCTGCTTGGTGACCCTGTGCCATTGAACCCCTCCTGCTACCTAGCCTCTCTTTGCTTCGCTCCCTTCATTGGCAAAATAGAAAATATGAGTATCCACCTCATAGGATTACTGTGAACATTACATGAGGTTCATATTCGCAGAGTATTTAGAACAGCAGTCAGCATGGTTATTTCTTTTTCTCCATCTAATTCTCGCCCCGGTTCAGTCTGCCTTCCTGACCGTCATTCACAAATGGTCACTGGTACGTAAATCCAATGACCACTTTTATCTCCATTTTACTTCACTTCCTACTGGCTTTACTACTAATGACTACTTACGCTTTCTTGAACATTTTCCCCCATGGTTTTGGTATTAACATTGTGTCTTCATCTAGTGTGCTGGCCCTTATTTCTCTCTCTCCTTTTCACAAGGGCTCAGAGCCCTTGCATTCCGTCTCTGTCCTCTTCCACCAGTGAACTCGTTTATACCCACTGCTTCAGCATCTGCTAAGACACGAGTAATCCTCAACTGTTTAGCTTAGTTAACTCCTTAAATTTCTTTTTTTCTTGCTTTTTAAAAAAATATTTATTTGGCTGCTTCAGGTCTTAGTTGGGGCGGGATCTTTTGTTGCAGGGTGGGGCATCTTCCTTGAGGTGCATGGGCTTCTCTCTAGTTGTGGCTTGCGGGCTCCAAAGTGCATGGGCTCAGTCAGTAGTTGTGGTGCACGGGCTGTTGCCCTGCGGCATGTGGGATCTTAGTTCCCTGACCAGGAATCGAACCCACATGCCCTGCATTGGAAGGCGAATTCTATTTTATTTTTTATCTTTTTTACTTTTTATTTTTTTTAACATCTTTATTGGAGGATAATTGCTTTACATTGTTGTGTTAGTTTCTGCTGTATAACAAAGTGAATCAGTTATATGTATACATATGTCCCCATATCCCCTCCCTCTTGCATCTCCCTCCCACCCTCCCTATCCCACCCCTCTAGGTGGTCACAAAGCACCGAGCTGGTCTCCCTGTGCTACGCAGTTGCTTCCCACTAGCTATCTATTTTATATTTGGTAGTGTATATATGTCCATGCCACTCTCTCATTTCGTCCCAGCTTACCCTTCCCCCTCCCTGTGTCCTCAAGTCCATTCTCTACGTCTGCCTCTTTATCCCTGTCCTGCCCCTAGGTTCCTCAGAACCATTTTTTTTTCATAGAGTCCATGTATATGGGTTAGCATATGGTATTTCTTTTTCTCTTTCTGACTTACTTCACTCTGTATGACAGACTCTAGGTGCATCCACCTCACTACAAATAATTCAATTTCGTTTGTTTCTATGGCTGAGTAATATTCCATTGTACATATGTGCCACATCTTTATCCATTCATCCCTTGATGGACACTTAGGTTGCTTCCATATCCTGGCTATTGTAAACAGTGCTGCAATGAACATTGTGGTACAAGACTCTTTTTGAATTATGGTTTTTTCAGGGTATATGCCCAGTAGTGGGATTGCTGGGACATATGGTAATTCTATTTTCAGCTTTTTAAGGAACCTCCATACTATTCTCCATAGTGGTTGTATCAATTTACATTCCCACCAACAGTGCAAGAGGGTTCCCTTTTCTCCACACCCTCTCCAGCATTTATTGTTTGTAGATTTTCGATGATGGCCACTTGACTGGTATGAGGTTGATACCTCATTGTGGTTTTGATTTACATTTCTCTAATGATTAATGATGTTGAGCATCCTTTCATGTGTTTGTTGGCAATCCATATATCTTCTTTGGAGAAATGTATATTTAGGTCTTCTGCTCATTTTTGGATTTTTTTTTTTTTTTTTGATATTGAGCTGCATGAGCTGCTTGTATATTTTGGAGATTAATCCTTTGCCGATTGCTTCATTTGCAAATATTTTCTCCCATTCTGAGGGTTGTCTTTTCGTCTTGTTTATGGTTTCCTTTGCTGTGCAAAAGCTTTTAAGTTTCATTAGGTCTCATTTGTTTATTTTTGTTTTTATTTCCATTTCTCTAGGAGGTGGGTTAAAAAGGATCTTGCTGTGATTTATGTCATAGAGTGTTCTGCCTGTGTTTTCCTCTAAGAGTTTTAAAGTGTCTGGCTTTACATTTGGGTATCTAATCCATTTGGAGTTTATTTTTGTGTATGGTGTTAGGGAGTGCTCTAATATCATTCTTTTACAGGTAGCTGTCCAGTTTTCCCAACACCACTTGTTGAAGAGGCTGTCTTTTCTCCATTGTATATTCTTGCCTCCTTTATCAAAGATAAAGTGACCATATGTACATGGGTTTATCTCTGGGATTTCTATCCTGCTCCATTGATCTATATTTTTGTTTTTGTGCCAGTATCATACTGTCTTGATGACTGTAGCTTTGTAGTATAGTCTGAAGTCTAGGAGCCTGATTCCTCCAGCTCGATTTCTCTTTCTCAAGATTGCTTTGGCTATTTGGGGTCTTGTGTGTTTCCATCCAAATTGTGAAAGTTTTTGTTATAGTTCTGTGAAAAATGCCATTTGTAGTTTGATAGGGATTGCATTGAATCTGTAGATTGCTTTGGGTAGTATAGTCATTTTCACAATGTTGATTCTTCCAATCCAAGAACATGGTATATTTCACCATCTGTCGGTATCATCTTTAATTTCTTTCATCAGTGTCTTATAGTTTTCTGCATACAGGTCTTTTGTCTCCTTAGGTAGGTTTATTCCTAGGTATTTTGTTCTTTTTGTTGCAATAGTAAATGGGAGTATTTTCTTAATTTCTCTTTCAGATTTTTCATCATTAGTGTATAGGAATGCAAGAGATTTCTGTGCGTTAATTTTGTATCCTGCTACTTTACCAAATACATTGATTAGCTCTGGTAGTTTTCTGATAGCATCTTTAGGATTCTTTATATATAGTATCATGTCACTGCGAACAGTGAAGAAGTTTTACTTCTTATTTCCCAATATGGATTCCTTTTATTTCTTTTTCTTCTCTGATTGGTGTGGCTACAACTTCCAAAACTATGTTGAATAATAGGGGTGGGAGTGGGCAACCTTGTCTTATTCCTGATGTTAGTGGAAATGGTTTCAGTTTTTCACCATTGAGAATGATGTTGGCTGTGGGTTTCTCATATATAGTCTTTATTATGAGGAGGTAAGTTCCCTCTATGCCTGCTTTCTGGAGGGTTTTTATCATAAATGGGTGTTGAATTTTGTCAAAAGCTTTTTCTGCATCTATTGAGATGATCATATGGTTTTTCTCCTTCAATTTGTTAATATATATCACATGGATTAATTTGTGTATATTGAAGAATCCTTGCATTCCTAGGATAAACCCTACCTGGTCATGGTGTATGATCCTTTTATGTGCTGTTGGATTTGTTTGCTAGTATTTTGTTGACGATTTTTGCATCTATGTTCATCAGTGATATTGACCTGTAGTTTTCTTTTTTGGGGACATCTTTGTCTTGTTTTGGTATCAGGTTGATGGTGGCCTTGTAGAATGAGTGTGGGAGTGTTCCTCCCTTTGCTATATTTTGGAAGAGTTTGAGAGGGATAGGTGTTAGCTCTTCTCGAAATATTTGATAGAATTTGCCTGTGAAGCCATCTGGTCCTGGACTTTTGTTTGTTGGGAGATTTTTAATCACAGTTTCAATTTCAGTGCTTGTGATTTGTCTGTTTATATTTTCTATTTGTTCCTGGTTCAATTTCGGAAGGTTGTGGTTTTCTAAGAGTTTGTCCATTTCTTCCAGAAATTGTCCGTTTTATTGGCATATACTTGCTTGTGTCTTTTCTGATGATCCTTTGTATTTTCTTCAGTGTCAGTTGTTACTTCTCCTTTTACATTTCTAACTCTATTTATTTGAGTCTTCTCCCTTTTTTTCTTGATGAGTCTGGCTAATGGTTTATCAATTTTGTTTATCTTCTCAAAGAGCCAGCTTTTAGTTTTATTGATCTTTGTTATCATTTCCTTCATTTCTTTTTCATTTATTTCTGATCTGATCTTTATGATTTCTTTCCTTCTGCTACCTTTGGGTTTGTTTTGTTCTTCTTTCTCTAGTTGCTTTAGGATAAGGTTAGGTTGTTTACTTGAGATGTTTCTTGTTTCTTGAGGTAAGATTGTATTGCTATAACCTTGCCTCTTAGAACTACTTTTTTTTTCACACACACACACTGTATTTTATTTTTACAAGAGATAAATAAACTGACACCAAGCACTGTAAATGGATGACCACAACAAAATTAGAACTGCTTTTGCTGCATCCCATAGGTTTTGGGTCATTGTGTTTTCATTGTCATTTGTTTCTAGGTATTTTTTGATTTCCTCAGTGATCTCTTGGTTATTTAGTAGTGTATTGTTTAGCCTCCATGTGTTTGTATTTTTTTTTCCTGTAATTGATATCTAATCTCATAGCGTTGTGGTCGGAAAAGATACTTGATATGATTTCAATTTTCTTAAATTTACCAAGGCTTGATTTGTGACCCAAGATATGATCTATCCTGGAGAATGTTCCATGAGCACTTGAGAAGAAAGTGTATTCTGTTGTTTTTGGATGGAATGTCCTATAAATACCAATTAAGTCCAGGTTGTTTAACATGTCATTTAAAGCTTGTGTTTCCTTATTTATTTTCATTTTGGATGATCTGTCCATTGGTGAAAGTGGGGTGTTAAAGTCCCCTACTATGGTTGTGTTACTGTTGATTTCCCCTTTTATGGCTGTTAGCATTTGCCTTATGTGTTGAGGTGCTCCTATGTTGGGTGCATAAATATTTACAATTGTTCTATCTTCTTCTTGGATTGATCCCTTGATCATTATGTAGTGGCCTTCTTTGTCTCTTGTAATTGTCTTTATTTTAAAGTCTATTTTGTATGATATGAGAATTGCTACTCCAGCTTTCTTTTGATTTCCATTTGCATAGAATATCATTTTCCATCACCTCACTTTCAGTCTGTATGTGTCCCTATGTCTGAAGTGGGTTTCTTGTAGACAGCATATATATGGGTCTTGTTTCTGTATCCATTCAGCCAATCTATGTCTTTTGGTTGAAGCATTTAATCCATTTACATTTAAGATAATTATCAATATGTATTTTCCTATTACCATTTTCTTAATGGTTTTGGGTTTGTTTTTGTAGGTCTTTTCCTTCTCTTGTGTTTCCTGCCTAGAGAAATTCCTTTAGCATTTGTTGTAAAGCTGGTTTGGTGGTGCTGAATTCTCTTAGCTTTTGCTTGTCTGTAAAGGTTTTAATTTCTCCATCAAATCTGAATGAGGGATCCTTGCTGGGTAGAGTAATCTTGGTTGTAGATTTTTCCCTTTCATCACTTTAAAGATGTCCTGCCACACCCTTCTGGCTTGCAGAGTTTCTGTTGAAAGATCAGCTGTTAACATTACGGGGATTCCCTTGTATGTTATTTGTTGCTTTTCCCTGCTGCTTTTAATACTTTTTTTGTATTTAATTTTTGATAGTTTGATTAATATGTGTCTTGGCGTGTTTCTCCTTGGATTTATCCTGTATGGGACTCTCTGTGCTTCCTGGACTTGATTGACTATTTCCTTTCCCATATTAGGGAAGTTTTTAGCTATAATCTCTTCAGATATTTCCTCAGTCCCTTTCTTTTTCTCTTCTTCTTCTGGGACCCCTATAATTTGAATGTCTTGGTTCAAGGACAACTTCTGTGGGATGTTCTTACCCAACCTCTCTGCTACTATAAGTTATTATGGACAACACTGTTCCTTTACACCACTGCCTATGGTTGTAATTTAACTTAAGTTTTCAATGTTTCAGTCCCACCAGATAGAGATCAAGGGACTCAATTTTGCTCATGATTTTTATCTCTATCACATTAGCCTTATTTACTGAATAAATCAATAATCAATTGGCTATAGTGTGCACACACATTCTTACCACACAGTGTGGTTGTTCTGATGAATTGAAGACAATTGGGGAAACGGATTTTTGCTCCAGCCCAAGTAATTGAGTTGTAAGTAGCACATGTGTTGTAAGCAGGAAAATAAGAATTTCCTTAAACAAATCAATAGATGTCAAATAAAAAAATATACAACAGTGGAAACTATCTACGGAATTGTATTTCTAGAATACTGCACTGAAGATAGAATTTCAGTAGAATTAGTAGTATCTCTGACTAGGAATTCTTAATTTTTCCTAAGTGGAATTACTTTACTGCCTGTATTAAATAATTGCTGTCTAAAATTAGACCATCATTGACCACTTGTAGTTACCTCCAGCTTTGCCCATCTGAGTCCAGTTTTCTTGATATTTATGAAGAGAGTATTTGGATTTAACAAATCATTTAAACTTAAACAAAAGTATAGAACCAGTGGTATGAGGAAGGTCCTGTCTCATAAGCCGTAATTTCCAAGCTGCAGTATTAGATGATATAGTACATATCCTAAGTACACCCTTTCTGCACCCAGCTAGTTTTTTCTCACAAGCAATGTTTTCTAAAATAAGAATCTCTTCTCTCTTGGGAATATTAATGCAGTATTTTCCCCAAAGGCCAAGGAAGAGTCAGAGGAAAAGGAGGAACAAAAGGCTGAATTTCAGAAGCAGAAAGAGGTGTTACTCTCCTTATTTGATGAGAAACGCCATGAGCATCTCCTTAGTAAAGGTAGGCATTTCTATTCCGAGGATCCTTCCCCTGGAATGTAAGACCATGAGATCAAAAAGTCAAACCTTACTTGGGGGGAAGAAATGCACACTGATATTTCCACTCATAGGCACAATGAACTTTTCATTTGTTGTGGAAGTTAAGTATTTTCTATACCAGGTTTCTCTTTTTTTTTAAGTGACTTAAAATATATTTAATAAACCTTATTTTATAATTCTATAATTTATTTGAAGTATTTCCAATAAGGTGTTCATAAATGATACAGGAACTTAGTATTTAGGAAAAGAAAAAAGGTCAAGTCCTTTTGTATGTGGCTGTTTATTGCTTGATTTCTAACCCTGCCTATTTAAAGGTTTTGAGAATTTAAAGTATGTGTGTGTATATATATATATATATATATATATTTTTTTTTTTTTTTTAATTTGTCTTTTAAAATCTAATATTAAAATAATGTTTTAAATGATAGTTTTCCAAATTCAAGCTAAGGGATAAAATATTTAAACGAACATTCACATTCTTTTCTAAAGACATGTGACACAGTTATTTAAGGTGATGACTGCCAAGTGAACATGAGCGCCTTAAATTACCTATTAAATTAAAACTTGCTATGTGTCTTGCAGGAGAGAGACGGCTATCATACAAAGCACTTCAGGGGGCCTTGATGATATACTTTTACAGGTAAAAGCAAATCAAAAGAGGAGAGTTAAGGCATACAGCATGATTGTTCTAGTTATTTATTTTTGGTTTTCTTTGGCTGTGCCGCACGGCTTGTGGGATCTTAGTTCCCCAACCAGGGATGGAACCTGTACCCCTGGTAGTGAAAGCACTGAGTCCTAACCACTGGACCGCCAGGGAATTCTCAAAAGAGGTGAATTAGAAGTAAAAATGGAGGAGTAGATACAGATAATAAATCCAGTATAAAGCTTATACATTGCAATCATAGTTTTAAAAAAATCATTTAGATTTGGCGGGGGGGAAGCTTAGAAAATAATCGTGAAGTTTCATGAGGTTTTTCTTTATTTTAAATAGTAAGAGTCCAATTTTATACCTGTGGTGGGTAAAAAAACATAAAAACACACACAAATTAATCAATATCCTTTTCATTAAATTCTGCAGAGTGTTATGTCCATTAAGTGTCCTAAGGACACAAAGTTTAATCTGTCTCAGAAACTCAGCCATGAAATGGGTTCTGTCACTTAATGATGTTGTTATTCCTGTTTTGTAAGATGAAAAAAATGAAGTGAAAACACCTTATAAACTGTTGTTCTGCTTGTTCAGCAATTTCACGTCTGTCTTCACCATCCACAGTGTCTGGGGCATCCACGTCCTGTCCTCCTAGCCACGTGGGTGAACGGCCCATCTTTGTGTTTCATAGATTAAATGTGTCAGAGCAATAGATAGCACACTAGTAAAAAGCAAAAAAAATAAAAAATAAAAAAATAAATTAAAAAATCTGTGTTTACTGCATGTCTTACTTACTTGGGTTTAGTTTTTAATCCTGTCCCATCTATTTTTCAGAATGGCAGCATAAAAAACCTTTCTGTTTTCCTCAAATGTTAGTAAGCATACGCTATTCAGGCTTATGTATCCTCGGCAGAAAATGCACTGAGAGAGCTGGGGGATTAGATGAAAAAGGAAACAAATATATCAGAGGGAGCTGTAACAAGCAGTCTTTGTTTTCACGTTTTAACATCTTTGCCTGGAAGAAGTTTCTGACTGTTATTGGCTAGAAAATCCAAGATGGTGTCCGTGTCTGCCTTTAATGAGAACGGGTGTGAGGTGCGACTCTGGCGGGTCACTTCACGTCTATCGAGGAATGTTCGAGACTCTTACACACATGCTGCAACATGAGTGGTGTTAAGCCCTTTTATGAGATGAGGAAACTAAGCCTGGGAGAGAGATCAGAGCTGTCACAGCTCCTAAGAGGCAAAGGGGATGTTTGTTTCAGGCCCAACAGATGGTAGAACGTGTGTTCTTCCTGACACACTGGACTTGCCTGAACACTTCTTCTTCTTCTTATTACTATTATTTACTATTATTATTATTATTCTTTTTCTGCCCCAGGGAAGAGCCCAGGTTCCAGGTCCCTTTCCAGCTGCTGACCTCCCTCATGGACATGGACTCGCTCATGACCAAGTGGAGATGTAAGTCCCCCCGGACCCCCCAGAGCTGCTCCCTCCCTGGCACCCTCCCCTCCCCCATAACTGTGGGTCGGGGTGGGGCTCCGTCATAAAAGCAGCCGAGCAGCGGCTCTCAGGGCCGACCCGCGGCTCTCAGGGCCGACCCATCCAGGGCGCGGCAGGCGCAGTGCCCAGGGCTCACGGCTCCTCTGTGGGCCCAGGAAGACGCTGTGTTTGATAAACAGAAGAAACAAGCAGGCTTAGGGTCGAAGCAGATTTCGCTTGTAATAGCAATGCACTCCTCTTGGCGTCAGTACAACTTGAAAATATAATTTCAATAGTTCGAGTTCATGGAGGAAGGGCCCCATGACGACACGAGTAGCGAGGGCTCATGTAAGTCGCAGGGCCTCCGCCCACGGCGTCCGAGGGCAGAGCGTGCGTAAGGATGGACGGACGCCCCGCGCAGCCTGGACCAGGCAGGGCGCCGGGCAACCGCCCCGCACCCTCATCCGCTCACACCTGAGCCTTCCACACGGCTGAGGGATAAGGGGAGGTGATAATCGTTACCAACCCCTTGTCCTTGGCGCACGTGGAGCTAACACGTGTGTCTGTCTAGATAACCATGTGTGCGTGGTGCACAGGATGCTGGGCAGCAAGGCGGGCACCGGCGGGTCCTCGGGGTACCAGTACCTGCGCTCCACGGTGAGGTAAGCCGGGCATCCCTCCTCATCTCGGGGACCCACCAGCGCCTTTTTCCCCACGGAGATGCGCCTTATCCAGGAAAAGTCACTTATACTCCCTCCTGTCTGGACTGCCGGCAACCCATGTATCCTTAGATTAAGGGACTCCTCCGCCTTCGGAGGTCACTGAAAACATCCTTAGTTCTGGAAATTCATCATTGCATCCTGGGATGCGAGGGGGCGGGTACCGATGTCTGCATGACCTGGGAGGGCAGGAACCAGGTAACCCAAGAAGCGTTTTCAACTTATTCTGGCTCAGGTCTGGGCTAGACTAAAATGGGTATCATTGATTCTGCCAAAGTCCTCCTGGCCAGATGAATGACACAGCTGAAAATAGGTTCCTGTTTGCTGAGATGACTCTCTTGTATAGGATAAAAACTACTCCCATGTGCTCCAGAGGCTGCCTTTTTACATTGTTTACAAGGAAAGAAAGCAACATTTACTGAGCACTTCAAACATGCTAGAGAGATTTCTAGGACATTCATGTTCTTACTTTATTTAGTATTCACAGTATTATAGACAGATGGATATACAGATAGACAGACACATCTGAAAACTGGGAAACTTACAGAGCCCCGTGGGAAAGGAGAATTGAGAATAAATTAGATTTAGTCTTCAAAATTCTTTTTTTAAAATTTTATTGCAGTATAGTTGATTTCCAATGTTGTGTTAATTCCTGCTGTACAGCAAAGTGACTCCAAAATTCTTTATAATTCACTATTTTCATCCCTAGTCTTACTACCTGATGGACTAAGTTATAAAACACAGTGTTTCTATTTTCATCATTTGTAGAGATGTTCAGTTTCCCCGGGAATAAACGCTAGGCTGAATGAGTCACAAAAGTTATTGGTTTGAATTTTCACAGTCATTACACATTTTCTCTTTTCCTGGGAGTAAATTCTGTAAGCAGCATGAAACTGTAAATGATTGTACGAAACGAGCACAGCCATCAGGGGTGGTGGGAACGGTGAACACAAACAGCCTTCCTGGTGTGTCATTTTCTCATTAAATCTTCACAAAGGCCTGGTTAGAGGATGGGATTGTAGTTTTTATCTTACAGAGTTAGAAACCAAAACACTGAGCTTTAGACAACTTGCCCAGGGTCACATGAGTTGCAAATGAAAGAGCAAAATTTGAACCCAAATTTGACTGCAAAGACAAATGCTCTTCTGCTATAAAACTGCAAGTTAAAATAGTTGACTAACAAACACATGGCAATTTTAAATGTGAAAATCACTCTCATAGACATTTATTATAAATCTAAGATGGCATTTCAATTTATTAATGCACTCATGTCACTTATCCGGCAACAACTTAATGGGTGGGAAATATTTTCTGATGAACAACTAGGAATTCTGTGTGCTTTCAATTTATAATTTTGCATCCTGTCCTTTAAAAGTCAGAAACTAGGACACACCCTTATCTATGAAGGTAGCATGACAATAATA
The DNA here is from genome assembly GCF_951394435.1 of Stenella coeruleoalba. Lineage (NCBI taxonomy): Eukaryota > Metazoa > Chordata > Mammalia > Artiodactyla > Delphinidae > Stenella > Stenella coeruleoalba. The sequence continues at coordinate 149,310,448 of NC_137149.1, read as the reverse complement.
AAGCTCTAGGTTTTAATGTGGACCAGCCTGGTCCGGATCACCGAAACACGTAATATGGTTTTATGGGCATGAACCTTGGATGTGGAATAAAAAGGAAGCAATCTTAATACTAATACTCTTTGATACACACAACATGGAACATATACTAATGAATACTAATTATTTACGGCAAAATATCATTATTTGAGAAATTTAAAAATCTTTCATGTCAATAAGTCTAAAACATCTGTATATATGTGCTTCTCCAGTGACAGGTACAAGGTGTTTGTAGATTTATTTAATCTCTCAACATATCTGGTTCCCCGACACTGGATACCGAAGATGAACCCAGTTATCCATAAGTTCCTTTATACAGCTGAATATTGTGACAGCTCTTACTTCAGCAGTGATGAATCAGATTGAAATCATCTGCAAAAATTTATGAAGAACATTGATTTCTCAGGCTGCGGTCTTTATTGTCTATGAATTTTCATGACTACGCAGACTCCTAATGTAATATATGTTATACATATATATAGCATATATAGCACTGTAGCACTGATTCAACCTAAAAATAATTTTATTACCTCATGTTTGTGATGATATCAGACTCAACAGTAAGAAATTCAGTTACATTGTAACATTGTACCTAGTGTTTTCCTATTAGAGACAATGTCCCTGTGTTTACCTTAATGTAACCATTTAATGTAATAATTTTCTCAGTTTCATACCTTATAAGCTTGTAAACTTCAGCTACTTCAAATATTTTATGCAATAAAATGTGTCATTCTGTACAAAGATGTGTTCAGTCAAAAAGTTTTGTAAATAGTAAATAAACTTTAGTCTTTTGACATATACTGTTTTGGAAACATTGTATTTGTTAGGACTCTTGGTGACCAAGGACAGAAATCTACCGGAAACTTACCTGCAGGGGGTTTATTGGGCAGTTTCTCCCATAGCTCCCAGAAGTGAGAGATGCTTGGGGAGCCTGGAGGCACGGGGATGGATCCAGCTCCTGGAGAACGCCATTCCCCAAACCTTGGAGGACCTGTCTCACCTCTTCTTCTCTGTCGGCGCTGGCCTCGCTCTGCCCTGTGGGCACCGGCTCCATCCTCAGGCTGTGTCCCTCTTCCTGCACCTCTGGACTCCCCCCAGCCCCAAGGCACGTGTCTGGCAGCCAGAGCCCACCCTAGCGCACCGCAGAATTAAGGTAGCGGGGAGTGTTCTTTCCAGAGGAAAGGAGAGGTGAACAGAGGAAGCAATGACCCGGTTCGTTTGGCATAAAATGGGTTAGATCAAGAGTTTAGATCAACAGGAGTTCCTTTCTTCTTTTTCTAGCTCAGTCTGCCAATACCTGGTGAAATTTCTGTTATGAGGGGAGTACAAAATATTATCAAAGAACTCTGGAATGCGCAGCCACCTTGACCGAGGGTGCTCATCTGCGGCAAGCAGTAGGTTCTTGATGGAAGTGAGCTATTCTTTGGTCTCAATTACAATTTTCTTATAAGGATCATATTGTCTAGTTTGTCTCTACATTACTTACATATACTTGCTTTTGCCTCCATGGCGTGTGTGTGAGTGTGTGTGTGTGTGTGTGTGTGTGTGTGTGTGTGTGTGTGTGTGCAGGGACAGGTACATGGTACCAGATGGTGGTTAAGCTGAAAAATCCAGAGACAAGTAGCGAGGCCAATGACACTCCTTTTGAAATAAGTCAGCAAGTTTGAGATCAAATGCATCTATTAATTATCTACTTTGGTCCAAACTACCAGTTTAATCCCCAGTTTCCTCTCTATGTATTGGGATAAAATACTTATAATCTTGGCTTTTTCTCAGGAAGTAATGAAGAAATATGTTACTGGATATTCCGTCCATCAAGATGCCTTGGAATCCTGGAATAAATGCTATTTGTCAAGGCACGTTCTTTTAATAGACTAAATGAATGATCTGATTTAGTTATTTTTATCTCTGTTTCTTGGTGTGACTAGGTTATATAGGTGTAGTTTTTTTCAAATGATGTATCACTAATTCTTACGTAAATGTCGAAACCACTCATAATGCCAGTTAGTACCCTTGCCCCATTTAAACTTGCTTCTAGTGCCTACGACCCACTTTCAATAATTCTTAAATGAATCATGAATCCCTGTAGGGCTAATTTAGTATTTACTCTGAGATCCCAGTGAAATCACATCCAGGAACATCTTGGTTATTTTCATTATGACTCCTAATTATTATGTGAAGATTTCACTGCTCTCCTCTCGGCCTCAAGGGTGAACGTCCAGCAGCTGGTCAGTGCGGGGGCACAGCGCACGCCCACGTGGAACACCAGACGGTGAGGCTGAGAAGGCAGGAAGGGGCCTCTTTGGGAAAAGCTCATTTAGAAAAGTTGATATGTTATCTTTTAGGCACCGGGAGCCCCTGAATGGGCTAAAACAGAGGGATAACATGAAAATGGGGTCTTTTAGAAATGCAAACCCTGGGGACACAGAGCAGATGCATCGTCAATCCGTCCATCACAAACACCCGGGGGGCTGACGAAACAGTTTCCAAGTCCTCGGGTGGCTCCTGGTCTGGGGGCCGTACTCGAGAAGCCCCAGACTGAGGGACAAGGGGTCTGGTGGGTCGACTCCTGAGCAGTGGGGGTCCGAGATGCTAAAGAACGTGCAGCGAGTGAAGGATGGAGGAAGGAAACGGAGAGCAGGTGGGTGATTAGGTGCTGGTCCTCAGGTGTGGCTGACCTGATGGAACATCTAAGATTTCCCTCAATTTTACTGATTGGGTTATTCCACGATGCTAATGCTGTTACCCGAAACGGAGACTCCAGGAGGTGTGGGCGTTTGTTGTTGTTTTTTAGGTTTTTCGTTTTGTTGTTTTGAGGAGGGGAAGGAGATAGTTTGCAGACATGGAAGTTAAGATGTCTATGGAGAAAACCAAAAATTAAATATATGGGTTTGGAGCTGAGAAAACTCTTGTGTGAATGTGAACCGCATTAACACTGTGTTCACAAAACGTAACCCATACACAGGGACAGAGTCTTCTTAACCCAGAGTCAGATACAGGTCGTTTTATTAAAAATGTTATCAAAATCCAGAAGAGCCGAGAGGTATTCATCCCTTCGTAATTCAGAAGGATATTGATCTTTGTAAAAGAGTATCAGAAAAGCGTTCACACGTTACAGGAATTAGTACATGAACACGAACTGGAACAATCAAGACACAAGTCCTTTGTGGCATAGCTGGATATTTAGAATATTAGTCAAACAGAGTATCAACTTGTCATTTCTAAACCTGAGTCAACACATACTCTTTTGAAATTGCTTCTTGTTGGTGTAAGGAAAAGAAATAATGTCTTGTTTTTGATTTTCTTCTAATAAGGAGAGTGATAAATAAAGGCCAACTGTGAGAGGAAAAATGGGATGTCTCAATTTTTTTCAGTGGTTATTGCCACCTCTACAGTTATGCTTTTAAGATAGTCTACACTGGACCGCGACCGAGAATTTGAGAGAGGAGATACTTACATACGTAGTACTTGATACAACTTTATCATTTAACTCACACAATACGATTCAATCAGAAGAGCAGCTTTCATGCTCCGAGGTTCTTACACGACCAAGACTAATGACCCTGCGAAAGAGGAGTTGGACCTCGAGGACCAGGGACCACGTGGAAAGCCAAAGGGACGCATGAAAAAGTAGTTAGGATGGAGTCTGGGAAAAATAAGCAGAAAACTGGGACAACAGAGGCTGGGAAACACATTTTGGCTGATACCCCAGATTAATGAGGTTGAACTTTGAAAGAGGTGGTGCGTCCAAATGATGGGCGGACAGACAGGTGAGGTCCTGATGCTGATCAAGGCTTAGAGACAACTGGAGCCAGATAAATGGCCCTAAATTGAAACGGAAAGTAAACAACGAGACTTCTTTCGCCAGGGAAGCCGCACCACCAGGAGGATTTAGAAGTTTCACGGCCAAGAGTGAGGGAAAGAGTGAGAAAATGTGAGAAGACACACCGCTCCTCAATCCGCAAGAACAAAGGAGGAAATAAAATGTACTGGAACCCTCCGGGCCGTGAAACCCCCAAATAATTTGTCTTCCAGGCAAGGCTACTTGAGATTTTCCTATCACTTGGTTGCCATATTGGTCATTTAGTTTCAATCAGGCTAACTGTCTGCCTTAAAAAGTAACTTTGTCTCTTTGCTTCTTTCTACGTGATCTGCGCAGGTCACGGGTCGGCACCATGTGCTGGGGAAGAGCAACTGGCCCTTCAACATTCCTTTGAAATTCCATGCTGGAGGGCTGGGAATACAGCTGGGAGGGGCACACCTAGTTCTAGGCTGGCTATTCCTGTATGCAGGGCAGCTTGGGCTGGTGATTTTATCCCATAAAGGAAAAGGGATTCTTATCACCTCTTTAATCCGACTGGAAGTACGTCATTAAAAATAAAGAAACGGCAAACAGAAACAATGATCAAACAAATCAGACAATAGCCTTTTCAGAGTGAAGAGACCTAAAATACCTCCTAATCTGACTGTCCTCCCAGTAGGAAACTGTCCCACAGACTTCCTCCCAGGCCATGGTGCTGGTTTTCTTCCTTCTGACCTTGTCCATCTCTCTGTAAGAAGAGAATATGCTACAACTTATCAATAGTTTCAGCAGGACCAGGCCCTGGAGCCTGTCTTTTGTGGGTAGTTGCAAAAGCCTAAAGATGAAATTGCCAAGAATGAAGTATCACATCTCATCACGAGCCTTCGGTTTTGTATCTGTCTCTTGATCTGGCGAACGTATCACACGAATACAGCAGAAACAGATTCTGCGATACCTGAGAAAAAGGAAACGATCAGTACTACTCTATTTCCTCCTTATATGCCTTTTAAATAGCAAATTAAAACAATTTTCATTTGGGTTCGGAAAGAGTTAGTATCTACTAAGAAAATCACTCACTGGTGATAGCTACCTGTCCACAGCGACACGGCAACCTCACACGCAGATATAAGAAGAGATACCTAATATTTTTATTTCAGTAAACTATTAAAAATCCCCAAACGACTTATGAACTGAACAGGTGAATGTATCTGAAATCTGTATCGCACTCATACATATTGCTTAGAGGCAAAACGATAATTTATAGGATTATTTTAAACACAATTTGAAAATTTAAACTCTAAGATTTGAACTTCAACAACATTTCAATAAATCACCAGCGTGCTCTGTGGTCGCAGATCAGAATGTCGTGGCGGAAGTGATCAAACATCCTATTTGAGGACTGGATTCCTCTGTGATTAGCTGCGTCTTTGAAATCTCTTGGGGCCACGGAATGCTACCCGCCTTCCGCAGCTGGTCGTGAGAGTAATGTGACCATCCCAGGGATGTAACTTTCAGGAAATACTCCCTTTCAGAAGGGATCTGGATTCCTGTATAATGACGAACCAGGCAGGCCTTGGAGACTTAAACTGGGAGACGGGTACAGGGCAAAGATGATCCCGACTCACCCTTTGTAGCCGGGGGCTGGGAAGAGGTGGGGATGCAGTGATGCTGAACCAGCATCCGGATCACGTCCTGGCAGCAACCCTGCCAGCGCTGTGAAAGCAGCCGCCCCTCAGCCAGATGCAGGCCCCTCACTCCGCAGCTGGGGATGAACTGTGGGGGCAGCAGGGCTTCCAGAAGTGGCAGCGGCCCTTTATCTGCAGAGCCCCAGTGAAGCTGAACGCAGAGGCCTGGCGGGGGTGCTCGCGCTCTGGCTGAAAAGCTTCTGTGAGGCTGACTCTTGTTAATAAATAATTTATGAAAAATTGTTTACTGGGGTGATGGAACAGGCCATTTACTAAACTACACGGATGCGGCTCTGTGAAACGACAGAGCTGTCGTCGCTAGACTGAATCAAAATATAAGCTCTCAAAGTTTTCCATAACTCTCTCTCTTTTTTTTTTTTGAGGTACACAGGCCTCTCACTGCTGTGGCCTCTCCCGTTGCGGAGCACAGGCTCCAGACGCGCAGGCTCAGCGGCCCTGGCTCACGGGCCCAGCCGCTCCGCGGCATGTGGGATCTTCCCGGACCGGGGCACGAACCCGTGTCCCCTGCATCGGCAGGCGGACTCTCAACCACTGCGCCACCAGGGAAGCCCATCCATAACTCTCTTTTATCATAAATATCACAACCTGGGCTGTTCTACAATTTTTAAAAAGTTGTATACACAGCATAGTTTGGGTCCAACTTGATTCAGAAAATATGCTGATTTTCTAGATCAAAAAGTTTAGAACAGAATTTGAATATGGATTTTAGAATACGTTTAACATACTTAAATAGCTCTCTTAATTTGGTTTGTTGTTAATTAATAAAAAGTGTTATTCAACAAAAGAGCATGTTTGGCATTCTTTTAAGCCTCTCAATTCCAGTGAGTAGAATTTTTTGCTAGAATTTTGTAGGTGACAAGGGGCATATTAAATCAGAAACAACCCTAATATTCAGATTTTCACCCATTTTGATACAAAGAAAAAGTGATTCTTGATGATCCTAGAGAAGGTATTATAATACATAAAATAATGGAAAGTAATGCAATTATAAAAAGTAAATTTGGAATTGGAGACATTTCTGGAAAAGCTCAGCCTCCTAAGTGGAGTTTTTTCTGGTTTTGGAAGTAGTTAACTTTGGTAAATTTTCGCCATGTCTTACAATGTTTTGCTCATTACACTGGTTTTTACTACAGTCCCTCTTCCTTTTAAAAACATGAATGTGTACAGTAGTGTCTTTTTTAAAAAACACTGTTGTATTTTTATCAATTAGTTAAAGGATGACAATTCTTACTGTAAAAGTGATCTAAGTATCCTGGACGCACACTATGGACTGGATGGGCTATAATTTTAATCTATTCACAGTCTCTCCCTTGACATTTAGCCTGGAGTTTTGAATATCAACTCACGACTCACCACAAATGTTTCCTCCCATTTTTACGTGGACACAGCCGTCTATGCCCCAGGAAGTTCCCCAGGAGTTCCTCACGATCCAGTACGGGGTACTTCCTAAAAAACATGAAACAAACCCTGGAGAACCTATTTGTGGTGAAAGAATGTTTATTTAAAGTTCAGTTATTGAAAACTACAGTGGCTCTAAGAAAAAGATAAAAAATGTAATGAACTGCTAACAAACCAGCCAAGTAAACTTGATCAGTACTAGTGTCACACGCCCATCAATGGAAAATGTGTTTGAATTCATTTCACTTAATGCAGTTTCTGCAGAAAATGAAAACACACATCCTTTTCCAGGGACTTAGAAAAAGGAAAAGAAAGAAAAAAAAGGATCCTTAGATAAGTATAAGTACTTCTCTTTCCCAGCAGTTACCCTAAACATTCCAGATGGAGAATGCCCATTATTTAGATCAGGAATTTAGTGTCATTTCAACGAGGCATCTACCAGATTGACAGTGGGACCCGCAGGGCGTGTATACCTGGAAGTTTAGTGAAAAGTTGTAAAGCTCATGAGGACTTAGACGTAATAGGACCAGGTTTCCGCGTCTTAAAGGATGGCAATCACTTGTCAAGCTGGAGTTCAAGCTGCAAAGCAATTGGTCGCATCTCACCAGCACTCACCTGTTTTATCAAAGCCGGTTACCAGAACGGCGTGATTTGCTTCTCCGCTAGAGCAATGATGCTGTATGATGCCTCCCAGATAATCTTGCCAGCTCACGGCATCTACTACCACTATCAGAGGGCCCAAGGTAAGCAGTGCTTTTGCCATTTCGTCTTCTTGGTCACTACCAAAAGAGGAAATGTTTGGTTAAGAAGTTTAGTTTTTCAGGTACAAATACTTTATAAAAGTGATCTATTTAATCTGTATATGGGTAGGAGTAGGTTTGGTTGCAATTATCAAGCCCTAATCGATGGAGGCTAAAAGAAGTCTGGAAGACTGGCTGTCCAGGAGGGCTGTGGGACACCAGGCTCCGGACGCGCAGGCTCAGCGGCCATGGCTCACGGGCCCAGCCGCTCCGCGGCATGTGGGATCCTCCCGGACCGGGGCACGATCCCATGTCCCCTGCATCAGCAGGCGGACTCTCAACCACTGCGCCACCAGGGAAGTCTGCCTCCACCTTTTATTTTTTCCATTTTATTTATTTTTTTTGCTGCACCATGCGGCCCACGGGATCTTCCTGGACCAGGGATCGAACCCGTGCCCCCTGCAGTGGAAGCGGAGTCCTAACCGCTGGACCGCCAGGGGAGTCCCGCCACCTTTTAAAGGTAACAAAAGCTATACAGTAGATACAGGACATCAACGACACCTTACAGGGACGGTGTGAGGAAAGGAGAAGGGCGGGGGGGACAGAAGCTGGAGGGCAATGAGCGCTGTGGGCTGATGGAAGTGATTTAGTTATCATCTCTGCTCGAGGCAGGACGAGGGAGGTTGCACAGCTGTTGGAAGATAGGAAATAGGCGTGCACGCCACGGTCTAGACCAGCAGGGAAAGGCTCCATTTAGCCCCAGAACTGCGGTCACTTGTCTTTCAGAGCAGTGTGGGCTGGAAACAAGTGAAAATATGCTCCGAACAGTATCTTTATTTCCATTTTTAGCCCAATATGGAACTACCATCAAATTATCAAACCTTGTTGCATGAGCTTACTAACAATTTTACACATCAGTAAGATACAAATCTCGCAGTCTTCAGAGAATTCTCCTAATCTTTACTGTCATCCAGATTTGGTGATTAAGGCGAGTCTTACCTGTTGCAGACCCTGGGGAAGTGTGTAGGTTTGCACCGCAACCTTCCTAGAATTCAGCGTGGTATACTGCTTCCTAGTGTTTTAGTCTCTTGTTATATGTAGTAGGTTCTTTCCCTTTTTGTTTGTTTCACCCATAAATATTTTATTTTATTTAAAAAAATTTTTATTTTATATTGGAGCGTAGTTGATACACGTTGTGTTAGTTTCAGGTGTACAGCAAAGTGGTTCAGTTATACCTATACAAGTATCCACTCTTTTTCAGATTCTTTTCCCTTTTAGGTTATTACAGAATACTGAGTAGAGTTCCCTGTGCTCTACAGTAGGTCCTTGCTGGTTATCCACTTTACATACAGTAGTGTGTGCATGTTAATCCCAAACTCCTAATTTATCCCCCTGCCACCTGTCCCCTGGTAACCATGAATTTGTTTTCTGTGTCTGTGAGTGTTGCTGTTTTGTAAATAAGTTCCTTTGTATGCTTTATTAGAACCCACATCTAAGTGATATCATGTGATGTTTGTCCCTTCCGTTTATTTAAATAGTGATGCTCATATCCTAGTTTGACTCCTGAGATGCTTCTCCTGAGGTGTAATGAGCAAAAATGCAGAAGGCAGCCTGAGTACGAACGATCATTTTGCTTTTATGACTCAGTGTGGTTTTTTCTTTTAGATCTTTTTAGAGTCACCACAAGATTTTATGAAGTGTTTGGCTGGTAGCTGTGCCCTGGGCTGATGTTATCTGAGACTACTCAAAAACTAAGAGAGCATGACCGTACAAATAGAGGTCGGGGGAAAAGCATGAGCTTCAGAACTGGCCTGACATGAGCCCTAACCAGGCCCTGCGGCTGCAGCTCAGGTCCTCCTATGGAAGCGGTAACATTCCAGGGCAGGGGCTTGCCCAGCGCCGGGTCACAGCAGACGCCTGGGGACCTTCCCACACCCTCCGGCCCTTACCCTGCGGTGTGGCCAGGCAGCCAGGGTCCCACTAGGAGACCCTGCAGCTCTTGCCTGAGGCCCTTCTCCCCTCAAGATCCTGGAAAGCAAGCCCATGTCCCACTGCTACCTCCGCTGCGCCCTCAGCTACTGAATCCTGGGACGTGATGTGCACCAACTGCGGCGGGACATCGTCCCTGACACACACATCCTGCCCTGCATCCCAGAGGCCCCCAGTAGGACTGAGGGCCGAGTTACCCTCAGACCTAATTTGTGTCCCGAGGACACACGGCTCTCCCTGCTGTCTCACGCCCTAGTCCCCTCCCGGTGCTTCCTGGGGTCACTTCCTACAAATCTGATGTTCTCTGTTCTGTCGTAGACTCTCCCAGCTCTATTCATGGCGACTCCATCCTTTCAGTCTTTCAGGGCAAAAATCCCGGAGTCTCCTGTGATGCTCTTGTGTACAAACTCAGAAACATCCCTCTGTATACCCTGTGGGGCTTTAGTCTCCACCAGGTCTAAGGCCATTCTCGTAACACTGCTCAGGTTATCACTGACGACCTGTCACCTCATCACTTGCCCATCTTGCTCTTCTCTCCGTGGCGGTCACACTGGCGTCCTTACTGCTCTTTAACTATGCCAGACCCTTGTCTGCCTCAGGGCCTTTGCATGTACAGTTCCTTCTGCTGGGAACACGTTTCCCCAGGTATCTGCAGGGTTACGTCTTCACTCAAAGGCCACCTCCTCAGGGACCCTCTCCCTAGGCTCCCGTCCCGAGACTGTGCACCCCTCCCGTGTCTCCTCTTAATCCCACGGCTGCTTTGTTCTCTTTAAAGCTATTTCATCTAACAGACCAGGCATACTTTTACTTCTTTCATTTATTTCTTGTCTCTATCACTAAAATATAGTCCTGAGGACAGGATTTTTGTCTGTTTTGTTCACTGCCAAATCCCCAGAACCTAAAACAGGGTTCAGTAAGTACGAATAACTGAATAAATCGAAGGAAGCTCTTCTTGCAGAGTCTAACGCAGTGAGCTTGGCGCTGTGTTCTCAGAGTTAACTGCTCGCTGTAACGTGAGGGATTTCACAAGGTCCTCTGCCTTCTAATCCAAGGGCTGGAGGAATCCTGCTTCAGACCCCAAGCAGTCACCTTTGCATTCTCTCCCTCTCCCTCTCTCTCTGACTCAGACTAGTGCCTATTATTCTTTTGTTTCTTCCTAACTTTTTCAGTCTGCTCCTCATGACAAGGGATGCCCTGAGTCCTTTCTAATGACACTTTGAAGATGCAGTTCCTTCGTGTGCAGACGCTTCCCTTAGACTCTCCAGGAGCTGACAGCTTAGAGACGCACTTGCTTGTTTAGAAAGTGCGTGAGCTTCACCCTCAAGGGAGGTGGGGGCCGACGTGCTCAGCGACCCTGCCCGTTTATCGCGGGTTCTGTGCCTCTCCCTCGGGGCCTGAGGCCGCCTGGTGAGAGCCCCTCCCGCAGACGGGAGCCGGGGCCGGTTGGCCGCCCGCGGACGCAAGGATGCTGGCGTAGTAGGCTTCCGTTTTGCTCAAGGATCCAGATGCGCCCGTGATTTCTTTGAGATCCCATGGGGAGACTCCATGTGCACCCAGAGATCCTTTTATATTTACTAAGTAGTAGGGCAACCTGTCACCTTCGCTGAATTGATTTTAATCCTTCTGTTTTCTCTGTTTCGAAACGCTGTGACAAGCTCCCTTCATATTTTTAAAAAATGAAGCCAGGCGCTGCGTGGCTCTCCTCATCCCTGAGCACCTGTTTTGCACGAAATCAAATGGTCGTAATGGTTCTCTAGCCGGCTCTGAGTTTTTAAAGAATTTTTAAATGATTATTTTCTCCTGAATCTGTCCAAAGTCCCTGTACCCTTCCAGTCCCAACACAAGTCCTCTTCTCCGGCCTCCCCATCGCGCCTACAGATGTGCTACGTCACCTGCTCTTCATGTGCTCTGCCTTCTTGCCTCTCACGTGAAAACTGCACTTCATGTTTTCCTTACAGCTGATCACTTGAGAAACGCAAGGAACACAGAGTGCGTTCAAAAATGCTTCTTGGTACGTAGACGGCTTGACGTTAGCTGGAGTCTACATTGATTCATGAGTAAGACTGAAATACGCTAAGGGAAGTGTGGCACTTAAACTTGGTAAGAGGTGGTGAGTGTCAGTTATACTTTAAACTGGATTGAAACGTGTTAATTTAAGTGTGTTGTTTCTATTTGTAATGACGTGGGAGAAAGCAGATTGTATTTAAGAAACAACGTACATAGACCTCCACGTTGATTACCAATTTTCAGTAAAAAGGCCATTGTAAAACAAGAGTAGGCAGTGATGCTGTCAATCAACTTATTCATTCCAAATAATCAATAGATAATAAATTAAGAGATACAGAGGGAACCACAACAGAGGGAGACACTTACCGGAAGTCATAGGCAGAATAACCTTTGATTGAAAATCCAGAATGTGAGTCAGAAAAGTAACGGCACAGACCGTTCTGGGCTTTAAACGGGTATTCTGAATCTCTCACCAGCTTCACTTGCATCTAAAAGAAAATGCGTGCCCAAAGTTATCTCTGTCACGGGGTTGTGTCAGAAATCAAATAGAACTTATTACCATGTGTCAACATAAGATTAGCCTGGGCCACACCTTCATCGTGTGGGTATTCTTTGGGTTATGAAAATCTTAAATGAACGCTTTAGGTGTTTTATAAGGACATCCTAGGTACTTAAACTCAATGTCTTTCTTTGTCTCTGGCTCCTGTGTTTCCTGTGTACCGTTTCCCGGGACCCCCGGTGATCTGATGATAAAGTCTGGCGCTCCTTCTCCCGAGGGTACAGGCGTGTAAACTGCTCTCCTTCCACGGCTCTGGCTCTCGGTGGCCAAGCCTTTGAGGCTCAGGCAGGGCAGTGGTCCTGCGTTGTGCTCACAAGCATCCTTCCATCCACTTCTCTCGCTGCCATTCACTTGGCAAATGCCACACACCTGTACAGTCGTCGGGACCGAACCCTCCCTTTCGGAGGGCGGGGCTTATGCGAGCACGGGCACACGCTCTACCCACTGCTGCCCATAACATGTACAGAGCATCAGCGTCCGGTGTGCGGTGACTCAAAACACAGCAAATGAGTAAGAGGGGGGCCCTGGAGCTTGGGGAGCGCTGTCGTGACAAGCTTTCACAACACCTCATCGCTGGCTTCACGCCACTGCTGTTGGACCTAGGACAGCGTCAGAGGGTGTTTAGTGCTGGGGAAGCCTCTGGAGGGGGAGAGACAGGGCGCAGCCCCATGCCAGCTACTGACGCACAACGTGGGCTCAGCCCTGCGCCTACAGAGAGCACCCGATCAGCTGACCGCTAATCCCCTGTAAACCTGAACACTCGGAAATTCTACGGAAATGAATACGCTCTCAGCTTTGAGTCATGTGACACACATCTGCAAAAAAAGAAGCATCTGTTAAGTAATGTGAGGAAATAAACATAAATATTTTTCTGAACACCGACTGCAGGTAAGATTTTTCATACTTTGGTTTCACTATTGACGGCTGACCTGCCCAGAAGCAATTCTTTTTTTCTTTTTTGGCTTAAAAAACTGAAATTGATTTTCACACGGTTCTGGACACTGGAAGTCCAAGGTCACAGTCCGATCGGGTCAGGGTCCAACCTTATGGCCTCATTTAACCTCCAGAGCTTCCTAAAGACTCTATTTCCGGATATGGTCACACTGGGAAGTCTTCTGATTAATTCAAGCTCTGGTTAGCTACACTGCCGACCCTGAAAACGTTATTTAGTAAATGAGAGTAGACTGTCTGTGAATTCTGAATGTGCATTAAACAAGCAGCTTAAAAGGCTGTGGACCTAGTCACCTTATTGAGCCAGTTCAAAGCGTTGAGCGGGGACCCTCCGTTGCAGCCGTAGTTGCTGTATGAACAGTCTATGACCTGCTGGACACTCAGTGCCTCCAGAGGCTGCCCTTTTATGGCGCACGCGGACTCCACTGCTCCTACCACGGTGAAGGCCCAGCATCCGCCGCACTGCCAGAAGAGAAACAGGAACAGTACTTGCTATCAAATAACGTGCAAATCAAGTCTGCCAACATCTCTGATACCTCAGATGATCAAATCAAGTGGGCAGTCTGGAGGCCCAGGCCCACGGGATATAAACGCCAATCCCGTCGACTTTCTAGTTGAAAAAAGGAAACGAAACCCAAAATTCTCTTGGAAGCATCAAAATCTAGTTATTCATTAAAGGTAAATTGGTAGTATCACTATTGCAGGTAAGACGATGCAGAATACAAGTGAATTTTAGAGACTGGGAACACACTTGAACTGATGGTCTTTTTAAAAACATGAGTCTGCACAGACAGAGAGCAGACTTGTGGTTGCCAAGGGGGAGGGGATGGGGGAGGGATGGAGTGGGAGTTTGGGATTAGCAGACGCAAACTAGTATGTGTAGGATGGATAAACAACAAGGTCCTCCTGTACAGCACAGGGAACTATATTCAGTGTCCTGTGATAAACCATCATGGAAAAGCATATGAAAAAGAATATATATATATGTATAAGTAAGTTACTTTGCTGTACAGCAGAAATTAACACAACATTGTAAATGAACTATACTTCAGTAAAATACATTAAAAAAAAAATCGAGCCAGTTCACTGAACAGGTGGCTTGCATCTAAGGTGTGTACCAACGCCCAGCCCGTTCTTCCATTCCTCTGCTTGGCCATCCACCTCCCCCCCTCCGGCTAGAAGGCAGGGATGAGGTGAGCAGGGGTGAGGACGCACATGCCTACGTTGGTCCCTTTCATGGACGGACTCAGGAACTGGCTGAATGACTCTTCAGCCCATCACAGTTATCAACACAGGAAATGTCCCAATGATGGAGACCTCTACTGCTCGTTCCTCATTGAGATACTGGCCGACGATCTTCCTGAGTCTGGGACTCTTAACTTCCCCTCACTGGACAAACTAGAGCAAAAGAATTAAAGGGCTGGTCCTACAAGAAAGGGAGGAGGTGGAAGGAAAGTATCAAGAATTTCATACAAGGAAGAACTGCAGGAAAGGCAGAGAGTGGGATTTGAAACTGGGTGGAACTGTCTTAATCCCGGGACCAGGTACTGCAGGCGAAGAAAGGACGCACAGCTGGTGGTGTTCGTGGAGGGAAGCTCTGAGCGATCTAATGGCCTCAAAGTGGCCTTATTTACACCTCTAGCTTCAGTGCCTGGAGCAGGGTACCGCATTCACTAGGGGACATTCCAGCAGGGTGCCCACTCCTTGAGAACTGTAAATGCAGGTCACCTGAGGTTACCCACCTACCACTGCCCCAGGGGGACAGTCCCTGCTCCAAAACATCTTTCCTTTGGTAAGAAGATTCCTAATTAAAAGTTTGCCTTGAATACAACGTAAGCACACCCTGGATGGACTGGGTTTCAGACTACATCACCCTTCATTACGAATTCAAAAATAAAGCAGATGATTTGGCGGTAAAATTTAACCCACAACAATAAATACAGAATCTGAGAAAGCAAAAAGGATCATCCTAACTAGATGGTGACCGGGGAACTGTTGGGTCCAAAGCGTTGGTCTTAGGAAAGGAGACTGAGTGACCCATTGAGGTTTCTACTGCAGACAAACTGGGGCCGCATCCCTGGGGTTAGGGACCAACTTTCCCAGGTCAGTGGACATCCCCGTGCCCAGCGGGGGTGCGGGGCAAGCGCATCTGCCCTCCAACGTCTGCCGGAGAGATGGCTCGCCTCATGAATGAGCGTGCCTACCCACATCTGGGGTCCCGCCTTCCCTCTGATTCCAGGTGATCTTCACAGGCACACTCAGGACTTCTGCAGGGTAAATGGCTGCATTTTTTAAACTTGTTTTTATTGAGTACAGTTGATTTACAATGATGTGTTCATTTCTGCTGTGCAGCAAATGACTCAGTTATACATATGTATACTTTTTCATTTTCTTTTCCGTGATGGTTTATCACAGGACGTTGAATATAGTTCCCTGTGCTGTACAGTAGGATCTTGTTGTTTATCCATTCTATATATGTACTAGTCTGCCTCTGCTGACCCCAAACTCCCACTCCATCCCTCCCCCACCCCCTCCCCCTTGGCAGCCACCAGTCTGTTCTCTATGTCTGTGAGTCTGTTTCTGTTTCATAGATAAGCTCATTTGTGTCATATTTTAGATTCCACATATAAGAGATATCACAGGGTGGTAAATGGTTGCATTTACTGCAGGACTTACACACTTCTTTATCATTTAACACATGTAAAACTGCACTGCCACTTTTACTACTTCCCTGCCTTTTTTTAGTGTGTCACGAAGTTTTTAGCGCTGAGTCCTAACCTCATTTCTTCTATACTCCCTCTCACTTTCACTGCCTGATTTTACACAGTTGGTGATTTCTAGGAACGTTTATGTCACATTCCAGCAGAACTGACTGCACTTTTAAGGATCACAGGTACAAAGTGTGCGATCCCGTAGGGGTGGGGATGGAGGTAGGGTTTCTGAGGGAGTTCAGGGGATGAACCCAAGAGGCCAGGGCACACGGCGGGGGGCCAGTGCCTGATGTCACGTCATTTCCCTTTTTTTTGCGGTACGCAGGCCTCTCACTGTTGTGGCCTCTCTCGTTGCGGAGCACAGGCTCCGGACGCGCAGGCTCAGCGGCCATGGCTCACGGACCCAGCAGCTCCGCGGCATGTGGGATCTTCCCGGACCGGGGCACGAACCCATGTTCCCTGCATTGGCAGGCGGACTCTCAACCACTGCACCACCAGGGAAGCCCACGTCGTTTCCCTTTTGAACGGCTCAAGCGTCAGTGGTCAAGTTCACCTCCTCCAGCCTTCCACCGGCTGTTCTGCACAGGCCTGGGGACCGTGATAAGGGGGCTAGGCAGCCAGGGAGGGGCGCCACAGAGCTCACCTCCAGAGTGAGAGCCCGGCCTGACATCCGTCTCCCCCACCAGGGGTTCTCCATTTTTTGATGATTGGGGTGTCCTTCCACCTACAGCAGTGACGGCTCCTTTACAAGCGTGATCGAACTTGACCTCAAGAGTGACTCAGACACTGATCAAAAAGGAAAAGAAAACAAACGTACTGTCTGCTGGTTCCTCACTGGGGTGACGACGTGCTTGTCCCTCCAGTCAAATCTTAATGGCAAAGACACGTTGGAGATGGATGTGTGCGCGTCCGCCAAAAACCGGGGAAAACTGGAAGGTCTGCTTCGTAAATAAATAGCTGAGGATACACATGAAAAGAAAAGGCAACCAACATTATATTATAGGGATTCCTTTTGGAGGGACGTTTCAACAGCAACAGTGGAGTTTCTGATAAAGTCTGCCTTTTGTGCTTTTCCATACATGAAATGGATTAGCCGAAAGCTACAAAGATGAGAATCCCTCCAGTAGGGCCGGGGCTTTCACATAAAATGACGTGTTTGATAGAAGCAGGTCAAAAAAAGATGAGTATAATTGACATCATTTGTTTGATCACAAGCCATGGAACCATGGGTGTCTTGAATAGAAAGAGCACAGAAAACTGGAGGAGAGATGAGGTATTAGCCCTCAGAGCCACGTGGAAATGTCTGTATTTACGGTATTTAGTTCTTAAGCAATAACTAGAAGAGAGTGAACATGGATTGACTTTTCTAACTGTCAGCACCACGTACGTGCTTGACATTTAGTAAGCATTTAATGAATATTAAGTATTACTCAATTTACTAGCTTCACAATTGAACAATTCTCAAAAGTTAAGGAAACAAGTTAAAGTCGGGAAACTAATCAACTAGTAGCCCCATCGCACCGTACCTTTAAACTCTTCAGGGAACAAATAAGAAAACTGATTTATTCCATAGACGGCAGTGGAGTTTTCACCAGGAAATACAGAATTCAAGTATCGATGTCTATTAAGACTTTCCTAAAAGGAAAAAAAAACCACACTCATTTATATCACCCATGTTAACTTTCCAGAGCACGCTGCGTATAACTTACTTGGAGATAGCTTTCAGATGCAAAAGTCAAAGCTTGATTTATTTCCTGCAGATCACGACGGAAGGTCATCTAAGATAATCAGATTACTTTTATAAATGTTTTGTATTACAAATATTATCTGATTTCAGGAGTAATTTTTGAAGCTGGGAGAGGAATGTCCCAGGAATTCATATAAATGGGTAACCATTTATAATTCCTCTTTACTAAGCGTATTGAAAGCACTAAATAGATGTTTATTTAACATAGTGGAAAAAATAAAATAAATTGCAAATAAACACTAGACACTAGTGGGAATTGTCGCCAAAGAGCATTCATGTGATCTAACAGCTATGGATCTGGGAACACTGTCTTCTTTATCTCCGTATTTCCCAGCACAACTAATGAAGCACGAAAAAAGAGTAAGTAACTAATGAATCTATAAATCCGATTCTCCTTGAGCTTTATAGAGGTCTCTGTTTCATTTTGGGTAAAAAGGCTTTGGGAAAGAGATGCAATCCTGGAACCGTCCCAGGAAGATCGCCTGGCTTGTCTTTCCAAAGGGAGAATCGGACCATTGTTACAGATTCCTCAGCTTTGAGTTTTGTGATAATAATCTTAGGCTTGTCTTTTGTATGAACACGCCTCCATTTCCTACTTCTAACCAGCTGTGTGGGATAAATAGAACTTCAGGAGACCCCACCACTTGGTAAGTTTCCAGCTCTAGCTATTCCGTACTTGCTTGTGCACTTACGTGTTTATTGCGTGTCTGTCCCATAAACCTATAAGCAAAATGAGGGCCAGGCTGGTCTGTCTTATTCGCTACTGGGTTCCCCTCACTGAGCACACACCTGGCACACAACAGATGCTTAATTAATATTTGTTGTTGAATATATGCATAACTACATTTTATATACGTCATGCCCTTGATAGTGCTAAGCTGCTTTTTTTTTTTTTACATATGTATTCGTTTTCAGATTCTTTCCCATTATAGGTTATTAAAAGATATTGAGTATAGTTCTCTGTGCTATACAGTAGGTCCTTGTTGGTTATCTATTTTATACACAGTAGTGTGTATATGTTTATCCCAAACTCCTAATTTATCCCTTGCGCCCCTTTCCCCTTTGGTGACCATAGTTTGTTTTCTTTGTCTGGGGGCCTGTTTCTGTTTTGTAAGTAAGTTCATTTGCATCAGTTTTTTAGATTCCACATACAAGCGATATCACACGGTATTTGTCTTTCTCTCTCTGACTTATTTCACCTAGTATGATCATCTCTAGGCCCATCCATGTTGCTGCAAATGGCATAAGCTGTTTGTTTTCAAGCAAATTATTCCTGGGACTCACCGTAATCTTATTTTTTCCTTATGGAGCATATGCCTGGAGGGACTGTTAATCAATCAACAGTTACTGAGATTTAGATATTTAAAGATAATCTCGATGAAGCAAGCCTCCGAATATAATTTGGGAAGGAGACGTAAAATCCATCAACAGAACAGAAATGCAAAGCAAGTGAGTAGAGGCCGCGTGACAAATCTGAGCCAGCGACTGCAGACTGCCGAGGAGTCCAGCGGCTTCCCTCGTCCTGTAAGCATCTACTGGCCACTGTTGCGAGCTGGAGGGATGAGCGAAGGCCTGAGAAGGTAGGACCTTTACGGATGTACAGGAAAGCCCGCTGCAGCCAGGAGGATGGGCCTCACAGACCATCCACAGGGAGCTTACCCCCTGAATCTGAACTGCCAGGACTGCAGGGAGGGAGGCCCTGGTGCTCACAGGCTGCACCCAGGCCATGACTAAGCACTCGGCCGGCCTACTGGGGAAGGGCCTCCACTGAAGACTGGTTTGGGATTTGTGTGTCCCCATGGCCTCCTACCCTCCCCTGGCCTGCGGGGCGTCTAGGGTACCCTGCCCTCACCCCTTCTCTCAGCTCAGAGATGCTGCAGACACTCTCCCTGACCCTCCCCGACTTCCTCTCTCAGTCCTGACTCCTGGGATAGAGAAAAGAAAGAGAAGACACACAAATCACCAATATCAGGAATGAAACAAGGGCCGCTACAGACGCTTCAGGCACTAGAAGAATCATATTCTGACCACTTGAGGCCAATAAGTTTGACAACCTACATGAAACGGACAGACTCTTTGGAAGACACACATTACCAAATCTGGATACAAGAGAAACAGAAAACTTGAACAGCTTTTTATCAAGTAAAGGCATTAAATTCCTAACTGAAAATGACTCCACAAAGAAAACTCCAGGCCAAGATGGCTTCATTGGTGAATTCTATGTAATTAAAAAAGAAATACCAATACCAACTGTATGCACATTCTTTGAGAAAACAAAGGTGAGGGGAACTCTTTGCAACTGATTTTATAAGGCCAGTATAACCCTGATCCCAAAACCAGACAAAAACATCTCAAAGAAAGAGAAATACACACCAATAGCCCTCATGACTATAGATGTAAAATCCCTAAGAAAATATTAGCAAATCAAATTCAACCATTTATAAGAAAGACAATACATCATGACCAAGTGAGGGCCATTAAAAAAGACTACGTTGGTTTAACATCTGAAAATCAATCAACATAATACACCATATTAATGGAATGAAAGAGGAAGGAAAACTATAAGGTATTTTCAATAGACGCAGAAAAAGCACTTAACAATTCATAATCCTTTCACGATAGAAACTCTCAGCAGTGAATGAAAAGAAACTTCTTCAACCTGATGGAAAGAATCTATGAAGCGCCTATTTCAATCAGAGGCCAACTCTGAACAGAATCCATTTGTGTCTTATTCCTACTGAATTAGTCAGAAAACCTAGACTATCTTGTTATACATGGTAGATGTTAAAGTACTGGATAAACGGATGGACAGATGAACGAAAGACTGAATCAATTCTGACCCAAGATCTCCAGTTTCTGGTACATTTTCATTTTGGCAGTGTATGCGTGAAGCTAGAGCCATTGGAAATTGCCACCCGAACCACAGTGTCTTACATCAATTTCACCTCTTAACGTTTCTGTTAGACAGAAATTGTGGTTTAAAGCATTCTGGATAAAGTTTATTTGGAGGAAATAATCCAGATCTTCAGGGGCTGTTTACAGCAAACATCTGTGGTTCATTCATTAGGATCATTCATTGTAAAATGACCTTCTATTTATACATAAACAAACATGCCTCAAAGTACACACAATTTTATTTTTTAAAAACAGAGCATGTAATCATCGAGGCAAGAATTTTTAAGGTGGAGTTTCTGAAATTTTAAGCAAAATCACATGTGCATTGGCATACAAATACTCTTCTGAGGTGAGAACATACAACTTTTATCGGTTCCCTTATTGGGTCTGTGGTCTCCCACGGGGGTCAGAAGACCAGCTGTTCTGTGGTCAGACAGGGAGCCTCAGCAAATGTCAGTCCACACCTGGGCTGTAGCACAAAGAACAGGCTGAACGCAACGGCAGGGGCTTCCTGAACACCAGAAGCTTCTAAGGAGTGAAAGGGCAGAGGGGCGGCTGCTGTCCCCCCTTCCCCAGTCACTTATCCTGTGAGGCATCCCATAATCATCCCAGGAGGAGCCTGGTCTTCACCCAACAATAACAAGTGTCGGTTTGTGTACAAGTATCACAGGTGCCACCTGACTTCCGCTCAAGGAATATTCCCGGGGAACTTAGGAAACCCCGTAAGGCAGGGATGACAAAACCTTTCACCATGAACCCATGATGGTGAAAACATTACTAATCAATCAGATCCTTTCTCTAGCTGCGTCAGCAGTTCCCTGAACACCTTTCCACTGGGTTTTGGGCAGCCACTAGTCAGTCATCAATGCATTTGCAAACAAGAGGACACCTCTTTGCTCTCCCTAACTAAGATACCAAGATCCAAAGACTACAGCTGCTGGTTCAACATTTGTCCACTTTTCACCCTAAAACCTCTCCATTCTCTCTAGCACGACACAGAGCACTTTATAACTCTATTTTAATTTTTAAACTTTTTTTTTCGTTTTAAGTTGATTATGGAGCCAGGGAATTTTCTAGAATCTGTACATAATTTACCCCGATGGGTAAACAGAGAATCTCAACCAATTCCTAATGAGACATAATTTTATTTTATTTTTATTTTTAATTTTTATTTTTTTGCGGTACGCGGGCCTCTCACTGCTGTGGCCTCTCCCATTGCGGAGCACAGGCTCCGGACGCGCAGGCTCAGCGGCCATGGCTCACGGGCCCAGCCGCGCCGCGGCATGTGGGATCTTCCCGGACCGGGGCACGAACCCGTGTCCCCTGCGTCGGCAGGCGGACCCTCAACCACTGCGCCATCAGGGAAGCCCTGACATAATTTTAAAGAGATAAAGCTTTGCAGAGTTATACTGAGTGTCAGTTACAACACACTTTAATCCATCTTGCCGGGCCAGAGGGGTGCTTCCCAATGCTTGTGGGTACCCAGCAAGCAAGGCCCTTTCTATCTGCTCACGTCCAGCTCTGCCCAAGGTCCAAACAGCTGTTTAGGTTCAAACACAGTTTCCAGCAAGTGTGGACAGAAGCCCTCGTTGCTCTCCCTTCCGGGCCCCCATCTCAAGAACTAAACTCCCAATGGGAGCAATTGCTTTGAACATCTTTCAGGCTTTCTCAGCTCAAGGTTTTTAAACTTACTGAGAATCTTTCTCACTCTGCCCTTGTCTGCTTACAACTGTCTATCTCCTGGCATGCACCCTTGCAGAACCCGAGAGGAGCTGTATTTTCTAGACATCATCTCCTGGGTATGGTTTCTAGTATGAGTAACTATACAGTATGAGTGAATACATATATATTTATAAATTATATAAATAACATAGGTTCAAAATACATATTCATTACTCTGGCCTCCTTGTGACTTCAATCCTCAATTTTTTTTATTTTTGAGAAGTATGGCAGTGCTTTTATTTCTTCAGTCAATGACTACATTAGCGGTATGGGTGGGATTGGTTTTTTTCCCCTAAGGTGTTAGTTCACCACCATATGCCTCCAAGCTCAGGGCAGGAATGGAATACAGGACAAAAACTTTGATCTTAAGCGATTATACCGGTGCTTCTGGTTTTGAAAGCTAGAGAAATAAATTGGTGATAAAAATACACATCTTGGTCTGGGCAAAAAACAAGAATGCGCAGTATCAGGAAAGGCTGGCGCCTCCTAAACACTGGAGGTCCAGGGAGACGAGGAGAAGGAGCAGAGAGTAGCTACAGAATCCCATGGAAAGCTCAAGAAAATACCAGGAAAATAAGAAATGCAATTCCACTAAGCAGCAGGATTACTGATTTCATACTTGCTTTTGCTTAAGAAGGAATTTTCTTTGATAACTTAAAAAATGATAATGACCTCTCATGACCCCACACACTTTCCCTGTGTCCCCAGCCCACGGCTCCCAGCACTAGATACATATTGAATAGAACACAGTGAGGCCAACTCTAAATCATTACCTCTTGCAGCTTGGTTTCAGGAAAAACCTTATTTATACGGAGCTAACTGGTGTGTTCCTGAGTTTTAATGCTGGCGTGCATCTGAGATTACCAAGCCTTTTCAGAATAATCTGAAAAGGAAATGAAATGCTTCCCCCTTCTCTAAATCGGTCTCCACCAAGTCAGCGGAACTTGCAGGGTGTGCGCTAGTCCAAGGGGCCCGCGTTCAGTTAAATCATAAACCGGCAGGATTCCCTGAGCTTGCTGAAGGTTGGCTCTGTGCGGATAAAATTCCGACTTCAGAAGGAGGTGGCCAGCGCCCCCCCCCGGAAGATGGGCAGGTTTCTCCGCCTACTTCTGGTTCCCATCCTTGAAATGCAGTTTGGGAAGGCGGCGAGGACGCCCGGGGGCTCCAAAAGGGGGTGCGCCTTCCAATCAGGACCACCTTGGACGTAGCCAGTGGTCACCCGCAGCTGCACATCTTTCTTGGAGGACCCCTCTGTGGGTCAGCACGGCTCGCGCACGTCACGCCAGCTCTGGAACGCAGGCGCGTCACCGAACTGCGCGCAGGCGACCCCGGGGGTGGCGCTCCGGTGGCCCCACTGTCCCGGGACAGGAAGCCCAGGGGAACGCAGGGGTGCGCTCAAGTCCCCCTCCCCCGTCCCCGGGACAGGAAGCCCAGGGGACCCGGGGGTGAGCTCAGGTCCCCCTCCCCCGTCCCCGGGACAGGAAGCCCAGGGGACCCCGGGGGTGAGCTCAGGTCCCCTCCCCCTCCCCGGGACAGGAAGCCCAGGGGACCCGGGGGTGCGCTCAGGTCCCCCTCCCCCATCCCCGGGACAGGAAGTCCAGGGGACCCCGGGGGTAAGCTCAGGTCCCCTCCCCCTCCCCGGGACAGGAAGCCCAGGGGACCCCGGGGGTGAGCTCAGGTCCCCCTCCCCCTTCCGGGACAGGCAGGCGGGAAGGGCCCCCGGGGAGCGCGGTACCCGGAAGGCGGCGGGCGGGTTGCGGCCGCTCGGCGGGGCCGGGGCGGCGCCGGGACAGCAGCCGCAGCAGCAGCAGCAGCAGAGCAGCCAGAGGCGCCGCAGCTCCATCGCGCGCGCTCCCTCTTCCGGTCGCGGGCTCCCGCAGCCGGCAGGTACGGGGATTGGGGGCCGCGGGCGGGGCGCGGGGCTGAGACGGTTACGCCCCTTCTTCCCCGCCGCCCGGAAGTGGGCGTCCGGCGGCCGCGAACTGCGGCTTCGCGCTGTGCTCGGCGGAGCGCCCGCCCGGGACCCCGTGTTCCGGTGTCGCCCCGCGCCTGCTAGAAGAGAGCCTGAGGGTGGGCTTCGCACGGGAGTGACAGTACGCGCTGTCGCGTGACCGCACTTGCTGCCTCAAGCCCCTTCTGCCTCCTCCTTCTGTCTCGGATGGAAAGATGCAGGCAGCCGCGGAGTTTAATTTCACCTTCATCCTGTTTCTTCTGTGATGGGCTCTGACATTGGGAACCTGATTCCGAAATAATGTCTGCGAATTTGCACGGAGACATTCATTCAGCAGATGTTTATTAAATACATATCAAAACGTACAGTTGTGAAAATAGTACACAATGTTTCGGTTTATTACATTATGGCCGTTTCAAACTTTGGAAGCCAGTTTCTTCATTTGCACAGAAAGAAACGTAGCGTTTAATTCTTAAGTTTGTGGTCAAATTGTGTGTGTGTGTGTGTCTTATTTTAGACTTTTAATTCCTTTTTACAAGCTAGGTGCATTTTGTGGTTTCGGCTCATTTTGTAGTTCAGAAGAGTGGGGCTCCCCAGATGGTCCCCAAACTCCCCTCCCTGCAAGCGGCAAACCCAGCCTGCGGCCACTTCCTGAAACCTGTGTCCCGGAACCACCAGGGTTGAGCCCACCAGGGGAGAACGTTTTATCAGCATCCCTGCTAGGACCATCTTGGGGCCACGTCCTCATTCCCTAGGGCATCTCCCCGGAGGGAGCTCACCAAGTCAAAGCACAGCACGTGCCCATGTCTGTCTCTTGGGCAGTGGTGCTGCGAGGGTGTTCCGGAAGGATAGCTTTAGTTTTAATGGTACCTGGTTGAGGTTAGATTTTTGCCATCATTAGCATATTTATTTCCATTTCCCTCTTTGCTCTGTCAGACTCTGTTCCTTACACCATCCCTGATGCCCCAGGGCCTTTGCACAAGCGGGTCCCTCTTCACATCACTGCCACCTCCTCCTTGAGGAAGCCCTCCTGATGCTCTCATCCTGGGACGGGCTCTGGCAACAGAGGCCCCCGGAACAGGCACTCCTGTGTAGCTGCATAGTTTCTCCTTTAAATGTGAGCTTGTCTTCACTCCCAGCTGGCCCCGATGACTGGGCAGGTGGTGATGGTGCAAGAGCTCCCTGAAGGTCTCCCTGGGAACCTGGGCTCCCCACACACTTTCCCTGTGTCCCCAGCCCACGGCTCCCAGGCCAGACCAATGACGGTGAAACCTGTGCCATTCACTCAGCCACAGCTGAGACCACGTCCTCCTGGTGCATCTCCAGGCCAGGGGGGCTTCCTGGAGGAAAGGGCCTGCAGACCTGGGAGGCTGGGCAAAGGACTTAGTAGAGGCAAGAAAAGATGAAATGTTTAGGAGGTCCTGGGGGTTGGAGAGGATGTGGCAGAGAGGAGGGGCTACAAGGGGTCAGCCTCCCACCCTCTGCCAGCCTGGGTGGGAGGGTGTCCAGTACTGAAGGACAGACGAGGCCCCCCGCACCTCGGGCCAGGCTTCTGCACCCTCAGCGCTGGCGAAGGGGATGAAGAGGCCCGGGGAGGGCAGGGGGGCTGAAAACTCAGTCTCTCTTCTTCCACCCCCGCCCTCAGCAATGACTACCTGTCCCAGGAGGGGCCCCGCCGGACGCCGGCCATAAAGCAGGCGCTGCGCTGGAAGTACACACCCATGGGACGCGATGATGCCGGTCCACAGTGGTACACGGGCCTGACCAGCTTGGACCCCCGAGAAGCCTGGAACACGCTCCCTCAGGCGCTCTGGACAGCCCATACCTCGAGGCTTATGTCCACAAGCGCGGATGCCACACTCCCCGGGAGTGCACAGCATGCCCTCGGGTGAGTGCCCGGCCCCGCCCGCCCCGACACCAGGCCCTCCTCGAGGGGAGGGTGAGGCCCAGAGGTGCAGAGATGACCCCTGACCCCTACCCCGCAGCCTACACCCAGCGGCTCCGGGAGACGACTGCCTGGTAGACGGCATCATCCCCGCGCAGTACAGGGGCCCCCGCGCGCGGCAGGGAGCGTGCTGTGGGAAGACAGACCCATGGGACAAGGAGTACGGTGATCCTGGGCCAGGGCACGCGACCCAGGGGCTGGGGTGAGACCGCCCGGGGCCAGGAGGCGGGGCCAGCCGGTGACCCAGGTCCTGGCCCCCCAGCGATCCACAGGCACCATTCGGAGAGGAGCCGCTGTGGCGCACGTCTGACTACGTGCTATACCTGTCAGCGCCCAGCGCCCGCGCTACACCACCCAGAACTACCGGCAGTGGGCACGGAACCCTGCTGCCCCTCCACCGGCCAGCAGCCCCCGCCCGTCTACACGGCCAGGCACTGATAAAGATCGTGCTGCCCGATGTGGCTCGTCCGGACCGGCGCCTCTCCCCCAAGGCGTCTGTCCACCTCTGGGGCCGGGAGCTGGGGCCCTCAGGCAGCCAGGTGAAGGGAGCTCTGAACCAGGACCCTGGTGACCAAGCTCCAGGGCAGAGTCAGACAGACGAGCTCTCCTGCCCTCGGCCCCCCTACGCCGGGCCCCAGGCCAAGGCACAGTCCTGGCCCCGGGTGGCCTGGGCACAGGGAGCCGCGCTCGGGCCACCTGCTCGGCATGCTGAGCCTCACCATCGCCAGGGCCAGGGTCTGGGCCCAGCCGCTAACCCCGAGGCTGGGCTCCTGGCAGGCTCAGCAATGGCTCTGTCCTCCAGGGCTGGTGGCACCCGGGAGACCCTAGGCTGGCCGGGGCTGAACTCGGGGCAGGCCCTGTGCCCAGGAGCCTCACATCCGGCCGTGTGGCCAGGTTTAAATAAAGTATATCATCGCACAAAGGCACTTTGTACGTGTCTGGCATGTCTTAAGCACTCAGTATTAGCTATTTATTTTACTTTTAAGTAGCTTTTCCCCTCCTTTGGTTATCGTTGCACTGCTTTCCACCTGCTCAGCTTAGTTCATAGTCACCCAGTTCTTCGTGTTTTCTTCTCCTTGTTTTTAATTTTTTCAGATCATTTCACTTCATATTAACCTAATCCTAGAGAATGGACCAAAGGAGCAGAAGTAGTGTTCAAATAAGTTAACATCCCATTCCAGCAGCATCTCAGGTTAAGGATTTTCTGGTGAAGGGGGGGCCACTTTAAGGATGAAAGCAGCTCTTTTGCCCCTTTTTCCTATTTATACATTTCTGTCCCCCTCTAACCTTAAAAGAATAATTGTAGGAATGAGACCACTAGGCAGTTTAACCTAACTTCTGGCTTACGGGCTCCTGAATGCACACCATGCCTTGCTAACCTATTGATTTGTTTCCTAGATAAAAAGAAGGAAGAATGGGGCTTCCCTGGTGGCGCAGTGGTTGAGAATCTGCCTGCTAATGCAGGGGACACGGGTTCGAGCCCTGGTCTGGGAGGATCCCACATGCCGCGGAGCAACTAGGCCCGTGAGCCACAACTACTGAGCCTGCGCGTCTGGAGCCTGTGCTCCGCAACAAGAGAGGCCGCGATAGTGAGAGGCCCGCGCAACGCAATGAAGACTGGCCCCCGCTTGCCACAACTAGAGAAAGCCCCCGCACAGAAACGAAGACCCAACACAGCAAAAATAAATAAATAAAGTACTAAACTTCTACCCCCAACACCTTCAAAAAAAAAAAAAAAAAAAAAGAAGGAAGAATGAAGAATTCAGCAAGTAAAGAATGGCTATCTCTCTACCCCCAAGGCCCCTTAACAATCCTGCAGGCAGATTAGGCAGAGGAGATAACATCTGAAGAAGGAGTCAGCCAGCCTGCACGCTCTCCTGCCTCCATGATTCACTGAGATTCTTCCCCCCATTTTCCCCTTTAAACACTGTCCTGGCTGAGCAGAATCTTGGGCATTGGTGTTAGGACATGAGTCCACCTTCTCCCCAGATTGCCGCCCTTTCTGATTGAAGCACCTTTCCTTTCTATTCACACTTGCCTCTCAAATTATTGGCTTTTGAGTGGTGAGCAACTGAACCCGAGTTTGGTAACAAGGAGACCAGGCCACTTCCAATGTCCATTGTCTTTCAGAAGAACACAGATTTGTTTCTCCAATTTAAAGTGCACAGTGAGTGCAAATTCCTGTGCAGTAGTTCTGGAGTGGGTCCTGATTATGCTTTTCTAACCATCTCCCAGGGCTGTTGCTGCTGGTAGCAGGGGCCACATTTAGAATGGCAAGCAGTACACCAAGCCTGCTGCTGTTTCTGCACTCCCTTCACTCAGCAGGGAAATGAAAAAGGACTGAGGTGTCTCCCTCAGAGAAAATTCATATTCCTTTCTGGTCATTGCATCTCTGCTCATTTCCTCGGACAGTGGGTATCAGTGAGTAATATTGTCCTCTCTGGCCTCAGGGCAGCTATGTGATTTGCATCTTCCCGTGTAAACTGAGAATGGAGGCCCCCTATTCACACGTTATTAAGAATTTCAGGATGGCAACAAGTGCTGAGTCTCTCTGAGCACAGGGTCCTGTGTGGTTCCCCATGCCACATGCCCACACAGGCGGCTTACTAGGCCTTTCTACTCTAATCTTTTCTAAACGAGGCTTCCAGGAGTCTCCGGAATTCATGTCAAGGTCAACCCTCTTAGACTTTTTAGAACCACCGTCTGGTGTACGTCTTTCGTTTTTGCCTAGGTACGGTGAGTCGTCCTATTCTCTGATGGAAAATTGATAATAAAGATAGTGTACACCTGTTCTGGGTATTAGGAATAAAGACATGAAAGTTTTTTCTATGCACGTATGATGAGACGATTGCTCTCGGAATGTAGGGGGTAAAGGTGTAATTTAAACAGCGAGCTCACAGGTCAATGTTCATATCAACTCCGGCTCTTCTTCTGCAACCAGCCCTCTCCTGTAAGTCACTCAAGCTCATATATATATTGCAATATATATATATATATATATATATATATATATATAAATATATATATATATATAGCAAACATATATATGTTTGCAATGCAAACTTCTGCTAAAATATATATATATATATATATATATATATTTTAGCAGAAGTTTGCATTCAGATCATAGCTACTGTTTATTGACAACCTACTGAGTCAGAACATTTAAATACAGGCTGCCTCCTTACCCCAGGAAAACTGGTTCAGTAAAAAAACCATTTAAACTAAATTTATTTCCTAAGCGCACGTCAACAATTGTGTATTGAGCACCTATTAAGTGCCAGACATTCTGGTTAATGAGGATCTGTCAGTAAGTAAGTGACTGAAGAGGCAAAAATCCCCACCCTAGTGGAGCTGGCCTCCAGGGAGGAAGGATACACACAAGTTAGTATAAGTGTTACAAGGCAATAAAACAGGATACAGAGGGTCAGGAGTGAGTGGTGGGGCTGTGATTTTCAGTAAGGTGCTTGGGGGGAAACTCTCTGGGGAAGAGACATCTGAGCAGACCTGAAGAAGGTGAAGTGAGATGCTCAAGTGTCTGGGAGAAAGAAACTAAGATGGAAAGAATAGTGCCGAGGCCTTGAGGTGGGAGTGTGCCTGGCACGGTCCAGAAGCATCGAAGACGTCCGTGCGGTGGAGAGGAGAGAACGCGGGGAGTGCAGAAGCAGCGCTCAGACTGTGTACTTCTCTGCAGGTTAAAGGGGAATCAAAATTACTTATTAAGTACTTATTAGAAAGGGATTTGAAAAAGCTTTTCTCTTGAAAATTGAAGGTTGCACGCTCCTGCTAATTTTTAGAATAAACACCATCAATTTCATCTATGTGGGAGGTGTAATTCTTCTCATTAAATTGGCAGAATGGCACACTGGGCTTCCTTTGCTTCTGTGTTGGCTGTCTGTTGCTGCATAACGATAACCCCCAAACTTAGTAGCGTAAAGTACTAACCTTTATGATCTCACACCGTGTCTGTGGGGCAGGCGTCTAGGAGCGAACTAGCTGGGTGATTCTGACTCAGGCTCTCTCGTGGGGTTGCAGGTGTCAGTGAAAGCGGTTGCTGCCGTATCAGTAAACAAAGGATGTTGCAGCCGTCGAGCCATCACGTTCCAGCCGCCTGGATGGTGAGCCCTGAGGGACTCAGGATGGAAACGGGATGCCCGCCATCTAGCCCTCAGCCACCGCAGCCACCTTGCAGTGATGGGGAGACTTGCCCCAGAGAGCTGAGGTGGGCATCAAAGGAACAATTTCAGTGAGCCCAGATTTTGCATCTTTCCACACACCGAAAAGCTCTCACTTCCTTAACTTGAGATGTCTGGTTTTCTTTACTTAACAGTAATCTTTTGATGTTCCGACTACCTGGTCTTTGTAGCAAAAACTCCTCTATATCCTGGCTCCCCCCTTGCCTCTTTGAAACAGTCCCTCCGAGCCATCTGAGAGGCTGCGTCCCGGGCTTAGGTCCTCAGAATGTGTGCCAAGTGACACATAATTCTCAACGTTTAGTTTGTGCCTTTTTTTCAGCTGACACAGACAAGCTGTTGAAAGCAGCTGTGGTCATCTGGAGGTCTCACGGGGTTGGGGGATTCGATTTCAAGCTCACATGGCTGTTGGCAGGGGTCCTCAGAGGTCCTCAGACTTCTGGATGAAGGCCTCTGGCCCCTACCCCCTGGGGCCCCCCAAGGGCTCCACGGGGCCTGCAAGCTGTCTTCCTCAAGAGTGAGCCATTCCAGGGGTGGGGAGAACAGGCCAGGGAAGGACCGGGGTGAGGCCACAGTGTCTCCCATGACCTAACCTTGAAGTTGCACAGCACCCTTCTGCCCTGAGTTACACAGACCAAGCCTGGTCTAGGGTGGGTGGAGGGGATGACACAGGCTGTGAAGACCAGGAGCTGGACCCATTGGTGCGTCTGGGAAACAAGATCCCACAGCCTCACGTCAACACTGGCAGCGCACGCGGTCATTTGTGTGTGTGTGAGAACAATCCAGCGTTTCCACTGTTTTCACAAATGCTTCTCAACCTCTGTGGTATTCAGATCATTATTTGTTATTGTTTCTATCTTGTCATAAACCTTCTGGGTTTTCTTCAGTTTATAATCATTTTACTTTATTTTAAAATGACTTTGCTAACGCAGCATTATTCATAATAGCCAAGACACAGAAGCAACCTAAGTGTCCATCGACAGATGAATGGATAAACAAGATGTGGTACGTATATACAATAGAATATTACTCAGCCATAAAAAGGAACGAAATAATGCCATTTGCAGCAACATGGGTGGACCTAGAGATTGTCATACTAAGTGAAGTAAGTCGGACAGAGAAAGACAAATACCACGTGATATCACTTACATGTGGAATCTAAAATATGACACAAATGAATTTATCTACGAAAGAGAAACAGGCTCACAAACATTGAAAACAGACTTGTGGTTGCCAAGGGGGAGGGGGGGAGGGAGGGATGGATTGGGAGTTTGGGATTAACAGATGCAGACTATTGTATATAGGATGGATAAATAACAAGTTCCTACTGTAGAGCACAGGGAACTATATTCAATATCCTGTAATAAACCGTCCTGGAAAAGAAAAAAAATATTTATCTTGATAAAAAAGAAATATTAAAAAGAATGTATATACTTGTATAGCTGAGTCACTTTCTGTACAGTAGAAATGAACCCCACATTGTAAATCAGCTAAACTCCAATTAAAAAAATAAATAAAATGACTTTGCTATGGAGTTATTTTGTTTGTTTTTATTTTTACCTTAATGAACACCCATGCTTAAGATTTTCTAAGCACTTTGCAAATATTACCTTTATTCAATCCTCATAACAAATCCTTGTAGGAGACGGGGTTGTAATTTTTCCATTGTGCACATGGGAACCTGAGACACAGAAAAGTAGAGGTACTTGCTCAATGTTGTGTATCTGATAACTGGCCCATCTGAGTCGGGGGAGCCCGGCTCTAGTGTCTGCTCTGCAGCCTCTTCACTTCTTCATCCCCATCTTTATATGCTTTATGAAATTCTGCATCTTCTTAAGAGATGCATTATTAACTCCTTATCAAGGAACACTATAATTGCAAGAGATATTGTAAACTTTAATCAGCTAATGATAGTCAAATAATCGGAAACATAAGCCGAGGAAACTGCTCATGTTAAACTAGGGATACTATTTGAATGGATATTAATTTTATAAGAGAGTAGTTTAGTGATGTTTTGCATGATATGTGGAATTTTGTATCCCTATACAACCTCATGACTGCAGGGTCTCAGATAACGACTATACTGATATGAGAAGGAACCTTATCCATGACCTCTGATCCTCACAACACCTCCGCAAGGTAGGAATTCTCACCTTCACTCCACAAATGAGGTCACTGGCTTGTATGGTGACTAAGGAAATTATTTAAGATCCTAAGTAGTCAGTGGTTGCGATGAGATGTAAATTGAGCTGTCGGATTTCAGAGTCCAGACCGCCCTCAGTTACTCCAAGGAACCTCTCTGGTTGTTTCTTCTTCTTATTTATTTAGTGTTGGCTTTTCTTTGTTAATAATACCTTCTTTAGTCCACTACGAGCTTCTTGTGTTCTGGTATGATTACAGGAAAGCGTGACACTCATTAATGCACTTGAGTTGTTGAAGAGCTCGTTTTTTTCTTTTTAATTTTTCTCTCTATATTATGGGAGGGATCTTATTCCTCCAGGCAATTAATTAGCTAGTGTCTGGACTGAAATATTTTATTTTCTTTGGTCTTGGATTTCACACTGAAATTTTCATTAAGGCCCCAAAATCCCCCCTCCCCACAAGCATTCCCTTCTGTTATTGTTATTGCTAATTGGGTTCACAAAGGCGTTGAAGTTGTCTTGACTTTTTGCATTGTTTACATTTCATAGGAACTACATAAATCCTGAGTGAGAAAATAAGTTACATAAATTTCTAGGTATGAGAATTTCAAATTTCCTTTAAGGCCGAAGAGAAGAAATGCTGTCTGAACAGCCACTGCTGATGGGCAGGATTTGTTAAGCTTTAGAAGTAGCTCATTCCATTTTCTCAGCCGGAGGGGAAGCTGCCACAGGAGCTGCTAAGACTGCGACAAAACAAAAGGCAAGGTGGTAACTCCGCCCACCAGCTTCTAACCGAGAGGGAAAATGTCATTAATGAAAAGCCCTGATGTATACCTCCTTTCTCCAAACAATTAATGGAACAAAATGCCCCAAGAAATGCCTGAAACCATGAGTGGTTTCCATAGAAACCTCAATCCATTTCTATTCTGCCGACATTTGAATGAATGCGAGCAGAGGATAGCACTAGCTCTGCTGCATGGCATGGGCTGTGGTGACAGCTAATGGGTTTACCTTAGAACCATTATTAACTGCTTGTAGCAAAACAGTAGCAGTTCTCCCCTCATAGACTTAGATTATTCCATGGTCTTAAGTATTTCAGAAATATCTGGGACTTGTAGGTATAAACAATACATTTCACAAGACAATAATATTTTGCAGGACCCTAAAACTCCCTTTCTCTCTCACGCAATCATTTTAAATAGCAGAACTGTGTCCTTTGCATGATCTAAGAAAATAATTCTAGTATCCTTTATTCTCAGGACATCATTAGTACTAATGTACAACCTTTTTAATACCTCTCCATTTCCTGGAGTTAGATGGAGCCTGAAATGATTACATGCCTTTTAACTTCTATTGTCTATGCAAAAATCACATTATCCCAAACAGGAGATGTAAGAAAAGCAAGGCTCACAGGGAGGGACACACACACACACACACACACACACACACACACACAAAACAGTCTTCAGGTGGATTTTGCATAAATGAGGCTGACTCATCCTGACTATAATCTAGCCTTACACTCAACAATCACAAAAGAAATCTATAACCCAGGAAGCATACAAACAAGAAAACTACTCGCAGCTGAACTACAGGGGCAGTTAGCTGCAGAAAGATTCAGTTTCATTGTTTTGAAGGATTACTTGGTTTAAATGATTTTTATTGATCACTCATTTTTACAAATTAATAAACTTGACTTTTAGAGCAATTTTAGGTTTGCAGCAAGATTGAACAACGAGAACAGTGAATTTCCATATACTTCTTGTCCCTACACGTGTACGACCTCTCCCACCATCAATGTCCCCACCAGATGTACATCTGTCACAATCAACGGCCTACATTAGCTCATCACTCTTCTCCACTGGGGTTCACTCTTGGTATTGAATATTCTATGGGTTTTGATGAATGTATAATGATATATATCCACCATTATAGAATCATACAGAGTAGTTTTTTTGTTTGTTTGTTTGTTTGTTTTCTTGCGGTACGCGGGCCTCTCACTGTTGTGGCCTCTCCCGTCGTGGAGCACAGGCTCCGGACGCGCAGGCTCAGTGGCCGTGGCTCACGGGCCCAGCCACTCCGTGGCATGTGAGATCTTCCCAGACCGGGGCACGAACCCGTGTCCCCTGCAATGGCAGGCGGACTCTCAACCACTGCGCCACCAGGGAAGCCCCATACAGAGTAGTTTTACTGCCCTAAACATCCTCTGTGCTCCTATTCATCCCTCCAGACAGCTGAACCCTGGCAATCACCAATCATTTCACGTTCTCCATAGTTTTGCCTTTTCCAGAATGTCATATAGTTGGAAACATACTGTATGTAGCCTTTTCAAATAGGCTTAAATTTCTCTTCGTAATATGCATTTACGTTTCCTCCATATCCTTTCATGGCCTAATAGCTCATTTCTTTTTAGTGCTAAATAATATTCCATTGGTTGGGTATACCACAGTTTATTCACCTACTGAAGGACTTCTTGGTTGCTTCCAAGTTTTGGCAATTGTCTCTAAAGCTTCTATAAACATCCATGTGCAGGTTTTTTGTGAACGTAAGTTTTCAATTTCATTTGAATAAATACCAGAAAGGGCCATTGCTGTATCCTATGGTAAGAGTATATTTAGTTTCGTAAGAAATTGTCAAACTGTCTTTCAAAGTGTCTGTACCACCTTGCATTCCCACCATTAATGTATAAGAGTTTCTGTTGCTCTGCATCCTTGACAGCATTTACTGATGTCAGTGTTTTGGATTTCGGCCATTTTTCTATGTTACTTGCCATCTATATATCTTCTTTGGTGAGGAGTCTGTTAAGACCTTTGGCCCATTTTCTATCTGGGTTGTTTACACGCTTATTGTTGAGTATATTTTAGGAATTTTATAGTTTGCTTTTTACATTCAGGTTTCTATCTATTTTGTGAAAGGTGTAAGGACTGTGTCTAGATTCGTTATTTTATGTGACCGTCCAGCTGTTCCAGCACCATTGGTTGCAGAGATGGTCTTTGCTCCATTGTATTGCCTTTGCTTATTCATCAGAGATCAGTTGGCTGTATTTATATGGATCTATTTCTGAGGTTTCTATTTTGTTCCATTAAACCCCAATGTCTTGATTACTGTAACTTTATATTAAGCCTTGAAGTTGGGTGGTGTTGGTCTTCTGACTTTTCTCCTTTAATAATCAAGGTGGCTCTTCTGAGTCTTTTGCTTCTCCATATAAACTTTAGAATCACTTTGTCAATATACACAAAATAACTTGCTGGGACTTTGATTGGGGTTCTGTTGAATTCACAGATCAAATTGGGAAGAACTGACATCGTGACAATATTAGGTCTTTCCATCCATGAACATGGAATATCTTCCCATTTATTTAGTTCTTTTTTGATATCTTTCATCAGAGTTTTGTAGTTTTCCTCATACAAATTTTGTACATATTTCATTGAATTTGTTCCTAAGTATTTTACTCTGGGGGGTGCTAATGTAAATGATATTGTGTTTTCAATTTCATGTTCCACTTGTTCATTGCTGCTATATAGAAAAGAGACTGACTTTACTATATTAACCTTATATCTTGCAACCTTGCTATGATCACTTACTAGTTCCAGGAGATTTGTTGATTCTTTCAGATTTTCTACATTGATGAATCTGTCATCTGTGAACAAAGGCAGTTTATGGCTTCCCTCTCAAACTTCATAGCTTTCCTTTTCTTTTCTTGTCTTATTGCATTAGCTAGGACTTCAGTTATGATGTTGAAAAGCAGTGCTGAGAAGGAGTCTACTTACCTTGTTCCTGATGGTCACCATTTTTAACACCATATTTGTGTACTACAGTCTTTAAGGTAATTCTTGAGCTAAGACCTCAGGTAATGCCACAGTGCATGTGACATATCTAGTGCATGAAACACAGCCTTGAGTTTGGATAGACATGGGTTCTTATACTTGTTTGCTTATTGTCTGTGTGACCTTAAGAAATTATCTTTCTTGGGCCTCAATTAGCATTATATATAAATTGGAAATAATTTTTAGTTCTGGTGTTGTTATGAGGATTAGAGGTAATGGATCAAGAGTGCTTGAGCCATAGAAGTTGATTCATAACAGTAGCTACAATTGTTTGACTATAAAATTTCCCTTTGGGACAAGATTCAGAACAAACATTTGGAGGCTTTACTCTCTATATTATTAAGTCCTTATGCAAAAATCATTTCATATTTGAAGACAGTAGCCCTTCCTTGTCTTTTCTGCATCTTAAAGACCTTTACTGATCTTGACACTGGACTTAGAGTCATATAGTATAAGAGCTAGCTATCATTATTGTCAGGGAAATAAGGTGATTTCCTAATGACTCTAACTTGTTTAGGTTTTATAAATACAGTCATAATTTCTTCTTAGATATTCCTACTGACCCAGCAAATTTGGACAATTTTTGTTTAAGTTTATGCTTCTTCATTAAGAGATATTTACGGAAAAGGGGTTTTTGTAGTTTGAGACAACCAGAAGCATGATTTATGCGTGGAATTTGGGGAGAGAAAATGTCATGTGACATTCAGTCACTGGCTTTCTTTGCCTTTGTGATGCATTAAAAGGATCTGATGGCACGTGTTCTGTCATTGAGTTGTTATGGGCAAAAATAAGATTGTTAACCTCAAGTCTCAGACAGGTGGTTGAGAAATAACTGAATAAGTTAACTAAAGCCTAACCAAGCGCAAATCTTCCTACCATGGACTACAGCATTATGAAACAAAGTGGACCAAAGATGAAGATGATCCGAACCCAAGACTTCTTAGAATCACTAGGATCAAACCCTAGAGTCTAATCTCTTTAATTTGCAGATGAGACATTTCCTAATGAGAGGAAGAGCTCCTAAAATTTACACAGCCAGCCCCTGGAGAGCCAGAGATTAACGAGGTATTCTGACTGCTACTGCTTCTCTGAGGAGACACGCCGTCTCATTTTTAAACTAAAAATGGTTCTTTTTTCTTTTTTGCAACTTGGAACAAGTCTCTGCTGATCTGCCTTATGCAGTCATTCAACAGAGCTAGAAACCCGAATAAATTCCCTTTCATTCCAGAATTCTTAACAGATCTTTTTGCGCTTACCAGGGTTAGGGTTTGAACTGTTGAGAAAATCAGTACACATTGGTTGATGTAAGATATTTAATCTCTTTATTGATTCACATCCCAACGGGTTGGTAGCGAATATTAGTTACTTAACAAAGCCGTATTGTACTATTAACAATAGGACAGGTAATTCAGAAAGAATTAATGTTCTCTGAGTTCTTATTTTCGTATAAGGCATTGCATTTTATAGTTTTCATATCTATTCTTTCACCACATTTTCAAGAATTCTTTGTCCATTTCCTTCTGTCTCCTGAAATAATGGAATGTTAGAAAATGCACTTTTGTAAATATAAAATGATTGAACATGAATACGGTGGTGAAAGAGCTTGGGCTATGAGTCAGACAAATTAGGTTTATACTGGCCTTTCCATTTATTTATTGACATCCTGGTACTTTCCCCAAGTGTATTTTAGTGTGCACATCTAAAAACTAATATATCAAAACAACCTATCTTTGAAAAACTAAGTGAGGTGAGATATGTAAAATTTTAATTTTGCCTAGTACTTAGCTAATTAATGTTAACTCGTGTTAGAATCTGTGCTATTATTCCTACAGGAAAATTTTGCAACACTGTGAGTAGGTGAAATCTTGACACTTTTAGCGGATAGGTGATCCAAATAGATTTTGTTACTATTTATACATTTTAACTTCAAGTATAGGATTTCACTTGACATTAGTTAAAACCAAAAACGTTATTTCCTGGTTTCTGCAAATGTGCATTGTTTCAGGTATGACCACATGAGGGCAGCATGGTACTTTTTAAGACAGGAATGTAGCCTGGCTGGAGCGGGGGTGGGGTGGGGGGGTGGGGGGGTGGTGGTGGGGGTGGTGGTGGTGGTGGTGGTGGTGTGTGGGGGGGGTGGGGGGTGAAAGAATCTAGTAATAAAGCTATAGAAATCATAGGCACAGAATTAACATGAGAAGGCTCCACAATGATTCTCTAACCCAAACTTTCATTTTACGGTGGAAGGAACTGAGGTCCAAAGAGGCCAACTAGCAAGTCCCCCGTCACACAACTGGTGTCTGTGGATGGCAGAGCAGAGAAGCAGCCACAGCACTAAGGAAGCAACAGTAATCGTGTTATCAGAGCCCCCAAGTTCTCTAAGGGCTTTTTAGTATGCGCTAATATTGTGTGTGGCAGAACTGTGGAGGAATCGAATATTTCCGATAATGAATTAGCCTCTGAAATGTTCCTTTCTGGAGAAATAGACAAACCAAAAGATAGCATCTGATTCCCAGAAGACATAAGTGCATAAGTGCATCCTGGAAGGCAGAAGACTGAACTGTGCGACTTCTCAAGGTTGTCATTCATGTTTTGCTCACAACCTTGTGTGCGTGCGCTGCCTTGAAACTGCAGCACTGACCGCAGGAAGCAGGAGTGAGCAAAGGACGAGTGCACACCAGTCCTGCCTAGGAACCCCCCTTTCTGTAACCCACTTTTTCAACACGTCCCGCTCCCCAGCCACGTATGAACACATACACGTACACAGCCAGGAACACGCAGAGACATACACCCCAGTGGCAGTGGTACAGTGGGAATCTGTGCTGGGAGAGAGCTGCTCTGACTTTGCACCGATAGTCTTCACCACACACACACCCCTTTTCCCAGCTCCATGAATAAGCATCAGATGACCCGGCTCAGCAGAATACGTTTGCTGTAAGCCCCAGTGTCCCCAGTTCCCTCACCTCCCCTACATCTTTCACATCTTTGCTTTCTTCCCTTCTCTACTGCCATGGTTACCCCTCTTTTGCATTACTCAATCAGCCTTGAAAATTGGACACTGCGATGCTTAATTTTATGTGTCAACTTGACTGGGCCACAGGGGTCCCAGACATTGGGTGAAACATAATCTAGGTGTTTCCATGAGGGAATTTTTGGATGAGATTAAATCAGTAGACTTGGTAAAGCAGATTGCCCTCTGCGATGTGGGTAGGCCCTGGGCAAGCCGGTGAAGGCTGAACAAAAAGACTAGAAGAAGGAAGGGTGAGCTGTGACAGGGCAAGAGAGAGTCATGGACATATATACACTAACAAACGTAAGGTACATAGCTAGTGGGAAGCAGCCGCATGGCACAGGAATGTTGGCTCGGTGCTTTGTGACCACCTAGAGGGGTGGGATAGGGAGGGTGGGAGGGAGGGAGACGCAAGAGGGAAGAGATATGGGAACATATGTATTTGTATAACTGATTCACTTTGTTATAAAGCAGAAACTAACACACCATTGTAAAGCAATTATACCCCAGTAAAGATGTTTAAAAAAAAAAAAAGAAATGCAAATTGAAAAAAAAAAAAAAAGACTAGAAGAAAATGGCGAATCTGGAGAATTCCTCCTTCCTGCCTTCCTTCAAACTGGGGACACTAGCTTTCTTCCAGCCTCAGACTCAAATGAAACCTTGGCCCTTTCTGGACCTGAAGCCAGCTGGACTTCAGACCGGAACGGCACCCTCAGCTCTCCTGGGTCTCAGGTCTCCAGACTCCATCCTGTAAAGGGTGCTGCAGGTGACTCACCCTGCAGGTCTTGGGACTTGCCAGCCTCTGTAATCATGTGAGTCAATTCCTTATCATCAGTCAAGCAGGCAATCAATAATTCTCTCCTACTCTGTTCCTTTTCTGGAGAACCCTGACTGCTGCAGACACTTTGGTTCCCTTCCATGTGTTTTCAGCTGAAACCAGAGTTTTGGTTTATGCTGGCACTAACCTTGAGTCCTCAGCGATCATGATAGTTTTTGGCATTTAGTGGGTATTTAACAAGTATGTGTTGACCGAATATGTAAATTCTATTAGTTATCTTTTGAAAGAATTTTTGCTTCTATCAGAGCTCTAGCATTTTTCCTTCCACCTATGTGTGGGCATACTGCAGTTACTAACTTAGTACAAAGAAAGTACTTATTTTTCTGTTGCTAGGATACTACTTTGTGCAGCCATGAAGTTATGCATATTATAGTTTTAGGCTGAAGGATGAAACAGACCCCAAGTATGATTAACATAAAGAAGCTTAATATAACAGTGTTAGTTGTCAGTCAGTGTTAGATCATTAGATTTTTAATTTAATTTATTAAAGCCTACAATAGCACCTTGACAGTACAGATGCCTACATTTTATAGGTAAGAAAAATGAGGTCTCTAAGACTGGTTCATTTGGCCAAGTTCGTGTCGTTAATAAATGAGAGAGTGATTACTGGATATAAAGTCCCCATATACCCAGTATTTGCTGTCCCTTCATTGGCAGACTGCTTCTCTGTTGGCCTGTATCCAGCAACCCCTGGAAATCACCCCCTGGAAACCACCATCATCTACTCCGAAATTCCCTTGGTGACCTGCCCACCATGATGAGCCCACGGGGTACCACATTCCCCCTTGCTCCCTGGGCATCAGCTCCTGCCCTGTCCTTACTGTGCCTCTTAGTCACCACAGGTACATTCACACACGAGGATCTTGTCCTGTTTTCCTCTGAGCCTGGAGCTCTCTCCTCCCAGGTCTCCACGTTGCTGGGGATCCACACTACTTAGCCCTTTCTTCCTTTAGATTCAGCTCAGTTGTCTCCCCTGACCTCCATAATTCAAGCAGTACACATGCCGGTGGCCATTTTCTTCCCCATTTCTCTGCTTATTTTCTTCGTAAGACATTAAACTATCCCAAAATATATTTTATTCTTAATTTGTTTTTCTCTTCCTTACCTGTATCCCTGGCATAGAATATCTGTAAACTACAGACAAATCTCTATGATGCTAGAAGCCGATACTGTTGACCCCTATCTTAGAGTGTTCAGCGCTTGATACGTACTAGACCATCCTTGAATGTTCTCTGAAATGACTGACTCTGAGTCCGTGAAATAAACAATCCGAAAATGCAGTTCGTGAGGAGAAGACCTCCTTATCGGATGCTCATCTGAACGTATGGTTCAAGACTAAATAATAAAGTAAAAGGTCAAATGTTAAGTTCTAAGTCAGAAATTGCATTACTTAAATGTATTTGTTAAACCTGTAGGGAATTTCTAAACTTTCAAATTGGAGGGATTCCATGTGTGGGACACTGTGGTTAGTTTTAAATAAAATATATATGTATCTTTAATTATCGAAGATAATGTTATAACCTTGTCTCAAATATTTAGTAGCATCCGAGTAGGGTTCTATGAAGGCTTTGAAGCTCACACTGCCATCTTTTGAATGGGGTTCCCAAAAATTCAGGTACAGGATACGTGTCGTGTGAAAAGTAACTATACCTCTTAACGACAGAGGCAGGGATAAAAGCAGAAACTATCCTATTCTACCATGTTTCATGACCTCTCTGGTAGTTAGGAAGCCCAACAGCTTACATTTCATCTTTATTTTACATAAAAATGAAATGCGTAAAATTGAATCACAATTTTCTTTATGTTATTAATAGTCTAAATTCATAAGATATGTTGATTGATTTGTAACTGTCAAATAATTTTGAGACTAAACATTCTCATTAAGACGTTGGATGATTCACAGGTAGGACGCACAGAGTCAGGAGTCAAGGTTGTCAAGTTCTAAGCGCCAAGTGCTGACGGGAGAGGTGGCAGTGGGAAAACCAGACCCAGGTTGAGTGAGTATAAATGAAGGATTTGATGAGCGGATACCTGAGGCAGAGGCCAGGGCTCAACCCGGAAGGAATGCCATTTGGGAAATTGTTGCCGAAACACTAACCCAGGTGAAGGTGGACAGGGTGGGCTGTGTCCCTGAGTCAGGAGAACGTCCATCGGGGCCTGACACAGATGGCCGCACAAGAGACGGACAGCTTTGGGGCTGGCGCGACCTTGACGTGTCCTTACCAGGCAGTTCCAT
This sequence comes from Stenella coeruleoalba, assembly GCF_951394435.1. Lineage (NCBI taxonomy): Eukaryota > Metazoa > Chordata > Mammalia > Artiodactyla > Delphinidae > Stenella > Stenella coeruleoalba. The sequence continues at coordinate 149,268,044 of NC_137149.1, read as the reverse complement.
CGCTCCATCCTGACTCCTTTCCCAGTTGTGATTTTTCTTAGGGTGGTGTTTGCCAGTGATCACCAGACACTAGGTTTTATTATCCATCTTTTTACTTACATTAGTGGGGTGGATTATATCACGGGCCCATAGTTCTTCGTCTCTCACCTGCTGTGCTACCACTCTCCTGGGGACGGAATGGATTTTCTCAACCCGTTGGCTTTGAGCTTCGCCATGAGACACCTGCTTTGGCTGATGAAATGTTGGGCAGAAGTTACCATGGGCTTTTCTAAACCGGTGCCTTCTGGGCAGGGATCAGCCGATGCTCTGGGAACACCTGCCCTTTGCTGCTAGAGGAATGTGTCTCAGGAAGCTATTTCTTCTTTCTTTCTTTCATCCTGAAGAGAAGACCCAGACCAATCTGGAGCTTGTGATCCCATCGAGCTCGCAAGGCGAGGCAAGCCCAGCTGAGATGAGCCAAATAGCAGATCACCCACCAACATGTGCATGCGGAAAAAATGACTTTTTCATAAGCCCCAGAAATCTGGGGGAGGTTTGCTGTGCAGCATGGCTACAGCAGAAACCTGTCTAATTCACTCACTGATAAAATATAGTTCGTAAAATAGTGAGTACCGAAGAGAGGACACAAGGATTAATTGAAAAATGCTTATAGAAATTGAAAATTTATATGCAGTGTAATTGAAACAATTTATAGTTATTTATATTTTAAATAGCCTGCTAGATCTCTTTAGGATCATGCCCATAATATATGTACAACAGTGTCTAAAACAACCCAGGTCATCTGGACTTTGACCTGCGGTGTCTCTGTTTGCACGGCAGGAAGCAACCTTTGGACAAGACTCTATTTTAGGAAGGACAGACACTATCTGTACAGTGTGATTTTCCCAGCTGGATTTCCCCAGGGAGCATTTCCAAGGGCCATAATGTTACCAGCTCGACTGGACCACGCCTCATGTACAAAGTAATGTACGGAACTCGGAATCCCTCTTGAGTGGAAAGCTGATGGTGACCCCTCTGTCTTAGGACACAAAGGCCCTGTATTATTGTGGGCACTACTCTATTCTCTTAAACTGTGTCTGGGGCAAACAACGAAAGAATTGCAGCAATATTCTCATCTCTATAGGCATGTGCGCTGCAAAAAAAACTACGTCTGATGCATTTGTTTAGGTTTTTAGATCACGAGCGTATTTATTCATGTGTAGAGATGCTCTTTTTTAGATTTTCCTATTTAATTTTAAATGCTGTGAAGGTAGACCCGGTTGTTTTCCTTAAAGCTATTCACAAGGCACTCTAGAAAAATTTGTGAAAAGTGAGTACTCAGTAGTTGCTGCTAATTGCCTGTGTTCTCCACTTCACTTTGCTACCGAAGACCTGGCCAAATACTTTCTGAATGAATCCCACCTTTGTTCCAGCTAATAATCCCGCTTGGGGAAGAAGTGAACATTGCTATTTCAAACAAGTAGCAAATATGCGTCACACGTGGAAGGAAAGCTCTAATTACTACATGAATAAAAAGCTGCGATCCAAATGAAAGGCTGAATTATTTTCTAGTTCTGAAAGTTCAGAAAATCCAGAGTTTCTGAGACATTTTAGCTTCAGATATCATTCGCACATGGGTAACTGATGATTTTACTTTTTAAAAAGTACCAAAACTGACCAAACCTAGAATGTTTTAGTAACAGTAAAAATAAACGATTTAAATCAACCTAGGCATATTTTCAAAGATAGCTTGGAACATAAAGGCTTTTAAAATCTACTCCAGTTTCAACTTTGAAATGTTCGTTCTGAGGCTTTTCAAAGTTATAAACTAGAGGGTTTACAGGGTAATATCAATTAAAGAGGCTGGGAGGATAATGGTTCTAGTTTCTTTTTACAAAATAAGTTTTATGATGTGTGATAGAATTTCTTGGAAGGAAAGAATGACCTTCAGCTCAAGGGTGTCATTTCTTAGATGCTAAGTGTAACTATAGTTTTTCAACTATCAAATTGATTTTTAGCTATCAAATTCAACTATCAAATGGACCATGCATTTGAAAAATCTAAAAAGTATTAATGTATCATTTCCAAAGAGGAACAAACTTCTGTAAATTATGAAGGAACGTTTATTTTCTGTGGTAACTGGGATTATGTTTAAACACCACTTTTATTTTCTGTATCACAGAATTCTATACTATGTACCTATGCCGAGACCTCTCCCAAGGCAATGGGAGCACAGTTGCCAGATTTACAGTTATCGAAACCTTTATTTTCATTATATCTCCATCTTTAATGAGCACAATGCAATCATATTACAATATTGTAGTAAGATTTTCTTTTATATTAAATTTAAGCATCAGATAATGTAATGAAATCCCTACTAGAAGTCACCCAGTAAGTAATGATGGTGTCTCTCTTCTGTCAACTCCATTGGAGGTGATGACCCTCCTGAGGAATCTCAGTGAACTAAATACTTGGTAGTTCAATCTCTTGGTTCATCGGCGATTAGAACTTTCCGAGGGAAACTTACAGAGAATGAGTGGGAAAAGCACACAAGCGTTTAAAAATCTTCCCACAGAGGATGGAGGAGCCAGGATCCTCATTAAGAGGGTGGGTGGAATGGTCAGACACGAAGGTCCTCACTGGTACCTCTCACACTGCTTGGCTCCCGTAAGGGACGGATGCTGAGCAAAGGGTCAGTGGGCGGCATGGCAGGCGCCAAGGTCGTGGGGAGATGAAACTGCATCCGTGGCCGTCAGGCCCAGGGGACCTGGGAGAGGATGTGGGGTGTCTAGCTCCGTGCAAGGCTGAGTCTGCCGTTAGTCAGCTACTGACTCAGCCACAGATGCTTCTTAGATCACCCAGGGATGGACCCAGGCTACGTGCACCCAAGAAATATCAGGCTGGCCACTGAACAAGATCTTTGCCAAGATGCAAGGGACCCCAGAGACCCTGCACAGACCTGAGAGTCCATTCCCTGTGTTTCCTCAGGATCCCGAGCACCTGTGCACTCACACAAACACTGTTTAGGGGGGAGCATGGAGGAGAGCTGCAGAGCTGAGCTAACAGGCTGAATGCCTCCAGCCCCCGTCTTGCGTGGAGGCTGGCGAGAAAGATGAGACCAGCTACGCGGTGGGAGGTTTGTGACCACACCCAGGGGGAAGAGCACGGACCGAATACGTGTGTTTGCTGCCGTCTGCTCCGTGTCATTGTTTGCCAGACGTTTCTTTGCCATGCGTCATATTTGTAACGATCCTGTCATCCACCATTGACTAACATTTTTCGCCTCACCCTAAAACCGGAAGCCTGGATCCACAGCCGCAAACTGACAAGAGCAAACTCTCCACAGTTTAAAGACAGTGACCAGTAGATGCAGTTGGACACCTGCAGAGCCAGCCCCGTGGACGTGAGAAGCCCTGTCCCTTGGAGACTGTGGGAAATGATGGCTGAGGAGAGGAAGGCGCAGTGTCCGCGGGGGGTCCCGAGTCCCTCCAGCCCCAGTCCCCGGGCTCGGTGACCGCAGTGGGGTTGGTGGGAAGCGTGCAGGGATAAAGCCTGGTCTGCAGAAATGGAAACCAGCGCAGCCTGGGGTCTGCTCTGCAGGCGGATGCTGCTTTGGACAGCCCTACTGCTCCCTGCCTGATGCCACCTGGTCAGGGCCAGAGGTGTTTGGGGGGAGGAAAGGGGCGCCCACCGGGCTGGCAGGGCCGGGACACGTGTTTCTCACAGGTCAGGTGGAGACCTCCAGGGGGTGCAGCTGGGCTCTTTCTTTTCCTTTTTAAATTTAACTTTTATTTTATAGTGAAATATAGTTGATTTACTATATTTTGTTAGTTTCAGGGTACAGCAACGTGACTCAGTTATACATATACATATAACCACTCTGTTTCAGATTCTTTTCCCATATAGGTTATCACAGAGTATTGAGTAGAATTCCCTGTGCTCTACAGCAGGTCCTTGTTGGTTATCTATATAGTAGCGTGTATGTGTTAATCCCCAATCCTAATTTAACCCTTCCCCGCCTTTCCCCTTTGGTAAGCACAAATTCATTCTCTAAGTCTGTGAGTCTGTTTCTGTTTTGTAAATAAGTTCATTTGTATCATTTTTTTAGTTTTTTTAGATTTTTTTTTTAGATTCCACCTATATGATCTTTCTCTTTCTCTTTCTGAGTTACTTCACTTAGTATGACAATCTCTAGGTCCATCCATGTTGCTGCAAATGACGTTATTGCCTTCTTTTCTACGGCTAATATTCCATTGTACACACGTACCACATCTTCTTTATCCATTCCTCTGTTGATGTACACTTAGGTTGCTTCCATGACCTGGCTATTGTAAATAGAGCTGCAACGAACATCGGGGTGCATATGTCTTTTCAAATTATAGTTTTCTCCAGATATATGCCCAGGAGTGGGCTTGCTGGGGAGTATGGCAGCTCTGTCTTTCTGGCAAGCTCACTGTGTAGGGGCCGGTAGTGGCCGTGGGCTTGCTAGACCATTAGGGGTTGGAGCTGGACGGTCCTGGACACTGGACACTGAACCTGAGCCAGGTATCTCATTTCAGGGAACCGTGCACTAGGCGGGGGCTTCCGAGGGCCTCGCACGTGTGCTCAGAGAGGGGCCAGCTCTGGGCCGTCTGCCGGACCGAGGGAGCGGCCGCCAGCCTGTATCAGTTGGATGAGTGACAGTGACCCAGCGCGGGGGTCCCGGTTCAACAAAGTGGCATCTGCCCTGTTCCCCCCCAGTTCACTCTCTGGCTACAGTGATCCAGGGCCTCAGGCTGACAAGAGCGTGGGTGAGGCGTGGGGAGATGACCAAGTCTCTTTCCTCGGGCCATTTCACAAGCAGGGCCAGAGGCGGCAGAAGGGAAAGCGTGGAATTAGGTTTGAGACTGGAATTTTAACTAGGACTGGACCAAATTCCAGTAAGGAAAAATATTCAGAAAGTTGTGAAGTCGGCCTGCGATGACATTCAGGGACGGGACAGGGCATTCACTTGAGGACGGCCGAGGGGGGTGACTGGAAAGACATAAAGCCGTTTCACATTTATAGCCTCAGTAAACTGCTTTTACAATAAAGAGGCAGTTATGAATTCAGATCAGAGTAACAGAGACTATTTTATAAGGAAAACAGGGAAACTAACATGTATGGAGCACATTTTAACAGGCAAGTTGTTTGCTGAGTCCATACCTGTTATTTATTCTTGCAGTGAGACGCATACAATTCTCTTCCTTTAAACAGTGAAGCTGAAACTGAGAGAAATTAAGTAACTTACCTGGGGACCCAGCTAACGAATGATGGACCTGGGGTTAAGTTTAGTAAATATGGGGTTAAATCCAGCTGTTCACGGCCACCGATTGAGAGGGACCATGAGACACACTCCATATTAACACTTCCTTCGCGTCTGCTTTCTTTCGCATGTCTAATCCGGGATGAAAGTCGTTCTTTGAGGTATGGTCAATGCTAATTGGGTTTGTCAGATGTATGTGATGATTCTTTGTCAGTTCAATATGAATTCCCGATAAAAAGGTTAGAGTCTCGCCTTTGTTGTGAACTTCCTGTTTGGGTGGTGCGCGTTGTTGCCATGGAGATGATGTTCACAGACAGATGTTATCACGACTTTACAAACACTCCCATCCTCGCCTGGAAGTGAAGAGTCCGTCAGCGTTTCGTGGCACAGCGCCATCTGGACGGGACTCAAACCTTCCCTCTGGACACAGGTTCAGGTTGAATGACTAGCTTCTTTTCTGTTTGCTTCTGGTTCAGATTTCTGAGGTCACGTTTCAATTTCCACTTTGAAGAGGTGAACAGTGGGGAAGGAAGAGGCAAGGTGAAGTACTGGGCAGAGAAGATGCCTCTTTTAAAAACATTCACTGCTGGAGGTTTTGGTAGAACAACTCTGAATGCAAGCGGTGACTGAGTGATTGACTCAGATTTTCCCAGCTAAGAATGCCAGGATCCTAAGATCACAGCTTAATTTTTCTGATACTCATCTGTTCCCTTATCTTCTCCAAATTAGATAATTTCCCAGTTTCGAGATTTCATGTTTGACTGTATTTGATTGACTCATACATTCATGTTTCCTAATCTACTTAAAGTTACTAGTTTTATCATTAGAGCGAGAACTGAATTACATCAAATGCCTCTTTTTATCCTGTATTTTAATATCTTCCACTTTGGAGCCAATCAGGGACATTTCCTCTTAACACCTGCAGATATTCAGTCATTTCAGACCTTAAGACTTCATATGCTTTTAATCTTAATATTAAATCTATGTGGAGCTCACTTTTTCCAGTTGCATATCTGTAGCAATTTAAATGACCTGGGATCCATTCCAACCAGTAGATAGCTGGTCTCGTAGCAGTAGGCAAAAACATTAGTCCCCCATGAACACGCACACAGAAAGACACTGAGTTGAAGAGGAAAAGAAATTCATAAAACAAAAGACCTATACAGACTTTATTAATAATTTAATTAATAAGCTTTAGGATACAACCTTGGACAATTTCCAGCATTGCATATGTCTTACATTTTGATCTCTAATTTCACAATTGCACCCATGGTTGAGTAACTTCAGACTAACTTCAGGCCAACTGAGTAGGTTCTTTGAAGCAGAAGACCAGTTTAATCTTATCCATCCTTGTTAAGGTTTTGAGACTGAACCTGTTAGGACAAGCATCGGCACTTTAATTTTTGTTTCCCACTCTCTCTTTTTTTTTTTTTTTTTTTTTTTTTTTTTTTTTGCGGTACGTGTGCCTCTCACTGCTGTGGTCTCTCCCGTTGCGGAGCACAGGCTCCGGACGTGCAGGCTCAGCGGCCACGGTTCACGGGCCCAGCCGCTCCGTGACATGTGGGATCCTCCCGGATCGGGGCACGAACCCACGTCCCCTGCATCGGCAGGTGGACTCTCAACCACTGCGCCACCAGGGAAGCCCTCCCATTCTCTTTTTATAAAGCATAAAAGCAGATGTTTTATAAAAGCCAGTGAACAACAACAATAGAAACAAAGTCAAAGAATTGCACAAAACCTGCTTTACTGACCAAAGTGACGAGGTTCTGAAATTAACTTGTTGGTCAGAGGACCACCCAAATTGAGGTAACTGCAAACATTTAACGGCCAGATGCTGTACAAATGTCTGAGTTTAGCAAACGAAAGGAGACTTAGGGTTCCCAATGAATACTATATACAGGGATAGTTTATATAAAACTGGAATTTTAGAAAATTTCAGTCTAAGTTTTTTACTGAGTTTTGCTGTGTTACAGAAATAAAAAGGTCCAGAAGGTCCCACTTAGGTCATCTTGAATTCCCCTGCTATCAGCTTTAACGGCGCTGGCGACACCGTTCCTGACCTTCTGCAGGAGGTGAGATTCAAGGTCACAGGCCATGGCCAGTGTTGGTGAGGACAAACTAAGAGGGAATGGAAAGTGTCGGCCATTGGATGCGGGGAGTTAATTTGATGAAAGCTGCTTAAGGCTCTTTGTTCTCAATTCACCTCACCAGCTAAGTGACCACGTGAGCCCAGAGATGACAGTGTCTTTAGCACCTGTTTACTCTTTTGAGGTAAAGCACAGAAGCGATGGCCTGGATGCACTTGAAAAAATGACGAGTGATATCAGGCTTCTTGGGTAGTCTTAGGAGCCGTCTCTTCCAAGCGCGACGTCCATCCTACTGAGGGGCTATTTGTAGAGCTCCCTGGGTAAAAACCCTGTGAACTGCATTTTTCTTTTTAGCCGAATGAGAATGTCTGAAAGTCCATCTCTCATTTTCTTTCACTGACACTAACTCAGTTTGACAGTCTGCACCCAAGAGAACCATACATCACAATGTGGACGAGAGTTGGCCAGACACTTACGTGCTCCTGCAGCCCCGAGCTTGCCATTTTAAACTGTTATTTTGTCTGTAGACTGCTGTTCAAGGTACATTCCATGTAAAGTGACTGCCTTTGTTCCACACAGAGTTCACTTCTGTTTGTTAGACAGACAGCCTACATTTTTCTGACTTATTACATTGTGAATCACTTTAGGAGCCCCAGAAACTAACTTTGCTGTCTTTCCCCTTCAATAGTCATCCATTTGTGAACTCATGACAGACGGGTTGTCCATCACAACCATGAAAAACAGATGATATGTGATAAATAAATATAAATTGTGCATCTAAAGCTGAACGCAGTTTTATCCAGGACGTAGAACGCACAGTTAAGCCTTCAAACCATTATGTCTTAAATCAATCTAAATGGAGGGGTCCCGTTTTCCCATGATTTTTCCTGGTACTTTTGAAATTGCTCCAAAATCAAATCTATCACTCTTGTGTATCATGATGACGTAAAGCCTAGAACTCTGTGTCTCTGTTACTTCACTTAATTTGCTGGAGGAAAGTAAACTTAAACACATGCTTTACATTCTTATTCTGTCTTTCCGTCCCTGTTGCTTCACGACATTCTACGTGTTTCCGATTTCAGCAACTGTCTCTAACCGGATGAAACCATCTTTGGTCTCTTCATTTTTTAGTGTTTTACATTTGGATGCACGTTGAGTCGGCTGATTCGCCAAAGCAATGGGGGCTTTGGTATAACGTCAGCTTTTATTCTCAGCCATTGTTTCTAGGTAAAGGGAAAGCGAGGATGGGCCTGGAGGGAAGAGAGTTGTCACAGGGGTCATTTCACCTACGAGAATGTGACACCTTTGAAAGATAGTCAAGCACTTGATGTGCAGAATTGAGAGTGGGGCAGGACTCTGTGGACATCCGATGGCTTGGCGTTTCTCTTAGAATCAAAAGTCGAGCTCCTTTCTTTAGCAGGCAAAGCGCACATCAATGATTTTCCTCTTGGGCTGAACTGCAGAATCTAACCCTGAGCTCCACTTAGAGATTCTGGTTAATTCATCCGAAGGTCATCCTGATGGAGAGCCAGGCCTGACCAAGGGCAGTGATGAGGCCCCCGTCTCCCTTTCAGACACCACCCCGCACCCGTTCTCCCTGTTCACTGAGCTCCCGCCCCCTTGCCTTCTGTTTCCCAGGAACATCTTTCCTGTTTAGCATAACCTGCTGTCGCCTGCACCTGGACTACTATTTCTGAGATAATATTAACAAGAGCTGAACTTTACCGAGCACTCACACAGTCCTGGGCTCCCTGAAGTACAAGCATCGTGAAAGGTACCAACTGATTCAATCCTCCTGACAATCTTATGAGGTCCCAGTTCTGCAGCTGAGGAACCAGACGCCCAGGCTGTGATGTGCGTACATGTGTGCAGCCGCGCGGGGACTTGATGTCCTTGAACCTCAGGGTCCTCGTGCTAACCTCCATCAAGCCATCTCCTCTTTCCTTCATGTCATTTAAGCCTTTATCCAAATGTCACCTTTTCTGAGAAGCTCTGCTTGACCATCCTTCCTAAAAGATCTCCCACCTCATTCTACCACTCTACGCGCTAACCCCTTCGCTGGTGATCGTGATACTCATTTATACATTCCCCGCCAAGTCTTTCCTCCACTGCAATGCAGACTCCACAAACCTCACTCTGTTTGTGTGTTCGCCACTGTATCTCTAACACCAGAAAAATGGCACAAAGAAGGTTTTCAACACGTATGTTGTGAAAGCAAAGAATGGATTTCTGGCTTAGGAGGTATTCAAGGGAGGAGGGATGCGTTCCAGGCATTTTTCCTCTCTGGCGTTTGTCTGGCACAGTGACGTCATGACTGGAAATTCCAACCGGAGAACCGAGGCTAAGGACCGTTCCGTTTCATGTGCTCGGCCTCTACTTGGGCACGTGGTCCGGGGTGCAGGTGCCGCGTCTCTGGCCGGGCACCATCGTCCCTGAGCCCCCGCTGGCAGAGCACGCGAGTCACCCTTCTCCTCCAGGAGAGCCTGGGTGGTCCCCGTCCCCGCAGGGTGAATCCTGAGGGCAGGGGCGCATCGCTGTGCAGCTGGTCCACTTGCCTTTGAGCATCAGTTTGGGCAGGTGCGACATTTCGGTCTAGTGAGACCTGAGCGAAGGTCTGCAGGGGCCCCTGGCAAAGGGCTTCTGACTCTTAAAATAAACACAAGGGAGGGCTTCCCTGGTGGTGCAGTGGCTGAGAGTCCGCCTGCCGATGCAGGGGACACGGGTTCGTGCCCCGGTTCGGGAAGATCCCACATGCCGCCGAGTGGCTGGGCCCGTGAGCCATGGCTGCTGAGCCTGCGCGTCCGGAGCCTGTGCTCCGCCATGGAAGAGGCCACAACAGTGAGAGGCCCGTGTACCGCAAAAACAAACAAACAAAGAAAACAAAACAAAAACACAAGGGAGTGAGCACCTCTTCTGCCCTTAGACACTGTCCCCTGTGAAGGGAATTTCTGCAGCTGCTGGTTCGTGTCTTGCAAGGATGAGATTAGACGGCCTGATGGTTAAGAGGACAGGCTTTGGAGTCCGATGCTGGCTTCCATCCCCAGCTCGGCCACGTGCTGGTCACCTGGTCTCGTGCAAGGTGCCCAATCTCTCTTCCTCATTTTCCTTCTCTGTAAAATGGGTAACGTTGAATATTTTGAGGATAGAGGAGTTAATATGTATCACAAGTCCCCTCATGAGAAAAATACGAATCATAAGAGGTCTACCTCGTAGGACTATTATGAGGATGACATGAATTAAAATATGTCTAAGGCACTTAAACTGAGGTGGGCACACAGATGGCGTTGACATGTGTAGTGTGAAGCAGAACAAAATAGCAGGAAGGCAGAGCCCAGTCAGACTCCGGGCAGCAGAACGGAAGCCCTGATTACACTGAATTTGGAGCTCCCTGAGGCTCAAAATGCTTTTCTATCAGCTTTTTAAACATAAGGTCATAACCTGAGCCGTTAGAATCAGGGTTTTCTGTGTCATCCAGTGAAAACCATCTCAACTGACGTGTATCGGCCATAAGTGGACAAGTAGTGGAACTGATGGCATCATACCCGAGATACTGAACCATGCGCTTCTTTCTCCACTTTGGTTTGGACCCTGGTCAAGAAGGAGGGAGAAACTCTCACTCTGCTTCCAAAAGGGTGAATATCAGCATTTTAATTCAACCCTCAGCATTCAAGCGCTGTGACGCTCGATGACCAATATTGCCGATAACAGCTACAGGGCCCAGTTGTGAATGCAGACACTGTGAGATGTCCTAGAATCACGCAGCGTTTTAAAAATCTTCCTCTCCGGCTAAAGCAAGAGGGAAAGCTTAACATTTTTGCTTTTTTCCCAATCTAGCTCCCCTGGCTAAAATTCTCAAGTCCAGAACATGCACTGCTTAATTATCTGACAATGAATGAACCTCAGTGGAGCAAAAGCAGTTTGATCGATGGGTCCAGCTGTGACCACTGTGTAGCATGAGTTTTCTGATTGCTTTAAAATGTTGGCTCTGCAGCTGTCATCTGGAACTTGAGAATGCACTAGCATTAAAATGCCAAGCAAGAGAGGTGGCATTCTTCAGGGAACGTCAATATACAGTTGGTTACGTATTCCAGTGATGCAGTCATCAGCGTGAATGCTTTTGTTCTTCTTAAATTCCTGTATTAGTGCAATTGAGCAGTTTAGAAGGGGGTCCTCTCAGGACACATTTTTGCTCAGTAAAGGACGGTTTGCTGAAGTCCTATTTCTCTCCTGCCTACACGATGATGCTTATGATGGCTAAGACGGTGGAATGTGATTGCTGGTTCCTGCATTCCCACAGTTTGTACAATTTAATAAGGAAACCATACAAAGAAGGTCAGTCTTTCTCACCAAGGCTGCCAGAGTGATCAAGAGAGACAAAGGAAGGCCCAGAAACAGGAACACTTCTCTGTGAGTCAGGGAAGCATGGAGACAGTGAAGCAGCAGACTCTGGGCATGTTTCTGAGTAACCTCTGATGACTAGAGCCCGCCAATGGGGATTATTCCCGCCTTCCTTTGAAACCACCAGCCTGGTCCTTGTAGAGGTATAGAGGAGGAGAAGATGAAATTTCTATGGAAACTTCAGTGAGAAGAAGGGCCTGGGGTTTTCAAATGGCCAAATAAAGAATGACAAGTTTTTCATATAACATCATTTAAAAATGATGCTTACTTATATCCTTTCTTTGCTGTGCTCCAAAGACCTGCATCTTCCCCAAGTCTGTAGGAGTGAAAGCAATCTAAATGTAAGTAGGGTCCTTTGATGTTCAACTCTGAATAAACGAATCATTAATGTGCATTCAAGGTCACCTTTTCCATCGTCAGATGAAAGGAGAGAAAAATTATCATTTGGTTGGAAATATCTGTTTTGACATTACAGGAAGGTGAAGAAATTTCTTTCAAGCTACTTCTCTCTGGAATCCACACACATTAATAACACGGTCCTTTATATAGAAGTCTATCTTTTCTTTCTTTTTAATTAGGATTTTTCCGTGTCATCTATTTCTTTTTAAAAAAATTAACTAACTTATTAATTAATTTTTGGCTGTGTTGGGTCTTTGTTGCTGTGCACAGGCTTTCTCTAGTTGTGGTGAGCGGGTGCTACTCTTCGTTGCGGTGCGCGGGCTTCTCATTGCGGAGGCTTCTCTTGTTGCGGAGCATGGGCTCTAGGCACATGGGCTTCAGTAGTTGTGGCACGTGGGCTCAGTAGTTGTGGCTCACAGGCACTAGAGTGCAGGCTCAGTAGTTGCGGCGCATGGGCTTAGTTGCTCCGCGGCATGTTGGATCTTCCCGGACCAGGGCTCGAACCCGCGTCCCCTGCATTAGCACACAGATTCTCAACCACTGCACCACCAGGGAAGCCCCTAGAAGTCTATCTTTCTCTTCTTTTTTCTTTAAGGGTATTTCTGCTCTAAACGTACTCAGGTGTGTTTAGCATAGGAACAGTTTGCGACCTTGGCCACCGTTAGCTCCCAGCAAATGCTTGCAACTGTCTTGGGTAATCTTGAGGAAGAGAAGAACCAGCTGTGGGTGTGTGGCAGCCTTGGCAACATAGCGAGCATTTAGACATTTTTGTTTGGGGACAACTCCACGTAAAGTAGAAACTCCTCTACAGTGGTCAGTGTTGTATCTACATAAAATATATTGACCTTTGTGTTCTTTGGCTGAACTGAGTTTCCCAGGTGTGGCTTCCTTCTGTTCCAGTGTGTCTCTACGTCTCGCACATAGCATTAACCAGTAATGGTTTCAATTCTTTTGGTTCAGAGACAATTTTCTTGTTTTTGCTATTTTTCAGGTCTGAAGGTCAAAGATCTAAACTTGTTCACATTCTGGTTAGTAGGAAAGCTACCCTACTGCAGCATAGCTGAGACTGATCGTATGAGAATCTTGGTCAAAGGGAAGGAGGAATGAAATGTCACAGCTGTAAAGGGTCAGGGTCAGGTGGACACGAAGTTACATTTGGTTGGTCGCTCCGAGTTTGGAATCATAGTGATTATTTCAGGAATTATTGTGAGAATGAATGAAATGGACTTTCCTTTTGTTTCCTTTTTATTTCAGGGTATATAATTGAGAGGATGGTAGAAATTCACAAATCTATATACAAAATAACAAAGCTTAACACTATGGTTAGATAATTTCTATTTTTTATAAACTTTCTTGCTATGTTCACCATTATAATGGTGTTTTTTGTAACAAACTAAAGAAAAATCACATGTAATATGTAATATATGTTTTTTAAACAAAAGAGCACAAATCTACTTCACTCTGAAAGTGATTTGCATTTAATGTCTTGCAATGTTTGTTTTTACATTTTCACATAAAATACTGAATTTTTTTGTCCCTTGTCATTGGAGGAATTTTTCATCATTTATATGACACAGAAAACTCTTCCTAGTCTCTATATATTTAAGTGACCAGTTTGTGCTATATTTATTTGTACCAGTTTATAGCATCTTTTAAAATGTCCTGTTCCCCTTATAAAAAAATGATCTACTCTTCCAGTTGGTTGAACACAGAAAAAAACAAAAACAAAAAACAGAGATTGAAAATATAAAAATGTTGAGATATAAAGGGTAGACTAAGATAGAGGCAACATTTATTTAATGGGGATTCCAAGAGAAGAAACAAACAAAAATAGAGAAAAAGCAAAATTAGAAGAAATAATGGAAACATTTTCAGGCTGATATGTAAATAATTCCTTAGATCATAGAAGTAATGGAAGGGCTGATAATTAACTAGGCACTGAGATTTATTATAGAAAAATTGTAGAACAACAAAAATGAAGGTAAATATATTAAATTGAGCAGTGATAAATCACAAATTATAAACAAGAAATCACAGGAGTTATTTTTGACAGTAAATTTCACATTAGCAAAAATTGAGTGAAGAAAAAAATATGACCTTGAAAATACTGAGAGGAAATAACTATCAACCTAAATTATCCTTCAATAGTGAGGGTAAAATAAATATATTTAAAATACACATTAATTTTTGTCACTCATAGAATTTTGCTGGAATGAAAAGATGAAGTTTATTAGGAAAGAAACAGGACCCAGAAAAAAAAACTGTAGCAAAAAAATAAAAAGAAGATGCTGGCAAATATATAGTTTCCATATATGGAAAATATAATAACAGTTTAATGATGACAAATAAGAATTTGGGATTATAAATACAAGGAGGAACCATTTACTGGGAAAATTTTACAATAGAAGAGGGATCAAATCTTTCCAATTATTATTATTAATACAGAAAAATTAATTAATGTGCATCTTTATTAAGTCAAATGTGCACATAAAAATTTAAGGGTAATCAGTAGAAGAATAGGTTCTTAAACATAGCTAGAGAGAAGGTGAATGGACTGAAAGATATATTTAATGATATAATTTAGAATGCAGTACAAAGATTAAGCATATGTAAAAGGAAAGTTTAAGATACAAAGACATTTCAGAAAATCTAATATACCACTAATTGAAATTCCAGAAGAGAAGAACAACAAAAAGAGAAAACTCTGGAAGTTATACTGAGAGTATATTAGAGGTGATCAAAGATTACACGCTGCAGATTCAAGAGGTCAAATAAATTAAAACATATTCATATTGGGAGAGACTGTGTTGTTATTCCCAAATATTTCCTGCTCCTTCCTATGGAGAAACAATATTTTCCATCCAATTAATATTGAGCTTGGCGATGCAACTTGCTTTGGTTAATGGAATGCAGGTAGCAGTGACATGGGTCTCTTCCAAGCTGAAGTGTTAAGAGCTGGTATATGTTTTGTCAGGCTTTCCTTCCCTTCTTGCCATGGTTCCTGCAAATGCCCTAAATAAAGGCTCCTCTATAAGCCTGGATCCCAGGCAAATGAAGACATGGAAGCAAAGCCATGGTCAGCCCCAATGGACGTGTAGTATAGATGAGACAGAAACCTTTGCTCTTATAATCTACTGATATGTTTTGAAGGTTTTTTTGTGAATGCTGTTTAAACTAGCTGAGCAGTTCTCAATGGGGAGTGAGTCTGTGCCCCCCAGGGGACATTTGTCAATGTCTGGGTACAGTTTCATGGGCACGACTGTTATGGGGTAGAGACCAAGGATGCTGCTTATCCTTCTACAAGATAAGGGGCGGCTTCCATCCCAAAGAGTTATCCAGTCCCAAGTGTCAGCAGGGCCAGGCCGAGATCCCCTGACAGCCTATCCTGCCACTTATAGGTACCCAGACACACTGCAGCGAAACGGCAGGTCACGGAAGACACAGAGTTCATGCAAGGAGCCACAGAGAACTGACCAGTTACAATCCAAGAACTAACAATTGGACTGTCAACCGATTTCTCCATAGAAACCAGAGGACAATGGATACTACTTCAAAATTCTGAAAGAAAATAGCCATAAACATGGAATTGTATAATCAACAAAACTATGTTTTGGACACGAGAGCAAGCTAATGGCGTTTGTACGTGAACCAAAACTAGGACATTTGCAACAAATAGACGTTAAGTAAAGAGTACATTCCAGCCTCTCGCTACCCTAAAAGTAATCCTCACAGAGAGGTCTTATATGCAAAAAGCAGTGGTGAGCAAAGTAGTAAATCTGAGGGCATATTTCAACAAACATGGAATATATAAAACAATGTCTCATGGAGTTAAAGAATGAAGATAAAGCTAAAATACATAATAACCATGATGTGAAAATCAGAGTTAAATTTCCCAAGCTCTTCGTATCATTTGAAGCTGAGTATAGTTTAGTATAGAAATTTAAATTTCTAAGGTTTCTGAGTTAAAATATATGAAACCAGAGTTGGCAGTGTCGACTGAAAAGAAACGCACATGAGAGTTGTGAGTTCAGTTTTTTTTTTTTTACATCTTTATTGGAGTATAATTGCTTTACAATGGTATGTTAGTTTCTGCTTTATAACAAAGTGAATCAGTTATACATATGTTCCCATATCTCTTCCCTCTTGCGTCTCCCTCCCACCCTCCCTATCCCACCCCTCTAGGTGGTCACAAAGCACCGAGCTGACCTCCCTGTGCTATGCGGCTGCTTCCCACTAGCTATCTACCTTACATTTGGTAGTGTATATATGTCCATGCCACTCTCTCACTCTGTCACAGCCTACCCTTCCCCCTCCCCATATCCTCAAGTCCATTCTCTAGTAGGTGTTTGTCTTTATTCCTGTCTTACCCCTAGGTTCTTCATGACATTTATTTATTTTTTCTTAGATTCCATATATATGTGTTAGCATACAGTATTTGTTTTTCTCTTTCTGACTTACTTCACTCTGTATGACAGTCTCTAAGTCCATCCACCTCACTACAAATAACTCAATTTCGTTTCTTTTTATGGCTGAGTAATATTCCATTGTATATATGTGCCACATCTTCTTTATCCATTCATCTGTCGATGGACACTTAGGTTGATTCCATGTCCTGGTTATTGTAAATAGAGCTGCAATGAACATTGTGGTATATGACTCTTTTTGAATTATGGTTTTCTCAGGGTATATGCCCAGTAGTGGGATTGCTGGGTCATATGGTAGTTCTATTTGTAGCTTTTTAAGGAACCTCCATACTGTTCTCCATAGTGGCTGTATCAGTTTTATTTGGGGCAGAAGGAGGACTAGAGCTACTTGAGAGCCTGGCAGACAGCCTCTCGGGTAGCTCAAGGAGCAGCTCTGAAGAGGGGAGGGGGGAGGTCGGTATGTACGTGACTCTAGTGAAGGGGGGACGTGCAATCAAGCACACGTTTTGGCAGAAGTTTGCTGCTAGTTTCGAGGAGCAGATGTTACTCTTAATGATTTTAGTGTTTCTCTAGGTATGAGGAGATGCAAGCACTGGGCTCATAAAATCAGCTCCTGCAAATATCTAACTATCTGAAGACCCGTTCCGCCAGTTTTTCCCAGAGCACAGAGGGCCTCATTCCTGCTCTCCAGCCTGAACTCCTTTCAGGGGGTGTTGAAGGTCAGCACCTGCAGTGGCTCATGATTTAATCCTTGTAGAGGTAGATGGCAGGTGCCAATTGGCTGTTGACAAACTCAAAGTACAAGAATGAGAAGGTACAGTAGGTGGAGTCTGGGGAAAATGCACAGAAAAGAGAAAATCTTGCATTAATGGTAAAAATTCTGAAAACTAGTCTGAGCCTTGGTAGGTCACAGCACTAGCTATAGACAACATTCTAAAAATTGTGTGGGAAATTTGAAAATCTGAAGTTGTAGTCTCAGAGGAGTTTTTTTTCTGGAAGAGGAAAAAAATGGAAAAGGAAAGGCACAGTGGGAGATGTGAAGGCAAAGAAGAGTGAAAGTGGGAAGCTAAGGATGCTGCAGAAACAAGAGAGAATGCTGAACACACCAAGCCCCTCCCTGAATCCAAAAAGCCCCCCCTTAAAGAAACTGCACTGCCCTAAACTGACAGTGTATGCTTCTAAGGCAGGAATGTTGTCAACTTCTCCAAGTTCTCCCACTGTCTGGAAGCTCAAGAGGAAAGAAGAAAGAAAGAGAGAAAGAGAGAAAGAGAGAAAGAGAGAAAGAAAGAAAGAAAGAAAGAAAGAAAGAAAGAAAGAAAGAAAGAAAGAAAGAAAGAAAGAAAGAAAAGAAAGAAAGAAAGAAAGAAAGAAGAAAGAAAGAAAGAAGAAAGAAAGAAAGAAAAAAAGCAATCTATATCCACACAAAGTTGTTGAAAGAAGAAAACAGAAAATGAGAATCATACACTTGCAGTTGTTGAAAATTCCCTACCCTGCAACTAGCTGAACAAACAAACATCTACATTGTGGAATAAATGTAACTGTAAAAGGAATGAGAACAATCTACAAACTTATATGGAGAGATTTCCAGGATATTTTGTTAAGTAAATAAGTAAAGTGCATAGAATATACACACTATTCTACTTTCGTGTAAGAAACAGGGGTTTTAAGAACATAAACATGTACCTGCTTGCTTTTGTCGAAAGAAGCACAAAAGGACAAACAAAAACCTAAGCCTTTCCTGTGGAGTTGAAAGGAAACAGTGTTCGAAGCATGAGGGAAGAGACACTTCTCTGAATATAACCTTTTGTGTAACTCTGAATTCTAGAAACGTGTTACTGTTTGATATATCCAAAAAATAAAATCAGGTCAACAAGGAAGGGGAAATACTCAAATCTGAACATTAATGGAATTAGACACTGGAAGTATATTAACAACAAAAATAATGTATCTGAAAAATAACAATACCTTTTGAGCACAGTGCTGTGATACTGGACCCTCCGTTTAAAGACAAAAATAACTGCAAAGAAATATCAGATTTCTTTTAATTAATATGTTGTTGGTAATGGTCCAGATGTAATAACTTGAAACTATTCTGTGTATGTTGTAGGACTGACAACATTACTGCATATATTGATATTTCGGGGTACCAGAATTCTCATTGTAAAAGAGAGAATACAAAATGGGAAAAGTAAGAAAGAATACTGTGATATTAGATTATAATTAGAAGTATCAGTATGAAATAATAATTTAAAAAAAAACCCTCTATTTTCTAACCCTGACCTCTAAAGGGTCTTGAAATAATGACAACCCAATGACTGAGCACAACTAATGGCCGTGTCTTTTTTTTTCTAAATGACACTCCACACTACAAGTGATCAGAATTCTCTGGGGAAATATCTGATTCCAATCTGTAACAGGGGAAGTACAAAGTGAGTCTACAGCATTTTGCTGTGTCAGAAAATAGATGAGAACTTAAGTGCAAGGGGGACCTCACCATGACTCAGGAGCCAGTGTGACAGGTTTCCATTGGCCAAACCTGGAGAAATCTAATAAAAATGAGTGACAGTAACAGATGATAGGACATCTAAAGGTTCAATAGCCTATAGGAATCCTCTTGTGATGTTGTGATTTATAATAAGACATTTGTATTTAGTCTTTGTCCCATTTCAGGCACAGAGCTTCTATAACCCTAGGAACTTCCCAAGTGGTGAGATAGAGGTGTGTTTTGTTAAGTTCAAGAGGTGACTTATGGAATATCCCTGGACCACCTAAGGATGGGGGCAGGTTTCCTAGAGAACCAACCCTGTGGTTGGACGTTGGAACTTTCAGTCCCACCCCCGAGTCCTGGGAAGGGGGGAGGGGCTGGAGGTTGAATCATCACCAGTGGCCAGGGATTCAACCAATCATGACTGTGTAATGAAGTCTCCATTAAAAACCCAGAAGGACGGGTTCAGAGAGCCTCAGGGTTGGTGAACACGTCGGGGTATGGAGAGAGAGGTGAGCTCAGAGCATGGAAGCTTTACACCCCTCCCCATGCCCCGCTCTGTTTCTCTCTTCCATCTGGCTGTTCCTGAATTGTATCCTTTTATAATAAACCAGTGATCTCAATTTTAAAATGTTTCTCACAGCTCTGTGAGCTGCTCTAGCAAATTAATCAGACCCGAGGAGGGGGTTATGGGGACCTCCGATCTACAGCCAATCGGTCAGAAGTGCAGGTGACAACATGAGCTTGTGATTGACACCTGAAGGGGAGGGGGGCGTCTTGTGGGAGGGGTGTTAGCCTGGGATGGGGTGGAGTCAGGATTGAGCTGAACCCAGCTGGCGTCAGGGCATCGCTGGCTGGGGACAGAACCCCCCTCATAGGAACTGTAATTGGCATCTGGACCTTTTAGAGTCAGAATGCCAACTAAAAAAAGAAGGAACGACAAAGTCAGAAAGTCATTCGTAACCTCTCGTGTCAGCAAAGCTGCATGCCTTTTGGAGGCTCTAGGCGAGCTGTGCTCCCTGTCTGGTTTTGGGTCCCGGAGGCCACCTGCACCCCTCGGCTGGGGTCCCTTCTCTACCTTGGAGCCAGCAGCACATCACCTTCAGGTCTGTCTCTGTCGCTGGCCCTCCTGCTGCCCTCTTATAAGGATGTTTGTGATTACATTGGGTCCATCCAATGACCCAGGGTCCCCATCTCAATATCTTTTTTTTTAATTAAAGTGTAATTGATTTACAAAATCATGTTAGTTTCAGGTGTACAGCAAGGTGGTTCAGTTATACCTATAAATGTATATACATATATTCCTTTTCATTATGGTTTATTATTACAGGATAATAAATTCTACACAGCAGGATCTTGTTTATCTATTTTATATATAGTAGTGTGTATCAGTTAATCCCAAACTCCTAATTTATCCCTCTGCCACTTCCCTGTTAGTAACCATAAATTTGTTTTCTATGCCTGTGAGTCTGTTCCTGTTTCATAGATAAGTTCATTTGTGTCATATTTTCGAATCCACATATAAGTGACACCATATGATATTTGTCTTTGTCTGGCTTACTTCACTTAGTACGACGATCTCTAGGTCCATCCATGTTGCTGCAAATGGCATCATTTCCTTCTTTTTAATAGCTGAATAGTATTGCATTGTGTATGTACCACAGCTTCTTTATCCACTCATCTATCAATGGATAGTTAGGTTGTTTCCAGGTCTTGGTTATTGTAAATAGCGCTGCAGCGAACATTGGGGTGCGTGTATCTTTTCGAATTATGGTTTTCTCCAGATATATGCCCAGGAGTGGGATTGCTGGGTCATATGGCAGCCTCGAAGATCTTTACATTAACCAGGTCTGCCACATACCTTTTGCTCTGTAAGGCAATGTATTCAGTTTCTGGAAATTACTATGAAGAATCTTGGGGGTGAGGATTATTCTGCCTACTTCAAAAGGTTATATAGAAATTCATTACAATATCTTGCAACTTTTCTGTAGGTCAGAAATTTTTTCAAAATTAAAGTCTTATTTAAAAAGTTTACAATGTAAAAAAATTGATAATGATTTAGGTCTAAAATTCTAGATTATAGTGATTATGACTGCATTGGAATATAGGGAAAAAATAAAAATGGACTAGTGAAAAACTTCCACCAGGAATTCATAAACTTAATTTATAAGGTTAAAAAATTATGTATGTGTGTAACTTACACACGTATTATTTTCCATATTTATAAACCTTATAAATACATGTATGTATATATATATGGATACAAAACTTTTGGGGGCAGAGTTTTCACTTACTGAAACAAATACAACATGCACACAAGCTCTCTGCTCACTTTCTCTTTTTTGCAGGCTGGCACCGGAACTGATCTCTCTGACGGCCAGGTGGTCATGTTTAGAAAGATCTTTCATAACGCAGAGCTCCAGCGTCACCTACTCACGTCGTTTTTTTCTAGTACTTTAACACTTTTTATCTACAATCATTACGGTTCTAACTTTTCCTTCCTTCAGATGATTAGCGGCTTGTCCTAACATGACTTTGCATAACATGACTTTGTCCTAACAGCTTGTCCTTCTCATGAACAGTAAGTGCTGCTTTTATTAAATATTAAATAACTCAACAGTATTTTGAAATAGTAGTCTCTCATCTGCTTCTCTGAGTTGCTGGTTTGGTGTGGTCAGTGTTTGCTTTTTGTTAGCCAATTAGGTCTTGGGATGACTATACGCTGAATGAAATCATAATGCATTTGCTAAGTACGATGAATCATGTCTGCATCAGTCTCTGGTGATATTTAGTACTAGGACTGAAAGACGCTAGATTATTATTATTATTTTTTGATAGACCTAAAGGGCAATTTAAACTTTCATGGGTGTGCTACAGAAAGGCTCATAAAACTGACTTCCCAACTTATTGTGCAGGGCCTCTGAGCCACATTTTAAACCCAAGTTGTAATTTGGCAGTAGAAAGTTTCAAGTATTGGGGCCCAGAGTATGTGACTAGCAACTCAAGGCAAGCGTCCTGAAAACTGCCTCTATCACTGAAAACATGACAATCGCACAGAAAACTGTGTTTACGTACTGAATTTCTGGAGTAATTATTTTGGTTAAAAAAAAATAGGAAGGAAGGGAGGAAGTAAGGAAGGAAGGAAGGGAGAAAAAGGAAAATCATTCACCTAATTCCCTCTATGGTTATCATAGTACATGAGGGACCAAGTACAGTAGGCTCTGGGACCACATAACTCAACATAAATAGTTGTTTCATCAGTCTTTGTGCAAATTATGTTACAATCAAGAAATGTCAAACTTCTGATTAATGCTTTTCAACTCCAAAGAACAGGGGCATTGAAGTATGTTGACAAAAATTAGAATTTTACTGGATTCAATTCTAAGTCTATGAATATTTTCATCCTTGACATTGTGTTCTTTAAATAATGTTTTCAAGGATGAAATAACATAAAACATAAAACTGTAAGTTTTTATGTCAACTCCGTCTTTCATCTCCTTGTCTTCTCACCCACCCTTCCTCTCACATGTCCTGGACAAGACACTGGGTCCAGTGATGCCTTTGTTATTATTACAGCATTTCATGTATGTACCTTGGTCAAAGATAACCTAATGCCTAGGCTTTTTTTAAAATAAACTTATAAACATGTCAAATACGCTAATGTACAAATTTTGAATGAGGTCATCAGTTTTTGAAAATGAAGTAAAGCTTTTTTCCCCAGAATTTATGAAACAAATACATGAGCTAACCACCCCAATATAGGTAAGTAAAATAATTTTGAAAAGGTTATTTCTTCTGATTTATCTTCTAACACTGTAAGAGTCATAATAACTTTGCCGTACACACTGTTAAATGATGTATTAATAAAATCATCTTTTTACCAAACCCAATGACATGGAAAAATTCAGTGTCATTTATTATCTGAAATGTGGATTTTAGCTTGAAAACTGCATGGAAAATGCTACCGAGGTGACATTCAGTCCCCGTTGCCTGGGACCATTCTGGTTTGCCCCTGTTGTCGTGGCATAATAACACTCTTAAAGTGTCCTGGTTTGTGATAATAAATTATACAGTCACTCTACTCATGACCCGTTCTTTTGATTTTAAATGACAAGAATTTTCCAACGTGACATCTAGATAGATTGCAAAGCATTTCTTTTCCAGACATTTATAAATATTTGTTGTTTGTAGCTGTACAAGATATAGAAAAGGTAATTGACCTCGGTCATTCGAAAAACCAACAGGAGTGTTATTGTCAGCAAGGCAAAATCTTTAGTTGCAATACTAGCCTTTTCTCCGGAAATTCATTTAACCATCAAAATCATTTAACCATTAA
Source organism: Stenella coeruleoalba (assembly GCF_951394435.1). Taxonomy (NCBI): domain Eukaryota; kingdom Metazoa; phylum Chordata; class Mammalia; order Artiodactyla; family Delphinidae; genus Stenella; species Stenella coeruleoalba. The sequence goes on along the minus strand of NC_137149.1, from coordinate 149,244,652 downwards.
AAGGACACTTTTTTTTTTTTAATAATGAAGAAGATAAATTGAGACTTGCCACTGAAAGGACAAGAACACACATGCTAGTGCCTTTGTGTCTGACAAAGGAAAGCTGAGTTTAGTTCCACGCCAATCCTCTAACAAATCCTGTGACCGTTCAGGAGCAAATTCTTAAAAGTGCTGGGTTTATTTCCTTATTTCCAAGAGTTGATCCAGATCAAGGGTTTTCAACCGTTGGTCCGCTAACCACTCCCGACCAGTATGAAGGGTTCACCAGTCTGTGACATAACACAAAAAAGTAAAATAGATTTTTGTGGAGTTCAGTTTATTCCACATAAGCCTTTGTGTTCTACCCTGAGATGACTTACGTGCTTAATATATTTTGATGTGAAAATAGTATGAGGAAGTTAGTAAATTCCTTAATGTGTTTGATCCTATTCATTGACACATTTTATTTATCTACACTTTGTGTGCTAACGCAAAGGAGTAGTTATGCAAAACAGTTATGATGAGCTGGTAAACACTGTGCTCAAACGGTGCTTCCCCTCCGTTACGATGCGTGGAAACCCAGCCTTCACGCCTTTATGCTTTGAGTGAATGTGTTCTCATTGATTCTAATTACATTGGATGGAAACAACGTACAAAGAAAAACATGAGAACATGAGTAGACTTTAAAGGCCTACTTATGCATCAGGATTCGTGAAAACTCAGTGACTCCAAATGGTAACAGAAATGAACCGTTACTGCCCAAGCTTTACCTGACATTAGAGACAAAGCCTTAGAAAGAAGGTAAGTGTGCTTTTCTATTGGGAAGGCGCTTCTTTTGTGAGTGCCCAGGTGCCCTCTTTAAGCTCAGAGCAAAATTTCATAGGATGTGCTTGCTTTTATCCTGCTGATTGTCCTTGTCTGGCCGTTGGAATAGACACAGCACCACTGTGGGAGGTCATCCCACCAGCTTTAAGGAAAGGATGAGAGGGCTAGAAAAAAGACGAGAAGCTTTCATTGCGCTAGAGGAAGCGACTTCAATACTCAGCCTGGCAGAAAAGCCTTTGAAAGCATGAAAAGACATACCATGGGTTCTATTAATAGCAAGTTTAATGTATAAAGATGGGGGAAAATGCCCAGAAGGAGGAAGAATTAGTATATTATGAACATTGTCAGTAAACCCATTTAAAGTCTTCAATCTAATGACTAGTTAGAATCCATTTTGAACAAAGAAATAATATGAAAAAATGGGTGATCTTTCTTTTGTCTGAGAAAAAAGTCTGGCAAAGGAAGCAAACCTTGAAAATACAAAATACGGTACTTGGGAACCCAGAGCAATTTTCCCTACTAAACTATGAATCCGTGAACGTTCACCGAGCACCCACTCTACCCCGCATGCGGGGCAGCTAAGGAGCCCTTGATCCTCGCATCCACCTGGGGAAGTTTTTGTCCAGGGCTCAACTAGGAGCCAGCCGAGCAACGTGGGATCGTGTTATTAGGATGAGGTCCATGTTGTGGGTCCTCAGTGCAGTGAGTCTCTAGATTAACCAGCTCACAGAGAGGGGTTATTCGTTAGAGAAACCTTCACAGGGGAAGTGAAATTTGAGCTGAGTTATGAAGAAAAGCATTTGGATAGAATTTAGGCAGAGGAAAGACATCTAAAGGAGAGGAAAACGTGAAGTGAATTCATGAAGCTGGGTGTGAGAACTGACTATAGGAGCTTGTCAGGAAAGTCGCCCAATTTGAACCACTAATGGTAACCTCTGGATAATCTTTCTTTGTTTGGTAAGCTTAGAAATGTCAAAACAATCTAGAAAATAGAACTGTATAAAATTAAGAGGAAGTGTCCCCGAACTTTCCCACCCATGACTTATTCCCAATTTGTGGCCAGTTTTGAGTTTGTCTTTGAGATGTTTTCAATGCCTTTATGACTCTATTTACTATATCTCATATGTTTATACACATATCATTATTTTCTGTTTTTTAACTCTCTTAAAAATCCTTAACATATAATAGTAATATTTTCCCACCTTTTACCTTGTATCTTTTCACAGCTGCTTAATATTCCTTCCTAGAGATGTACCCTAATCAGGCAGCCTTGTCCCATTGATAAACGGGTTGTTGCTGAGATTCTGCCAGTACAGTTTTAGGATGAGTAGAACAATTTGCAGCATGTGTGGGCGTGCCACCATGTGTGCGTATGCTTAGAAGTGGAATTGATAAATCAGGGCAAACTCTTTTTTCAAATGTAATAGATGTTGTCCCCTATATTATTCCAATTTTTAACCCCATCAACAGTGTTTGGAGGGGAAAGGTGGAAAAGAGTTCCAGACAAGACAAGGGAGTAAAAGCTAGAGTGAGAAGCTGGGAAACTGGCAGGGAATCTTTTGAATCTCTTTAAGTTGATTCAGACCCAGGGAATTTCAGAGCAGCTTTGGGACGCAAGTGTGTTGAAAGCAATGAACTACAATAGCCAAGGTGGCATCTCTGGAAATGTTTTCTCTACTAGTTTGTAAAGTTATCTTTGGCGTGAAAAGTAACTGTTAACCTCAGCTGGGCAGAGAGAGGGTCCCTGGAGCAGGAATTGTGTCCATCACAGTGAACTGGTCTCAGAATAACAATTTTCACAGGAGGACGGGAGCAAGCAGGGCTGTTTCTACATGAATGGTCCAGCCTCACCATGGAGACAAAACGGAGCCACTACAGGTTCTGGTCCATTTTACTCACTGTTCTGATCCATCCTCTGGCCTCCTGGTTTACTTTGTTCAGTTTGTAACTGTCCCTCGTGTTTCCATTCGTAAACAAGTTCTCCAAAATCGTCCATGTGCAAAACAAGAGCATCTGAGAAAATCTCCTCATCCTGATTCTAAGGAAATTTTGGTTTGGATAATTTGAGGCTAAATAAAGCAAGCGAGGAACTGCACAGAAGAACAATAAAAGGCTCCCTAGCATAACGGGAGGAAAAGAAAAAAGAAGAGTATTTTAGGTGGGATCTGCTTTTCACTTTGATGAACTTCAAAGAAATGTGGTTTCTATGAGTGACATAAAAGAAGTTGATATAAGACAGGTGGTATAAGAGAAAAGGTCAGACCAAGACTGTGAAGACGGCATCAGTAATATGAAGGACAAAAATGATAAGATCTCTCAGAATTCAGAGGAAGGGACAAAGGGCTGAAAACAACCAGAGGTATATTTTACAACAAGACCATGCAGATGCTAACTACCTACCTACTTAACTGGCTAATTGGTCCTCTGTAAGACAAAGTGAAAACTTTGGAATAAGACAAATATTCAGAGACACAGGAGAGGGAGGGGGACAGGGTGGGGAGGACAAAGTCTGTTTACACAGCTGAAGAGTAAAAGGTACCAGGGAAAATGATTGGGGTGAGAAAATCGTGTTCAAGGAAAAAGACCTAACGCAGCTTTACAAGAGTCTTTTACTGGACGAACAATGAATCTCATATGATTCTTGGTAGAAACAGAAGTTAAAGAGAAAAGAAAAATTGTTACAAGAATAAAATTAGACTATCATCAGATATCATCCAGGGTGTCAGAATAAACACCGGAAGTATGAACTGGCAACACAACAACAACAAAATCCAAACACCTTAAAACAGTTGAATAAAGGACGGAATTTGTCTTTGACTTACTTCAGTTAGCGTACTGCCCTCAAGTCCATCCCTGTTCTTGCAGATGGCAGGATTTGTGGAACGGAAAAACAAAAAACCCCAAAACACCGAACTCACGGGAAGAGAGGTTTACGGTTACCAGAGGTGGGAAGTGGGTGAAGGCAATCAAAAGGTCCAGACTTCCAGTTATAAGACAGAGAAATCCTGGGCCTGTAACGTACGCCATGGTGACTGTAACTAGCGTGTAGTGGGTTTAGAAGTTGCTAAGGGGGAAAACCCTAAGAATTCTTATCACAAAAAAGACTTCTTTTTCTCTTGTATTTTGGGGGGCAGAATATTTGAAGTGGCGGGTGTTAACTATGCTTATTGTGGTAACCAGTTTGCAATTTATGTAAATCTAGTCATTGTGCTGTGTACCTTACACTTACCTGGTGCTGTATGTCAATTACATCTCAAAAAAAAACTGAAAGAAAAAACTAAAGGACAGGAATGGGCAATTCATAGGAAAATATATGACAGAGAGAAGTTTAAACCCGTCAGATAAGGACAGTGCTCCAAATACAGTGCCAACTGAGCTAAAAAGTTGATATTTTTAACACCCTGTTAACAATAATTCAGTCTGGGAGTGTCCAGTGTTTCATGCAATGAACAGCTGTTAGGGTCACAGAGTTATTTACTTCTCCTTCTGGGACTGAGCCTTGATGTTCCTTTGCCTCTGCTCAGCCTGTAAACTCAGAGGAACTGGCCCCCCTAGAGGACAGGGCTTGGTTCAGAGATGGGACCGCCTACGTCAGACCAGGTGAGATTCGATGAGAGGACCTCAGCTGACACTCCCAGGGAGACCCACCCCTTTGCTGGATTCAGTGCTGCAGTGGTGTGAGCCTGAGGTTGCTGGGGGTGGCTGTGGGACAGTTACCACAATGGGATGGGGCAAACAACTCAGATGGGGCAAAGCTTAAGCGGTGGGTTCCGGTGGTGGCGTTTTAGCCCAGAATGAAGACACATCTCAAGTCACTTAGAAGTAAAAAAGGTAAACATCTAAAACCTTTGAGTGGCATGAGCCAGTGAGTTCTCCAATGAAGGATCTTAATCAATATGTGTAAGTGCCCTTAACCCCAAATTCTAGGAGTGTATGCCAAAGTCTAAGACTAACAGGTACACGTGTGTGTGCTGTCTACTACACAGACAGTCTTACAATAAATTACAATTGTGTTTACTAAGAGGTAGCATAACCAGAGAGTGGACAAACCTTGGAATTTTAAAGTGACAATGTAAACGTTATATGACTAATGATACAATTGCAAAGGCAGCCTTTTTATTTCTTATTAAAAAATTTTTTTTTGTTGGAGTATAGCTGATTTACAATGTTGTGTTAGTTTCTGGTGTACCATAAAGTGATTCAGTTATACATATATATATTCTTTTTCAGATTCTTTTCTATTATAGTTTATTACAAGATATTGCATATAGTTCCCTGTGCTATACAGTAGGTCCTTGTTGTTTATCTATTTTATATACAGTAATGTGTATCTGCTAATCCCAAACTCCTAATTCATCACTTCCCCCCCACACCCCCTTTTCCACTTTGGTAACCGTAAGTTTGTTCTCTATGCCTGTGAGTCTGTTTCTGTTTTGTAAACAAGTTCATTTGTATCATATTTTAGATTCCACATATAAATGACATCATATGATATTTCTCTTTCTCTGTCTGACTTACTTCCCTTAGTATGAACATCCCTAAGGCCATCCATGTTGCTGCAAATGGCATCATTTAATTCTTTTTAATGGCTGAGTAATATTCCATTGTATATATGTACCACATCTTCTTCATCCGTTCCTCTGTCCGTGGACACTTAGGTTGCTTCCATGTCTTGGCTATTGTGAACAGTGCAGCTATAAACACTGGGGTGAATGAAAGGCAGCCTTTTTAGATGCTATTAATCTAGGCCTGACTCCATCTGGCCTTGTTCTACGCAAACTGTACCTGGAGTCTGGGTGGTTTTAAGGCTGACCACAGATTTTTCCTCCCTTTGTTTCTGATGGAAATGTTGTCCTCAGAGTTCTCTTTGGGTGGAACTCAATTGAGAACAGGATTTGGGGTTTGGATGAAGACATTGGTCCTTGTTACCTTTTTCTATTCTCAGCAGTAATCTCTGACTAATGGGATTCTGGGAGTTTTTATATTTTTATTTTACTCCCTCAGGTTCTCTCCTTTTTCCAAATCTTATCAAATAAGGACAAGTCAGAGAGGCAGGATAAGCCCAAGGTGATGTCTTTGTAAGGAGGTCCCCAAAGGTGAAAACCTTCAGGGACTCTGTGGAAAGTCACAAGTGTGGGAATCAGAGGTGATGTTATGGGGAATGAGGGTTGGGGCATCACAGGTCTTCCTACTGTATGTATATTCAGGATGGGAATTGTAACCCCAGAGGCCGGAGTGCTTCAGGGAGAAACAGAGGTGGGGTTTCGGAGGTCTGTGCAGAAGATTTGCAACAGCTGATATTTTCAACTCAAGAGTGGAACATTAATAAATGGGTAACACAGTCATTCCTAGGAAGGTCCAGAAGAGGTTGGACAGAAAGCAGCTTTAGGAAATGTAGTTCTGGGGCGTCCTCATCTCAGTGTGCCCCACACTGGTGTCTAAAAAGGACAGAACCTCTGAGCTAAACCAGCTTCCACATTTTACAGGTAAACAGAAAGAACGTTGATGAATGTGTCAAGAATTCTTCTGAAAGGGGAAAACCGTTATCCTTGACAGAACGTCAAAATTGGTTTCATAAAGTTGAATTACTTCAGGTCAAGTGCATTTGAGATTCCCTCAGTGGAAAGAATAATAAAACTGCCAAGTGCAAACTATTCTTTATCCTTAGTTTTTGAGTGGATCTGCCACAAAAATAAAAAGAATTGCAACTGTTGAATAGCATCTTTAAAGTTGATTATTCTAGATGGTTATCAGGATTTGTCTAATACAAAACAAAAAGCTACCCGTTCCGACAGTTTAGTGTGTGTTTCATGCATTCTTACTTTACCGGATTGGCAAAAGAAACACATCATTTATCGTTTTACTTGTTTTTGTCATTTAAAAATTATCACTAAAGATGTATGGTTAAAGGTCTTTGAATAAAGGCAATGGCTTTCCAGCTCTTCTTGCTTTCAGCGAAGTGAACTAAGGCTTGATTAGTTTGGGGAACAGCAGTACCCTGAGAAAGACCCACCAGTGACCACAGCCTAATAACGAACATTTTGTTTTCATTCTTATAATTGTTTTTTCACTTAATTCATTATTATCTAATGACAGAATGCAGCAAAATAAGAATTCCTTGCAGCAAAATAAGAATTCTTTAACGTTCGAACATGTGAACTACTTTTTGTTTGTTTGTTTTGTCAAGGTTATTGTCACTCTCAGACCAACAGATTGAGACCTTAAAAATGAAATTGTATTAAAATTCTATACGTGTAGAGGAATAGATCTTAAAAGGAAAATAGCATTTTTAGGTTCAGCTTAGGCAAAAGAAAAAAAGTTTTGATTTAGTATAATTATAACAGGCAACTTTGAGCATGAATCATAAAAGTCAAAGTTCCCCTGGCAAGTCTCTTCTGCCCTGTTAGTCTAATACACTTGTTTTTTTGTTTTTCCTATGACTTTTAAAAAATCATTTTTTAAACTGACATAAAATTTACATAATGTATCTACCATTTTAAAGCCAATGATTCAGGGGCATTGAGTACACTCATAATGCTGTACAACCACTATCTCCATCTAGTTCCAAAGTAGTTTGCTCCCTCCAAAGTGATTCCACATCCATTAAATTACTCCCCTTTCTCTGGTAACCACCAATCTTCAACCTGTGTCTATGGTTTTAACTAACCATATAGATATTTCGTATAAAAGGAATCACACGATGTTGATATTTTGTGCCTGGCTCTTTTCACTTAGCAGATTATTTCCAAGGTTCCGCCACGTTGTAGCATGCATTAGTACTTCATTCCTTTTTATGACTAATATTCTGTTGTGTGCATATCCTACAATTTGTTTATCCACTGACTCATCAGTGTGCATTTGGGTCACTTACACCTTTAGGTTATTGTGAATAGTGCCACAATGAAGGTGTGAGCACCTGTTTTACATTTTTGGCTTGTACACCTTGCATTTCTGAGATAAACTCCACTTGATCATGGTGTATGATCCTTTCCATGTGCTGTTGGATTCTGTTTGCTCATATTTTGTTGAGGATTTTTGCATCTATGTTAATCAGTGATACTGGCCTGTAGTTTTCTTTCTTTGTAACATCTTTGTCTGGTTTTGGTATCAGGGTGATTGTGGCCTCGTAGAATGAGTTTGGGGGTGTTCCTCCCTCTGCTATATTTTGGAAGAGTTTGAGAAGGATAGGTGTTAGCTCTTCTCTAAATGTTTGATAGAATTCGCCTGTGAAGCCATCTGGTGTTGGGCTTTTGTTTGTTAGAAGACTTTTAATCAGAGTCTCAATTTCAGTGCTTGTGATTGGTCTGTTTATATTTTCTATTTCTTCCTGCTTCAGTCTGGAAAGGTTGTGCTTTTATAAGAATTTGTCCATTTCTTCCAGGTTGTCCATTTTATTGGCATATAGTTGCTTGTAGTACTCTCTCATGATCCTTTGTATTTCTGCAGTGCAATTGCTACTTCTCCTTTTTCATTTCTAATTCTGTTGAGTCTTCACTCTTTTCTTCTTGATGAGTCTGGCTAATGGTTTATCAATCTTGTTTATCTTCTCAAGAACCAGCTTTTAGTTTTATCGATCTTAGCTATTGTTTCCTTCATTTCTTTTTCATTTTTTTCTGATCGGATCTTTATGATTTCTTTCCTTCTGCAAACTTTGGGGTTTTTTTGTTCTTTCTCTAATTGCTTTAGGTGTAAGTTTAGGTTGTTTATTTGAGATGTTTCTTGTTTCTTGAGGTAGGATTGTATTGCTGTAAACTTCCCACTTAGAACATCTTTTGCTGCATCCCATAAGTTTTGGGTCATCATGGTTTCATTGTCATTTGTTTCTAGGTATTTTTTGATTTCCTCCTTGATTTCTTTAGTGATCTGTTGGTTACTTAGTAGTGTATTGTTTAGCCTCCATGTATTTGTATTTTTTACAGATTTTTTCCTGTAATTGATATCTAGTGTCATAACATTGTGGTCGTGAAAGATACTTGACACAATTTCAATTTTCTTAAATTTACCAAGGCTTGATTTGTGACCCAAGATATGATCTATCCTGGAGAATGTTCCATGTGCACTTGAGAAGAAAGTGTATTCTGTTGTTTTTGGATGGAACGTCCTATAAATATCAGTTAAGTCCATCTTGTTTAATGTGTCATTTAAAGCTTGTGTTTCCTTATTGATTTTCATTTTGGATGATCTGTCCATTGGTGAAAGTGGAGTGTTAAAGTCCCCTACCATGATTGTGTTACTGTCGATTTCCCCTTTTATGGCTGTTAGCATTTGCCTTATGTACTGAGGTGCTCCTGTGTTGGGTGCATGCAGATTTACAATCGTTCTATCTTCTTCTTGGATTGATCCCTTGATCATTACGTAATGTCCTTCTTTGTCTCTTGTAATAGTCTTTATTTTAAAGTCTATTTTTTAAAATAGACTAAACACTTTTAATTTTAATGAAATCCAATTTATCCACTTTTTCTTTTGATCCTAATGCTTTTATTGACATAGCTAAGAATTTATTCCAAGTCAGAAAGATTTACTGCTGTATTTTCTTCAAACAGGTGTATGGTTTTTGCTCTTATTTAGGTCAATGATATACTTAGAGTTGATTTTTGTATATTGTGTATGGTAGAGGTGGCCTTAGGCTTTCCAGTTTTCCCAGCATCAGTTTTTAAATGGTCACTATTCTTCCCCCATTTGATGATCATAACACCTTGTCAAAAATCAATTGGCTACCGAAGAGTGGTTTTATTTCTGGATTCTCAATTCTATTCCATTCTGTTTGTGCTGATACTACATTGTTTATTATTGTCGCTTTGTCGTGAGTTTTGAAAAGGAGACGTTACCTGTGAGACCTTCAGATTTGTTCTTTGGTTTCTATATTGTTTTGGCTATTTGATGCTCCTTGCAAATTCTATATGAACTTGAAGACTGAGTTTTCATTTCTCTGAAAAAGACTGGGAATTTTGATCGGGATTGCATTGAACATGTAGATTGCTTTGGGAGTATTGCCATCTGAAAAATTATTAAGTGTTCCTTATATGAACACGGCATATCTTTCTGTTTATTTAGACCTTTTTAAATTTCTTTCAAAAATTTTTTGTAGTTTTGAGTGTATATATCTAACAGTTCCTTGGTTAAATTGATTCCTAGTCATTTGATTCTTTTGTATGCTGTTGTAAATAGACTCATTTTATTAATTTCTTTTTGGATTGTTCATTTCTGGCATATAGAAGCCTAACTGATTTTTGTGAGAAAATTTTCCACCCTGCAAATTTTCTGAATTTGTTTATGAATTTTAGTAGTTTTTGAGTGAATTCTTTGGTTTTTTTCTATATGTAGAATCATGCCATTTTTGAATAAAGATTGTTTTACACCTTTCTAATGTGGGTGACTTTTATTTCTTTTTCTTGACTAATTTCTCTGGCTATAACTTCCAGACAATGCTGAATAGCAGTGGTGTAGGTGAGCATTTTTGCCTTTTTTGTGTCAATTGAAATCATTATGTGGACTTTTTTCTCCTTCATTCTTTTCATGTATTACATTGACTGGTATTCTTATGTTGAACAAGCTTTGCATTACTGATATAAACACCACTTGTTCATGGTGTATAATCCTTTTAATATGCTATTGAATTTGTTTTGCTAGTATTTTTGATGAGGATTTTTTGCATCTATATTCATAAGAGAGATTGATTTCCTTCAAAAAGTAGTTCTTTAATTCTTAAAGGTAAATCCTAAGGAGTGATTGTGAGAATATCGACAACCTTATTAAAGAGTAGTTAAAGGATATGAAAAGACAGCTAACACAAAAGGGAATAGAAATAAATCTTTAATATAATTTCACATTAATCCTCAATTATAATGAGGAATGAAAAGTCAGGCTTTATCAAGATATCATTTTTTAACCATTAAGTTGACATACTGCTCAAATTGAAATATTCTTTATTGATAGAATTGGGGAGAGTGGTTGCAGACATTCTTATATATCATTGGTAGTGATGTGACCTGGTACAACATCTGTAGAGAGAAATTTGTCATTTTCTATCAAAATTGAAATGAATGAAACCTCTGACCCAGCAATGTTACTCCTGTGCATTTATCTGCAAATATAAGAACACAAATGCAAATTATGTATGTATAATTTTACTCACTATTTGAAATATCAAAGATTGGTAACAAAATAAATGCTCATGAATATGGAATCAATTAAATATATCATATTATATTGAATAATAGAATGTCATGCTACTATGAAAAAATAAGTACAAAACAGCTAAGTATAGAATGGTATATTAGTAGGCTACTATTTGTGTAAAATGGAAATTTAAGAATTTAAATTGTCTTGAAGTTTCTCGAAAATGTATCACAGGAAGCATCAATGACCTAAAAGCCTTCACCAACCACTTTGCCTTACAGTCTTATTTATCATGGTAGCTTCCTGCAGAAACTCTTAATTCTTCATAGCCCTTTCTTCCGGTCTCTCGCATTGCATGTTGCTCTTTGCTTCCCCATCTCAACACTGCCCCCCAAAAGCCACAATGTGTCAAATTTTAATTACGAAGCACAATTTAACTTTTCTTTTCTTCCTTCAATTCTGGATTTCCTTCATGATCTCCATGAGTGTGAGAGCCTCAGGAGAGCAGGCAAGACAAAAATACCCTTAGGGGGCTTCCCTGGTGTCGCAGTGGTTGAGAGTCCGTCTGCCGATGCAGGGGACACGGGTTCGTGCCCCGGTCCGGGAAGATCCCACATGCCGTGGAGCGGCTGGGCCCGTGAGCCATGGCCGCTGAGTCTGCGCGTCCGGAGCCGGTGCTCCGTAATGGAAGAGGCCACAACAGTGAGAGGCCCGCGTACCGCAAAAAAAAAAAAAACCCAAAAAACAAAAAAAAAAACCCTTAGGCCTGGTGGGCTGGCAATGTGCTTAATGGGAGGCTGTGCATTCTTTTGGTTGTCTCTTATGCGTGAAAAGACAAAGGACTCTGTGAAAAACTGATGCAAGAGCTAACCAGATTTTTAAAAAACTATCAAAAAATTGAGTGTATTTATTTCTGTAGACCAACAAAACTGAGCCAGAAAATATAATGGAGAAAGGCCATATTTACTTTAAGTACAAGAGACATCAATCACTTAGCAGTTAAGGTTTGAAACCTTTATAGTTTAATAGAGAAAAGGCCATGTTTGCTTCATCACCATGCAGGACGTGTAGAGGGACAGTCTGAAAACAGGATTCCACTGCCAGGCTTCTCTCCCTGAGGCAAGGGCTAGAAGACACTTTTCTTCCCCCAAAACCTGATGGTTGAATGGGCACATTCTGTGTACCTGGACCTGATCTTTGAATCTGGGCTAGAAAAAACACAATCTCAGTTGGAAAACCTGTCATCTCAAAGATAAAGCTGTCTCCCTGTATTTGAGACTTGAACGTAAGCAGCGTTTGGCAGGAAAGAGCTCCCTGGAGGAGGCCCCTCTGTCTTGTCACTAACCTTACAGCAGGTGCCCGCACACTCTGCTCATCTCCAGACCAAGCCACACCTTTCAGATCTTTTCATCACACAGTACTTTGCCTAACCTGTTGGTTCTTTCCGTAGATCAAAGAAGTAGAAATGAAGTAGAAATGAAGAATAAGTAGCAAACGACCAGATCTCTTCCCTAGCTTCCCCTTCAGTCATCTTGCGAACACACTGTGTGAATAAGATAGCGTCTAAAGAAAGATCACGAGGAGTTGATAAGTCTGCACAAAGTGGGGGATGGCGATCACTTTCACCCCCCCCATCTCAATGATTCACTGAGATCACTTCCCTTTTTCCTTTAAAAACCTTCATGGCCGAGCAGAAGCTTCAGAGAGGGTTTTTGGGGACACTGAGTCCACCGTCTCCCCAGGTTCCTGGGATTCTGATTAAAGGCAACTTTCCTTTCTACCAACTTTTGCGACTATTAATTTTTTTCAAGCCGCTGGACCTGACTTGTTAACAAACACTCTGACCTGAGGGTTGTCTTGTGGGAAGCGTGCAATTCAAATGGAAGCAAAGTTTCTAGGTGGAAACTGCCCAGAGGGTAAACAGAAAGTAGGACCATGCTACTGGCGGCTCTTTTTTTGCAGGTGTGGATGGACACTGTCATGTAGCTATAGAACATTGTGGATTCAGAGATCTGGGTGGTTTTCCTTGAGCCCTTGCTGAATACATGTCAGGAATGAGCAGAAGCAGAGGTGCCCGCTTGTTCTGCAAGCGACTTTGTGAGGTTTTCATGAGTAGGGTTACTTCCGGTCTTAGGTGACAGTTGGTACAGAAATGGGGACAAGTCCACGTCCCCCACTGTGGCATGGCACCCAACACTAGTCCTGTCACCACGGGGGTGGCAGCTTTGCAGGGTCGCCTGTGTAAACTGTTTGAAAGGACTTTGATGTTCTCAGGTGGGGCTCAGCCCAGAGGTGGGAGCTGAAGGTTGTAGAAGGGGATCCTCTCTGGGCACGGGTGCGACTCTCCTGATTAACTAGTAGACATGGAGGAAGACCCAAGTTCAAAGAGTTGGGTGTTCCAAGTCCTTTTATTTGGGGGTATTACAGATATCAGATTTTACGTGTATTCTCTCGCTATGAAATGTGCCTCTGTGGCTTCAAGAACAGGCAAATTTACATGGAGTCATAAGGAGAGCAGACTACATGGAGGATAGAACCCACCAATCTTAAATTGCACTTCTAGTTATAGTAAAATCTCTGTTATCCTGAGCTCATCTTATTGATTTAATAAAACGCTCATCAGAGTCACTCTCACCCCTGCCCCCAATAAGGTTGTAAGATGGAAGAGAAAGTTCTGGTAACCATCTCTCTTCCTGGTTACACTTTCCACAGACAAAGAATGTTAATCATTTCTTGTGTACAGTTCAGAAAATTTATATGCAAAACATAAATGTTTGATCTTGTTTTAAGCAAGTGATATAACATTATACTAACTTATCTTGCTTTGTCACTCAATATTGGGGAATCCTTTTCTAGCAGCATATTTAAATCTAGTTCATTCTCTAATGATTGTATCTTAAGTTTTTTATATAGGTATTATAATTTATTTTTTCAGTTCTTATTGATTTACCTTTGAGTTTTGAATTGAAACAATTTCTTAAAAATTAAGTTGGATCCTAATTTTACAGCAAAAAAATGATGATAGAAATAAAGAGAAAAATACATGTTTAATAATCCAGGGTTCATGTATTGATCAAATCTAGGGAAGAATAATACATTCCTTATATTGAAGCTATAGATTACTCACAAAGAAAAGATTGACAGATTCAAATTTTATATAATTCAGTATTTTACAAAAACTTTTAAATGATGTTTAAAAAACCCCCAGCATTTACAGGAATAATTTTTGGATGCATTTAAGAGAATTTTTGGATGCATTTAAAAGAATATAACATTGCATTTGGTCAATGTTATATCAATTTTTTAAGTAAATGAATTAGTCCTAGGTTATTTAAATGACTCAGTGACATTTATGAGACATCCAAGTTCCCAAGAGACAGTGGACAAAGTGCATTTCCCAAAAGAGGGAATATTTATGGTAAACAGATATCATCTTCAGTAGCAATGAAAAATATAAATTAAATTATTGCAGACCAACATCAAGAAGCAATATGAAGCCAATAAATATGATGAATGTAATACTCAGAAACAATGAAAGCCTCCGTGATATAATACGAAGAAACTGAATACAAAACAGCAATCATTCAGTGACAACAAATAATTAAATATAGATTCTTACAGGGTCTCAGAGACAAAATACAAAAATAAAAGTAGTCGTTTTATGATGTGTTTATGTGTAATTATTTTAAATCTGGAAATATTGAAATTGTGTGTTATTCTTAATTTTAAAAAATAATAAGAAGAAACATTTAAGTATGAAATTCTTACGTCTGTCATTTACCTTTAAAGCACCAGCATTCTGTAATAGTTAAATCTCTGTGCTCTCTCTATGTTGTGAGGTTTTCCATCAGGCACTCTTCTATTTGCTGCCAGGAAGCATTTCTAATTCATCTTAGTGGCCTGAACACAGAGTGCCAGTTTGTACGAGAATCAAAATACACAGGTACTAACTGACAAAATTGCCAATTGAAAAAAAATGGATCTGTCTATCTTTTGGTCCCTAGATGCTGGGGGGAATATTTAGGGCCAATAAAGTAAAGGTAGAGCTTTTCAGAAGCTGGGTGATTTCCATTTTTGCAAAATCCTTGAATATTAATAGAAAGGTAAGGAAAACCAAAACAGAAGACAACAGGTGTTATACAGTGTACTAGTTTGCTAGGGCTGCCAAAACAAAATACTACAGGCTGTTTAATTTTAAACAATTAAAACTATTTAGTTGTATTAAACAATACAAGTTTATTTTCCTACAGTAGTGGAGGCTAGAAGTCCAGGATCAGGTGTAGTAGACTTGATTTTGCCTGAGGCCTCTCCCCTGGCTGGCAGACGGCCACCTTCTCACTGTTCTCGCGTGGTCTTTTCTCTGTGCACATGCATGCCTGGGGTCTCCTCCTCTTCTTACAAGGACACCAGCTATACTGGACTAGGGTTCCATGCTCATGACCTCACTTAACCTTAATTACCACTTTAGGTGTTGTATCTCCAAATATAGTTGTATTGGAGTTCAGCCCTCAGTGTATGCTTTTTGTGGGGAACACAGTTCAGACCGTAACGTACAGCGTATTTAAATACGACTTTGAATAAACTATCATATTCAATGGCACATTTTATAGAAAATATAATAAACATTTATTTATTATAACTTTGTTTGAAGGTAATATCACAAGGTAACATCTCAGAATCTTTGTGACCAGAAGTCCTAGGTCAGGTGACCACACTGCTCCCTCTCTCTCCTGTGATCTCCCAGGATGAGCGGTACCTAGATCCTGAAGCTGCCGGTAAAGAGTCCGGGTGGTGCACCCAGGATGTGTATTGGGGTTTGCATCTTTGTATGGAACTTGGGCAGTGGGAAACAGAAGATGGGAGACAGCTGAGCAGCTGAATCTCCCTCTATTTTCTCTTTGGTGAACTGCACTCAGAGAGTAGTACCCTTGGGCCCTCCTGGAAATCCTTCCAGAGAGGTTTCAGGCGGAAGGTGAAGTTGAGTGAACTCACCTTTGTATCTGAGCAGCAGCCAGTGCAGCAATGCATTGTGTCACTTTGCTTCACTCTTGTTTTTTGTTCACTTTCTTTCACCTTGTGTTTCCTCCTCAGGCTTGCACCCTCCCAAATAAAGTGTCAGCATTTTAATCCCTGCCTCAAGCTCTGCTTCTAACTCAGAAAACGCAGGTTAATACAATCGGTGTGTGAAATGGTTCTAAAAGACAAACGTTCAGGATGAGATTCAGGGCTCGATTCCCCATCTGTCTGAAACCATCCACTGTGGATGGTAAGAAGGATGATGATAACTCTTGGAATGCAGTTGCACCAAGATGACTTAAACTTGCACCTGGTTTAACTGAAAGGAAGTGCAATGGAGGGCAGGTGTAGGAAGATCAATTACGAGAAGAGAGTGATAGGCTTGGGACAGCACATTTCCATCTTAAGACAGTCTCTGAAGCCACAGCCCTTCTGGCAGCTGTAGAGGACCTCTTATTCTGGCAGCTTCTGGCGGACTTTCTGAAAATCTGGCCAGGAATCTGACTGCAAGGGAGTCAGGTCTGCAAAGAAGACTAAACTGTGCAGACTTAGCCCATCTCCTGGATCACATCAGGGCCAAGAGGAGGGCCCCATAACCTGGGGTGAACGCATTTCGGAAGACAAATCTGAGAGTCTCGAGCCCCTAAATTATCCTGGAGTCCACTTCACCAGGAGCAGCCCCCTCTCGCTACATAAGCCCTGTTCTCCAAGCCGACAGTTGAGGCTGAGCACTTCGCAGCCCACGTCGGGGCAGAGGTTACCCACAAGGAATTGCGGGCATTGCAGGACGCGACTAATATGCGCGATAAGTCCTGGGATCATGTGCGGGAGGGCGGGAGCCTGTGGGCCGGAGGGCTCAGATGGGGGGAAACGGACCCAGAGGGCTGCCCGGGACCACTTGGGTAACGACTCGTTGGGATCCCGCAGGAGCAGAGACTGCTGGGAGGGAGGGGTGGGGTGAGCACTCTGGGGAACCGGAGGAGACCAGGAGAAGGCGGTCTCGGTCAGGTCTAGACTTGGCTTCGTCTCCACCCGTTGGCCCCGCGCTTCCCGCGCTGGGGACCGGGGTCCCCTAAGGCCCTGCCGGTCTCCGCCTGGGGCCCTTCCCAAGGGAAGGAGAGGAGCACACCCTTGTGTGAGAAAGGGCTCTGTCAGCCCAGGGGCTGGTCTCAGAGGAGGGGAGGTCTGCGTCCTGAGAGCCGGTGAAGGGGGAGGATGGGGGACGCCCAGCTGCATCCCTGACAGCGTCCGCGTGAGGGTCCCCGGCGCACGGAAGGGTATCTTATCTATTTATGTGCTATGTATGTCTGTATTTATAGACATGACGATTTTAATTTGTAAAGGGAATGGTGCTCCGAGATATAACTTGATGCTTTCATCTCCACCTGCCTACCCTATGTCTTCACCTTCACGTCTAAGAGATGCCTCAACCTCAACCACGTCCAAAGCCACGTCTTTCTGCGGCCGCTCTCTTCCTGCAGGGCCCTCCCAGGAATGGACGCCTCTTCCTGTTTCTCAGCCCCAAACAACCGGGTCGTTTCCCGCTCCTTCCTCTTCCACAAGCTCCAGATCTCCGCCCGGGGAGCACTTACAACAGCAAGTGCGGGCGACACATACTCTTCGTTAGCAGGTGGCAGCCCGGCAACTCCTGCGGAAGGTCCAGCAGAGCCGCACTCAGACCGGGTCACCCACAGAGCCGTGGGCCCTACTCCCTCCCACCAGCCCAGCTCTGTGGCCGCTGACGGGGCAGAAGGTATGGCCTCAGGCACAGCTGCAGGGTCTCTTGCTGCCTGGAGGGGTGTTTGTATGGACCTCAGCCCAGGCACACCTGGGGAGGGCTGGCCGGCAGGGTCAGGCTGCCCAGGTCAGCCAATCCTCGCCCCTCAGGGGCTCAGAGTTGCAGAAAATGGGCCTTGCTGCACCGGCCAGGTCCAAGGAACAGGTGTGGGATCCTGAGGGTCAGGATGGATATGGGGCTGCACAGGATATCTTATGTATGTTTTCTTTTGCTACTATAATTCCCACCATGAAACACACACCAGTTAGGGAGAACCAGATGTGGAATGAAACACTCAATACTACTAACTTTTTAAAGCATCCAGTCCCCATTTTGATATCATTTTATAAAACTGTGACAGGGACTGTAGGAATAAATGCTTTAATTTGTTTCTGTAATTTACCCAATGTCCCTACTGAATTCAGAAGTATTCAAAGTTGGAGCAGGGCCATCCATTGAATGATGTGAGTCAGTTTGTAGCTTCAAGAAATGCCAGGTAAGGATTTGCCTGATGACCGAAAGCCTTTCAGGTTTGGATTCTGAGCCATGAAAACAAGATACTTATTTTGTATCTATAAGCCAAAATGTCACTGATGTTTAGAAGCTATTTTATCTTAAATGATTAAAAGTTATAATATATAGTATAAATCCTGAATATTGTTTCTATAAATACTGAAAGCCATTGACGTCAAAGAAGATATCCATTTATCAAATTAACATTTATGACTTGTATAATATTAATTTTCTTCTAATTGAATTATACTTCCTCAATCTGCCGAGATCAATTTCTTTGGATTCCTCTGAAGGATTATCTCTATATCATATTTCATAATTTTCTGCCACCTTTCCTGGAAGTAAGAACAGGTGGCAAGTGGCTTTTCTATAAAAAGGCTAAATTTGGGTAATATGTTTTTGTAATATATTTTGTTTTTTCATAAATGTCCACAAGCGGGCCGATATATGAAATTTATATCTTCAGATCAAATAAATTAGAGGGTATTCAGTCACTTAAGTGTTTTTTTAAACATTTCCCGTCTTTGAGATATCTGCTAATATGGGAGAAATGATGAAAAATACATGGTCTCTGCCTTAAATTAGTTCACACAGTGTGGTTGAAAAGATGAGAATTAGTAAAATATATAATTCAATAGGATAATGTTAAGGGCCATAAGGGAGATAAAGATAAATTATCATGAGAGTTCAAAAAAGGAATCGTTTTGTTTAGCTGAAATGGATCGGGGAGATTATTGCTTTTGAATATTTTTTATTTCAAAAATATTTCTGTACATTTTGAGCAAATTTACAAATGAGTATCTTAAAAAAGAAGTGGTTCTCCTCTAAATATTATAAGTAATGAATTTAATTTACTAATTCATTGTAATTATTAATTTAGTTAATTATTGGTAGCAATAATTATTATGTCTAATAAACAGAAACTCATAAAACAAAATGATAGGAACCAGATAATTATCTCTGACATATTCGTGAAAGTCCACAGGACAATTTGACTTCCAACAAATTTTTTTCAGTTATACATTCATACATCTCTTGCTTACATTCCCAAGCATCATTTCTAATAATTTCCAAGACCAGTAGTGATCAGACATTAACCAAAGCTGTTCGATTATATAGATACTTTAATGACAGCCTGTCTCTGCCTGTCATAATCCTTTGATTATATATATTCTTGACCTCTGCAATTAAATCCTTAGGCTGTTATATCCTTTTGTCCTTTTCACATGAAAGAATTGTAGCTTTTCTCGACCACAAATATGTCTCCAGCTCAGATCTATAATAACTGGTAACCTATCCTTCTTCTTTCTACCTAACACTTTTGAGACGTAGTTACTAGCTGTTCACCCTCTATGCTATGTCGGTCTTGCGCTACAGATTTTAAAATCTTTCAAAAAACCCTCCAAAGTCCTAAGCCTTAATTTTGGTAGAATTTAAAGCCCTTACTATGCCTCCTGGGAGTTTCCTACCAGTTTTTATTTTTCTGTTTTTCACTGATGTGTTTTTCTTACTCTGTATCCAACACAGAACATCCCCAGGATAAATATAAACTTCACACATACTATGAAAATGCTTTGTCTAGCGGCAGGGACTCTGCAAGAACATTTGGAAAAATCTTCTTTTCTTTTCTGCTTTGACTTTCATTTTTCTTTGTGAAATTCCAAAGAATAGCTCATGTGTTCCAATTCAGAAGAGTCTTATGGAAGGTGACAGCTTACGCCAGTATTTATTTCCCCTGCGGAAAGAAAAGGGTGAACAAATAAACCCCAGGTGTCTCTTTTCCTTGGTGAGAATACCGTAACTTCTCTGTTGGATCCAGTTTAGTCACAGGTCTGAAAGCAGAATCCAAAAATCTACAGTTTATTCATCTGACTTGTTTAATGAGTATTTTGAGACAATTGCAGATTGCTAAAATACTAACTTAATTCTTTTTTAATGTAAATTTATTTACTTATTTATTTTATATTTGGCTGCATTGGGTCTTCATTGCTACGCGCAGGCTTTCTCTAGTTGTGGCGAGCAGGGGCTACTCTTCGTTGCGGTGCACAGGCTTCTCATTGTGGTGGCTTCTCTTGTTGCAGAGCACGGGCTCTAGGCGTGTGGGCTCAGTAGTTGTGGCTCACGGGCTCAGTAATTGTGGCTCGTGGGTTCTAGAGGGCAGGCTCAGCAGTTGTGGCGCACGGGCTTAGTTGCTCCGCAGCATGTGGGATCTTCCCGGACCAGGTCTCGAACCCGTGTCCCCTGCATTGGCAGGCGGATTCTTAATCACTGCACCACCAGGGAAGCCCTAACTTAATTCTTAAAATGTGAAATTGTGTTGAAATTACAGAAAATTTTCAAGGCATATTCTCAATTTTATAATTTCATAATCAATGTACTGCTATGTAAATGTACAGAAACAAATTGGACCATATTTTAAGATAACAGACCATGATTTAGAACTTGCCTTAGTAGTATTATAGAATAATCACCGTTCCCATTAATTAGAGACACAGTAACAGTTATTATTCATGTAAATACTTTTAAAAGTTGTTCGAGTCTCTTTGGGAACAGTATAGATTCTAAAAATGCACTACTCTTTACCATAATGCAAATTAATTCTTCCTGACAAGGATGATTTTGTTTTTTTTTTTACAAAATGGTATTTAAAAAAATATCTTTATTGGAGTATAATTGCTTTACAATTGTGTGTTAGTTTCTGCTGTATAACAAAGTGAATCAGCTATACATATACATATATCTCCATATCTCCTCCCTCTTGCGTCTCCCTCCCACCCTCCCTATCCCACCCCTCTAGATGGTCACAAAGCACCGAACTAATCTCCCTGTGCTATGTGGCTGCTTCCCACAAGCTATCTATTTTACATTTGGTAGTGTACATGTGTCCATGCTACTCTCTCAATTCATCCCTGCCAGCAGGGGCAGAGAAGGAATGAAGATGTAGACGTAGAGAATGGACTTGAGTGTAGGGCGCGGTCAGCTAACTGCTACGCGGCAGGAAGCTGAAATAAGCTGAGTCATCCTTCCTGTGGCCACTGCGCTTGCGCTAAGTATACTAATGAGGTTTTAAAGTAGCGACCTATCCGATGCTGGCTCACAAATCGCACCATCGGCGAAAGCCAATCACAGAGCGACACATGTTCTTAATCCCTATATAAGCAGACTGCTATAGGATTGCGGGGTCTTCCTTCCATCTTTCTTCAACCAAGCTGTGCTCCAATAAAGTGTGATACGAGAAGAATCTTGCGTGTGGCGGCTCGTTATTCTGCCGGTCAGAAACGGCTCGCCGCAAGTGGTGCCGAAACCCGGGAACTTCGCGCCCTGCATGGAGGACCGATTCAGAACTCGACACACGGAGTGAACCATCGGTGAGTAGTCCAGTCAGGTATGTTTTCAAGATAGCGCATCAGAGAATGAACAAACAGGGACTACGGTAGATAGGCCTGAAATTATGAAAAGAGAAAAAAGAAAACAAAAGGAAAAGCAAGAAACGGTGCCAGGATTATATCCAATCCTAGATGAGTTTAAGGAATTATATTTGTTTCAACCTGATATCTAATAGAGGGATAAGACGTAAGTTATAAGGCATGACCGCCCCTATAGAAGCCCGCGGAAATTTAAACCGCCGAGGCTTGGGTTTTTCTCAAGGGTCACTGAGTTTATGATTACATGGAGGACCACAACACCTGTGTGGGTACCTCAGTGGCCTTTGTCAAAGGAAAAGCTGGAGGCGGCATCCAAACTAGTGGATGAGCAGTTACAATTAGGGCATTTAGAACCCTCCCAGTCACCCTGGAATAATTAAGAGAAAATTAGGGAAATGGCGTAAAGATTGTTTCTTTTCTATTCCTTTGAATAGTCGAGATAAAGCCCCTTGTATGGAGTTGCTTGAACAGGCCTTAGGCGTTTTGATTAAATATTTAGGGAATGGGGGATTGTTTCTTGCTCCCGAGGGAATACAGAAGGGAGATGTTGTAAATTTTTTAGGAGCTGCTGTGTATTAGAGGGAAATCCTGATCTTAATTCCCCACGCCAATTGACCCCAGAAGCCCATCAGGCACTTCAAAAGGTAGAACAAGCTATTACAAATGCACAATTAGAACGCTGTGATGATTCTCAACCTGTTTGGATCCACACGCGCTCTAACAGCGCTAGACTCTACGACACAGGCTCAAGAGTTTCATAAGCTTCATCTACAGTCTTAAGAAAAAAAAAAAAAAAAAATTTAACATTACCAGAGCTTTGGCTAGGAATATTGTGAAGAGTTGTTACCCAAAAGACTGGGGTTAACCCCAGAGGCATTCCAAAAGCTTTGCTCTTTTTTGTCAAAAAATGCAGGTGATTCATATTACAGACTTGCCCTATAATCCACTTAGTAAACTAATGAAAGCCTATTGTGAACGACAGGGTTTGTCAATGAGGCAGATCAGCTTAAAGAACTCTTAATAAAATAAAAAGGGGGAATCGCAGAGAACTGTACCCCTAGACAGAGACTTTCACTTGCCTTATTTACACATTTAAATGATGCCAATCAATGGAAGGGCCCGGATCGTGTTATTACTCGATCCAGGGGATCTCTAGTGTCTCCCCACAGGATCAAGATCCGATCTGGGTGCCATCAAGACTGACGAGAATTGTTGAAGAAAACTTCGGAGAAGATGCTGAGTTGGATGTTCCTGATGATTCTTAATCGAAGTCTTTGTATTAGTTGGAATTCCACAAAGGATTATTCAGATTGTGCAACTGAGTGCTGCCGGGCTGGAGCCCGTTGCCTTTGGAGATTTTGCCTCTTGGCTCTCTTTTGCCTTTTCCTTCTTTGGGGAGTGGGTGGGGGTAGGAATCTTTGGAGTCTGCTGTGTATTTGGGATTATGCTGTGTCTCTGGTTGGTCTGTCGTGTGCGCATGAGGGCACATCGAGATAGGGTCCTGCTCACTCAGGCACTTCTGGCTATTAAGGAAGGAGATTCTCCCGCAGCCTGGCTCTCCGCCCTGAATAATTCGAAATGATTGCCCTTGCACAGAGAGGCCTTGTTGCCATTGCACCTCTATAGGGAATCAGCCATTATTCTGAGGCAGCCCTTGCACCCTGCGGCCCTTGTTGGCATTGCACGCAGGAGGGTGCCTCAGACATGCCAACAGAAAACTGCCCTCGTACGGGCTATGTTCTGCTTGGTGTTCTAATAAATAAAAAAGGGGGAGATGTAGGGCGCGGTCAGCTAACTGCTACGCGGCAGGAAGCTGAAATAAGCTGAGTCATCCTTCCTGTGGCCACTGCGCTTGCGCTAAGTATACTAATGAGGTTTTAAAGTAGCGACCTATCCGATGCTGGCTCACAAATCGCACCATCGGCGAAAGCCAATCACAGAGCGACACATGTTCTTAATCCCTATATAAGCAGACTGCTATAGGATTGCGGGGTCTTCCTTCCATCTTTCTTCAACCAAGCTGTGCTCCAATAAAGTGTGATACGAGAAGAATCTTGCGTGTGGCGGCTCGTTATTCTGCTGGTCGGAAACGGCTCGCCGCACTTGAGGACATGGGGGGTGGGAGGGAAGGGCTAAATGGTATTAAAATAGTTTATTTTATTTGCATATACATTTTAAAATTTAAGTAGAGTTGATTTATAATATTGTGTTACTTTCAGGTGCACAGCAAAGTGATTCCGCTTTTTATATATATATATATATTTCCATTATCAGTTATTATAAGATAATGAATACTGTTCCCTCTGTTATACAGTAAATCCTTGTTGTTTATCTACTATTATGTATACTAATGTGTATCTGTTAATCCCATACACCTCATTTATCCATCCCTCCCCGCCTTTCCCCTTTGGTAACCATAAGTTTGTTTTCCATGTCTGTGAGTGTGTTTCTGTTTTGTAAATAAATTCATTTGTATTATTTTTTAAGATTCCACATATAAATGATATATGATATTTGTCTGTCTCAGTCTGACTTACTTCACTTAGTGTGATAATCTCTAAGTCCATCAATGTTGCTACAAATGGCATTATTTCATTCTTTTTTATGGTTGGGTAATATTCATATATATGTATGTGCCACATCTTCTTTAACCATTCATCTGTTGATGGATATGTAGGTTGCTTCCATGTCTTGGGTATTGTAAATAGTGCTGCTATGTACACTGGGGTGCATGCATATTTTCAAATTAGAGTTTTCATCTTCTCCAGTTCTATTTTTAGTATTTTTAAGGACCCTCCATACTGTTCTCCACAGCGGCTGCACCAATTTACATTCCCATCACCAGTGTAGGAGGGTTCCCCTTCCTCCACACCCTCTCCAGCACTTGTTATTTGTAGACTTTTTGATGATGGTCATTCTGAGGTGTGAGGTGATACCTCATTGTAGTTTTGATTTCTGTTTCTCTAATAATTAGTGATGTTGAGCATCTTTTCATGTGCCTGTTGGTTATGTGTATGTCTTCTTTGGAGAAATGTCTATTTAGGTCTTCTGCCTATTTTTTGACTGGGTTGTTTGTTGTATTGATATTGAGCTGCATGAGCTGTTTGTATATTTTGGAAATTAATCCCTTGTTGGTTATATTGTTTGCAAATATTTTCTCCCATTCCATAGGTTGTCTCTTAGTTTTGTTGATGGTTTCCTTTGCTGTGCAAAATCTTTTAAGTTTGGTTAGGTCCCATTTGTTTATTTTTCCTTTTATTTCTTTTGCCTTGGGAGACTTATCTAGGAAAATATTACTACGATTCATGTCAGAGAATGTTTTGTCTATGTTCTCTTCCAGGAGTTTAATGGTGTCGTGTCTTGTATTTAGGTCTTTAAACCATTTTGAGTTTATTTTGTATATGTTGTGAGGGAGTGTTCTAATTTCATTGATTTACATGAGGCTGTCCAGCTTTCTCAACACCACTTGTTGAAGAGACATCTTCTCCATTGTATATTCTTGCCTACCTCATAGAAGATTAATTGACTGTAGGTGTACAGGTTTTCTTCTGGGCTCTCTATTCTGTTCCACCAGAAAATGTTGAATGCTCGGGCTTAAGCGTGAACTCACTTGCATACACACACAACTTTGTCCATCTTTTACTGCATTGTAATCACTTTACAGCTGTGAAATTCAACTTTCCGTCTATTCTGCACTTCCATCTACATAGGTGACCAACAGTTGGAGGAAAACACGTCCATGCCAACTGGCCTTACATTAAATTTATGGTCACTAATCTTTTGTGAACCCCTGTCCCACTGCCATGCTGTATTTCTCTTTATGCACTCCTAGCTAATTAGCTAACTCTCTTAATTAGCTATTTTATAGTCTCTCTTCGGAAATCTTCAATGCCTCTTTCGTCGTCTTCACTCTCCGTTGATGAATTTAATTTCCATTTCACTGAGAAACAAGATGTAATCAGAGACCGTACACAGGCTCATTCTGTTACATCTTCCCATTTACTGCATCTGGGCGTATTTGCTCTTCCTTCTCTCTTTTGCAGTGAATGTACTGTCTGCACTTCTGACTTAGGACGACACCTCCATCTGTGAATGCAATCCCAACCATTTGCTATTAAGGACACTGTAGCAGCCGTTCTTCCTTTGCTCTGATGCATCATCATTTTTCTTTCTATATTTCATCTTTCTCATCGTATACATAGGCTACTTTTCTCCCTTGTTAACTGAAAACAAAAGTGTTCACTCGTTACATATTCTAACTCCCACCCGATTTCATTCCTTCCATTCACAGCAAAATCTCCCCAGAGTAATGTCTACCTGCTGGCTCCAAGCTCTCTCCACCCGTTTTCTTTGGAATTTTCCTTTTCTTTTCTTTTTTTTAACATCTTTATTGGAGTACAATTGCTTTACAATGGTGTGTTAGTTTCTGCTGTATAACAAAGTGAATCAGCTATATCTTTGGAATTTGCTTTACTCACATTTTCCATCCTTGCTTTTCCATGATAACTGGTCATGTCTAGGTCTTCAATTACTGCTCACTGCTCATACAGTCCTCAGACCTCCTTGTACTGATCAGCATCTCTGGACATAGTGGATTCCCTGTCCTTCTGTTTAGGACCTCACACTGTCCGGGTCACTTCCTACCTCTCCGGTCACGTTGGCTGCTGTCTCCTTATTGACCGGATCTACCAGTGTTGGTTTGCTCACAGGGCTGAGTCCTTGGACTTCTCATTCGATTCAAACTCATTCCCTAAGTGTGGATCCCATGTCCGTGAGCAATGTTCATATGCTAATGACCCCCAAGTGTATACTGCCAGTCGAGACTGGTGACTATTTATTGGGCATCCATTCTCAACACATCCCAAACTGAACTCTCCCTAAAGCTGGTTGCGCCTGCGCCTTCTCCAGCTCAGTAAATGTTAACACCATGTTTCTAGTTGCTCGGTACAAAACTGAATCCATCTTTCTGTCTTTCTCTCACTCCCTCTACTCGTTCAGAAGCAAATTAAAAGGCATGCAGAATCTGGTTCTGCCAGTTATTCTACCATCAGCCATCATTCTTTTTCTTGGATATTTACAATAGTTTCTATTTGCCTGTTTTCCTCCATGGCGTTTCTCCCTTTGATCTTTCCTCGATGTAGAAGACAAGATGGTAACAAGTCAGCTTGTGTTACTCCCGCTCAAAACCCTTTGAGAGCTTCTCGTCTCATTGAGAACAAAACTTAAAACCTCACAGATTTCTGAAAACGACCTCTGAGGTCGTCTTCTGTAACTTTCCTTCTTGCTCACTCCGTTCCAGTCACCAGGCTCCTTGCTGACCATCAAAATAAAGAGTGTCACTCTTGACGTGGGCCTTTGCACTTGCTGTTCCACATGCCTAGAAATTTTTTTTTAATTAATTTATTTTTAATTAATTTATTTTTAATTTATTTATTTTTGGCCGTGTTGGGTCTTTGTTGCGGCGCACAGGCTTCTCATTACGATGGCTTCTCCTGTTGCAGAGCACGGGCTTTAGGCATGTGGGCTTCAGTAGTTGTGGCACGTGGGCTCAGTAGTTGTGGCTCGCGGGCTCTAGAGTGTAGACTCAGTAGTTGTGGCACACGGGCTTAGTTGCGCCGCGGCATGTGGGATCTTCCTGGACCAGGGCTTGAACCTGTGTCCCCTGCATTGGCAGGTGGATTCTTAACCACTGCACCACCAGGGAAGCTCCTAGAACTTTTTATCTAAATAGACTCCCTGATTATTTCCTTCCATTTTCTACTCAGATGTAGCTCTTTTGGTGAGGCTATCTCTGATATTGTCTCTAAACTTTCCATCCCTCTTCCTTGCTTTATTTCTCCATGGCACTAATTACCATCTAAGATATTACAGTGGACCCTGGAACAACACAGGCTACAATTGCATGGGTCCACTTATATGTTGGTTATTTTTCAATAAATATTACAATGCTACAGTACCATGTGTACATGGTGGTTGAATCCCCAGATGCGTGCGTGAGCTGCAGATATGGAGAAGCAGTGGGAGGATTTTCCACTTAATAAGTGCCGGGGTGGGGTAGGGCCCGCACCTCTGTGCTGTTCAAGATCAACTCTCTATATTTTACTTATTGATTTGTTTATTGCTTGTCTCTTTCCACTAGAAAGTGGATTCCAGGGAGCTAGGTATTTTTGTTTGTTTTATTTATTGTTAGAGCAGCACCAGTGGTTAGAATATAGACTATCTGGCATACAAAGTTGCTTAGTAAATAAGTGTAAAGTGAATGAATGGATGGATAGATGGAGGATACACTGTAGTGTTTAAATAACATCACTGTTCCCTTCCATGTCATTCGTTTAATAAGTGCTGATCATCTACTAAGCTAAATATTGGAGTCACAAAAGTTAACATTACACAGTCCCTGCCTTTGAGGAGCTCTCAAATTACTAGTGAAGGATAATATGAAAAGGATGATCATTATGATAGCAAGTGCAGGATTTTGTTAAAGAGGCAAACATTTGATGAAATCAATCAGGTTGAGTCTTGAAAAACAGGTAAGATAAATAAAAGCACGGAAATACGGGAGAGACGGCTGAGGTAGTGGAAGCAGCGTGAACTGGACACTGAGGTGAGAAAGGGCATGGGCAGCCGCTGAGTCTGTCTGGGAGAGAGAAGTAGGGGGTGACAGTGACCCCATCTAAGGTAGCAGTGCTGTTCTGTGATTTTAAATAAAATCTATGGGATTCATCCCAACCGGGGAACAAGAGTGCCCTAAATCAATTATTGAAGATTCAAGCCCAGAATATCCCAATTTCTTTCTAGTAAGAAAAAAATTTATCGTGATTTAGAAAATCATTAGAAAACTATTTCCAAAAGTACTCTTTCCCAAATTCCTAGAACTGTTTGGGGAAAGAAGTTAACTTTTGTTTTAAAAGGGTTCTATATATCCACAGATACATGTACGCCATATTTTTCACATCAAATTCAAAATGTTGGTGCAAAACTAGACAGAATAATAAGCAGATGGATCCTTCGTAAACACTTTTAGTTAATGATCTCTATACTAGAGATGCTAAATGTTTTCTTCCAGTCTCCAAGCTAGGATTTGTTATTTCCTGTTGCTTATTGAAAATTCATTCTCCAACACCCCTGCCAACCCCAAGTTTGAATCAGAATCTCTGGGGATGGGGCTAAAAGATTAGCATTTGTAGCAACTTTCCTATTGATTCCAATACAAATAAGGTTTGAGAACCTCGGCTTTCAAGTTGTAGGTTTTGTGTGTGTGTGTGAGAGAGAAAAAGGACAAATATACTAGAATTGAAAGAGATGTGTGCTGCTCTGTATTGACCTCCTTACCTAATGCAGGATTGTCTGCTATGAAACCACTAACAGGCAAGCAGTAAGACCTTGGTTACTGAGACATATTTTAGCTCATGGACTATGTCTCCTGTTTCTATTGGTGTTTAAGACCTGCTTCAACAGACTCTGACATAACAAGTGGTCAATGATAATAATGATGATGATGATGATAATTGTTTCTAACCTTAATCATTTTGCTTTACTTTGAATTAATTTTCTCTCTTTTAGTTATTTCTGGAACTTAGAGGATTCTGATCCCCCATTTCATCACCAGAATCAACGTAACTTGACAATGGTCATTGCTTGACAATGATTTTTTCACTTTTCAGTCTAGGAATGTCCATATTTCTCTTAAAGATCTATTTTTCTACATCCCCTTCAATGTTTTCATAGCTCTTTAAATGTGGGTTGAGTGACTTTCCTGGATCTAGACTTCTGTGTGACAAAGATCAGATTAGATCTCTCAGAAGTTGCATCCACATTGCCAACCAATGTGTCAATACCCTGCTAGAAAGTGGAACATATGACTTTTGGTCACATTTTATTGGTGAGAGCTTAGTTATGTGGTTCCCCCTAACTTTGAACTATTGTGAGCAGCTTTAATTCTATTTCTATGGAGGAGAGAAAAAAAGCACACGTTTGGGTAGACAAACAGCACACAACTCCAATACTCTTTATTGGGTTGAGGAAAAATCAGTTACCCAAATTGGCTAAGGTTATATTTTTATGATGATAAAATTGTATTGCATGCTTTTCTTTTTCCTGTATGGAAATGATCATATGATATTTCTTCCCTAGTCAATAAGAATTCGATTTGACTTTCTAATGTTAATTTTTCCTTTCCTTCCAAGAATTAATTAAAATTCATAATTTGTCTCTTGAATCCTTCACTGGATTCAATCTGCTAAAACATTTTTTAAGATTTTTGCATATATGTTCATCCATAAGACTGAGTTTAATTTTCTCTTTTAAATATAATATCTATCCAGTCTTAATATGAATAAAATAATATGGGGTCATCAATAAAGTGATCTGAGGATCTTGCCAGAGGTTTGTCTGTTTCATTGTTTTTTTCAGAAGTCCTCTTTGGCTTGTTGAGTTTCTCTTTATTACCTGTGTCCTTTTGCTTTTGCATTAAGTACTATTCTTATCTTTATAACTTACCTTTTTTTTTTTTTTTTTTTTTTTTTACAAATCATTGTTGATCTCCTAAGTTCTTTTCTTAACTTTTTGATTTTATGCTCAAACCAATCTTCAGGCCCAATTTTCAAAAATAAGTGTTTAATACATTAAGTACTTTAAAAATATGCTTTATTATTCTTTTCAATCAATTCTAAGTATTTACTCACTTGCATATTATTTCTTTCTTTGTCTCCTGGTTTGTTTAGAAATTTATTTCATAAAAGTTTTAAATACATGTAATTTGTAAAT
This sequence comes from Stenella coeruleoalba, assembly GCF_951394435.1. Lineage (NCBI taxonomy): Eukaryota > Metazoa > Chordata > Mammalia > Artiodactyla > Delphinidae > Stenella > Stenella coeruleoalba. The sequence continues at coordinate 149,214,232 of NC_137149.1, read as the reverse complement.
TTATCTTTTTATGTTGATTTACATTGCGATGAGGAAATACAGTGTGTATGAGCTCAACTGTTCGTAACTTGTTAGAATTTACTCTAAATGTTTATAGAATAAATGTTATAGAATACCATTTGCATGGTTAATGTTCATTAATTTTTTATGGTTGCTTGAAAATAATGTATTCTTGAAACAATAGAAATATTGAGTTTCAAAGTTTCAATGTCTGCATTTTTTAATTGTCAAAACTGTCTTTTCAAACTCCAGTGTGAGAAACTGTTTTCGGAGAAAATTTCTGTCTTTTCCTTTTGACTGAAAACATTCTAATTTATTCTCAATCTTGAATGATATTCTAAGTAGGTATAAAATTATAGAGCAAATTATCATTTGTTTTCAGCACTTGGAAGATGTCACACTCTTTTGGTTTCTGTTGTTGCTGAGTTGTCCTCTAACACAGAAATGTTTATTTCTTTATAGATCATCCCTCCTTTTCTCTATGATTGCTTTTAGGGGGCATTCCATAGTTTGATGGGTTGTGTCCTTTCATTATAGGCTGAGTAGTGGAAAGTGATTACTATTTAAGACATATGTATTAAATTGTGAAAAAAAATGTGACCAACAGCACATAAATAAAACATTAAACTTCCTCTTCCCCAGCACTAATTCCTGGCACCCATGTCTCAGCCTGGGCAGGGGCTCCACCACTCCCTATTATTTTCCTTGTTTCTAGGACATACTATGTGCTAAGTGTCCCCAAAACAGATCCTGTATTTTTAACCTGCTTGGTCTGTGATGGTTAGGTTTGTGTCAACTTGGCTGTATACAAGGTGCCCAGATACTTGGTCAACATTATTCTGGGTGTTTCTGTGAGGGTGTCTGGGTAAGATCAACACTAGAGCCTATATACTGAGTAAAGTAGACCATCTTCCCCAGTGTGGATGGGCCTCATTCTACCCATTTGAAGGTTTCTTTAGAATGAAAAGGCTGACCCTCCATGAGGGAGGAGGACCTCTTCCTCCTGATGGTTGGAGCTGGGACATTGGTCTTTTCGGACTTCGTACCTGAACCAAAACGTAGGCTTTGCTTGGGTCTTGAGCCTGTGGCTTTCAGACTTGAACTTTCTCCATCAGCACCCTTGTCTCAGGCCTTAGGACCCAGACTGGACCCTCACACCAGCTCTCCTGGGGCTCCAGCTTGCCACAGACAACCTTGGGACTTCTCTGCTTCCATAACATGTGAGCTAACTCCTTATGACAAATCTTACAATAAATAAGTATATAACAGTCCTTTGGAGACTCCAAACTAATACATGGTCTTATTCCATTTGTTCCTGTTATGTTATCTCAATTGTCAAAATCATGCCAATCTTTTAAGGTCTTAGCTAATAACAGATTGGCCATAAAGACTTCCCCTCTGCCTTGATAGGACAATGTTTCACAAAGGAACATTGTGGGAGTCGTGGGCTCTGAGTGTACATTACGAAGAAGGGCAGTTAGAAAGGCTGCATGGAATAGTTTGGCTTTAACTGACAGGTTTTGGTAGGACTGAGGAGGACAGTGTTAGTATTCATTGAGAGTCTATATGTACTGATGTTTGCAGTCAGGATTCTTATTGCAAACAGCAGAAACTGATTCTGATTTACCTAGGCCTAGAATTTATCACGAAGACTCAAAAATGGGCAAGAGGCAAGGTCATTGATGTGGGCAAACCACCGTCAAGGTCACCCCACACTGGCCTTGGTGTTGACACGGCTTCTGATGAGTGGATGCACCTGTGGAAGCTGCCGGGCACCATAGTGCAAAAGCAGACATTGCTTTAGAACCCATAATGGGTTCTAAACCATTACTGGATTTTTTATTTTTCAGGTAGGGTCACCCATCTAGGAAAGTACCATCTGACTGGTTAGGAATATGACAGTTGTCCATGCCTTATTCCTATTATTCAGGAAAAGCAAGTATCTGGGGGTTGTTTGGAGGAAAGGGAGGAGACTTGCCCTTCCCAAATCTCAGACCTTAAAAGCAGAAGGAGTTCAGATTCTGGGGAGCAAAAGCATAACCAAACAAAAGAAAAAAAATCATTGTAGTGGTTTTAAAGAGAGTTTAAAAATTAATTCCCAGGAAAATATAAAAAGTACATATCATTAAGGACTTTGTACTGTTTGTACTGAATGCACGGGCATGGCAGGGTGGGAGCGTGCTCTTGGGAGGCCAGGGCTCCTGGCCTGGAATTAAGCCCAGTGTGGTGATTCTTAGGGTTCCACTGCTATCTGGTACCTGACTGTCACTTAACCAGGGGGGCGGCTGTGACCCCAGAATCAGTAGTAAAAATCTGAAAATACTCAAACTGAATGAAGGTGGCAGGCAGCTTAGCTGGAAAAGGTACAGACATCAGAGTCACTCCTACCTGGATTGTGACACAGAATCTACTGATTAACTGTGATAGTTTGTCAAGTTTTTTTTTTTGTTTGTTTGTTTTTAACCTATCTGAGCTTGTTTTCCTAGATGTAGAAATGGGAAACAATAGCAACTTCACTGGGTTTTGGTGACCATTAAATGAGACTATCCAAGTTAAAAAAATGTACATATTATTTTATACACTTTACATAAGATAGTCTGAGCTTTTAATAAATTACTTTCTAAAATTTATACAGAAATAAATGTAATAATGGATCGAGTAATTGTATGACAACTGTGCTATAAATCTTGGTAACTCAAGGCATCATGGATTCAGAAAGATCTCTTTAGAACCGAGTATAAATTATACATTTTTATAGAGCTCTATTTAGTCAATTAATTTGAAATATCACTGCAAATTATGAAGCATGAAAAAAATGAGTTCTAAGAGAAGTTTAGGCAATCATTTGACCAATGCCCAAGGTGCTGATCCTTATGACAATCGGCAGGCCACGATCAATATATTTCCCATCCCCTGAATAAACCTACCTTTGCACAGGATTGAAGTGTAAGGGCACAGTGCCAGTAAGGGCAAAGACATAATTTTGGAATGTTATGTATTCAGGGTTATAGCTGCTGTCCTTTGGAAACCCTACGTCAGAAAATGGATTAAAGAAGGAGACTATTGGTGGAAGACCTGAGTTAAAAAGAAAATTTCTGAACCTTCATTTATATTCTGAAATAGGGGGAGATAACCCTCCGTACTTATGTTACTTATGTTGGATTCTGTTTGCTACTATTTTGTTGAGGATTTTTGCGTCTATGTTCATCAGTGATATTGGCCTGTAATTTTCTGTTTTTGGTGACATCTTTGTCTGGTTTTGGTATCAAGGTGATGGTGGCCTCATAGATTGAGTTTGGGAGTGTTCCTCCCTCTGCTGTATTTTGGAAGAGTTTGAGAAGGATAGGTGTTAGCTCTAAACGTTTGATGGAATTCACCTGTGAAGGCATCTGGCTCTGGGCTTTTGTTTGTTGGAAGATATTTAATCACAGTTTCAATTTCTGTGCTTATGACTGGTCGGTTTATATTTTCTATTTCTTCCTGGTTCAGTCTCAGAAGGTTGTGCTTTTCTAAGAATTTGTCTATTTCTTCCAGGTTGTCCATTTTATTAGCATATAGTTGCTTGTAGTAATCACTCATGATCCTTTGTATTTCTGCAGTGTCAGTTGTTACTTCTCTGTTTTCACTTCTAATTCTATTGATTTGAATCTTCTCCCTTTTTTTTCTTGATGAGTGTGGTTAATGGTTTATCAATTTTGTTTATCTTCTCAAAGAACCAGCTTTTAGTTGTACTGATCTTTGCTATTATTTCCTTCATTTCTTTTTCATTTTTTTCTGATCTGATCTTTATGATTTCTTTCCTTCTGCTAACTTTGGGTGTTTTTTGTTCTTCTTTCTCTAATTGCTTTAGGTGTAAGTTTAGGTTGTTTATTTGAGATTTTTCTTGAGGTAGCATTGTGTTGCTATAAACTTCCCACTTAGAACTGCTTTTCCTGCATCCCATAAGTTTTGGGTCATCATGTTCTCATTGTCACTTGTTTCTAGGTTTTTAAAAAATTTCTTCAGTGATCTCTTGGTTGTTTAGTAGCATATTGTTTAGAGTCTAGGTGTTTGTATTTTTAAAGGTTTTTTCTGTAATTGATATCTAGTCCCATAGCATTGTCCTCAGAAAAGATGCTTGACACGATTTCAATTTTCTTAAATTTGCCAAGTCTTGATTTGTGACCCAAGATGTGATCTATCCTAGACATTGTTCTTTGTGCTCTTGAGAAGAAAGTGTATTCTCTTGGTTTTGGATGGAATGTCTGATAAATATTAATTAAGTCCATCTTGTTTAATGTATCATTTAAAGCTTGTGTTTCCTTAATTATTTTCTGTTTGGATGATCTATCCATTGGTGTAAGTGGGGTGTTCAAGTCCCCTACTATGATTGTGTTACTGTCGATTTCCCCTTTTATGGCTGTTAACATTTGCCTTATGTATTGAGGTGCTCCTATGTTGGGTGCATAGATGTTTTCAATTGTTCTATCTTCTTCTTGGATTGATCCCTTGATCTTTATGTAGTATCCTTCCTTGTCTCTTGTAATAGTCTTCATTTTAAACTGTATCTTTTCTGATATGAGTATTGTTACTCCAGGTTTCTTTTGATTTCTATTCACATGGAATATCTTTCCCCTCCCCTCACTTTCAGTCTGTATGTCTCCCTATGTCTGAAGTGGGTCTCTTGTAGACAGCATATATATGGGTCTTGTTTTTGTATCCATTCAGCCAGTCTGTGTCTTTTGGTTGGGGCATTTAATCCATTTACATTTAAGGTAATTATCAATATGTACATTCCTATTACCATTTTCTTAATTGTTTTGGGTTTGTTTTTGTAAGCCTTTTCTTTCTCTTCTGGCTCCTGCCTAGAGAAAATCCTTTAGCATTTGTTGTAAAGCTCGTTTGGTGGTGCTGCATTCTCTTAGCTTTTGCTCGTCTGTAAAGCTTTTGATTTCTCTGTCAAGTCTGAGTGAGATCCTCGCTGTGTAGAGTAATCTTTTTTGTAGGTTTTTCTCTTTCATCACTTTAAATGTATCTTGCCACTCTCTCTGACCTGTAGACTTTCTGCTGAAAGATCAGCTGTTAACCTTAGGGGATTCCATTGTATGTTACTTGCTGCTTTTAATATTTTTTCTTTGTGTTTAATTTTTGTTAGTTTGATTAATATATGTCTCAGTGTGTTTTTCTTTGGGTTTATCCTGTATGGGACTCTCTGCACTTCCTGGACTTGATCGACTATTTCCTTTCCAATGTTGGGGAAGTTTTCGACTATAATCTCTTCAAATATTTTCTCAGACCCTTTCTTTTCTCTTCTTCTTTTGGGACACCTATAATTCGAATTCTGTTGCACTTAGTGTTGTCCCAGAGGTCTCTGAGACTCTCCTCCATACTTTTCATTCTTTTTTCTTTATTCTGCTCTGTGGCAGTTACTTCCACCCTTCCAGTTCTCTTATCATTTCTTCTGCCTCATTTATGCTGGTATTGATTCCTTCTAAAGTATTCTTAATTTCAATTATTGTGTTGTTCATTACTGTTCGTTTCCTCTTTAATTCTTCTAGGTCCTGTTAAATGTTTCTTGTATTTCCTCTATTCTATTACTGAGATTTTGGATCATCTTTACTATCATTACTCTGAATTCTTTTTCAGGTAGTTTGCCTATTTCTTCTTCATTTATTTTGTCTTGTGGGTTTTTTATCTTGCTCCTTTACCTTCAAGATATTCCTCTGTCTTCTCATTCTGTGTAATTTACAGTATTTGAGGTCTCCTTTCCCCAACCTGCAGGGTCGTAGTTCCTCTTGTTTCTGTTCTCTGTCCCTGGTGGTGAGGTTGGTCCAGTGGCTTGTGTAGGCTTCCTGATGGAAGAAACTGGTGACTGCATTCTGGTGGGTGGAGCTGAATCTTTTCCCTCTGATGAGTAGGGCCATGTCAGGTGGTGTGTTTTGGGGTGTCTGTGAGTTTAGTATCACTTTAAGTAGTCTGTGTGCTGATGGGTGTGTTTGTGTTCCTGTCTTGTTTGTTGTTTGGTGTAAGACATCCAGTGCTGGGAGCTGCTGACAGTTGGGTGGAGCTGGGTCTTGGATTCAGATAGAGGTCTCAGTGAGAGCTCTCAGTGATTAATCTTCCCTGGTGCTTGGAATTCTCTAGTGGTCCAGCGTCCTTGACTCAGTGCTCTCACCCACCTGAGGCCCAACTTCTGGTTGAGGAACCAAGACCCCACAAGTTGCTCATCCTGGCAATAAAGGGAATTAAAATAAAAAGACTAACACAACCCCAGACAAATGGGAAAAAGTAAAATCAAACAAACAAAAACAGAAACAAGGAAACACACACACAGACAAAAGAAACAAAAACTGAACCAAATCAATCAAAAAGCAAGAGAACAACCAGACAAATAAAAGAATCTAAGAACAATATCAAACAATTAAAAATAAAGCTGACAAAACCACAAAACCACAAAACAGAACCAAAGCAGAGTGCCAGCTTTGTACTCCAGACTTAGTGATTGTCATATAGAGATTGTGATAAGGCATTTTGTATCTATTGGGTGTTTAGCTTTTTAAAGACAAGGACAATATTTGTGAGTCTCTTTACCATTCACCATCTCTGCCTACTCCCAGCCTAGCTCAGGCTTCAGACTGACTAGATGGTTAGTTACCTATTAAAGACAGGATGAGTGAGTGGGTTTATCAGGCTGCGCAGTGCTGTGGGTGCCTGTCTCACTGGAGGCTGAAGAGCCTGGAGTACATGGCATGTATCAGAGCTGGAAGACAATGACATTCCCTTTAAAAAATATATATTATTTATTTATTTGGTTGTGCCAGGTTAGTTGCAGCAGGTGGGCTCCTTAGTTGCGGCTCCAGGGCTCCTTAGTTGTGGCATGCAGGCTCCCCAGTTGTGGCATGCATGTGGGAATCTAGTTCCCTGACCAGGGACTGAACCACCCTGCATTGGGAGTGTGGAGTCTTATCCATTGTGCCATCAGGGACGTCCCTGCCATTCCCTTTATCCAGACACAAAACTCTTTCTTTTGACCAGCATAGTTATTGTTACATATTTATATTGAATTGGAATATTTAGGTAGGATACAGGCTCTAATCTCAGGTTTGCAGAGTAGTCATTAATCCCTGTTTTTATAAGAGAAAACAAAGATTTCATGAGGTCTCAAAGCATGATCTTCACTTTTAAATTAGCCTGAGAAGAGGAGGTACATCCAGATACATTACAACCTAAATTGAGGTATTCCTCAGTCTGCTTACCCTCCCTTTCTGCTGCTCAATTCTTCATCCCTTTGTCTCTCTCTCTCTCTGTCTCCTCCCCAGCACCACTTAGGGAACTAAGGCCCTTACACTCTTAGCTCCCCTCACTGTTGAGAGGTAATATATATGAGAATTCAAAATCTTATTAAAATTTGTTTAATGCTCTATGCTTTCCAGAAGTACTCATATTTTAAAGAGGGCAAAGGAAAGAAGAAGAGGAAAAAGGAATGTGCCCCTAATGAGACCCCAATATGTGTCTGACATGAAGAAAAAATACTTCACAAACATTTTATCAAAATCTTGCATCAATCCTATGAGAAAATGGATTCTTTGACATGTTAAGCCCAAAGTCACATAGCTATTAAGTTAGGTCTGAAATTGGAACTTAACTTGTCCCAGGGGTAATGTGGGATGTGGTTCCCAGGGTTCAGGTTGGAAACTAGTTTATCCCCAGCCACAGCGACTTAACACTTTGATGTTCCAATGTAAAGAATCTGGCGCCTACCTGTTTGACTTTCTTATTGTCTTTGATGTGAGGGTACCATCTAAGACATGCACACTACTTTTCTAAACTTGCCCTTGGCCCAATAAAAAAGATACTCTTTTTCCTTGCTGTCATATTTCACTCAACGTAAAGCAGGACTGTGTAGTAGAAAGAATACCAGTTTTGCAATTTAGACAAATACATTTTTCTCTTAAGAAAATTGCATGGTATGTGAATTGTACCTTAATAATGCTGTTATAAAGTATTAGGTTAAAAGGAGAACATATGACCTCTTATTCTGCTACTAATTAGCCATGTGTCCTTATGCCCTTCTGAGACATAGGTTTTTCATTTATAGAATTAGAAGCTGATGTCTACATATGGTCTTAGAAGGTTGAATGGCATGACTTCCTGCCCTAGTAATGATAGTTTTTTTCCCTTTCTCTGTGGGAATTACTTCTAATTCGTATGATTCTATGAAATATTATGTATGTCACAGAGACATAGGAAAAAATACAATCTCTAGAAAATGTCATGGTCTATTTATCCATATCTTCTAAGAAAGAAATGACAAATAGTTGACCAAAATTATATCAATATGTGAGAATCATGCCTGATTTTGAGTCTTTTCTTCCAAGATATGTTTCTATATGTGTAATGTATTTTGACTGGTTTTGGACCGATGCAATGTCTTTGAAATATTCTATTGATCATTTAGGTTGAACATCTTCCCATCTTTTAACATCCTAATTATTTATCTTCCATATCTGTAGTGGCTGCTGAATTAAGGGGAAAAAAGAGGAAATCAGGATTACAGGAGAGATGGGCAAAAAAAAGGCATGTAAGGAGGCTCCTTTATGAACTTTATTGCCTTCTATTTTGGTTTCTTCTTTCTCAGCATTCTCAGATTTTCCCATGTGGAGAAGTGGTCAAAGAGGAAGTTGCTTATGGCTCCAATAATGTATTATTATATAAATGATCATGGTGATAACACGACCCTCAGGAAGGAGAGGGGAACCACTCACATAAACTCAGTACCTGTTACTGAGAACAGTATCACCATCATCACTCTCATTATCATGGTTGGAACAATTTACTGACGACTTTGTGTGTGTTAGGCACTAAAATCAACATCACACAGTTTCTCATTTAATTCTCAAAACACCGTGATCCAAGCATTTTTATCTTAGCCCATTTACCTTTGAAGAAATAGAGACAGAGCTTGGTTAAGCTACACAGCTGAGGTCACACTTGAATCAGAACTTGGAGGCAGGTCTGTCTGAATCTACAATCTGTGTATTAAATCTCTATCCTAAATGGCTTTTAAGTCTCGACAATGCAAACCTGAATTACAGATCCCAATAATACTTGTTTATAGATTGGGATACATATCCAATGGGGTAATCTTCCTAGGATCTCCGAAGGAAGAAATTGAATATATTGCTTAGATATTAAAGACATATCTAAGCAACCTTCAAGTGCTCTGACTCTCCCTACACACACGCTAAACCTACACGATGGAGTGGCAATGCACTGAATTCACAGTCAGCTGAGCTGACTGTTGAGCCCTTGAGTGATTAGTTTATCTTATTTTGGCTTCTGTTTCCTCATCTGTGGAATAAAGGGTCGAGGGTCAAGTGGTTGTTATTGGTTCATTCTGGGTCAGAGGCTTCCCCTTTAACTCTGTGTCTTTGTAAGACTCGAACATAATTTATCGTGTAATACACAAATAAATAAGAAAAAGCTTGGTTGAAGCATCATTGTGAATCTAACTCCTATATATCTAGAGGTTACTGGTCTTGTCCACCCATTAGCAGGTATTAAAACTCAGATTGCTATTGTCATTGGGGTCCGCCAGATTTATGAATCTCATTCCAACATTATTTCAAGGGATTGTTTAAAAACCAAGAAACTACTGGGAATACCTTCTTTAATTTACTTTTCAATGTAAGTTGCAGTGATCTCTTACCCAGGAATTGTTCGCTTCTCTTGTTTGTCTGATGTTCTGAATTCTAGGCTAGGGAAAGAACAATTTTTACAGCAGAATCTTCCCCTTTCTAGAAAAAAGCAGATTCAAGAAAAAGTTGCTGGGAAATAAGTGCATTCTCTGTTACTTATGTATCCTATTGTACATTATCGTCGCAATAAACTTATGTGAACACGTTACCGATTTTGCAAACAGAAGAGGGGAAAGTCAGAGAGGTAAACTAACTTGCTCAAAATCCCCCAGTGAAGAGGTAAAAGAAGCATTCCTAGGTTTTGTTTTGTTCCAAAGTCTCTGCTTTTCCCACTACCCTGAGAACTTGTAGGAAGAATGCAGGGCCCAGCGCACTGCTCGTCTCCACGTGGCCCGAAAGGTCAGTGACCACAGCCCTACTTTGCTTCACGCCCTTTCCCCAGGGCCTGGGATGGTGCCCTCACACAATGACAGCAGCCTCTGAATGAGGACTGAGAAATCAGTACCAGCAAGAGATTTAACCTCTCACTCTTTAACTTACCTCTACATTTCACTTTACGGAATAATAGCCACCACACACATAGACTTTCTCTTTGCAAGCTTTTGACACAGGTTGCTGATTCTCCCCCATCTTTTACCCTGGGGCCATTTCTTAAAATGAGACGACGTTTAAAGGATCACTAAGCAAGAAATGTTGCGCGTAAAATCTATGGCAAAAAACGATAATGCTTCATTGAGGTGCTTTACGTGGCCTGAGAAAGAAGCTCACTTCTAAGTCATTGCTCCTTCTTAATTAGTCTCATGCACATTAAAATCGTGCACCAGGGAAGTTACAAAATAATGGAAAATCTAGGACCCGCAGTTACTTGCAAATGGTGAATCTGCCCCTTTCCGGGAACACTAAGGGTGTAAGCATGTCATTCAACAAGGACACACAGGTGCTATGTTGATTGGAATGGAGAAAGCTCGGAAATTACTATGTATAACGGGTCTTGTAAGAAAGCAGTTACCATAGCAACTGTGGCCTCCTAGACTGTGCTGAATGATGGGGTTTATTTCAGCATAATTGCCAGTCTTTTCTTGTGTGTCCTGCCCGGGAGACAATGAACCCGTGTAATTCAGCTACACAAAGAAAATTATCCTGTTTAGAAAGGACTCCTGTCTTTACTACATGCTGATTAAAATCTGAATATCAGTATTCTATGTGAAATTGTCTTTGGTAGTTACCCTTTCAGAGACGTTGGGTTAAAACATTCCATGTAAAAATCTAAATATAGTAACCTCTGTGATCTGAATACAAATAAGAGAGAATAAGTAAACGTGTGTGCTTTTTCTACAGGATCATGAAATTATAAACTCTAGCTTTTCACATAAATTAAATTTTGCTACAGCTGTTAATTGAATTGTGATTATTCAATTTTCTTTTTTTTTAATCTCCATTTTTGAGCTTTCCTTCGAGATGCTCCGGTTCATAGCATTCATCACAGAATAGTCACGCTTTTCCTCTGATTAGGTTATTAACAGCAAACTAGACCATTTTCAAAGACGTTGAAGTGTGCCTTCACCTCTATGATTTTCATTTTGAAGGAGAAAGTTTAGGTTTTCATAGAGTGAATGAACTTTAAAAATCTCAGAGTCTAGTCAGCAGGTGCGTATTATTCATAACCTTATAATTATACTGCTGAAAGAGGGTTTTGTCACTTACCCTCAGCAGAACTGCTCAAGAGCACATCTCCCTGGGGTTTATGCTGCCTGACATCTTGCAATACTCTCTGCCCACAGAAGGAGCTTTTCACAGAACACCGAAGCCTTCCTTTTTTCCTGTAATTTAACTAAGAATAAAACCCATCTCAGCTCTGATTTAGGGGCCTGGGGTTTTAATCCTTGCCCTGCCACAGACAACAGCATTAAGTCAGCCAGTGGCTTTATCACCTGTTGGATCCACCTCCTGAAACTGATACCCAAAGGTCTCCTTCCTCTTCCCTAACCAAGATGACATCTGCTATGAAATGAGACTTACCCTCACAAAATGGGCTTTCTGTTAAGTTCAAACTTTCTATTAAATTTAAATATTATGACTTTATACTGTAAATGTGTCTCATCGTGAATCCCAAGAGAAGACCTTTAGTTCTGAACTATTTAAAGGACCAGAAAGTTGGCTCAGCACCATTTGACTGAGCCATCTTAGTGAGAAATCTGGTGGGTGATTTTCAGACCAATGGAGAGGAATGACAGTAGCACCATCTTGAGGAAAGTGGACTAAACCTTAACACCCCCGATCCTCCAAAAGGGGTGTTTCTCCTCTGCCCCCTAACAGCCTCCTGGAATGAAAGCTCAGGTAGATCCAAAGGGAAGGGGAGAGGATGCCCTAAACGGAGGGGGTGGGATGTGTGGCCCTGTGTCCTGAATGAAGCCCACTCCCATCAAGCCCTGTTCTTTGTCTCCCCATGGAGGGAAAGCAAAAGAGACGTGTAGAGCTCATATTCATCTCAACTTTTGCCTCTTTTTTGTGAGACTTCAGTATCAGACTTCAACTGGCACAGGACTCATCCCCTTGCCCTCATTCAAGCTGCGTCTGCATCTCCTGGCCTTTCTGGAAGCAGCCCAGGGGCTGGCAGGTGGCCCAGGAAGGGCTGCAGACGTGCTTCAGTATTTTGTAAGTGTGCAGCTCTATTCACTGTCTGATACCTTTTTTGATGGTAAGCTGTCTGTAATTTTCAATCTGTTCTCAGGATTTTGTTTAACACTTGATTCCGCTACAGCAAGGTGGTAACTCTCCATATATGGCAAACCAGGGCTGAATGAAGACACTGTGAGATCTCCCTGAAGTCTTTTACATGGCAGTAAAGTAAGCATAACTCCCTGCAGCTTGGTTGCGCCGTGGTCCCACAACCTGGAGAAGCATCATCGTCTGGAAGCAACATTTCTCAATATCTTTTCTTTCGTTTCCTAACTATCCTTTGGCAGTAGAAGACGTAAAATTCAGGAGAATGTATCCACACTAACAAGAAAATAAATTCTGTAATTCTTTTAATTCCAAAGGCAGGAAGAGAAGCAGAAAAGTCATCTTAGTCATCTTTTTTCCTCCTACGCCTGCTTCTGTTCTGCCTTCCTGACGCCCCAAAGCAGGACTGTGGGTCTTCCTGGACCTTTGTGTCACACTCCACACGCTCAGGAAAGCACCATGTTCTGTGCACATCACCTCTTTAATTACCCTTAGATCCATCACCAACTCTCTGTTATTTTCAAATGCAAATCAAATTACATTATAGTTTTGCTCTAACTTCTTAATCATTCTATGAATCTTTGTCATTCTCAAGATGTTCTTTAAATTCTTTACCTTCTAGAAACCATATACTTTTCCAGTTTGCAAATAATGGAGATTCAACCTAACATATATAATACAGTATAAAATATGTCTAGACGTATAAAGCTATGTGTACATAACATATGTATACATATCTAGATGTATGAAGCTATGTGTACAAAACTTATGTATGTATACATGCCTACATGTATAAGGTCGTGTGCACGCACATGTATGTTACATGTGCATACATGTAACATATGCACACCCCTGCACGTACAAAGTTATGTATACACAACACGTGTATGTGTTACATGTATACATGTCTAGATGTATAAAGTTACGTGTATAAACATGTATATGCCAACGCATACATGTTACATATGTCTGCATCTAGATGCATAAAGCTGTGCGCGCACACACATGTATGCATATGTTACATGTATGTGTCACACGTGTATGTTACATGTGTCCACGTCTAGATGTATAAAGGTGTGTGTACACATGTATGTATGCGTATGTGACGTGTATACACAGAGTTTTCTTCCTTCAGGATTTTGCACATTCAGAGTGCTCCCCATTTAAAGTCTTTCTTGTCACCCCCAGCGTCCTCAGTGAGCCTGCTCAGGTAAAACGCTACATAACGCTTTTTACTGTGCAGTGTAGCCAAGGGTCACCTTTCCTGTCTCTCTGTGCAGACTGGGAATTCACTGAAGCAGGGCTGGGCCTAGGTGATATCTCCACCTCAACACAGACGGGGGTCACTGCAGGCAGGTTGAGGCTTTACCAGAGTCACACAGGATCTTACAGAGCTCAGTCTTTGCAGAGGAAGTGCTCATCAATCTTTGCTGTCAACTGTGTTGATGTAACCTGACTTGTGTCACCTATATATAGTACACCCAGCAACACGTTTAACTTGAATCTCTTATTACGTAAACAATCAGAAGGGTCCAAATTGTGAGAAATCCTGCAAAACCATGGACCTCTGTTCTTCAAAAATATCAATGTCATGAAAAACAAAAAAGTTTGGACATGATTCTAGATTAAAGGAGGTTAAAGAGACATGGTAACTAAATGAAATCAATGGGTAAATTTTTTTTTTTTTTGCGTTATGCGGGTCTCTCACTGTTGTGGCCTCTCCCATTGCAGAGCACAGGCTCCGGACGCACAGGCTCAGCGGCCATGGCTCACAGGCCCAGCCACTCCACGGCATGTGGGATCTTCCCAGACCGGGGCACAAACCCGTGTCTCCTACATCGGCAGGCGGACTCTCAACCACTGCACCACCAGGGAAGCCCCAATGGGTAAATTTTGATTGCATTCTTGATTGAAAGGAAAAGCAGCCATAAAGGTCATTATTTGGGCAATGATAGAAATGTGAATAGGGAAATTAGTATATTAGATAATATTGTCAGATTTATGCTAAATTTCCTGATTTTGATAATAATGTTGTATTTAATTAAGGAAAATATCCTGCCCTGGAGGCAAAGTTCAATCTGTCATTATGTCTTCAAATTAATCAAAATCTTCAGTTTATGGCTGGATGGACACACACACACACACACACACACACACACACACACACACACATAAACATAGAGGGAGAAAGAGAGAGAGGGAGAGAGAATGTAACAAATGGTAAAAAGTATTGAATTTTGGTATATAGTATGGATATTCATTGTATGATCTTGCAATTTTCCATGATTAGAAATTATTTAAGATAAAAACTTGAGTGGAAAAGTAAATACATGCAACAAAAGGAAATAAATGAAATCATGTTTTGAGGTATTATTAGTATGTATGCTTTGAAGATATTGGGAAGAGTATCCCAGGCAGTAAAACCAACCAGTGCAAAGGGCCTGTGGTAGAAGCATGCCTCCTCTTAGGGAAGCTAGTGATCCCTAAGAGGATAAGAGGGGATGGGGTCTGGTCGGGTGTGGTGTGGAGGGAAGCTGGACCACCCACACAGGGCCTCAGAGACCACTGTGAGGAACCCAGCTTGGAATGCTTGTCTGAGTTCTCAGCCTATAGATGAAATTGACTACCATGATTTCTCATTATTTTAATGCTCCTCCCTTAGAGAGGGAGTGATATTAGTATGCAAAACTGTGGATATTAAACAGTGGGTAAAGAACAAGAGTCATTCATGATACAATAAAATAAGTTCAATTTTTATATTGACAAATAGTTTTCTGAATAACAAACAAGGAGGCAAAAGACCTGTACTCAGAAAACTATAAGATGATAATGAAAGAAATAAAAGTTGACACAAACAGATGGAGAGATATATCATGTTCTTGGATTGGAAGAACCAATATTGTGAAAATAACTATACTACCCAAAACAATGTACAGATTCAATGCAATCCCTATCAAATTACCAATGGCATTTTTCACAGAATTAGAACAAAACATTTTACAATTTGTATGGAAACACAAAAGACCCTGAGTAGCCAAAGCAATCTTGAGAAAGAAAAACGGAACTGGAGGAATCAGGCTCCCTGACTTCAGACTATACTACAAAGCTACAGTAATCAAGACAGTATGGTACTGGCACAAAACCATAAATATAAATCAATGGAACAGGATAGAAAGCCCAGAGATAAACCCAGGCACCTATGGTCACCTAATCTATGACAAAGGAGACAAGAACATACAATGGAGAAAAGACAGCCTCTTCAATAAGTCGTGCTGGGAAAACTGGACAGCTACATGTAAAAGAATAAAATTAGAACACTTCCTAACACCATACACAAAAATAAACTCAAAATGGATTAAAGATCTAAATGTAAGGCCAGACACTATAAAACTCTTAGAGGAAAACAGAGGCAGAATACTCTCTGACATAAATCGCAGCAAGATCTTTTTCAATCCACCTCCTAGAGTAATGAAAATAAAAACAAAAATAAACAAATGGGACCTAATGAAACTTTAGAGCTTTTGCACAGCAAGGGAAACCATAAACAAGATGAAAAGACAACACTCAGCATGGGAGAAAATATTTGCAAAGTAAGCAACCAACAGGGGATTCATCTCAAAAGTATACAAATAACACATACAGCTCAGTATCAAAAAAACAAGCAAACCAATCAAAAAATGAGCAGAAGATCTAAGTAGACATTTCTCCAAGGAAGATATACAGATGGCCAAAAAGCATGTGAAAAGATGCACAACATCACTCACTATTAGAGAAATGCAAATCAAAACTGCAATGAGGTACCACCTCACACAGGTCAGAATGACCATCATCATAAAATCTACAAATGACAAATGCTGGAGAGGGTGTGGAGAAAAGGGAACCCTCCTACACTGTTGGTGGGAATGTAAATTGGTGCAGCCACTGTGGAGAACAGTATGGAGGTTCCTTAAAAAACTAAATATAAAACTACCATATGATCCAGCAATCCACTCCTGGGCATATATCTGGAGAAAACCATAATTCAAAAAGATACATGCACCCCAGTATTCATAGCAGAACTATTCACAATATCAAAGACATGGAAACAACCTAAATGTCCATAGACAGAGAAATGGATAAAGAAGATGTGGAACATACATACAATGGAATGTTACTCAGCCATAAGAAAGAATGAAATAATGCCATTTGCAGCAACATGGATGGACCTAGAGATTGTCATACTGAGTGAAGTAAGTCAGACACAGAAAGACAAATATCATATGATATCGCTTATATGAGGAATCTAAAAAAAAAGGATACAAATGAACTTATCTACAAAACAGAAATAGAGTCACAGGTGGAGAAAACAAACTTATGGTTACCTGGGTGTAAGGAGGGGAGGGATAAACTGGGAGATTGGGCTTGACATATATACACTACTATGCATAAGATAGATAATCAACAAGAACCTACTGTATAGAACAATACTCAATACTCAATACTCTGTAAGGACCTATAAGGGAAAAGAATCTAAAAAACAGTGGATATATGTATCTGTATAACTGGTTCACTTTGCTGTACACCTGAAACTATCACAACATTGTAAATCAACTATACTACAATAAAAATTAAAAACAATGTGTTTCTGTGTAAATTAAATTATAATATTATTCTAATTTTTTTTCTGTTTATTCCCCACAAGTTATTTTCTGTAAAAGACTAAGTGAGATCCTCTTATAGCTGTGATGTGCTTAGGTATATCAGTGTTCAAAGAATCACACGTGAATTCTGTGTATATAAAACTATAAAAGTGATTAATATTTTCAGGACTTTGAAGACAAAATTTTACTGTAATAATTATTACAATGATGAAACTATCCCTTTACTTCATATCTACACATGCTTCACTTAAATTTGGGAGTAACGTCTATGTGTACTATTTGTGTGGAGAGGAAGATAGCAATCTGGGATTATTCTTTTAAAATGTGTTAGATTTTCTAAAAATAAATTTGTTAGATTTTCTGTGTATATTTTATTCACCATCATTTATTTCATCTATTTGTGTAGCTCCCTTTTTTCATGGTTAGATATTATTTCACAGTCTATTTATTGATTTTTTGTTGCTGTTTATTTATTAATTCCAGTTTTTTTCTGTTCTCATTTTCTAATCTTATGATTTGTTATAGTTCTATTTGTAGTATTATTAATCCCTTCTCTTCTTTTTCCTTTAATTTATTTTGTATACCTTTTTGAGTCAGTTTAAATAATTTGTGTTCAATATTGTTTTCATTGACATATATATGTATGAACTATGAACTTTTCAATAAACGTGCTCTTTTAGTTATATTTGATAGGTTTTGATATTTTTGTTGTTATTACATTCTGAAATTTGGTTCATATTTCCTCCTTGATCCAAGATTTAAGAAAGAGTTTTAAAGTTTCATGTTAGAAGAGGCATTTTGTTTTATGATTTCTGTCAATAGTTCTTTTGTTTTACTGAATTTTGATCAGGAAATATTTTCTGTGTTATTTTTGACTCCTTTTAAAATTTATTTAGATTTTCTTTTTGAGTGAATATATGGTTAATTTTCATAAGGTTCTTGTGTACAGCATAGATTTAGATTTTATTTTGTTAAAAGATTGAAAGTTCTTTTTTGTCTTAATAGGAGAGTAAAGCTTCTTGCATTTAAAATGCATCATATTGGTCTTTTGTGTTATTTTATGTTTTCTCTTTATGGTTACTGAAAAAATTTTGCTTCGTGGGCTATTTCTTTCCTCTGTTTTCACATGTGTGTATGTGTTTTCTTTTGTTTTGAAAAGTTTTTATTCTGTTTTGAAAGGTTTTGATTTTTAAAATTCTTATTCTTAATAATTATATCTTTCTCTTAGATGTCAAGTTTTTAAAGATAATCTCTTCCTTACTATGAACTATGCCAAAATGGCATATTTCCTTTTCATTCTTTTCCTCTCTTCCTCAATGACCACACTATTTTGATAAAGAATACTGTGTTTCTTAGTCTTTGACTATGTGTTCTATTGTATTGCTATGTTTTCTTTGGGGCTTAAATTACATTTATGCTGGACTTCCTTTGCCTATCTTTTATATACATCATTTTCTTTCTAAATAGTCTACATTTTTCACACTTCATTTCATTATTTTCATTTCTCAATTAGATGTCCTTTACTGTGTTTTTCATAAAGTTTATTTTCCTTTGTGTTCTTACAATATCAACTTTATTTCTGTTACTTTTTTCCTTCAATTTTTTTTTCTTCCTGAACTAACAGCTCACATTCATTTCCTTCTGTTATCTTGACACCACTTTTTGGAGTTCTTGTCTTTCTGATCAGTGGTTTTCTTCAATAAATGTTATTAATCTATTAAGATGCTTTACTCATGGCAAAATATTTGGACATAATTTTTTAACTGCTCCATGGTAATATTTTATTTCAGTAAATTTTTATCCATTGTTTATTTTTCTGTTCTTTTCCAGGTTTTCTTTTTTCCCATTTTGGTATATATTTTGGATGTTGTGTCAGATGATGTTTTAAAATTCACCACTGAATGAATCTCATTTCCTAGAATCAGACACCAGTAAATGATTCTTGTGCAGAGTGAGGGCCCAGTGCAGCCAGGCAGGCTTCACAGTGGACAGCTGTCCAGATGACCTGCTGGAGTCTGACGGCTCCACACAGAAGGGGCTCTCTTGGTGATTCTTCCTGTGGCCCTGTCTCTTTTGCCTGAATAAAAGATGTGTCCAGAGTTATCTGCCAATCCTGCTGACGCAATAGTTCCTTCTCTCATTGTTGCCAAGAATAGATATGACATTGCTCTGTAGGACAAGCTTCTCACTTTTAAGAAATGAACTTCTTTGCTGGGACATGCTGAGATCTTCTGGTTTGAGCCATGGGCCACATTTTTCCTTTACTTCCTCCCGGGTCACTTCTGTTCCATCTTACATGCTTTTGAAAACCTTCCCACATATTCTTCAATCTGAAAATTGGATCTTTCTCTTAGCTTTGCTGACCATTTGTTTTGTAGCTTTTAAAAAATTCTTCCTCTGGGAAGAGTGATGGAATAATAGTGACATATTTTACCTGAAGTCTTCTTATGTTGACTAAACAGAGAACTTATGGTTAGACTCACTTTAAAAATTGGATTTTGATTTATTTAAAATCATCCTCACATTTTCTTGGAGAAACATATCTTAAAATTTGTTTATATCTATCTTTTCTCTATCCTGGGATTCTGTTTGGGGAAGCAGAAAGTGACTTGTTTTGGTCAAAGCTTCCTATGCACTTACAGCTCCTACCACTTATAAGTGCAAGGTGAGCAGTTATGAGAATATTAAATGACTTGCCCTGAGCCATAAAATCATGATGATCTGACTTTAGCAGCTGTCAACATTGTCAATACAAGATTTGAACATTCGTTATGACAATCTGAGTCGTGCACTCCTGGGAACGTGCACTTTAATAGCTTGAAAATCAGTCCAGAATTCAGCTGAAGAACCAAATTCCATTATCTTATGTTCATGCTTAGAAAAGGCAAGTTTCAAGAGATTATGTACAATATTGAAAAGAATATGTACCTTTTAAAAAGCACGTAAGGACTTCCCTGGTGGTCCAGTAGTTAAGAATCTGTCTTGAAATGAAGGGGACTCTGGTTTGATCCCTGGTGTGTTTCTGCCATATAACAAAGTGGATCAGCTATACGTATACATATATGCTCATATCCCCTCCCTCTTGTGTCTCCCTCCCACCCTCCCTATCCCACTGCTTTAGGTGGACACAAAGCACTGAGCTGATCTTCCTGTGCTATGCAGCTGCTTCCCACTAGCTATATTTTACATTTGGTGGTGTATATAAGCCCATGTTACTCTCTCACTTCATCCCAGCTTACCCTTCACCCTCCCAGTGTCCTCAAGTCCACTCTCTACATGTGCATCTTATTCCCTTCCTGCCCCTAGGTTCTTCACGACTTTTTTTTTTTTTTTAGATTCCATATATATGTGTTAGCATATGGTATTTGTTTTGCTCTTTCTGACTTGCTTCACTCTGTATGACAGACTCTAGGTCCATCCACCTTGCTACAAATAACTCAATTTCATTTCTTTTTATGGCTGAGTAATATTGCATTGTATATATGTGCCACAACTTCTTTATCCATTCATCTGAGGATGGACACTTAGGTTGCTTCCCTGTCCTTGCTATTGTAAATAGTGCTGCAATGAACATTGTGGACATGACTCTTTTTGAATTATGGTTTTCTCAGGGTATATGCCCAGGAGTGGGATTGCTGGGTCGTATGATAGTCCTATTTTTTGTTTTTTAAGCAACCTCCATACTGTTCTCCATAGTGGCTGTATCAATTAATATTCCCACCAACACCGCAAGAGGGTTCCCTTTTCTCCACACCCTCTCCAGCATTTATTGTTTCTAGATTTTTTGATGATGGCCATTCTGATCAGTGTGAGGTGATACCTCATTGTACTTTTGATTTGCATTTCTCTAATGATTAGTGATGCTCTGAGCATCCTTTCATATGTTTGTTGGCAATCTGTATATCTTCTTTGGAGAAATGTCTATTTAGGTCTCTGCCCATTTTTGGATTGGATTGTTTGTTTTTTTGATATTGAATTGCATGAGCTGCTTGTGTATTTAGGAGATTAATCCTTTGTCAGTTGCTCCATTTGCAAATATTTTCTCCCATTCTGAGGGTTGTTCTTTTATCTTGTTTATGGTTTCCTTTGCTGTGCAAAAGCTTTTAAGTTTTATTAGGTCCCATTTGTTTATTTTTGTTTATATTTTCATTTCTCTAGGAGATGAGTCAAAAAGGATCTTGCTGTGATTTATGTCATAGAGTGTTCTTCCTATGTTTTCCACTAAGAGTTTTATAGTGTCTGGCCTTACATTTAGGTCTTTAAGCCATTTTGAGTTTATTTTTGTGTATGGTGTTAGGGAGTGTTCTAATTTCATTCTTTTACTTGTAGCTGTCCAGTTTTTCCAGCACCACTTATTGAAGAGGCTGTCTTTTCTCCATTGTATATTTTTGCCTCCTTTATCAAATATAAGGTGATTTTTTTCATCTTTATTGGGGTATAATTGCTTTACAATGGTGTGTTAGTTTCTGCTTTACAACAAAGTGTATCAGTTATACATATACATATGTTCCCATATCTCTTCCCTCTTACGTCTCCCTCCCTCCCACCCTCCCTATCCCACCCCTCCAGGTGGTCACAAAGCACCGAGCCGATATCCCTGTGCCATGCGGCTGCTTCCCACTAGCTATCTACCTTACGTTTGTTAGTGTGTATATGTCCATGACTCTCTCTCGCCCCGTCACTGCTCACTCTTCCCCCTCCCCATAACCTCAAGTCCGTTCTCTAGGAGGTCTGCGTCTTTATTCCTGCCTTACCCCTAGGTTCTTCATGACATTTTTTTTTCTTAAATTCCATATATATGTGTTAGCATACGGTATTTGTCTTTTTCTTTCTGACTTACTTCACTGTGTATGACAGACTCTAGGTCTATCCACCTCATTACAAATAGCTCAATTTCGTTTCTTTTTATGGCTGAGTAATATTCCATTGTATATATGTGCCACATCTTCTTTATCCATTCATCCGATGATGGGCACTTAGGTTGTTTCCATCTCTGGGCTATTGTAAATAGAGCTGCAATGAACATTTTGGTACATGACTCTTTTTGAATTTCGGTTTTCTCAGGGTATATGCCCAGTAGTGGGATTGCTGGGTCATATGGTAGTTCTATTTGTAGTTTTTTAAGGAACCTCCATACTGTTCTCCATAGTGGCTGAACCAATTCACATTCCCACCAGCAGTGCAAGAGGGTTCCCTTTTCTCCACACCCTCTCCAGCATTTATTGTTTCTAGATTTTTTGATGATGGCCATTCTGACTGGTGTGAGATGATATCTCATTGTAGTTTTGATTTGCATTTCTCTAATGATTAATGATGTTGAGCATTCTTTCATGTGTTTGTTGGCAGTCTGTATATCTTCTTTGGAGAAATGTCTATTTAGGTCTTCTGCCCATTTTTGGATTGGGTTGTTTGTTTTTTTGTTATTGAGCTGCACGAGCTGCTTGTAAATTCTGGAGATTAATCCTTTGTCAGTTGCTTCATTTGCAAATATTTTCTCCCATTCTGAGGGTTGTCTTTTGGTCTTGTTTATGGTTTCCTTTGCTGTGCAAAAGATTTGAAGTTTCATTAGGTCCCATTTGTTTATTTTTGTTTTTATTTCCATTACTCTAGGAGGTGGGTCAGAAAGGATCTTGCTGTGATTTATGTCATAGAGTGTTCTGCCTATGTTTTCCTCTAAGAGTTTGATAGTTTCTGGCCTTACATTTAGGTCTTTAATCCATTTTGAGCTTATTTTTGTGTATGGTGTTAGGGAGTGATCTAATCTCATACTTTTACATGTATCTGTCCAGTTTTCCCAGCACCACTTATTGAAGATGCTGTCCTTTCTCCACTGTACATTCCTGCCACCTTTATCAAAGATAAGGTGACCATATGTGCGTGGGTTTATCTCTGGGCTTTCTATCCTGTTCCATTGATCTATATTTCTATTTTGGTGCCAGTACCATACGGTCTTGATTACTGTAGCTTTGTAGTATAGTCTGAAGTCAGGGAGCCTGATTCCTCCAGCTCTGTTTCTTTCTCAAGATTGCTTTGGCTATTCAGGGTCTATTGTGTTTCCACACAAATTGTGAAATTTTTTGTTCTAGTTCTGTGAAAAATGCCATTGGTAGTTTGATAGGGATTGCACTGAATCTGTAGATTGCTTTGGGCAATCTACAGCCGTTTTCACAATGTTGATTCTTTGAGTCCAAGGACATGGTATATCTCTCCATCTGTTTGTATCATCTTTAATTTCTTTCATCAGTGTCTTATAGTGTTCTGCGTACAGGTCTTTTGTCTCCTTAGGTAGGTTTATTCCTAGGTATTTTATTCTTTGTGTTGTAATGCTAAATTGGAATGTTTCTTTAATTCCTTTTTCAGATTTTTCATCATCAGTGTATAGGAATGCCAGAGATTTCTGTGCATTAATTTTGTATCCTGCTACTTTACCAAATTCATTGATTAACTCTAGTAGTTTTCTGGTAGCTTCTTTAAGATTCTCTATGTATAGTATCACATCATCTGCAAACAGAGACAGTTTTACTTCTTCTTTTCTGATTTGGATTCCTTTTATTTCTTTTGCTTTGATTTTTGTGCCTAAAACTTCCAACACTATGTTGAATAATAGTGGTGATAGTGGGCAACCTTGTCTCGTTCCTGATCTTAGTGGAAATGGTTTCAGTTTTTGACCATTGAGAATGATGTTGGCTCTGCGTTTGTCATATATGACCTTTATTATGTTGAGGTAAGTTCTGTCTATGCCTATGTTCTGGAGAGTTTTTATCATAAATGAGTGTTGAATTTTGTCGAAAGCTTTTTCTGCATCTATTGAGATGATCATATGGTTTTTATCCTTCAATTTGTTAATATGGTTTATCACATTGATTGATTTGCATATATTGAAAAATCCTTGCAATTCTGGGATAAACCCCACTTGATCATGGTGTATGATCCTTTTAATGTGCTGTTGGATTCTGTTTGCTTGTATTTTGTTGAGGATTTTGGCATTTATTTCATCAGTGATATTGGCCTATAGTTTTCTTTCTTTGTGACATCTTTGTCTGGTTTTGGTATCAGGGTGATAGTGGCCTCATAGAATGAGTTTGGGAGTATTCCTCCTTCTGCTGTATTTTTGAAGAGTTTGAGAAGAATAGGTGTTGGCTCTTCGGTAATGTTTGATACAATTTGCCTGTGAATCCATCTGGTCGTGGGCTTTCATTTGTTGGAAGATTTTTAATCACAGTTTCAACTTCAGCACTTGTGATTGGTTTGTTTATATTTTCTCTTCCTTCCTAGTTCAGTCTAGGAAGGTTGTGCTTTTCTAAGAATGTGTCCATTTCTTCCAGGTTGTCTATTTTATTGGCATATAGTTGCTTGTAGTAATCTCTTATGATCCTTTGTATTTCTGCAGTGTCAGTTGTTACTTTTCCTTTTTCATTTCTAATCCTGTTGATTTGACTCTTCTCCCTTTTGTCCTGATGAGTCTGGCTAATGGTTTATCAATTTTGTTTATCTTCTCAAAGAACCAGCTTTTAGTTTTATTGATCTTTGCTATTGTTTTCTTCATTTATTTTTCATTTATTTCTGACCTGATCTTTATGATTTCTTTCCTTCTGCTAACTTTGGGGGTTTTTTGCTCTTCTCTCTCTAATTGCTTTAGGTGTAATTTTAGGTTGTTTATTTGAGATTTTTTTTGTTTCTTGCGGTAGGATTGTATTGCTGTAAAATTCCCTCTTAGAACGCTTTTGCTGTATACCATAAGTTTTGGGCCATTCTGTTTTCTTTGTCAATTGTGTCAGGGTATTTTGTGATTTCCTCTTTGATTTCTTCAGTGATCTCTTGGTTATTTAGTAGTGTATTGTTTAACTTTCATGTGTTTTTATTTCTTACAGTTTTTTTTCCCTGTAATTTATATCTAGTCTCATAGCATTTTGATCAGATAAGATACCTGAGACAACTTCAATTTTCTTAAAGTTACTGAGACTTGATTTGTGACCCAAGATATGATCTATCCTGTAGAATGTTCCATGAGCACTTGAGAAGAAAGTGTATTCTGTTGTTTTTGGATGGAATGGAATGTCCTATAAATATCAATTAATTCCAGGTTGTTTAATGTGTCATTTAAAGCTTGTGTTTCCTTATTTATTTTCATTTTGGATGATCCGTCCATTGGTGAAAGTGGAGTGTTAAAGTCCCCTACTACTATTGTGTTACTGTCAATTTCCCCTTTTATGGCTGTTAGTATTTGCCTTATGTATTGAGGTGCTCCTATCTTGCGTGCATAAATATTTACAATTGTTTTATCTTCTTCTTGGATTGATCCCTTGATCATTATGTAGTGTCCTTCTTTTTCTCTTGTAATAGTCTTTATTTTAAAGTCTATTTTGTGTGATATGAGAATTGCTACTCCAGCGTTCTTTTGATTTCCATTTGCATGGAATATCTTTTTCCATCCCCTCACTTTCCATCTGTATGTTTCCCTAGGTCTGAAGTGGGTCTCTTGTAGACAGCATATATAAGTATCTTGCTTTTGTATCCATCAGCCAGTCTATATCTTTTGTTTGGAGCATTTAATCCATTTACATTTAAGGTAATTATCAATATGTACATTCCTATTACCGTTTTCTTAATTGTTTGGGGTTTGTTATTGTAGGTCTTTTCCTTCTTTTGTGTTTCCTGCCTAGAGAAGTTCCTTTAGCATTTGTTGTAAAGCTGGTTTGGTTGTGCTGAATTCTCTTAGATTTTGTTTGTCTGTAAAGGTTTTAATTTCTCTGTCAAATCTGAATGAGATCCTTGCTGGGTAGAGTAATCTTTGTTGTAAGTTTTTCCCTTTCATCACTTTAAATATGTTCTGCCACTCCCTTCTGGCTTGCAGAGCTTCTGCTGAAAGATCAGCTGTTGACCTTATGGGGATTCCCTTGTATGTTATTTGTTGTTCTTCCCTTTCTGCTTTTAATAATTTTTTTTTTTTTTTTTTTTTTTTTGCGGTACGCGGGCCCCTCACTGTTGTGGCCTCTCCCGTTGCAGAGCATGGGCTCTGGATGCGCAGTCTCAGTGTCCATGTCCTAAGGGCCCAGCCGCTCCGCGGCATGTGGGATCTTCCCGGACCGGGACATGAACCCGTGTCCCCTGCATCGGCAGGCGGACTCTCTTCCACTGCGCCACCAGGGAAGCCCTGTATTGAATTTTTGATAGTTTGATTAATATGTGTCTTGGCATGTTTTTCCTTGGATTTATACTGTATGGGATTCTCTGCACTTCCTGGACTTGATTGACTATTTCCTTTCCCATTCTGGGGAAGTTTTCAACTATAATCTCTTCAAATATTTTCAGTTCTTTTTTTCTTTCCTTTTCTTCTTCTGGGACCCCTATCATTTGAATGTTGGTGTGTTTAACGTTTTCCCAGAGGTCTCTGAGAGTGTCCTCAATCCTTTTCATTCTTTTTTCTGCTCTTTGGTAGTTATTTCTACTATTTTATCTTCCAAGTCACTTATCTGTTCTTCTACCTCAGTTATTCTGCTATTGATTCCTTGTAGAGAATTTTAAATTTCATTTATTGTGTTGTTCATCATTGTTTGTTTGCTCTTTAGTTCTTCTAGGTCCTTGTTAAATGTTTCCTGTATTTTCTCCATTCTATTTGCAAGATTTTGGATCATCTTTACTATCATTACTCTGAATTCTTTTTCAGGTAGACTGCCTATCACCTATTGATTTGTTTGGTCTGGTGGGTTTTTCCTTTGCTCTTTCATCTGCTCTGTATATCTCTGTCTTCTCATTTTGCTTAACTTACTGTGTTTGGGGTGTTCTTTTTGCAGGCTGCAGGTTCATAGTTCCCGTTGTTTTTGGTGTCTGCCCCCAATGAGTAGCTTCAGTGGGTTGTGTAGGCTTCCTGGTGGAGGGGACTGGTGCCTGTGTTCTGGGATGAGGATTGATCTTGTCTTTCTGGTGGGCAGGACTGCGTCCGGTGGTGTGTTTTGGGGTGTCTCTGAACTTAGTGTGATTTTAGGCAGCCTCTCTGCTAATGGGTAGAGTTGTGTTTCTGTCTTTCTAGTTGTTTGGCATGGGGTGTCCAGCACTGGAAGTTGCTGGTCGTTGAATGGAGCTGGGTCTTAGCCTTGAGATGGAGATCTCTGGGAGTGCTCTCACTGATTGATATTACATGGGGCCAGGAGGTCTTTGGTGGTCCAATGTCCTGAGCTCTGCTCTACCATCTCAGAGGCTTATGCCTGAAACCCAGCCGGAGCATCAAGACCCTGTCAGCCACACAGCTGGGTTCAATCATGTACATGGTCCAAATGGTCTCAACAACACCTTGCTCTCTGAAGGCTGCATCCTTGATAGTGGCTCTGACTGTAGAAAGGGTGGGCAGAATGTACATTCCAAGGTGGGGTTGGGGGGGCAGGGGAGAGTGGCCTCTTTTATCGCTTTTTTAACAGAAGAATAAGAGGTGAGGAAAAGCCAGAGTGAGTCTCTCTTAGAGTTGCCTGTACTCCCCCTAGGGGATTCCTGTATTCTCTACGTCCACCCTTTTCGTATCCCGTCCTTACTCTGCAGTAAAAATAAGATAGCATCTTGAGGCTGCACGTGTGAAAAACTTGGAAGTCACCATTTCATCCCAATAACAAGTGAAAAGCTGAACAGACTAGAAAATCAGCAGCTCTTTGAAGGTCCCTAAGAGAGGTGAGTATGAAGAGCAAGCTCTGCCTGTAAGATTGGAGACAGGTGAGCCACAGCTTCCCAGACAGAAAGCAGCTCAGGAGCCAGTGCTGGGGTAGGAAACCTCACCTGTAATTGGTGAACTGCTGGAGGCTCAGTGTGGACAAGCCTGAGAAATAACAACTCCAGGGGACCCAGTTGTGGCAGCGGAGCCCTCGCCCTGTGGGATTTACCTCCAGGAGCTTGACATGATTCTCATAGTAAATACTGGAGAAAAATGCCCCCTGATTCTGGCAGGGGGAGGGGAAAGGGACCACCCAGAAATACACTGGATCTCTCTGTTCTTAACAAAGCTGACCCTCAGGAGAAGCTAGTTACCCAGAGCCCACACTGCTGGGGTGTTATGAGAGCCCAGCTGACGGGGGAGAAGAGAAAGGTATGGCTCTAGTCCACTCCGGCCTTCCTGTCTCACCTAAGAAGGCAGAACAAACCTGAGACACACTGTGAAGTTCACAGTCTGGGTCACAGACTCGCCAGAACACTGAGACCCAATCCCAGGATTTCAAGATGCACCCCCTCCTCCAAACCTCACCACCATGTTACCAGAGGCCTGTCTACTTTATTTTATCAGCTTACTTTACCAGGCACATCATGTCCAGCAATCAAAAAATTACAAGGCATACGCAAAGGCAAACATGCAGCTGGAAGGTACAGAGCCTGTATCACAAGCAGACTTAGCAATGTTGCTGGAGTTTAAAACACTATGACCAATATGCTGAGGGTGGGACTGAATAGAGTAGACAGCACAGGCAGAGATGTGAATCCTAAACAAAATTGAAAAAGGGATGCTAGAGATCAAAACCCCGGGATGGACATGAAGAATGCCTTTGATGGCTCCACAGTAGACTGGACACGGGTGAAACCTCTGAGCCTGATTATCTCAACAAAAACCTCCAACACTGAAAGCAAAGAGAAAAAATGCTGAAAGAAACAGAAGAGTACATCCAAGGACTTTGGGACAACTCCAAATGGTGTAAATGCACATAACGGGAAGACCAGAAGGAGAAGAAAGACAGGAAGGGACAGAGAAAGCTTTGAAGTAAAAGCGACTGAAAATATCCCCCAATTAAAATCAGACACCAAAACGCAAATGCAGGAAGCTTAGAGAAAAACAGGAAGGTTAAATGGAAAAAACAAACAAAAACCTACATGTAGGCTTATCATTTTTGAACTACAGGAAATCAAAATAAAGAAAAACCCCTGAAAGAAGCCAGCGGAAAAATCACGTCACCTATAGAGGAACTATGATACAAATGACATCTGGTTTCTCTTCAGAAACCAGCAAGGAAGAGGAGATTGGGGTTGAGAAAGTGCTTTGAGGGAAAAACTCACCAACTTAGGATTCTGGCCCCTGCAAAATTATCTTCTAAGTGGAGAAGAAATCAAGACGTTTTCAGACACACAAAAAACTGAAGGAATTTATTGTCAGTAGACCTGCCTTGTACAAAATGTTAAAACACATTTGTTTCAGAGGAAAGGTAAAGGATACAGGTCAGAAACTCACATCTACATAAAGAAAATCAAAGAAGTAACAAGTAAAGGGAAAACAAAAACTTTTTTTTTCTTATTCCTAATTGCTCATTTTGAATTCAAGAAATCTATTTCTTGTTTTCAGTAGTAAAAGAGAATTATGCTGTGATATAAAGTTTTACAGTTTTTAAAGGTACAATATGGTGGCCGCTGAATATTATCTCTAAGACACACATCATTATCTACAAAGCGCTGACGTAAACCCTTAAATCCATCTTGATTGCGGCTTGAGAAGCCACTTAAGATATTGTAGAGAATAAACACCAACAAAACCATTTATGGCTACAGCTGTACTACAGTTACGTTTGAAGCATTCCTTGCAGTAGAAACAGCAGCTCATCAGCAGAGAATGCTGAGGAAATGGTCTGAATGTGCTATAGCAAAACATCTGTTAAACTCATAAATGGATGTGAGACGATTCAGCTGTATGGAATTACCTCCTAAGAAACTGTGAAATGGATTATACCACGAGTTATACGGACATCTCTTACTGAGATAAACATAAAGCCTTGTTTTTAATTCAACATTGTATGTACTGTATCATTTCAGCCTTTTAATAATTAATAATATTAATAATTTAATAATAATTGTCTGCCCATAGGGTTAGGGTCTTGGTGGTCTTACCTTTAGACTGACCAGTGTTTTAGTTTTGTGAACAGATGTGCGCCCAGGAAAAGACAGGATACTTTAGAATTGGGGGTTAAAGGAAAGTTTCTGACAATTAACAATCCTCGGTACACTCAGCTTGTTACAGCTGAGGTAAAGGTGGATACACTGCAGTACCAAGGTTGTACCGCTTGGCCTTTCCTAATACAGACACCAGATTTAGGGCCAAACTCATTTGATTATTTTTTGGTTAAAGATGTCTTTTGGTAAGAGATATTTTTGTTGTACACTGAAACTAAAATAAATGGAAGTTAAAAAAGTGGAAACAAATGATCAATTTAATACCCGGCTTTGTCAACGGAAGTAGAGCCTGACTGTGGTTTTATATCACTTACCTGAACTAAGGAAATAATTTAGGCTTCAATCTGCATAGCTGACAATCAAATTTAAGCACTGACAACAATTGTGATGGTTTACTTTTGTTTTAAAAAGACTTTATAATTTTAGAGTAGCTTTAGGTTTACAACAAGTTGTGAGGAAGGTACAGAGATTTTCCACGTATCCCTTATCTCCACACAAGCTCAGCCTCCCTGATATCAACGTCACTCACAAGAACAGTAGCTTTTTTTTTTTTTAACCAAGAATGAACCTACGTTGACACGTCATAATTACCCAAAGTCCATAGTTTCCATTAGGATTTACTCTTGGTGTTGAACAGGCTATGGATTTGGACAACTGCATCATGATTTGTGTCCATCATTATAACATCATACAAGGTATTTTCACTGTCCTAGAAATCCTCTGTGCTCTGCCTGTTCATCTCCCCCAACACTAGCCCAGGCAACCACTGTTCTTTTACTGTCTGACTAGTTTTGTCTGTCCCACAGTGTCCTATAGTCAGAATCATGCCGCGTGCAGCATTTTCACGTTGGCTTCTTCCACTCAGTGATGTGAAATTAAGGTTCCTCCTGTCTTCCTGTTGCCTGATAACTCACTTCTTTTTGTGCTGAATAGTAGTTCATTAGCTGAATGGACCACTACGTACCCACTCACCTACTGAAGGACGCGTTGGTTGCATCCAAGTTTTGGCGATTATGAACAAAGCTACGATCAACACCCACGTGCAGCTTTTTGAGTGGGCATCGGTTTGCAGCCGCTCTGGTAAACACCAAGAAGCACAGCTGCTGGATCATATGGAAAGAGAACGTTCAGCTTTGTCTTGATGAGAAATCTCCAAACTGTCTTCCCAAGTGGCTGCACCATTTCGCATCCCCAGTAGCAATGACTGAGCATTCCTGCTGGCCCACATCCTCACCAGAACTTGATGTTGTCAAGATTTTGGATTCTGGTCATTCTACCAGGTGTGTAGTCAGGTTTATTTCCTTTTAATATTATCGGGATATTCTTGACAACCAATGGCAACCTGTTATTCACTTTCTAGGATATTCGTGTATCGTGGACACCATTGTATCACTTGGCAAGTCTCTTTCTTCTCTTATGATAATGGAGCCGAATTTGAGGTTTAGAGCCTCTCATTAGACTCCATACCTGGTGAAAATCACTGGCACAAAAGTGCTGCATGTTTGGGAAGTGTATTTTCAACTAAGTGAGGGAACTGTTTCTTTTAAAAGGAGGACTTTGTGATGTTTCCAGAGTAGAAAAGCCTGTGCAGTTTGCCAAATGCAATAGATAGTAATGCCACTGTGGAATAAAAACCATGAGCCGAGGTAATAAGGAGTCCGAGGTAGTTCTGAAATGGAGCCTCGAAGGGCATGCTTCATCGCAATCTGAAGTTTTCAGAAGCCATGGCTTACGGATCATAGTTTTCTATTAAGATGAATCTAAAGATATTTTTTAGGAAATTAGCATACAGATATTTAGAACAATGTGTTAGGGGCATAAAGGATGGAAAAGAAATCAAAGATGAGTCCGGAGTCGTAAGTCTTGGAAATGAAACCTACTCCCAGTCCAGAAGGGACCCCCCTAGATGCCCTGGATTCTACCCCCTACTCCAAACGGAGGGGCCCATGAACCTGCCTGACCCGGTATTTTCCCTGGAAACTGATGTGGAGACACAAAGTGGTGTGGGTGTGCCTTGTGCACTGAATGACGATGTGCCCTTCGGGGCCAGAGTGATGCTTCAGAGCCAGGTGTCTTGAGGAACTACAGGGAGAGCCTCAAGGTAAAGAAGAGAAGAGTGAACTAGAAATAAAGAAAAAAGATCAGGAGAGCCAGAAAGAGATGGTGAGAGACAGACAGAGACAGACAGAGGCAGCGCCCTCCTGTTTCTGGTAACGATCGATGTCTTAGTTTCAGCCCATCTTTAACTTTCGTCCTGGGGGTCCAGGAGATACTAGTAAATTCTTTAAGAAGATCTTCTTTTTCTTGCACAAGGTTTAGGGGCTTCATAATCCTTGTAGATAAACTTTTCCTAAGCAAGACTATATGATTTATTTACATTTATACTGATTTACACATTTTTCTGTCACAGATGACTCGATTATTTTGTGTGTTTTGATGTGGACAGCATTAATATTCAGGCAGTCCAGTGCACACTTGAAGAGCTAAGAGTTGGGTGTCTGAAGGCAGTGGTCCCCAACCTTTTTGGCACCAGGGACCGGTTTCATGGAAGACAATTTTTCCATGGACCAGGGATGGGGTGTGGGGGAATGGCTCAGGCGGTCATATGAGCGACGGGGAGCGGCAGATGAAGTTTCGCTGTCTCGCCTGCCTCTCACCTCCTGCTGTGCGGCCCGGTTCCTAACAGGCTGCAGACCGGAACCCGTCCGCGGCCTGGGGGTTGGGGACCCCTGTCTTAAGGGACCAAGAATTGTAATGTAATAGTCTCTTACATGTAGTCAAGGATTATATACTCTAAGGCGTACGTATAGAGTGTCTGCTTGCTTGTTTCTTGTTCTGTTCTAAAAAGACTGATACAGAAAGTGACGAAAGCTGGTGGAAAGGAACCCTGCGAAAAAAGTTTTTTTCACGGTCAGGATTAACTAACTTTAGATTGAAGTTAATTAACTAAACGGATTTGTTAAGTAAGCTAGTACAAGACTGGAATTTGAAAGAAGTTTCTTAGAGTGTTCCTTTTGATAACAGATTGTGTGAGTTTCTGTGCCCTTAAGTGATTTATATTTGTTTTTTTAAATCATTTTTTGACTTTGGTTAAATGAATAATTATTGTTTCATAGAGAACTATGATCCTGTTGTGTTTTAAAACCTTTTTGATATTTTTAACAAACTTCCCAAATATCAAAATCTAACTAAACCTCCTTTAGCTTCCAGCTGACTCTGAGACGTGTCAGAGAGGAATGTTAAACTAATTAAGTGTATTTCATATGTTAAATTACTTCAGAACATTGTCAAGTGATTGGAGATAAACCCTAGGTTATAGTGTATGGATAAATGTTATTAATATAGATATTCCAAAATTTATATGAAATTCTAAACATCTGATATGTTCTAATATAATGTTATCAGTCATAATTCCAGTTATTCTAAAATGTTCTATGTCACAGAAATATCCAAGTTTCCTGCTAATTGCATTGTACTTAAATCTTTAACCATGCTATTTTAAGTTTTGTGCTTTATAGAAAACCATTATTTTACACTGATGCTTTTACAAAATGAAGATTTTCGAGAAGACTCATAAAAAGAAGTTTTGAGACAAATATAATTTTCTGATAGCTTTAGATAATACCACTGAACTGGGTAACAAATGACAAAACTCTAATGGAAAACCTGATTACCTCATCCAGATCTATAGGAATGAATTGCATGGGACTGAATGAACTGGTGAACATGGTTTATAAACGTATGACTTTGGGAAATATGCTAGATTTAATCTTTGTCTTCCAGGAAAACCTCTTCTCTTATGCTATGACCTACAACAAATTGATAAAGTATACATTTGTAAACAAAGACGAAGCGTGTATGTTTTCTCTCTACCTGATCCTGCTAGAATTTGCCTTCTTCAGCTGGCTCCCCGGCAGACTTGTGGTTTATTGCCACCGGATTACAACTAGCTGTACCAAAAAAAAATAATAATAAAATAAATAAAAAGACTGAATAAGTTTGGATTGCTCATTATATCTAAATTAAGCAAGCAATCATTAATCAGCTATTAACCTGAGCAAACATTGGGCTCGATTCTAAGGGTACAAAAAAGCACAAGGCGCGGTGTTTTAACCTTAGCAACTTGCAATCTAGTTTGGGAGGTGGAATATACACATCACGCGTCATCCGCCATAGTGAGCAGCTGGCAAAGGAGCGGTACAGATAACGAGCTTGGAACAAAATGTCATTCTGAGCAAAAAATTTATTTGTTCAAAAAACTTAATTCACACAAGAAGTAAGTATCTCTTGAGCTCTATCAACAGTGAGCAGATGCCCCAGGCTCTAGGAATTCCAGAGTTAAATAACACAATGTTCTGGAGCAAGAAGTATCCGAGAAGTAAACAATTCCGGAGCACAGGGCCAAACGCTGTGACTAAGGCACTCGTAGCGTCCTGCAGGGGCTCAAAGGAGAAGCTCCAGCTCTGCCCCGAGAAGTTAGGGATTGTTTTGAAGTGGAGGAGGAGATATTCTTGTAAATCAAGAAGAGAGAGTAACACTGTGTCAGGCAAAACGGGTCGTAAAACAATAGATGCTCAGCAAGGGAAGATTCTTCTGTGCTTGTGCGTGTTTAGAGTGGGCGGAACAGGGAGGGTGTTTTAAAATGTAGGTTTTATTTTTCTTGATTTATGGTGAAGCTGGGACATGAGGAGGTGACTGTCCCTGAAAAAACTGTCACCCTCGGTTCCCAAGTAAGGGGCGCTCCAGCCACACGGGGAAGAAGAGGGAAGGGGTGGAGACTGTGGGCAAGGACCATGGTTCTTGAGGGAAGGGATGGACAGGACTTGGGCAGGCTCCGCGGGCTTAGGCTGCGCCACTTTGAACAGTTTGGGGCAGGCTCTGGGGCCCCGTGGCTGTTCCTCGTTGCCCGGCTCTGGGGTCACCAGTGTAGGGAGAGT
The DNA here is from genome assembly GCF_951394435.1 of Stenella coeruleoalba. Classification (NCBI taxonomy): domain Eukaryota; kingdom Metazoa; phylum Chordata; class Mammalia; order Artiodactyla; family Delphinidae; genus Stenella; species Stenella coeruleoalba. The sequence continues at coordinate 149,179,342 of NC_137149.1, read as the reverse complement.
GCCCAGGAGGGCGGGGGCTTGGTCAAGGTAGCGGTTTGGAGGTTGCACTCGGGGTGCTTGGTTTGAGTAAGAAAGTGAGCTTCCAGGCACGGCTTTGCTGCCTCTAGGAATTAGCTAACCCTGGGTGGGGCAGTCCTTCTGGAATAAGGAAAGCCCCAAGATATCAGAGCGTCAGGAAATAAAGAAAACAAAAAACATAGTTAATAGGTAACGTGCGTAACAAAGCAAGGACCAGACTGCAAGGGTCTTCTCTGCCCCTGAAGGGACCCCCAGTGGAGGTGCCCGGAGCAGCCTCAGATGGAGAGTCTTTGGGTAACAACATGCTGAGTTTGGCCGTGGAGCCCGGAAGAGCTACCAGGCTCCCCCAGAACCTCCCTCAATTTCCTTATTGTCCCTGATGATGTCTGTTTCCTGGACCCTTTGACCCCTGTCTGCCTGGTACCACAAGGGCCGTTGACTAAGCACAGGGCGGGCAGGCTTTCCCCACGTGGTCTGCCTGACCCTCAGTCCCCTTAGATAGACATCTGCATACTGAAGATCAAACATCATCACACTTCCTATGTGCTTCCGGCTCCATATAGAAAGTATGGAACTTGTATTTTTTTTTCTTCTTTTATGCAAAAATACCACATAAGTAGTTGTTGAATTTCAGGGAAGGGGCTTGGAGATCTGTTTATTTTGGAGCTAACAAATAATAAAAGAGCCCTTTCAGGAATTTTTGCTTAAAGGCAAATTTCCTTTTCAGGTTTTATAAAACATAAATTTAGCATCAAGCAGAAAGACGAAGTGTGTACATGTCCATCAAGAAGGCTCTCGGGCTCCTCATGAGATTTTGGAGATCGATCCACGCTTCCTTAACAGCTTCCTTCAACCCGGGCCTTTAGCCACCTGGCAGGTATGTTTGTCAGCTGTCTTCTGCATCTACAAAGCCTGAGACACAGGGATTTCTTCCTTGGAGCTGCATTAATTTTTAATCTGTAAAAATAGCTAGTACTTACTGGCTACTTTACATTGTTTCTAAAGAAACCAAGAATTGTAAGTTTGCCCATTGCTTCTAACACCTAAAATTATGGTTTTTATTCCCAATTTCCAAAGAGTGTCATCATTATAAGGAGATCTCTAAAAATCTTTATGGAAAGGGCTTCTAAATTTTTAAAAAAGTATATATGTAGGGGCTTCCCTGGTGGCGCAGTGGTTGAGAGTCCGCCTGCCGATGCAGAGGACACGGGTTCGTGCCCCGGTCCGGGAAGATCCCACGTGCTGCGGAGCGGCTGGGCCCATGAGCCATGACCACTGGGCCTGCGCGGCCGGAGCCTGTGTTCCGCAATGGGAGAGGCCACAACAGTGAAAGGCCCGCATACCGCAAAAAAAAAAAAAAAAGTACATATGTAGTCCCACTGAACGCACCATATGTTTAAGTGAATTTTATATCCAAGGAAAATGCTTGTATTTTAATATAGTGTAAGAATTGGATTTCAATCCCAAAGAAATGTGTTCTGTTAATTATTACAGCACATCTGCTGTGTTTAAGTATTTCCTCTTCCCCTATTTTGAGAATATTCATTAAAAATGTTTTTATTTTTTTCCCTATACATTCCTTATCCATCCACGTTCAGATAGAGCATCTGCAGCTGTCAGGGGAAGGTGTTAAGGATGGACCATGAGAATAAGGGCGTTTTTAATAGGATTTAACAGCTGGACAGTGGGCATATTTATAAGGACGTGCTTTTCTAATGAGCTTTCCCCATCAGCACCCAGCTGCTTTCCTCACTGCAGTTGGCGAAGAAGCGAGAGCTTCTGCCCCAGCCGCACTCAGATTCTTCTCCTCATCTTCCTTCCTTTCTTCTGCTCTAAGCCTCTCAGATGGCGGCCAGATGCCACACTCCGTGAGGAGCAAACTGTAGTAAGTGGTCCTCGGCTAGTTCACCCCAGGGCTGTGACCGTCTGACTGTCCCAGGGGACACTAACCCCAGGACGTGGGCCTGCGGCATTTGTATCTCCTTGTTCAACTCACCTGAGACTCCAAAATAAAGTAAATCCTAAATACTAGCACATAAAAGAGACATAAAAATAGTAAAAAAAAATATTAGATTAATAAATAGTAATTTGCAGTAAATGCACGGGTTCCTAGGGAAAAGCAATTACCAACATTGATTCAAGAGAGGCAGCATTGGGGGTGAGGGAAGGGAGAATTGGGAGCTTGGGATTAGCAGAAGCAAACTATTATATGTAGAATGGATAAACAACAAGGTCTTACTGTGTAGCACGGGGAACTATATCCAAGCTCCTGTGTAGCACAGGGAACTATATCCAAGCTCCTGTGAGAAACCATAATGGAAAAGAATATGAAGTGTAATATATGTGTAACTGAATCACTTTGCTCTACAACAGAAATTAACACAACGTTGTAAATCAACTATTCTTCCATTTAAAAAAAAAGAGAGGTGGCATTATTTGTAGGTAAGACCAACTATCTCAAAAATATAGGAGAATCTACTAAAAAACTAATCAAATTAATAAGAGGGCTCAGTAATACACACTCGACATAAATAATAAATAACTTCCCCGTATATCTGTACTGATCACTCAGAAATACACAGTGTGGGAACAATTGGTTATTAGTCTAGAAAATTAGCCTGCAATACCATTCATGAACACACACACACACAAATTCAAAGAAGACTAAACAGTTAAACAAACTACCTGAAATTATAGAAGAATCAGAAGAAAATATAGAAAATATATTTTTTAATTGCAATGGGGATGCTTCTTAGCATATCTGTCACCAGGAGGAGAGTACCAGTGAGAGACAATGACAGTTATTCTAACATTTGCTTGGGACAGATTTCAATTTCTCCACATTTCTTTCGCTGCAGCTTCCAGCCTGATCCTTGATAGGTGAATCAAAAAGAAAAACTAAAAAAAAAAAAAGCCAGCCTTGAGACTAAATTGCAGGAAGTGAGTGAATATGGGATTTTATCTGCTAGCTTTCACCACTTCTCTAACATTCAAGCAGCAACACTGCCGACAGTAAGACAGACATGGTAGGTTCCAGGAAAAGTTCCACTTGGGTATTTTCTTGGCTAGCTACTATTAGACATTTATTTACCAATGGAGACCAAATATATTTTTAAATTTCTAGTTTGCCTTTGGAGGAACTTTGAATAACATTCCATCAACACAGATTTGGCCAAATGATATTCCAGTCTAAAAATGGTCATTAAGTTTACAATATAATGCCTATTATTTTTGACCAAAAGTGGAAACACAAGGTGAGCTTCCAAAATCCATTGTATAATTTTGGAGTTCTTTTATTTCTTTTTCCATGAGGGATTGTAGGTCATGAATCATCACAAATATTGCCTTCTTCTTAAAACGGAACCTCTTGTAGTATAATAAAATCATTTTGCCTCAAGGTGGAGCTGTTATATTTTCAGAAGAGAAAAGCACTTTTGCCTTATTCTGGAATTTTGTCATAATTCAGAGGAAAAGTTTCTGCTCTTTTAAATAGGAGTTGATAGAAGTTTCTCTTCCGCCTCTTCTCTCTTACTCTAGAAAACAGTGGTTATGTCAAAGGCACAGTGGCACAGTGACCCCAGCTTTCACTGTCTGTCACTCCAGTGTCCACTCAAGCTGCCCCGGCTTTTCCGGGATGTCCGGCCTGGTGCAGCTGGCTGAGGAGAGTACAAATGCACATGAAGTAGTCGAAGCCACAACTTGCTTCATACAGACCTTCTGTGCTTATGTTGTAAACATAGTTGTGTGTGTGTGTCCTCTGTTGGCCACACAGGATTATTTTAGACAATTCTGGCAGACTTCCAAATTCATGTAATCCTAGGTGTATTAAACTCTGACATCACATTTTTTTTTTTTTGGATGAAATAGAACCAGTCTTATCAGTAATTATCAGCAGCAGAAGCTGAGGTAAAAAAATGTCAGCAGAGTGAAATTAAGCATGATAAAGCTAATTTCATCGGATTAAGTCAAAATCGAAACCAACTGAGAATAAAGAAAGTTCGTGAGTTTTCATATTCTTATTGTATCAATTTGGCAATACTGAATATAAGATGTAATTTCCACTCAAAAAGTGTAAACACCACACAATATGTTTCTTTGCCGTGGTCTTTTGTGGCTATTCTTAGCTGATGGAAAACTCTTAATGAACAACTATCAGATGCTTTTATTTCAGAGAATATTCTCTTTCGTAATGAGGACTGAATAGGTTTCTCACCCATCCCCCACCCCTTTTTTTTGATAGTGAAAAATGTCTTAACTGAAAGGATTTTGCAAAGTCTAACATGCTACATGTTGAATCATTATTACACTGCAGGGTAGTATTATGTATTCTGAAACACAGGTGGGAGAAGCCATAAAGATCATAACTCGTATGTCTAACATATTGTCGTAACTTGCCAAACTATGGAAGAAGTTGAATATCTGCTTATAATAAAGTGACATTTATTGAAGACTGCATATTATTAAAAACAAGAATTCTTAAGTGCTCTGTGATATCATGACACACAATGTATACATAATGTTTGGTTTTTGAAAACCAGCTAGACACCAAATCATGGCTTCCCAATGCCCTGATCCCAAGCTTCTCAGTGCACCTTGGGTGGACCACAGTTTAGGTGGGGCGGGAAAAGGATGGAGCCGAGTGGACGGAAGGGGAACAGAGCTTATCATTTGCTCTCACCTGTCTGACGCTGGTCCTTTCCCAGAAGATCCAAATAAAATGAGTCCAGATTCACACCTTACCCTTATACTCGTTATATTTTTATTCTATGTAGGTTACTAAATGAATGTTTTAAAAACCAAATTGGATTTCCATTCGTGTCTCCCTAATGAGACAATTCTAGTTTGAGGTATGTTGGATTACCTTCACGAGAGCAAAATTATCTAAATCAAACTATAGAAATTCAAGCTTGAATTATTGCACTGCTACTTCAGGGTGCTGGATCACCCATAATTACACCTGTGGTGCTTCCATTTTAAGACTCACTGTTAAACTAGAAACCCCCAAATTCCTTGCCAAAATCTAAAGAAGACTTTAGTTTCAAGGAAAATAAGAAGTCTACGCTCAGGTTCCCCAGAACTCGAAATCACGCACTGATGCAATGAGCTTACAGCTTAAAAGAACGTCCTGGTTCTAAGCCTTCTATAGAGTAGAATAGATGCTTTTCGAATAAACTCCGATAGAGCTTAGATAACTTTCCTATTCCAAGACAAATTTTTCTAAGTTTGTTCCTTTATATTCTTTGCTGTATTCCAAGAACAGCATCGTCCAGTGGAGCATTTTTAAATAATGGAAATATTTCTGTGCTGTTTTGAAATTAAGCCACTAGTGGTATGTGGTTATTGGTCTCTTGAATGTGTGTAGTGTGAGAAACTAATTTTTAATTTAATTGTAATTTTTAACTTAAACATGCACATGTGACAAGTTCCTATCATACCGAACAATGCAGTTATAGAATCTACCCTGGAGCCCTTCAAGGCTCACTCTCCCCAGATCTGCCCTCATCCCGCCCACAACCAACACTCTTTAAAACATTTCTCTTTTGGGATATTACACTTTAGATTTAGTTGTTTTCAGGAAAGCCCACATTTTCAGGAACATAACCTGAACATTACTCAAATAAATAATATATTTGAAAATGACAGTTTAAGAAAAGAGAGTTAGCTAGCGCTCTTTTTGCTATCTAGCAAATTTCTTGTTGATCCTCGATTTAAAAGCTGATTCATTTCATACATAAAAAATGAGTCCTAATTTTTTGTCCTTCCTTCCAGATCTAAGGACTCATCCAAATCCCCAATCAATCAATAGGTTTACATTTTAAATGACTTCTGATTGAATTACTATCCTTTTAAGCAACTACAGGGGCCCATGAAATAGCCTCTTAACCCGTAAGTAAACTAAACACATGTTCTTCTTGAAATTCCCAAAAGCAATAGCTCTGGGGTACCGTTCCTCGGGAGTCCTAATTCAGGCATGGACTATTTCATGGTCAGCCAGGTGATAGCAGATGTGAGTATGTTCCAGAAAAGTAGTGATTATGGCTCATAGAAGCAGACACTCTGGAAATATTCTTTCTTGTTAAAATTAAATGTTTTTGTATCTTATCGTTCAGCCATTTTGATTCATAGATAAACTTTTGTAAAACTAATACTGAAAGTTTCTAAGAAACTTGAAGAAAAACCATGCTGGTTGATTATTGCTGAAAAAAGTAAAGACTGATTTAGAGTTGTACCTGCTAACATCTGAAGCACTGTTCCTAATTCGCCAGTAAGCTAATTGATCTAAGCCATCTGACTTTCCAATTTATTTTTAAATATTCTAACTGACGTAACTTTGGTTCATAAACTTGTATAAGTTTCACATGTACAATATTATATTGCTACTTCTGTGTACACGACAGCATGCTCACCACCAAGAATTGAGTTTCCTTCCGTCACCACACAGTTGACCCCCTTTGCTCATTTTGCCCTCCCCCAACCCTTCCCCCTCCATCTCTGTATCTAAGTGTTTGGTTTTGTTTGGTTTGTTCATTTATTTTGTTTGTTTTCTGTATTCCACATATTAGTGTAATCATGTGGTATTTGTCTTTCTCTGTCTGACTTATTTCCCTTAGCATAACACTCTCCAGGTCCCTCCATATGGTTGCAAATGGCAAGATTTCATCTTTTTTATGGCTGAGCAGTATTCCATTGTGTATACTTGTATATACATTGATGGACACTTAGGTTGTTTCTGTATTTTGGCTATTGTAAATAATGCTGCATGAACATAGGGGTGCATATATCTTTTTGAATTAGTGTTTTCATATTCTTTGGGTAAATACCCAGAAGTCGAATAACTGGATCAGATGGGAATTCTATTAATTTCTTGAGGAACCTCCATACTGTTCTCCATAGTGGCTGAACCAATTTACATTCCCACCAACAGTGCAGGAGGCTTCCCTTTTCTCCACATCCTCGCCAACACTTATTATTTCTGGCCTTTTTGATGACAGCCATTCTAACAGGCATGAGGTGATATCTCATTGCACCTTTTTTTTTTTTTTTTTTTGCTGTACGTGGGCCTCTCACCGCTGTGGCCTCTCCCGTTGTGGAGCACAGGCTCCGGACATGCAGGCTCAGCAGCCATGGCTCACGGGCCCGGCCGCTCTGCGGCACGTGGGATCCTCCCGGACTGGGGCACGAACCCGTGTTCCCTGCATCGGCAGGTGGACTCTCAACCACTGCGTCACCAGAGAAGCCCTCACTGCACTTTTGACTTGCATTTCCCTGATGATTAGTGACCGTGAACATCTTTTCATGTGTCTGTTGGCCATCTGTGTGTCTTCTTCTGAAAAGTCTTTGACTTCTCTGCCCATTTTTTAATTGGATTGCCTTTTTTGTTGTTGAATTGTATGAGTTCTTTGTATATTTTTGATATTAACCCCTATCAAATATATGATTTGCAAAGATATTCTTCAATTTGTGTGTATTATTCTTGGATCCTTATGTATATTGAGAACAACTGATACGCTCTCAGAAGTCATGGAAGGTTAAATTTTCAATCAGGAAGGAGCCTTGCAAGGCACTCCGTGATCACAATTAGCATTTATGACACCTATGTCACTGCTAAGCCCTGCTTTTAAGGTTTTGCATGCATGGCTCCACAAATCCCCCCTCTTTTTTAACACCCGAATAAATGAACATCCAAAGAGGCTAAATGGGTGAGGTTGCACAGTGGCTGATGACAGCGTTGGGGACCATAGTCAGGATGGCTCGACTCCCGGTCTTGGACTATTTTTCATCTAAATAATCCTGCCCTAGATCAGCACCTTCTAATGCACAGTGAGAAACGAGCAGAACGCTTGTCCACTGAATGCAGGGGGATTAACAAAAGGCACGTGGCCTCTCTCTTAAGACCTTCAGCCCTCAGGCGCCACAGGTTTCTACCTCAGGCTCTTTCCTCTTTCTTTTTTGAAGTTTCAGTCCTATAGAGGAGGATAATGCAGCCAGTATTCCTCTTGCTGAGTTTTTATGAGCTTCTGTGCTGAAGACAGCATGCCAGAAGCTATTTTGGGATGTATGGTTCAAAGTAATGAGAAAACCAACACAAGCAGTTGGGTGAAGGGAATGCACATCAAAGCAAGCGGCAGGGAGCCCCCAAGGGCAGTGGGGCCGGGCTCCCGGGGGAGGGCTTCCAGGGGGCTGCTGCCCTTCCCTCCCTGGAGGACCCGTGCTGCTCGGCGGCAGAGGAGGGAGTTCCCTCTCCTGAGCAACAATTTGCACTGAGTGAGTAGGAAGCAGTCATTACTAAGCCCTGCTTTTACATTTTTGCTCTGGGGATGAGCAGGAAGGAAACTGTATAAGTACTGCAGAAAATAATTAGACAGTCAGGAGCTGCGGGACCATCACCATCTCAAGTATTTCCACGTTGTCCCGAGAAAAGGTGAAAATCCACAGAAGTGCTGTGCACATTGAGTTTCCTTGGTTAGAATTTGAATATTCTTTTGAAAATAGAATTCATTCATTTGAAGTTTCCACATTAAACAAAAAACGATACCAGTGAGCTTATATATAAAACAGAAATAGACCCACAGACATAGAAAACAAACTTATAGTTACCAAAGGGGAAGGGTGGGGAGGGATAAATTAGGAGTTTGGGATTAACATGTACACACTACTGTATATAAAATAGATAATCAACAAGGACCTACTGTAGAGCACAGGGAACTCTATTCAGTATTTTGTAATAACCTATATGGGAAAAGAATCTGAAAAAGAATATATATATATATATGTATGTATAACTGAATCACAGTGCTGTACACTCGAAACTAACACAACATTGTTAATCTACTATACTTCAATTAAAAAAATTAGATTAAAAAGCATCTTGTATGGAACTACCGAGAATGAGATGGGTAAAATTCCATAATCACAATTCCACTCCCCAGAAGCAATGACTATAAAGAGTTGGTTCACATCCTTCACAAACCAAGAGCACACACACACACACACACACCTGTGTGTGTGCATTTTAATATTTTTAAAAATGTTCTTTAAAATCCTCATTAAAAAAAACCTTATAGATCTAAGAAGTCATAATCCTCCAAAATGAGGAGAAAGATGAAGAGAAGTAACTCACTGTATGACAAATACAAGCTCTTAAATTCCCATGTCAGTTTTAACCAAGTTTCACAGCTTATGGTATTAATGTCTGTCTTTGGGTACATATGTCAATTTAGGGCGTGCTGTTTGACACATCACTTGTAAAGAAACACTTCTAAATTTTCTTTAAACATCATAGCTGGCAGAAGTGGAACTTAGAATGATGACATTTCTGTCCTTACAGAGCTCAACTGAATAAAACATGGGTTTTTAGCAAAGGAGAAAAATGGGCCTGGGGTGCAAAAGTAGATGTAATCGAGAGCTTTCTACAAGGTGGTTACAATGCATAGGAACTAGAGCATTTATTGCCAAAGTAAAGTTTCAAACACCTGAACACAGAATGGTCACGTGTACCTCAGAAAGAGTATTGGCTACCTATTGATCAAGGTGACAACACACTATTTTAATAAACATAGAAGCTTTTACTATTGTAAGGAAACTTACAGCTAGTTCAGAAAAAAGAAGCCTTTATTACTTTTTGTTTTTGTTTGTTTGTTTGTAAAAATAAGGACATTCCAAAATCATTGCAAATCACCTAAAATTATTTTGATATGGTATGGAATTTCTGTTGTCTGAGCTTATTTCAAGGAAGATAAAGAATGGTATTTTTAAGAGAAAACTAAATACTTCAAAATCAATTTATTTTAACAGAGAGAAAGCCAAATATTCTGGTTTGGTATTGATATAATATCTGGTAGTAAGATACTCACAAACCCCTTTTAAAAATCTTAATAAGCCCATCAAGTAAGAGAACTTTGCCAAAATTTTAACACATTTCATTGCTTCTTTTCAGACACAGTAACTATAGTTATTATAAGCTAAGAAAAATGAAATAAACTTTCTGAAAACCTTCTGCAGGTTCAAGTTTTATTCAAGTTTTATCTTTGCCATCATTTTTTCCATTCTGAAATAACCAAGTCCTTTACTTTCAAACAAACTTCTCTCATTTTTTCACTTGATAAACAGAAGTATATCTATGACTTTCATAAAGTTATATGTTTCACCACTATTATCTCTAGGACAGTCTAAATCACTACTAACCAAATTAACTACATTTGAATTCACAGACAACGCTGGGAGGTGGGTGACTGAGCACTGCCTGATATACAGTGCACTTTTGCAGAGACACGCAAAGCTCACAGCCACTCACATTACCTCTGCAAGTTCTTCAAGAAGCAAACACACTTACTAATATGAACAGAACCTCATCCACTCTGTAATGAGGCTTTGGTATCCTCTCCTATTGAAAAATTATCCATAGGACTTCCCTGGTGGCACAGTGGTTAAGAATCCGCCTGCCAAGGCAGGGGACATGGGTTCAAGCCCTGGTCCGGGAAGATCCCACATGCCGCGGAGCAACTAAGCCCATGCGCCACAACTACTGAGCCTGCACTCTAGAGTCCGTGAGCCACAACTACTGAGCCCATGTGCCACAACTACTGAAGTCTGTGCGCCCCAGAGCTTGAGCGTTGCAACTACTGAACCCGTGCGCCACGACTACTGAAGCCCGTGAGCCCTAGGGCCTGCGTGCCGCAACTACTGAGTCCGCGCACCACAGCTACTGAAGCCCACGCACCTAGAGCCCGTGCTCCGCAACAAGAGAAGCCACAGCAATGAGAAGCCCGTGCACCACAATGAAGAGTATCCCCCGCTCGCCGCAACGGGCGAGAAAGCCCACGGGCAGCAGCGAAGACCCAATGCAGCCAAAATTAAATAAATAAATAAATAGGTAATTTAAGAAACCAACATGAATAACATTTTAAAAAATTTAAAAAATAATCCACATATCTAAAAATTATCCATTAGTTAATTCAATAGAGTTAACTAAAGATTTCAATGGAGTTAACTAAAGATTTCAATGAAGTTAACTAATTATCCATTAGTTAATTCAATGGAGTTAACAGTGTGTCTGTTAAGCAGACACACTGCAGAATATACTTATTATTAATATGAAGACATTGGCAGGATAATGACTAAATTTGATGGAACGCTAGTCTTCCATTTTCACAATCCTAAACAGTCTGTAGAAGTAATATTCTGTGCAGTACATCAGTATAAAAAATGTAAGAAGACCAGATCAATTAACTTCTTAATAAAGTAACAAACCTGAATCCTATTAAAATTAAAATGTATGCCTGTTTTGTACAACATACTGATAAAGTCAGGAAATTATACTTACCTTTCAAAGGAAAATTATTAAGCCAGTCTTGGTTGTTCAAAGATTTACATCAAGTTAGTGAACTTGAATTTTTACATAAAAATGTTCCTAGCTAGTGGTTTCGTGAGGATTGTTTTCTTAAAAACCTAGCATATTTAAAGTATTAAAAATTTGGTTTCATTATTGTTCTGAAAATGTTAGATGTATATACAATCACTTAATTTTCTCTAAAAAGCAATTAAACCAGAGCTTCTTTAATTTGAGTGTTTTTATAATCTAGTGTAATAATATCCCCTATAGGTAGGAAAATGTTTTGAATTCACACAATGAGAGGAAAAGACTTTTTTCAATTTCAGACATGTAGACAACTTTCAGTTTTAATTCTACAACCTCAGCTACAGGTCAAGAATAAAAAAAGAAACACAAATCTCAAGGGTCTGTTCTATTTTCTGTTGTTCAAATGATAGTTTCTGAATTGGTCTGAGCTCTTATATGGTAAAATGAAAAAAGCAAGGATCACCAATCAGGTTTTCTGTTGCCTCTCACTTGATGGAATAGTTTCCCATCATCCTGGTGGAGATTCTGAATCGCTGATGCACAAAGCAACTCACTCAGGTCTGCACTGGATGTTCCCCAGATTGTGCCAGGAGGGCTGGCCGAGTGGTCCCAGGTCCTTGCCTCTGGCCTTGGATGAGTTAGATATTGCACAGACTAATGGACTTGACCAAGAACTAGAAACAAAAGCCAAAAAAAAAAAAAAAAAAAAAAAATGAGGTCGGGGGGTACCTGGGAAACAGAGTTATCAGAGGTAAAGTTCTGGTGGCACCTGGGATTTGGAGAGCCAAGGAATTATGCTCCTGGACCCCAAGAGCTGGGAATGGCAGTTTTCAGGCAAAGCTGTTTGATTCTCTCTGGCTGATGAGTCCACTCTGCAGCATCTTGTGAAGAACCTCTAAAGCTGTCCAAGTATAATTTTCAAACACTTAAAAACATGACTCATACAAACGTTGAATAAACACATGTCAATGATTTTATTCAACTTGTTAATCAATGAGAACACCAACAAATGGTTTAAAGAAGGAGTAAAAATCATGTTGAAGAACTGGCTGTTTCTAGGCATTTTGAAAGGAGAAATGCTAGACTAAAATCTCTAGCTTGATACAGAAACAGGTTAATATAAGACAATAAAAGTGTAGCCTTTGGGTTACTTTTTCTGCTGGACAGAAATCTACATGTTAACATATCTAGTATCTAGCCAGATAATAAATAGCAAAGTCAACCATAAATTCTCCTAAAAATAATCTTTGGGGGCTTCCCTGGTGGTGCAGTGGTTGAGAGTCCGCCTGCCGATGCAGGGGACACGGGTTCGTGCCCCCGTCTGGGAAGATCCCACATGCCGCGGAGCGGCTAGGCCTGTGAGCCACGGCCACTGAGCCTGCGCATCCGGAGCCTGTGCTCCACAATGGGAGAGGCCACAACAGTGAGAGGCCCGCGTACCGCAAAAAAAAAAAAAATCTTTGTGTGATATTCTTCATCAACGCTACAGTTTGACACTCTTTTGATTTTCAAGTTTTGCATATTTCTTTGAGGTATTAAAAAAAAAGTTTATGTATGGTAAGACAATATTGGTCAATTCATGGTTTAAAATAAAAATAACATGTGCTTGAAAAGTTAAATAAAATGTATTTTAGAGTTGCACTAAAAAAACTGCTTATAATATAGGCCTCAAGTAACTTTTTTCAGCCTTTCTTTTTGCTGTTTTTTAACCTTTTTTGAATTGAAGTATAGTTAATTTACAATGTTGTGTTAGTTTCAGGTGTATAGCAAAGTAATTCAGTTATACATACATATGTATATCTATTTTTTTTCAGATCCTTTTCCATTATAGGTTATTATAAGATACTGAATATAGTTCCCTATTATACAGTAGGTCCTTGCTGTTTATCTGTTTTATGTATAGAAGTATCTGTTCTTCCCAAACTCCTAATTTATTGGCCCCAAGTAATTTCATGGAGGAAAGTAATACAAAGATCTCCTGGTTAGCGGTAACTCAAGCTTACGCATAGTGTATTGACTTTGAGTGAGACGGGCTGCTTGCTGATTCTCACTTTCAAGAGGAAATTTGTACCATTCTTATTTTTTTTTTTTTTTTTTTTTTTGCGGTACGGGCCTCTCACTCTTGCGGCCTCTCCCGTTGCGGAGCACAGGCTCCAGACACACAGGCTCAGCGGCCATGGCTCACGGGCCCAGCCGCTCCGCGGCATGTGGGATCTTCCCGGACCAGGGCACGAACCCGTGTCCCCTGCATCGGCAGGCGGACTCTCAACCACTGCGCCACCAGGGAAACCCTGTACCATTCTTATTTTGATCGCATGTTGAGACTTAAGGACTGTATCTTTTATTCTTAACTAAAAATAGAATATAATTTTCTATTAAACAGAAAAGGTAAATTATGTTTTTATTGTGTCTTTTTTATGTGTCTATAAACCCTATGTGCCTCACAGAATTAAAATATTATGGTTTTCCAGGCTTCCCTGGTGGCGTAGTGGTTGAGAATCTGCCTGCCAATGCAGGGGACACGGGTTCGAGCCGTGGTCTGGGAGGATCCCACGTGCCACGGAGCAACTAGGCCCGTGCGCCACAACTACTGAGCTTGCGCGTCTGGAGCCTGTGCTCCGCAATGGGAGAGGCCGCGACAGTGAGAGGCCCGCGCACCGCGATGAAGAGTGGCCCCCGCTTGCCACAACTAGAGAAAGCCCTCGCACAGAAACGAACACCCAACACAGCAAAAATAAATTAATTAATTAATAAACTCTTACCCCCAACATCTTCTTTAAAAAAAAAAAAAAATATATATATATATATATATATATGTGGTTTTTCAAAAGACTTACATTTACATGTGGTAGATAACTTACTTTGATGGAATAAACAATATTTTCACACCTTATGTACCACTGTTTTAAATTATATAAATAATATTGTGATTGGCATAATATAAATTCATTTGAGATATTATAGTGATATTGGCAATTTTTTGCAATTACGTATGCATATGTTCAACAGAGTCTGTATTTTAACAAGATACCCAGATCTTATCTTGATTTACATGCCCACTAAATTCTGAAAAACCCTGCTGTAGGACACAGAATAAGTAGGACCCAGCTTCTAATACTGTCTTTGCCACTTGGTAGCTTTGTCATCATACACAGTTTACGTAACCTACGACAGGCTGTTTTTCATCAGAAACTGGAATAGTAATTCTTATGGCTTAGAATTTCTGCGAGCACTACGTAATTCTTTACCTATAAAGTTCCTGGCAAATCCAACAGTGTATCCATGTTAGCCAACACAATAATATTATTTAGAAAAAATGAGACTAGAGTTTAATTTTGCATAGAAACATGTTAGAATTAAGACAAGTAACTATAGCATTCAGGGTCATAATCCCTATGAAATAAAACTCAGTTAACTGAATGGGCAAATATTTACATTTCATTAGGACAAAGTTCCAACTTCTCAAGCAATTGTATGTAGACAGTGATTCTCCAAGAGTAGTTTCAGATTCCACAGCAGCATCAGAAGCAGCAGTATTGGGGAATTTGTTAGACGTGCAAATTATCCAGCCCCAGCCCTTACCTACCAATCAGATGCTCTAGGGCTAAGGCCCAGCAGTCTGTGTTTAACAGTTCCTCTAAGTGACTTGATACAAGCCTGAAGTTCAAGAGCTGCTGATCTAGACCAACCTCCAGGATACCTGACCCAGGTACTTTCATAAGGTTATCTAGTGAATACTTCCAAAGCTGCAAGCCAGACCATGAATACCAGGCACTGAAACCTGGCTTAATGTACTTTGTTGCCATCAGTTTCCTGGGCCTGAGGGAGGATCATTTAGCTCTAATATCTAGACTACCTGATTCTAAGAGCTTGGGGTTTTCAGTGTGAAAATCTCAGTTATGAGTTTCCTATGAGAGGAGAGTTTTTCTAATGACTTGCACCCTCAGAAAATCTGCAACCAGCCTTTTTCCTGGAGGGTTTTGGATGCTGTGGCCCTGTAGCTGGCTCTGAGCACACAGGGGTTGCATCTTATTAAAAGAAGGCATAGAAGGGTTTTTGTAGCTGTAGAATATTCCCTTTAGTAACTTTTCTGCTCTTGTTTTGTTTACAGCGATTTCATTCCTCAGCTTCACAGCTCAGGGGGTTGCCAGGAGGCCTTAGCAGCAAAGGCAGTAGAGGAAATGAAGAGATAAATTTTAAAAAAGAGTGAATTCGAACCTAATTTTTTGTTTTCTTTTTGGCTAAAATGAATTTGCAGGTGTTAGTTTTTAAAATTAGATATTTGAAAAATCCTACATCTGTTAGAAAGAATTTAATGATCACTTAGTTACCCAGGCATCTAATGAATTCATTCCCTTTGTGGCACCCATAAGGGGACAGTATTCACAAATCGGCTTTCTTCACCGGGAGGGATGTCAGTCATCTACACAGAGAAGAATCTTCCTTTGGAAATTTCTATACTGGGTCTGATAGCTTAAAGGGAGACTCACCCACCAACTAGTACAATAGTTGGTCCTCACCCACCAACTAGTACAATAAAGGCACACATATCTTACCTTTCACCTTTGGCTACAACATTACAAGGTTTAGTTGTATGCAGAAAAAAATTCATTTCTCCAAAAGCTCTTCTGGTTGTCACATCTTACAACAAGCACAAGGTTCCATAGCTTTAGATGTTGGCTTCAAAAAGTAGACGAAAGATCATCATTTCAAACATCTCTGGAGCTCACTGGGTGATTTCCAATTTTTTGGTTCTATTTCCTCTCTCAGACACAGGACAAATTTTGATCTTCGCTAGTTGTCTGTTTTCTCCATTTGCCCTACAGCTCATTAGTCAGTATTTTTTCTGTCTCTTGAACTCTTGGTTTCCTGACTTCTGCTATTGACCTGATCCCATATGTATGTCGTACTTACATGCTCATATTCACACACATTTTTTGGAACCCTGTAATCACCTGAGATAATATTATCAGTATGTTGCAACCCACAATCCCATGATTCTCTGTATCCATTACATTTTCCAGTAGATACAAAAAGTAGTATTAGCTTAGATATTAATAAGGAGTCTTAAAAGCAGAAAAAAACCCACAGTGCACTCTAATAAATATGATAGAAATTTACAAAAAGTGCTATGGAAAATACAGTGGAAGAGGATGTAGCACATCCTAAGCAAACAAGGAAACCATCCCAGAGGAAGTGATGTTTGAGCTGAGATTTTTAGTAATGTATAAAGTGATTAAAAGTGACTGTTATAACCCTTCACACCCACTTATACTTATAGGTGAAACTCTACATAGTCCAAGCCTGTGACAGCCTCGAAGTACAAAAGCATCCTGTGAGATCTGCTTCCCGATCTCAGTCACATAGAGAATATTAGGGACAAAGAAACTCAGCATTTAGATGGCTTTGTGGGACTCACCTGTCTGACATTTTAATTGGTAGATTTATCTAGAGTCTGATAGTTTTGGTTGGGTAAGGGTAAAAATAACCGCGAGTGTATTAGTTACCTAGAATTTGGGAGAGGCTAGCTGGGTGGTCTGATTTAGCATCTCTTGTGAGGTTGCAGGTAAGATGTTGGCTAGGGCGCCAATCACTTATGGGAGAGGTGGTCTGATTTAGCATCTCTTGTGAGATTGCAGGTAAGATGTTGGCTAGGGCGCCAATCACTTATGGTTTGATGGGGAATGGATCCACTTCTAAGATGGTTAATTCACATGACTGGTGGCAGGAGCCCTCATTTCTGCTGGTTATTGACAGGAGGCTTCAACTCCTCTTCATATGTTGGCAGGAGACCTCAGTTCTTCATTTCATTAACTTCCCCATTGGGCTTTTTGAGTGTCCTTATAATATGGCAACCGACTTCCTCCAGAGCAAGTGATTTGTCTGAGAAGAGGGAGACAGCCATGATGGGAAGATGCCAAAACCACACCAGAAAATGTATAGACAATTTGGATTGGAGGCTTGGCAGAGAGAATTATGAATGGGAAACTAAACAAGTTAAGAAACTACTGCTTCCCACTACTCTTGGGGAACATACCCAAATCTTTACATTGCTTTCAAGCTTCACCAGGTCCAAGAGTTGGCTCCCTCTTAAGCCTCATCTCCTCGGATGATCCTGTGTTTCTCTCGTCCTCTCCCTCTCACTCTCCCAGACACATTGGCTGATTTCCTTGAAGATCCTTAAATAAAGCACATTCCTGCCTTTTCACATTATGTACCCTCATTTGGAACACTTTTCCCCACACTTCTACCAAATTATTCTCTATTGAATTATCATACTAAACTTAAACCTCAGGGCTTCAGACCAAAACCTCTTGGTTTCAGTTAGTTGCTAAGCCATTTTCTCATACAAAATTGGTATTTATTATTATTAGCAGTAGTATTAGTAGCAGTAGTGTTTCAGGGTCGTTTTTAAGTTTGCAATTATACATCTAGTAGTGTCTTTGTTTAATCTTTAAACTAAAGTTTAAGCCATATAAGAAAAAATAAAAACCATACTGACCTATTCCAAGGGCCAAGCACAGTGTTTGGTAACTTACACACATTTAGTCATTTCTTTGTGTGTGTGTGTATGTGTGTGTGTGAGATTTTCTTTTTATTTTTTTAAACATTTTTATTGGAGTATAATTGCTTTACAATGGTGTGTTAGTTTCTGCTGTATAACAAAGTGAATCAGATATACGTATACATATATCTCCATACCTCGTCCCTCTTGTGTTTCCCTCCCACCCTCCCTAGCTCACCATTCTAGGTGGTCACAAAGCACCGAGCTGATCTCCCTGCGCTATGTGGCTGCTTCCCACTAGCTATCTATTTTACATTTCATAGTGTATATATGTCAGTGCTACTCTCTCACACCGTCCCTGCTTCTCCTTTCCCTTCCCCACGTCCTCAAGTCCATTCTCTATGTCTGTGTCTTTATTCATGTCCTGTAACTAGGTTTTTCATAACCTTTTTCTTTTTTTTAGATTCCATATATATGTGTTAGCATACGGCATTTGTTTTTCTCTTTCTGACTCACTTCACTATGTATGACAGACTCTAGGTCCATCTACCTCACTACAAATAACTCAATTTCGTTTCTTCTTAGGGCTAATATTCCATTGTATATACGTGCCATATCATCTTTATCCTTTTGTCTGTCCATGGACACTTAGGTTGCTTCCATGTCCTGGCTATTTTAAATAGAGCTGCAATAAACATTGTGATACATGCTTGTTTTTGAATTATGGTTTACTCTGGGTATATGTCCAATAGTGGGATTGCTGGGTCATACGGTAGTTCCATTTTTAATTTTTTAAGGAACATCCATACTGTTCTCCATAGTGGCTGTATCAATTTACATTCGCACCAACAGTACAAGATGGTTCCCTTTTCTCCACATCCTCTCCAGCATTTATTGTTTGTAGACTTTTTGATGATGGCCATTCTGACTGGTGTGAGGTGATACCTCATTGTAGTTTTGATTTGCATTTCTCTAATGATTAGTGATGTTGAGCATCCTTTCAGGTGTTTGTTGGCCATCTGTATATTTTCTTTGCAGAAATGTCTATTTAGGTCTTCTGCCCAGTTTTGTATTGGTTTGTTTGTTTTTCTGATATTGAGCTGCATGAGCTGCTTGTAAATTTTGGAGATTAATCCTTTGTCAGTTGCTTCATTTGCAAATATATTCTCCCATTCTGAGGGTTGTCTTTTCATCTTGTTCATGTTTTCCTTTGCTATGCAAAAGATTTTAAGTTTCATTAGGTCCCATTTGTTTATTTTTGTTTTTATTTCCATTTCTCTAGGAGGTGGGTCAAAAAGGATCTTGCTGTGATTTACATTATAGAGTGTTCTGTCTATGTTTGTGTATGGTGTTAGGGAGTGTTCTAATTTCATTCCCTTACATGTAGCTGTCCAATTGTCCCAGCACCACTTATTGAAGAGGTTGCCTTTTCTTCATTGTATATTCTTACCTCCTTTATCTAAAATAAGGTGACCATATGTGCATGGGTTTATCTCTGGGCTTTCTATCCTGTTCCACTGATCTATATTTCTGTTTTGTGCCAGTACTATACTGTCTTGATTACTGTAGCTTTGTAGTATAGTCTGAAGTCCAGGAACCTGATTCCTCTGGCTCCGTTTTTCTTTATCAAGATTGCTTTGGCTATTTGGGGTCTTTTGAGTTTCCATACAAATTGTGAAATTTTTTGTTCTAGTTCTGTGGAAAAATGCCATTGGTAGTTTGATAGGGATTGCACTGAATCTGTAGATTGCTTTGGGCAGTAGAGTCATTTTCACAATGTTGATTCTTTCATTCCAAGAATGTGGTATATCTCTCCATCTGTTTGTATCATCTTTAATTTCTTTTATCAGTGTCTTATAGTTTTCTGCATATAAGTCTTTTTTCTCCTTAGGTAGGTTTATTACTAGGTATTTTATTCTTTTTGTTGCAATGGTAAAAGGGAGTGTTTCCTTAATTTCTCTTTCAGATTTTTCATGATTACTGTATAGGAATGCCAGAGATTTCTGTGCATTAATTTTGTATCCTGCTACTTTACCACATTCATTGATTAGCTGTACTAGTTTTCTGGTAGAGTCTTTAGGATTCTGTGTGTTTAGCATCATGTCAGCTGCAAACAGTGACAGCTTTACTTCTTCTTTTCCAATGTGAATTCCTTTTATTTCTTTTTTTTCTCTGATTGCTGTGGTTAAAACTTCCAAAACTGTGTTGAATAATAGCGGTGAGAGTGGACAACCTTGTCTTGTTCCTGATCTTAGTGGAAATTGTTTCAGTTTTTCACCATTAAGAAGGATGTTGACTGTGGGTTTGTCATATATGGCCTTTATTATGTTGAGGTAAGTTCCCTCTATGCCTACTTTCTGAAGGGTTTTTACCATAAATGGGTGTTGAATTTTGTCAAAAGCTTTTTCTGCATCTACTGAGATTATTGTATGGTTTTCCTCCTTCAGTTTGTTAATATGGTGTATCACATTGATTGATTTGCATATATTGAGGAATCCTTGCATTCCTGTGATAAACTCCGCTTTATAGTGGTGTATCATCTTTTTTATGTGCTATTGGATTCTGTTTGCTACTATTGTGTTGAGGATTTTTGTATCTTTTTCATCAGTTATATTGACCTATGGTCTTCTTTCTTTGTGACATCTTTGTCTGGTTTTGCTTTTAGGGTGATGGTGGCCTCATAGAATGAGTTTAGGAGTGATCCCCCTGTGCTATATTTTGGAAGAGTTTGAGGAGGATTGGTGTTAGCTCTTCTCTAAATGTCTGATAGAATTCGCCTGTGAAGCCATCTGTTCCTGGGCTTTTGTTTGCTGGAAGATTTTTAATCACAGTCTCAATTTCAGTGCTTGTGATTGGTTTGTTTATATTTTCTATTTCTTCCTGGTTCAGTCTCAGAAGGTTGTGCTTTTCTAAGAATGTTTCCATTTGTTCCAGGTTGTCTATTTTATTGGCATGTAGTTGCTTGTAGTAATCTCTCATGATCCTGTGTATTTCTTCAGTGTCAGTTGTTACTTCTCCGTTTTCATTTCTAATTCTATCGATTTGAGTCCTCTTCCTTTTTTTCTTGATGAGTCTGGCTAATGGGTTAACTGTTTTGTTTATCTTCTCAAAGAACCAGGTTTTAGTTTTATTGATCTTTGCTACTGTTTCCTTCATTTCTTTTTCATTTATTTCTGATCTGATCTTTATGATTTCTTTCCTTCTGCTAAATTTGGGTTTTTTTTTAATTCTTCTTTCTCTAATTGCTTTAGGTGTAACATTAGGTTGTTTATTTGAGATGTTTCTTGTTTTTTGAAGTAGGATTGTATTGCTATAAACTTCCCTCTTAGAACTGCTTTTGCTGTATACCATAGGTGTTGGTAGTCGTGTTTTCATTGTCATTTGCTTCTAGGTATTTTTTTATTTCTTCTTTGATTTCTTCAATGATCTCTTGATT
Source organism: Stenella coeruleoalba (assembly GCF_951394435.1). NCBI lineage: Eukaryota > Metazoa > Chordata > Mammalia > Artiodactyla > Delphinidae > Stenella > Stenella coeruleoalba. Next base: position 149,158,024 of record NC_137149.1, on the reverse strand, counting down.
ATTAAGTAGTGTATTGTTTAACCTCCATATGTTTGTGTTTTTTACAGATTTTTTCCTGTAACTGATATCTAATCTCATAGCGTTGTGGTCAGAAAAGATACTTGATACAATTTCAATTTTCTTAAATTTACCAAGACTTGATTTGTGACCCAAGATATGATTTATCATGAGCACTTGAGAAAAATGTGTATTCTGTCATTTTTGGATGGAATGTCCTATAAATATCAGTTAAGTCCAGGTTGTTTAATGTGTCAGTTAAAAATTGTGTTTCCTTATTTATTTACAATTCAGATGATCTGTCCATTCGAAAAAGTGGTGTGTTAAAATCCCCTACTATTATTGTGTTACTGTTGATTTCCCCTATTACGGCTGTTAGCATTTGTCTTATGTATTGAGGTGCTCCTATGTTGCATGCATAAATATTTACAATTGTTCTATCTTCTTCTTGGATTGTCCTTTGATCATTATGTAGTGTCCTTCCTTGTATCTTGCAATAGTCTTTATTTTAAAGTCTATTTTGTCTGATATGAGAATTGCTACTCCAGCTTTCTTTTGATTTTCATTTGCATGGAATATGTTTTTCCATCCCCTCACTTTCATTCTGTATATGTCCCTAGGTCTGAAGTGGGTCTCTTGTAGACAGCATATATATGGCTCTTTTTGTATCCACCAGCCAGTCTATGTCTTTGGTTGGAGCATTTAATCCATTTACATTTAATATAATTTTCAATATGTATTTTCCTATTACCATTTTCTTAATTGTTTTGGGTTTGTTATTGTAGGTTTTTCCTTCTTTTGTGTTTCCTGCCTACAGAAGTTCTTTTAGCATTTGTGGTAAAGCTGGTTTGCTGGTGCTGAATTCTCTTAGCTTTTGCTTGTCTGTAAAGTTTGTAATTTCTCTTTCGAATCTAAATGAGATCCTTGCTGGTTGGAGTAATCTTGGTTGTAGGTTTTTCCTTTTCATCACTTTAAATATGTCCCGCCACTCACTTCTGGCTTGCAGAGTTTCTGATGAAATCTCAGCTGTTAGCCTTATGGGGATTCCCTTGTATGTTATTTGTTGTTTTTCCCTTGCTGCTTTTAATATTGTTTGTTTGTATTTAATTTTTGATAGTTTGATTAATATGGGTCTTGGCATGTTTCTCCTTGGATTTATCCCAGATGAGACTCTCTGTGCTTCCTGGACTTGATTGACTATTTCCTTTCCCATGTTAGGGATGTTTTTAAATAATCTCTTCAAATATTTTCTCAGACTCTTTATTTTTCTTCTGAGACCCCTATAATTTGAATGTTGGTGTGGTTAATGTTGTCGCAGAGGTCTCTGACACTGTCCTGAATTCTTTTCATTCTTTTTCTTTATTCTGCTCTTCAGTAGTTATTTCCACTATTTTATCTTCCAGGTCACTTTTCCATTCTTCTGCCTCAGTTATTCTGCTATGGATTACTTCTAGAGAATTTTTAATTTCATTTATTGTGTTGTCATCAATGTTTGTTTGCTCTTTACTTCTTCTAGGTCCTTGTTAAACATTTCTTGTATTTTCTCCATTATATTTCCAAGACTTTGGATCATGTTTACTATCATTACTCTGAATTCATTTTCAGGTAGACTGCCTATTTCCTGTTCATTTGTTTGGTCTGGTGGGTTTTTACCTTGCTCCTTCATCTGCTGTGTGTTTCTCTGTCTTCTCATTTTTCTTAACTTGCTGTGTTTGTGGTCTCCTTCTTGTGGGATGCAGGTTCATAGTTTGCGTTGTTTTTGGTGCCTGCCCCCTGTGGCTAAGGTTGGTTCAGTGGGTTGTGTAGGCTTCTTGGTGGAGGGGACTAGTGCCTGTGTTCTGGTGGATGAGGATGGATCATGTCTTTCTGGTGGGCAGGACTGAATCCAGTGGTGTGTTTTGGGGTGTCTGTGACCTTATTATAATTTTAGGCAGCCTCTCTACTACTGGGTGGGGTTGTGTTCCTGTCTTGGTAGTTGTTTGGCATAGGGTGTCTAGCACTGTAGCTTGCTGGTCATTACAATCCACATACAATTGATGTTCCACAGTATTTGTCTTTCTCTGACTTATTTCACTAAGCGTAATATTCTCTAGGTCCATCCATGTGGACATGCATAAAATAATGAAAGTGGCATTATTTTATTTTTTTATGGCTGAGCAATATTTTGTTATACATACATACATATCACATCTTCTTTATCCATTCATCTGCTGATGGACACTTGGGTTGCTTCCTCATCTTGGCAATTGTAAATAAATGCTGCTATTAACTTTGTGGTGCATGTATATTTTTTAATTAGTGTTTTCATTTCTTCTGGATATATAGCCAGGCGTGGGATTGCTGGGTCATATGGTAGGTCTGTTTTTAGTTTTCTGAGGAACCTCCATACTGTTCTCCATAGTTGCTGTACCAATTTACATTCCCACCAACAGTGTAGGAGGGTTCCCTTTTCTCCACACCCTCTCCAGCATTTATTGTTTGTAGACTTTTTGATGATGGTCATTCTGACCAGTGTGCGATGATATCTCATTGGTTTGATTTGCATTTCTCTACTAATTAGTCATGTTGAGCATCTTTTCATGTGCCTGCTGGCCATCTGTATGTCTTCTTTGGAAAAATGTATGTTCAGGTCTTCTGCCCATTTTTTGATTGGGTGTTTTATTTATTATTTATTTATTTGCTATTGAGTTGTATGCACTGTTTATATATTTTGAATATTAACCCCTTGTCAGTCACATCATTTCCAAATATTTTCTCCCATTCCATAGGTTGTGTTTTTCTTTTGCCAATGGTTTTCTTTGGTGTGCAAAACCTTTCAAGTCTGATTAGGTCCCAGTTGTTTATTTTTGCTTTTATTTCTTTTGCCTTAGTTGCTATGATTTATGTCAGAGTGTTCTGCCTTAGACATTTCTTATTTAAAGGATGAATGAAATATTCCATGAGATCATTGATAAGGATATGGATTAGTAGGATGTGTGGATTAGTATGAATCAACGTGATGCTGTGAAGCCAGGAAGTGGGCAGCACATGCAGGACAGATGCTAAATGAAGACAAAGGCCTGAGGGACTGGGAATCATCAACTGAGACATTCTGACTTGTTTTTAACTGGATAATAGGAGGCGATTATAGCAGGAGACAACACTGTAAAGTGAAGGCCTTAACTGTGAGAATTTTATCAGCCAGCCCCAGCCAGGAGCACAGTGTGGACTGTGTCGGTTCCAATGACTTGCCTCTTAGCTCCAGCCCTACCTCTCGGCACCTGCTCTCTGGTAATGGCAGGCTGACTTTGAGCATAGCCCTGACATCAGGCTTTGCCAACAGAGCGCACTGGGGTGATGTTACACACCTTCCCAACTGGGGCTGCCTGGCTGTGAATTCCCTCCCCCTTCCTGGCTCCTGCTGCAGGGATGGAGGGCATCCCTAGGCCTCTGCCCAGCCACATCCCCAAGGGTACAGCCCTTGTGGCGACCTCACTGCCCCAGCTCAAACTCAGTGGCATCCTCCTGAGGCGTCTTCCTCTGTCCCCGGCGCCATGGGACCCTGTCTGTGCCTTCGCCCACCCGCCTGGCTCACCTTTGTCCAGGAGGTTTATTTCCTGCTACTTTTGGTGACCACAGACCAGCTCTGGTCTGGGCTACCCAACAGACGCTTCTGCTCTCCCGTGGGCTGTAACCACACCTCCACCGACGTCTGAACCCAGCCTCGGGGAGGGTCCTCTGCAAGTCCGTCTTTCTTTCCTTCGCTCCACGGCTCGGGGGTTCCCGTTAGAGGTTCTTCCATTCTTCCACATCTTTATAGGGACTTGTGGGCATTTATATTTACCTATTCCTTCTAGAATATCATGCTCAGCACTGTTAAGCAGACTTCATCTGAGCAGGAGGTAAGAGATAAAGGTTGGAGGGTGTAATCTCCCTTTTGATTTCTGCAAGCAGGAGGGGAAAGCTGGGTGGTGCATTTCCCGCCCCCGACTGTGACTGTGTTCCCTCAGTCAGGAGAGATGGGCCTGGAGAGGGCACATCCCACCCGTTAGTGGCGGAGACTCCCTCAGGAATTATTTACACCTGTACCAGCATCACCAGCGCGGCCCTTTATAAAGGGTGGTGGCGCTCAGGGTCGGGGGATCGCAGCTGAACCTCGCAGCTCGCCTACCCAACTGACCTGACATTTTACAAGGGACTCTGCCTTGTACACGTACCTAAGAATCCTGAGAACCAGGCTCCAGACCATTTATTGCAGGCCTATATGTGAAGAAGTAATTTGGATGTGACTGAAGGAAAATATACGTACATCTAAGAGTAGAAAAGTAAAACAGTAGTATATAAAACTGCACAGTCAATGTAACCTAGATTTTCTAAAAACATGCGCTACTCAGATGTAAATATAAATACACTCACATGCATATCATGTTATTGCATATATAGAGAAGATCCCAGACAAAATTCCTCAAAATGGCAATCGTTAGAAATAGTAGACGGTTTTATTTTCTTCTTTTTGTTATTTTACTTTCTCAATTGTCTACAAACAACAAGTTACTTTTTCTTTCAAAAATTTAATAAATCCATGCTACTTGAAGGAAATAAGGAAGAAGAAGCCGGATTCATGAGAGCACATTTGAAGGCAGAAGTCTTTAATTACGTTGTGCCGCTAGTTCCTACTTGGTCAAGGTCATATCGTGGTGTGACATCTGTAACTCACTTGCACGTGCTGCCAGATGGACACAATGAACAGCTGTAACGCAGCTGCTGAAATGGATTAGAGCTGAATGACTCAAGCCACAAGCCAGACTGAGAGTAGACAGCCCGAATTAGAGCATCCGCCGGTCCATGGGTTCCGGCATTTTCCTTTCCTCCAGGAACCAGCTTACACAGATTGATGAAAAGCCATTGGTAAGAAAGGCTGATGACGTTTCCCTCCTGAAATGTCATCTCTTTCCCTGGAGCTAAGGAGCTGCAGGATGTTGATACCTTGCAGTTTATATGCTAACGAGAGGCTTCCAAACAGTATCCGGAGCTCTGCCCTCCCATCACGTAAGGAAGACAGGCATTTGTTGACAAATGAAAATGGTCGATCTCATTGTGCACACAGAGAAGAAATAAAATACAAATATAGACACATGTGCAAAACAGCATGAATTCCTTATCATTTTCTTTTACTATTATCTAGAATGGGCTAGCAATGACTCAGATTACTGGGTAGGCAGTTATTAATTTTTTAAAATCTAAATTATAAGAGCAAGATAAACATTATTTTAGAAGTCTTCTTTTGATTTATCATAAAATCAGTAGTGTTGGCAAATGAACCTTACTACGAAACAGAAACAGACTCGCAGACATAGAGAACAGACTTCTTGTTGCCAAGGGATGGAGTGGGAGTTCGCGTTTAGCTGATGCAAACTAGTATATACAGGATGGATAAACAACAAGGTCCTACTGTACAGCACAGGGAACTACATTCAATATCATAAACCATAATGGAAAAGAATATATATATTCTAGATATATAGATTCTATATACATATGTTATATATTCTCTCTATATATTCTGTCGCTTTGCTGTACAGCAGTCATTAACATAACATTGTAAATCAGCTACACTTCAATAAAATAAATAAATAAATAAAAATCAGTAGTGTTGGCATTTTGCCCATTAATTTGAATGCTAAATGAATGGCCCATTAGCTAAATGTGAGAAGCTAAAGCCTTTTTATATGTTAATCAGAAAAGACATGAGGCTGCGTATATGTTTTTATTGAATAGGAAGATTAGTTTTTAGCATCTATTCAGTGAGATATCTTGCTCAGAGAATTGCATTGTTTTTCTATACAGCTATGCCTGGCCAAAACTGCTTTCATTCTACTCCCTGTCTTCAGTGACGTTAAACAGTCCCGAGATTACTCACAGAAAATGACCAGAGTGAGATAATGTACCACTTTTCAAATGAAGTGCAGTTCTACAAACTGGAAAGAAAGTTGAGGAAGGCTGCAATCGTGTTTACCTGAGCCTGGGAAATCCAATGGTAGTGCTTTTATCAGTTGTACAGCATTTAACACCAGCCCTCCATCCAGCAGCTTTTAAAATGAGTTTGGATTATACGCATTCAGCTGCAATGTGCTCAGAACAGGACATATTCTTGGCGGAGGAATGCTCTTGCCCGGTGACAGTTGGCCTCAAATCCTGGAAGCGTGGTATTACCGAGACAGCTCCTGTTTTACCACCAGGATTCTTGGGAGTTTGATCTGCTTCTTCTGTGAACCATAATCTCAAGCTCAAGTACAGGATCATTCACACTGACGTTGTGGTTTATGGTGTATATGAGGAGGTAAAAAGACCTCACAATCTGGGCAGGTGGGACAGACAGAGCACAGCAAACGTCCAAACAGCCTCTGGAGAGTAAGTAGAGAAGCTGTAGTGTCTGGGTAGAAAGAACGAGTTTAAACAGTGCCAGCCTGAGAAAAACTCTGAAATAGGGAGAATTTGTCTTTAGCCGATTCTTGGCATTGTTTCCTATGCTGTTAATTTTTTTTTTTTTTTTTTCGGTACGCGGGCCTTTCACTGTTGTGGCCTCTCCCGTTGTGGAGCACAGGCTCCGGACGCTCAGGCTCAGCGGCCATGGCTCACGGGCCCAGCCGCTCCACGGTATGTGGGATCTTCCCGGACTGGGGCACGAACCCGCGTCCCCTGCATCGGCAGGCGGACTCTCAACCACTGCGCCACCAGGGAAGCCCACCATGCACTTCTTTTTTAATTTATTTATTTAATTTAAATTAAAGAGAGCTAAGACCACTAAGACCGCTGATGATTATAGCAAAGTTACTTCCAAAGTTTGAAATTTATTGAACCAATATTGGGTCCATGGTGGGAGACTTTGGAAATCTTGCTTTTCTACCTGTCTTTAGGAAACTGTACATTAAAAACAGAATTAATAATTCTGTTCCTCTGGAAAAGTCAAGTGCAGAATAAAAGCCGGTTTTGACATTTATAGACACTTCAAAATCAAACAATAGAGGATTTGTCATTGCTTCAGAACCCTAAGTGATGATTATTTTCTAGTTAACAATATAAATATTTTACCCTCTTTTGCATCTCTAACTTTCACTTATGTTAAAAGTTTTCTTCACAGGGAACTATATTCAGCATGCTGTGAATAGCCATAATGCAAAAGAATATGAAAAAGAATATATATGTGTATAACTGAATCATTTTGCTGTAAAGCAGAAATTAACACAACATTGCAATTTAACTATACTTCAGTAAAGTAAATGAAAAAAATAAATTTTTGAAGTCATCTAGAAAAAAACCGTTTTCTTTATGATATTGTAGAATTAAGTCAAGGAATGTCGTTATTAAGGGGCTACCCCTTGTATGTATTATGTTTCCCTTTAACCACTGTGAGAGAAGTATACGTAAGGAACAACCCTGCATTGTTCTCAATTTCTCATAATTATAGACATTCCAAGGTGGTGTGTTCCAGTACTAAAATGTGTTCTAGATAAGATTCTTTTGACCTTTGATTTAAAGAAAAATGTGATATTTCAGGTGACAATGGGCAAGATTGCAGTGCAATTCTACACGATATATGCAGCTCTCTCCTTACAGCTGTATGTGACAGGGTCAGTTACTTGGACATTAATTCTCCCATTTCTCAGTATGATCATCCTTTCTCCACTCCCAATTGATGGACTACAGAAGCCCCCTCACCTCAGGGGAAATTAAGGACAAGCCCCTTTCTGACTTTTCTTCTTGAATTTCCCTGCTTCCGGGGAGGATTATCCTGGGATAAGAGCCAGTGGATTTACCTTGACAGAGGGCAGCAGAGGTCAGGAAGGAGGCCTCAAGGTCAGAGACACTGCTGTACCTGGACACTCATGAAACTGACCCTTTGGGGCTTTCAGCCACAGGGAAGGCTTGCAAAGTCCTGAGCCTAATTTCAAAATCATATTTTTTTTTTTTTTTTTTTTTTTTTTTTGCGGTACGTGGGCCTCTCACTGTTGTGGCCTCTCCCGTTGCAGAGCACAGGCTCCGAACGCGCAGGCTCAGCGGCCATGGCTCACGGGCCCAGCCGCTCCGCGGCATGTGGGATCTTCCCGGACCGGGGCATGAACCCGTGTTCCCTGCATCGGCAGGCAGACTCTCAACCACTGTGCCACCAGAGAAGCCCTATATTTTTTTTTCCTGAACTTTTTCTTGCCATATAACCTTCAGATGGCAGAATACACAAACCCTAAGTGAATTCCTCCTAATATATGTATCCTTGTAATCAACACCCTGATCAAGATAAAGAAATTATATTTCCCTTTGATCAAAGAGAGCTTTCCAAACTGTATATGCTCAGGTCCCCGTAACAGTTGGACTCTTACCTGTTACAGGTGTTAAACATACAAAGAGACAGGACCCGAAATGAAGGCAAGGGTGTCAGGAGATAGCTCTCTACTCTCTGCTTTTATTTTATTTTATTTTTCTCCAGCCTTCATGCACCCAGGGGGAAGCAGGGTTCCCACCATCCAACAAGATTATTGGATACAAACAGGATTTATGAGGACAGTCAAGTCTTTATTTTATTTTATTTTGTTTATATTGGAGCATAGTTGATTTACAATGTTGTGTTAGTTTCAGGTGTATAGCACAGTGAATCAGTTATACATATACATGTATCTATTCTTTTTCAAGTTCTTTTCCCATTTAGGTTATTACAGAATACTGAATAGAGTTCCCTGGGCTATACAGCAGATCCTTGTTGATTATCCATTTTAAATATAACAGTGTGTACCTGTCAATCCCAAACTCCCAATCTATCCTTCCCCCCACTCCCAGTAACCGTAAGTTCATTTTCTAAGTCTATGAGTCTGTTTTGGTTTTGTAAATAAGTTCATTTGTATCAATTTTTTTTAGATTTCACATATAAGTGATATTATATGATATTTGTCTTTCTCTGTCTGACTTACTTCACTTAATATTCAGTATTATAATCTCTAGGTCCATCCATGTCACTGCAAATGGCATTATTTCATTCTTTTTAATGGCTGAGTAATGTTCCATTGTATACGTGTACCACATCTCCTTTATCCATTCACTGTTCAATGTCAGATAGCCCTGAATGGTCCTAACCAGAGATAATCATCTGGAAGAGAAGACCAAAGGGGATGCCCTGACATTCAATTGTTGTATAAAATATCAGAATACTGATAAAATTTAGGAAATGGAAGTGAACTCCACTATAGAATAATATTCAATTTACTGCCAACCCAGTAAGATGGAGGCTTCAAGCTAACTTCTGGGTTCTGGTTCCATGACAGAAAATAAAGGAATTGCCTTTTATTTTTCTTTTGCAACCTGAAGTTGTGGAGGTCGGTGTGTATTTGTTAGGTTAGGTTGTGATGAAGCACTTCACCCAAGTCCCAAATCCCACAGACTTAACGCAACAGAAACGCATTTCTCAGGGGTTCCAGGAGGGTCTCAGTCTGGCAGACAGACAGCTGCTTGCTACGTCCGTCTGTGGTCATTGCAGCAGAGGAAGGAAATGTGGCCCAAAGTGCAGAGGCACTTAAAGCTGGTGTCCAGAAGTGACACAGGTCAGACCCTCTCTCTCACGTTCAAATGAAAAAAGTGCAGGCTTACCGCCTGTTTGGGCGATCAGCACCAAGGACAACACAAAGTTCAACTCAGCTACACAAACGACAGCTTTTCCATTTCCCTCAAGGGGCTGTCTGAATGCTAATGCAGAAGGCAGCATATTACCTTTCTTTGCAATTTCAAATATCCTCAGTGAACACGCTAACCTCTTCTGTGTGCCATTTCAGGGTCCTTCTGTTTCTCCTGCCTGCCAGCAGAGAAGGTAATAACTGGTTTTCAATTTCCCAGAGATTACTTTCCACCACTACATTTGATCAGGTTTTAGAATGGCGTGTATGCCAAGGCGACCTGAGCATATATTTTCCTTCTTTTATTGCTTTTTGCAAATATAGAGGCTCTATTCCTTTACATGCTGATTTTAAGGAAGTTCTTTATAAGAGTTTGGGTGATTTATGCTTTATTTTGTATTCCGTTTTTATTAGAAACAGGCCAGTGGCTTCTAGTATTTGAATTGGAATTTGGTTCACTGACAGTAGAATAGCAACCATTTATCATACACTTTCAATCCATTCTTGTTCTCTTCATTATGTGAATGTGGATTGGGTCCATAAAAATGAAAAGTAGCTTTCACACTCCAGAACAGACATTCTGTTTAATGGTTGGGAGTCACTAGAGCGTAGTACTGAAGTACATACATTTGGAAGCTGGATGCCTGGGTTTGAATCCCAGCTTTGACACTGTGTGACTTTGGGAAAGTTTCCTAAATTCTCCATAATTTAATTTCCTCATCTGGGGAAGATAATAGTAACCACCACCGTAAATTGCAGGGTCCGTGAACGGACTTTAAATGCATGAATACTTGTAAAGTGTTCAGAATGTTTGTTATATAGTAAGCGCTATATGAGCTTTTGCTGTTATTGTTATTGTTAACATTGCTATTATTATTTTAATCAGGGTAAACCCTACATGACGTTTTGACAACCAAATGGTTTCATTGCATTATATAAATTGTGTTCTGGCAATGGCAGAAATGATTCCAAAAAATAATGTGACTGGAAATAATGTCACTTATTGTCAATGGCTATCTGCTGGAAAAACAGATAGAAAAGGTTAAGTAATTTGTATATAGTTACATAGCTCATAAATGATATTGTATATGTACCAAGTCCAGTGCAGAAACAGAGCTCTCAATGCACCTCACACTGTTACTGACAGGTGAGGTCCAAAACATGTGGCTGATAAAAAGAAAGGTTTATGGGGAAAAAGGAGCCAGCTGGGTTAAGGCTGCAATGGCCACTGAAAATGTGGATATTTTATTCTTCTCTGTATGGAAGAGTACTACCTTATTCCAGGGCTATCTATCTGATGATAACATATCTAAAACAACTGCTTCATTTTGAAAGGAAGTAAATTCACTGTTCCGTTACATAGAAATACATTTCCTAACCAAAGAAATTGGTGTGAAAGTGTTTTCTTGATCAAAATATTTTACACTATCTTGCTTTCAGTTTCGCTTGTTTTTCTAATTGACATGTTTCTCTTTAATACCAACGAACTGAAACCTCCTTTTCCCATTGTATTGTCAGTGATGGCTATTCTAAAAATTAATCCTTCTGTTGTAGAGCTGATTTTTGCCCACAAATTCAGGTATCTTGAGAAACAGAATCTTGATCCTTGAATATTCTCCACAGTGTGTGACATTATGGTACAGTTCTTTTAGAGGAGGCCACATCTTTTTAATTTTTTTTTCTGAAAAGCTTATCCCCATGAAACAGTTAAGGATGACAGCTATTATCTTGTGACCTCTTGTAGTAATGGAGGATAAAGTGGCCGACATGGAGAGATTTGAAATTTACTGACCGTGATAGATTCCCTTGCTAAGAAGCCCCTAAGAATCCTCTCTCCTAATCTGGACTGATCATGAATGGATTTGAAAACACATGGTCGTGTTTTAACTCACTCACTAACAAGAGTTTATGACACGTATCAAAGAGAAGACTATTTGGATATCTTGGAAAATAATCAGAGAAAAGCCATAGTCCCTGCCTTTAGGGATATCACACTGGAAGGGAGGAAAAGGCAATTAAAATAATGATTATAATAGTGTATGAACATTTGTATGGTAACATATGGAAGATGGTGTGGGAGAAGGTGAGGAAGTCTTCCTTGAAGATGTCCTATCTATGCTGAATTTTGAAACAGAAATAAGAATTATATACTTGAAGAAGTTTAGAAGAATATTCTTCCAGGAGGAGAGAAGAAACAGCAGGTGCAAAGACTTAGAGGCAAAAAAACTCATGACAGGTCACGGAGCTGAAAACAGTTTATGTCGGCCAGAGCGTGACATGGGAAGCAGGGGAAGATGAGGGTCAAGCCAGAGGAACAGGTAGGGGGTGGCCAGCTCCAGCCTGATAACCAAATCTGGCCTGAAGCCGAGATCTGTGAAGAAACTCTACAGAAGCACAGCCACGCCTGTTTATTTACGTGTGTCCTATGGCTTTTTGCACAGCGACAGCAGAGTTGAGTAGCTCCATCAGAGACCTTATCATCTTCAGAGCCTAAAATATTCACAGTGTGGCTTCCCTTCTGCTAAGTTTTAGGCTGAATGTTGTAGAACCATAGATGCCTTTCTAAACATTTTGATTTTTACCATGAAGACAATAAGAAAAGCTCTCACATAACTTTAAACCCAGGGGTTAGGCTGCCTTGTGCAGAATGCAGGGAGAGACTGGCAAGTACAGAAGCAGGGACACCGGCTATGAAGCTGTTGGACATGAAATGCCCTGTAGGCCTAGACTTGAGGTCAAGGGCATCAGAGAATGAAAAGGAAGAGGTGGATTTGAGTGACTGTAAACTGATAATATCATCATGACATCACTGATTGGACACGTGGAATAAGAGGAGTGCTGATAAGGAACAGATGTTGGACTGGCATCCAGAATGTATCTGAACTCATTCGTTAAGATGGGGGCTCAGGATGGGTGGATCAGAGGAAGAGCCGTGATGATGAATGCTGTCTGAAACCTGTCGAGTTGGAGGTGATTATGGAAAAATAATTGGCCAAATCGAGAAGGCATTTTCCTACTTGGGTCTAGAACTGGAGAGGAAGGTCTAGACTAGAAATAAAGATCGAGATATTAGCAGTTTGGTAGTTGAAGGTCACTGAGGAAGAGTTTGCAAGAAGATGGGTCAGGACTTAGATGACACAGTAGATGGAGTTTCAGATGTAGAAACGATAACAGGACAGTGTGTTGTTTTGGAATTGAAGGTGGGAGCCCATGAACTAGGAAGGGGAGGAAAGAAGAGAAAACAGTCCAGGACTCAGGCTGGAGGTGAGCTCAGTCACATGGGCTGGGAGGCGCCCATCAGACCATCAACCAGTAACTCACTGCCAATAAGGAGCTGCTGGTGGTAGAAACCGAATGGGACTTAGGAGTAAAAGTGATGAAAGGAAGGAGAAGCAATAAGTAACATAATTTTGTAAACAAAGTTGGCCACAGAGAGGAGAGGAGAAAAAAGACAGAGTAATAGCTCAGGGAAAGAAAAAAAAAGACATTTTCAAAGTTTTGTTTAGGGATCTAGAAATAGACACAGAAAACAAACCTATGGTCAACAAAGGAGAAAGGGGGAGGGATAAATTAGGAGAATGGGATTCACATACACACTACTATATATAAAATAGATAAACATCAAGGACCTACTGTGTAGCACAGGGAATTACACTCAATATTTTGTAATAACCTATAAGGGAAAAGAATCTGAAAATGAATAGATATGTACACATCTATGTATGTATAACCGAATCACTGTGCTGTACGCCTGAAACTAACACAACATTGTAAACCAACTATACTTCAGTAAAAAAAGAAGAAAAAAATTAACGGTATTTTATAATAAAAAAGATTTATTTCCTAAAAAGAGGGGGGAATCTAACATTTTTTATATGATGAATGAAACTAGTGAGTAGGTACGGTTATAAGGGAAGTTACATAAGCTTGAGAGTTAATGAACCTTGGCTTGAATCTTTGCTCTGTCCATTGCTTGCTGTGTAGACTTTACATTTTGCTAAAACATTTTGAGCTTCAGTTTTCTATTATGTAAATGCAGGCAATAATTTCTACCTTGCAGGCTGATATTTTGAGTTGAGTAAAATTATGCTGGTAAATTACCTAGCAGAATGCCTGACACACAATGGGGAGTTCAGTAAATTCTTTTGCAATTTTTGTTAATAACTGTAATAATTATTTTTATATACTCATTAGTTAATAGTAATGTAGGTTACTTTTTATTGAACCAAACTCTCAGAAGACTTCAGGTATGAAGAGGTCAGGCGCTCACAAAAAGCACAGAACTGTAAGGACACGAAGAGATTTTACTTATTGTGACCTTGAACCATTGGGGTACAGGGTGACTGTCTTGGTGAAGGGAAAGCAGGGTGAATATTTCTGAATGAAGTTTTCTGAAAAAGAGTGTGGCATCATCTAAAGCAAGCTTACTTCTCTTAATTTTAGTTTTCATAAAGAATGTATTTCATAAAACTGTTATTGGGATAAAAAAGATGTTCTGGATTATCATAATGGAAGCACTCTTTATCTTTGGTCTAGAATATATTAATCAATTTCTCGTGAGTAGCAGTGTGCTTTAGAAAAATCCTTCTCAAAATCTCACAAATTTGTGAAGAAGCTCTCAGTGAGACACCGTGAGCTCCTTGATCCTTACAAGGAAAGGAGAAAATCCATTATATGCATTTCCAGATCTATTTACAAATCATTCTTGGACCACAGAAATAGCACAGCCATGAATTCATCATTTTAAGGAAATTCCCTACTTTGTTTCCTTTGCTTGAATGTTACATATGTTTGTTCCACAGCGCGGAGCTTATAAATTCTTATGATTCCTTATTTGGAATTATCCTTCTGAGTCAAAACCAGACCATAAATTCTGTAATGATACAGACTAAACATGAGCAACATGCTTCCACCACTCTGACCAGAAGAAAAATGTTCTCTCTTGGTGTGGTCACCTCGGAGAAGATAAATATCCTAACGCAAAACCAGGCAGAAACCTGAAGCTTTTCTTCGTCTTTATTCTTAAACTTTGGATTGAATTCAATGTCAAGTTGATAAATAAGGGTGTTTTATCTTTTATTATAGTCATTTTATCTCTATTGTAAAATCATTTTCATTTGTAGGACTCTGTTTTGATAAAGGGGACTTTTTCTTCTGTCTTCCCGTCTACTCCACAAAGAAAACAAATATTCAAGGAAGCATGTCATAAAAAGTGCTTGTGTGTGGTCTGGGGCCTGCTTAGCGTAGAATCAAAGGGCTCTGTGGGACTTTAAGAGACCGTTCAGTTCATTCCACAACCTCCAGACAAGACTTCACCTGAACTCCCACGGACAGACGCGTTTACAGTGTCTGGGTCCGGCGTTGGAATAGCTACCCTGACCAGCTGCCAGGGAGTTTATTCTCAGGGTTAAGTCTCACTAAGATACATCTCTGAACGATGAAATCCACAGTCTCATGCTGGGCCTCAAATGGAGGGCGTCTGGATATTTAAAGCTTGCTCTGAATAATTTTTAATAATAAAATAAAATTAATAATTTTTAACACTCCCATCTTTGAAATATTACTGAATCCAACTGAAATGTTGGATAATCGCTTTAAATGCTTTAAATGCAGAACCCTCAAGAATGAAAAGGTGTATAAGAGTAGAGTGACCACCTAGAGGGGTGGGATAGCGAGGGTGGGAAGGAGATGCAAGAGGGAGGGGATATGGGGATATATGTATATGTATAGCTGATTCACTTTGTTATACAGCAGAAACTGACACACCATTGTAAAGCAATTATACTCCAATAAAGATGTTAAAAAAAAAAAGAGTAGAGAAGGAAAGTCCCAGTTTCTGTGTGTGTTTGTGTGTGTGTCTGTGTGTGTGTGCACACGCACGCTCCCTTGGGAGTGAGGAAGTGGGCGTGTGAGAAAAGACCAAAAGCAGAGTACCTAAATGTAGGAATAATAGTCTAAAGGTATTTTTTTGTAAAATCATGATTTATAAAACTTTATGTTGAAGGGAAGAGATATTCACATTTCAGAGGCAGGATAGCTACTCTTTGCAAGCTGGTAAGATAGACGCTGATAAATAGATCACAAGGAAACACAGCCATCCTTAAAAGTATGTATTTGGGGTTCACTTCCAGTGATTAGCAGGTAGAAAACTTGTTTTTCAGTTTCACTATTAAAACGTAGAGGTGTCCTCCTTAGCAGAACACAAGTGCCCTGTAGCCTACTTGTTTATGAAGTTGTGCTAAGAACCTGGCCAGGTAAGCAACGGTGACCAAGGGGCCTCACCAGCCCCTTTGAAGTCTTACTGACTGAGATGCATCACCAGCCAAACTTCAAAGACCTCTGCCTTGGCATTTTGTGATCCAATCACCCTATTCACTGCAATTTATAGGCTGAGGAAGTTAAATCCAGAGTGATTTAGGTGCTCCCAATTTTGTTTTGCAAATGAAATTAAAAGTTCAAAGTACCCAGCTGCCTGTAAAGTGAGTTGGCAAAGTTGGGAGAAAGCTGTGGTAATTTGCTTTGAAGTTTGTTTTGTTTGCCAGTGCCTCTTAGAGACTTGAATTTAATGTGTAAGTTGCTTAGTATTCTAATTTATTTATTTATTTTTAGGGCAATACAGTCTGGGTCAAAAACAGAGTTTATATTGGACTACATTCTTTACAAAGAGCTGGATGGGATTATATTAACTTAACCCCCTAAATATAGTCACACACATACCCGCCTCTCACAGACACACACATACCCATAACTTGATATATTTGAATCTTAGAAGTGAGTTGAATTTCTCAATTTTGACCACCCTGTGTGTAAGGTTTTTTTTTTTTTTTATATTTAAGAGACTGAGATTTATTTTTTGATTTGAATTTTACTTTATTTATTTATTTTTATACAGCAGGTTCTTATTAGTGTGTAAGCTTGTGAGATTCACTGTCGTCCTAACCATCCCTCACTCAGGGTTGGCTACCCATCCTAAAAAGATTTAGGGAAGGAACGTCAGAAGTTGCATTTTCACGACGTTAGAAGGAACAAGAATTATAAAATCAGATTCCAGGAAATAAATAAACCAGCACAGTAAGTAAAATCTAATGGGCCCCATTTGATCAAAAATGATAGTAGAAAGAGTTTCGTTTTTGTAGTAGAATTAGACTCTTAAATTGGAAAGCGATCTCAGAGTTGGAGCTTATGACATTTTTCAAAGAGAAGGATCACATAAATATTGGAAGTGCCTGATTAAAAGTGGGTCCAGAAATGATGCTGATGTTTTATTTTCTGGAGGGGTGGTGGAAGAAAACCAACACTAACCTGGCTTTGCTTTTAACATAAACACTTTATAAGGCACGTGAAATGTGAGACAGACCCTAGAGGCATTGTATTAAAGCACATTAAGCAATTCTTTGTTTCACTGGGGAATGTGTGTCTTTTCCTTCAGTCCATCTGTCTGCCATGGAAGGAGGGCTTATGCTTTTCTATTGTTGCCTCTGCTTTTTTTTTTTTTTTAACAACCCCGGAGTATAATTTCTTTACCATGTTGTGTAAGTTTCTGCAGTATAACAAAGTGAATCAGCTATACGTATATATATATATATATCCCCTCCCTCTTGTGTCTCCCTCCCACCCTCCCTATACCACCCATCTAGGTGCTCACAGAGCACCGAGCTGATCTCCCTGTGCTATGCAGCTGCTTCCCACTAGCTATCTATTTTACATTTAGTAGTGTACATACGTCAGTGCCACTCTCTCAGTTCTTCACAGCTTACACTTCCCCTGCCCCATGTCCTCAAGTCCATTCTCTATGTCTGCATCTTTGTCCCCGTCCTGCCCCTAGGTGCATCAGTATCATTTTTTTCCCCTAGATTCCGTATACATGTGTCAGCAAACAGTATTTGTTTTTCTCTTTCTGACTTACTTCACTCTGTATGACAGACTCTAGGTCCATCCAACTCACTACAAATAGCTCAATTTCCTTCCTTTTTATGGCTGAGTAATATTCCATTGTATATATGTGCCACATCTTCTTTATCCATTCATCTGTCGATGGACACTTAGGTTGCTTCCATGTCCTGGCTATTGTAAATAGAGCTGCAATGAACATTGTGGTACATGACTCTTTTTGAATTATGGTTTTCTCAGGGTATATGCCCAGTAGTGAGATTGCTGGGTCATATGGTAGTTCTATTTTTAGTTTTAAGGGACCTCCATAATGTTCTCCATGGTGGCTGTATCAGTTTACATTCCCATCAACAGTGCAAGAGGGTTCCGTTTTCTCCACACCCTCTCCAGCATTTATTGTTTGCAGATTTTTTGATGATGACCATTCCACCTGGTGTGAGGTGAAACCTCATTGTAGTTTTGATTTGAATTTCTCTAATGATTAGTGATGTTGAGCATCCTTTCAGGTGTTTGTTGGCAATCCGTATATCTTCTTTGAGAAAATGTCTATTTAGAGCTTCTGCCCATTTTTGTATTGGGTTGTTTGTTATTTTGATGTTGAGCTTCATGAGCTGCTTGTATATTTTGGAGATGAATCCTTTGTCAGTTGCTTCATTTGAAAATATTTTCTCCCATTCTGAGGGTTGTCTTTTCATCTTGTTTATGGTTTCCTTTGCTGTGCAAAAGATTTGAAGTTTCATTAGGTCCCATTTGTTTATTTTTATTTCCATTTCTCTCGGAGGTGGGTCATAAAGGATCTTGCTGTGATTTATGTTATATAGTGTTCTGCCTATGTTTTCCTCTAAGGGTTTTATAGTGTTTGGCCTTACATTTAGGTCTTTAATCCATTTGGAGTTCATTTTTGTGTATGGTGTTAGGGAGTGCTCTAATTTCATTCTTTTACTTGTAGCTCCAGTTTTGCCAGCACCACTTATTGAAGATGGTGTCTTCTCTCCATTGTATATTCTTGCCTCCTTTATGAAAAATAAGGTGACCATATGTGCGTGGGCTCATCTCTGGGCTTTCTATCCTATTCCATTGATCTATATTTCTGTTTTTGTGCTAGTACCATACTGTCTTGATGACTGTAGCTTTGTAATATAGTCTGCTTCCTTAGTTAGCCAGCATTTTGAAAAAGCTAAGAGGCAAAAACATAAACCCAAGCAGTAACAACAAAAGTCCACGCTCCAAAACAGGCTGCCTCAGATCATTAGCTGTCTTTATTTTCCCCAAACACGAAATGGTTGCTAACTAGCATGGAAGTGACTAGAGATGATAGTTTGTTGGTGGAAAGAGTGGTGTTTAAGGGGGGTAGATTGGCTGGAAATATCCTGTGAGCCCGCCTGGCAGTGGATAGGTAAGTGTGAGGATACAGTGAGCTAGAAAGCACAGACCACTCAAAATGACACTCAGGTTTTAGGACACCATTATCCTGCTTCTACCACCTAGCTCTCCTTGAGAAAAAAAAAAAGAAAAGTTAAATTCTGCCATTAGCCTATTTTTAGAGCAGTCTTGGTAAAACTTTTGTGCTATCATAGCAGCTGAAAGTGCAGAGAGCTGAGCTTCCCTGAGCTTGCATAAGAGGTTGGATGACTGTTTTATTGCCACTTAATGATAAATATTTATGTCTGATAGACTTTGATCTGAAACTTCTTTCATTATAACATGAAGTTGGAATGGGCAAAAAACAAAAACAAAACCCACTCAAGTAACTGAAAGTTCACAATATTTTTATAAAACAACAGAATAATTCTGATAAAAACAAATTGACACAGGTGATAACAATATCCCATGTAGTCTGCAACATGGTCCCAGGATCTGATCCCTGGACTGGCTTCTATAGGATCATTATGCCTCTTTGAAGGGGGTCCTCTGTATTTATCGTGGATCACGTACTGGGAAATCACTCGTAAATCCATAGTAGCCTGGATTTAGGAATGATGACGCCCACCAGGTGGTAAGAGCCTGTCACTGACTTCTCAAGTCCCCTGCTCTCCTGAAGCAGCCTGTGGGTCAGTGTCCTTTGGTAGAAGTTTCAGGATTAGAGCTTCTGGGAGAGTTATTTGCTGGGGCAATTGCTGTGTTAAGGCAGGGCCTTGACACGCATAAAACTTCTCCTTAAAACTCTGCAACTCGGGCTTCCGTGGTGGCGCAGTGGTTGAGAGTCCGCCTGCCGATGCAGGGGACGCGGGTTCGGGCCCCAGTCCGGGAAGATCCCACATGCCGAGGAGCGGCTGGGCCTGTGAGCCATGGCCGCTGAGCCTGCGCGTCCGGAGCCTGTGCTCTGCAATGGGAAAGGCCACAACAATGAGAGGCCCACGTACCACAAAAACAAAACAAAACAAAACAAAACAAACTCTGCAACTCGGCAGAAGATGGCTGTGTCAGAGTAATCTCTTTCTTCCCTTCGGGGCTGTCGTGTGACCTGGCGTTTAGGTTCAGCGGAAGCAAATGCACCTCCTGTCGGCAAGAGAAGCAGCGGAGCAAAGAGTCGCCTCCGTCACAGGAGTCCTTTCTCCTCACCCCCTTTTGACTTCCTTCCTTCCCTCCCTCTGAGCTTTGGAATCGGTATGATTCCCCAGCTCCGTAAGGGGTACAGGCCACCGCATGCTGCCGGCAAGGGGATTTAGAGCTGATGCCTGACACACCGGAATCCTGCAGAATTCACCCCCGCTCCAGACTGCAGGGCCGTTGCTGCCACAGACCATAGGCTCAGCCCTAGAGGATGAAACCTGTGCGCCTCATTTCAGAGGGAAATTTTTCAAGTCTTTTTAGGGGGAAGAAGGGGAGAAAAGAAGTGTGACTGAATTTCACTAGGGTTCTCACTGTTTAGTGACAGCAACCTAAACAATATTGTCACTCACTATTCTTTTACTTGCGTTCAAATATCCACAACACCCAGGTCACATCTATTGACTCATTAATGAGAATGATCATAGGCCTTCAAGGACTGTCAGGTCATCCCTCCAAAGTGTAAAACTTTGTTTTTAAAGTCTTCTTTAAATTGGTCAGAACACTTGGATAGTGTTTTATTCTTCAATCTTATATGAATAAAGAACTATTGTATCAGCATATAAAGGACCAGAGAATTTCCTTGAGAGGGAAAAGTATACCAGGCAAAATAGACTTTTTATTGTACTGTTTGGATAACAATTGATGATCAGTGAGTTTTTCCCCAAACTATAGACCCATGGCTTTGCACTTGGAAAACTGGGCACCCATTTCAAATCATAGATAAATTTCATTGCAGGGTTTTGTCAATGCGGCATGAAACACGTAACGCTATTAGTAGCACTGAGATACCAGAGCCTAGCGCTCACAGAAGAGGTCCTCTCAGTATAACTAATTAACGCACATACAAAGTGGATTACTTTTACGACCAACTTGCTGGTGACACCTGGGTCTGCAGGCGTACGTCACACTGATTAGGAAGGCCCCTTTTCTCCCCTCTTCGTACTACACATTATCAGTTGTCACTTGTTGATGGACTCCTGATAAACTCAGTTTTACTCAGAGTGAATGATGCCCTTGGATCCTTCTAATCCAGCTTTTATCAGAACGTGTTTGTCTTAACAGTAGGAAGCTGTGGGGTGCTGTGATTTAGGACATATATGTTGCCCTTTTATATACTGGGGGAAAATTTTTGTTTCTACCCAGAAGAATAATAACCAACCAAATGGAACAAAAATTTCCCCTCGGGCTTCCTTGGTGGCGCAGTTGTTGAGAGTCCGCTTGCCGATGCAGGGGATGCAGGTTCGTGCCCCGGTCCAGGAAGATCCCACATGCCGCGGAGCGGCTGGGCCTGTGAGCCATGGCCGCTGAGCCTGCGCATCCGGAGCCTGTGCTCCGCAACGGCAGAGGCCACAACAGTGAGAGGCCCGTGTACTGCAAAAAAAACAAAAACTAAAAATAGAACTACCCTACGACCCAGCAATCCCACCCCTGGGCATATACCCTGAGAAAACCATAATTCAAAAAGAGTCATGTACCACAGAGTTCACTGCAGCTCTATTTACAATAGCCAGGACATGGAAGCAACCTAAGTGTCCATCGACAGATGAATGGATAAAGAAGATGTGGCACATATATACGATGGAATATTACTCAGCCATAAAAAGAAACGAAATTGAGTTATTTGTAGTGTAGTCAGTTCTCACTGAACTGATACTGTCGCATCATTATGGATACGGTTCTTTTTGCTACTGAGCGCCCTTTATATGAGTCTGTTTAAGATAGATTATGTTGCTTAACAAACAAACCGAAATCTTGGGGTTAAAAAATGATAAGCATTTATTTCTGGGACTTATACCTTAGAAACAGTCCCTATGTGGAACATGCTGAGTTTGCAAGACAGAGAAAAGAGAGATGGTAGAACCATGCAATGCCTCTTAAAGCTTCTTTTCAGAAGTGATGTGAAAAATTTCGTTTACATTTCATTGTCAAAAACAAGTCACAGAACAAAGCTTGGTGTCCATGGGGTGGGGAACCATTTGTTTGGTCTTATCTCTTTTGTGTACTGTTTTAAACCTTGGTTCTTAAAACATTTTTGACAATACTGTGAACTATGCAATATCTGTTCAGTAAAATGCTGCTCTGCAAGAGTTAATTTCTGTTGGTTTCAACGTGAGTGACGAATACCTCTAACAGACAGGGACTAAGCCCCAACTCAGGTGCTCTGACTATGCAAACAGGAGCAGAGAACGGACCTATAATGAGGAGGAGAGTACAAGCTGGTAGAATCACTGCCAGAAAAATGTTTCCCTATCCTTCAGCATAGCATAGTGGTTAAGAACTGGACTTTGCAGCCATAATGCTTTTGTTAGGATCTCAACTTTTGTGTTTATTCTCCCTATGACCTTTGGCAAACTATTGAACCGAGTCCCAGTTTCCTTGACTGCAGAAATGGAACAATGCACCCACTTCCAAGGGCTGTTGTAGGGATTAAAAGGATTAATATGTGGACATAGAATAGTGTGTGAACTATAATAAATGCTTAATTAAAAAAAAATCTTCTAACAAACAAAAGCCCAGGACCAGATGGCTTCATAGGCGAATTCTATCAAATATTTAGGGAAGAGGTAAAACTCATTCTTTGCAAACTCTTCCAAAAACTCTCAGGGGAAGGAACACTCCCAAGCTCATTCTATGAAGCCACCATCACCCTGATACCAAAAACAGACAAAGATGTCACAAAATAAGAAAACTACAGGCCAATATCACTGCTGAACATAGATGCAGAAATCCTCAACAAAACACTAGCAAACAGAATCCACCAGCATATTAAAAGGATTATACACCATGATCAAGTGTTTATCCCAGGAATGCAAGGATTTTTCAACATATGCAAATCAATCAATGTGATACACCATATTAACAAATTAAAGAATAAAAACCATATGATCATCTCAATAGATGCAGAAAAAGTTTTTGACAAAATTCAACACCTATTTATAATAAAAACTCTCCAGAAAGTGGCCATAGAGGGAACCTACCTCAACATAAAAAAGGCCATATATGACAAACCCACAGCAAACATTATTCTCAATGGTGAAAAACTGAAAACATTTCCTCTAAGATCAGGAACAAGACAAGGATGTCCACTCTCACCACTATTATTCAACATAGTTTTGGAAGTTCTAGCCATGGCAATCAGAGAAGAAAAAGAAATAAAAGGAATACAAGTTGGAGAAGAAGATGTAAAACTGTCACTGGTTGCACATGACATGATACTATACATAGAGAATCCTAAAGATGCTACCAGAAAACTCCTAGAACTAATTGATGAATTAGGTAAAGTTTCAGGGTACAAAATTAATGCACAGAAATCTCTTGCATTCCTATACATTAATGATGAAAAATCTGAAAGAGAAATTAAGGAAACACTCCCACTTACCATGGCAACAAAAGGAATCAAATACGTAGGAATAAACCAAACTGTAAATCTAAAGTCTTCATATATTTTGTAATCTATGGCATTTACTTGCTCTTGAAGGCTTTCATAAAGCAGATTTGTTTATAACCGCATTTTTCCTCTTGCAGTAGACTTCTTTAGGATTCAAAATGCTTCATGATGTGCCGTGAGTTTATTTAGAATCACTCTCATCGTTCCTTTGAAAGTTTAAACTTGTTCCATGCTGATTTCTTTCAACCTATGAATTGGTCATTCTGATGTTATTGTCTCACTTTAAAAATATAGAACTTTCATCACTTCAATACTAGAATTATGTTATCAACTTAATTGTATGAAAGAATTTTATAGATCTTTACATTATAGAATGTTGTAGATTATAAAACAAAATTTTCTGTTCCTTTTTTATTTTTATGGAAAAAACAGAAGCTATTTATTTCAAAAGGATTTTCTTTGTTTGCACTTATTTAGCCAATTTAGAATATGGTGAGAAATATAAATTGACTTTTTAAATGACAATTTAAATTTTATTTTATCCTGTGATAAATATACATGAAATACATTTTTAGAATTACTGTTTGTGTAATGCTATTTGTAACACTTAACTAAACCTTGTTACCTATGATCTTTTGTAATAAGCATATGTCAGTATAAACTAATCATTCATATTATGAATATTTAAATTAATATGATAATTACATTTTACCTGTAATATTAAATTCTTGTTACAAATGCTTCTTTTAAATTTTTTGATAAAATGAAAATTGATTTTCAAAATATGAAACATAGCCACCACATTAACCACTTTGAATGAGTTAAATACTCATACCAATCAAGATTTAGCTATTTAGGTTGACTGTTTTAAAATCAGTTGACTCATTGGAGGGATTCTTTTGGAGCTGAGTACATAGATGGGGAACTTACTGAATTTGTAATGGCAGAAAGGTGTTTCTGATTCTTTTGGTTTTATATACTAGAGCTTGCAATATTGAAGTGATTCTAATGATCTCACTTCTACGTGGAATCTAAAAACAAAACGAGACAAACAAAAATATCTAAGCTGTTAGATACGGAGGATAGATTATAGATGGGTGGTCATTGGGTGGGGGGGGTATGCAAAATGGGTGAAGATGGTCAAAAGTATAAACTTCCAGTTATAAAATAAATAAGTCCTGGGGATGTAACATACAGCGTGGCAACTGCAGTTAATAGTACTGAATTGCATATTTAAAAGTTGCTAAGACAGTAGATCTTAGTTCTCAACACGAGAAAAAAATGTTATAACTGTGTATGGTGATGTATGTTAACTAGACTTATAGTGGTGATCATTTCACAGTATTTACAAACATCAAGTGGCATTGTACACTTGAAATTAATATAAGGCTCTATGTCAGTTATACCTCAATTTAGAAATAAATAAATAATGATTCTACCACATTCACCTTGGAATTACATGGGGCTGCAGGAAGCTATGAAGTTGCATATAATGTGTAGAATTTTATTGGGAGAGAAGTGTGTTCGAATCAACAACAGAGTTAAATGACTGCATTATTTGTTGAGACTTGAGACTGTTTCTTGCCCATGATGGGCTAGCGGTCTGTCTGCATGATGGCTGGACTACATTAAGTTGTTCACTTTGAAGCACTGTTCTTTTTTATTGAAGTGTAGTTGGTTAACAATGTTGTGTTAGTTTCTGCTGTACAGCAAAGTGATTCAGTTATATATATAAATGTATATATATACTTTTTTCATATTCTTTTCCATATGGTTTATTACAGGATATTGAGTAGAGTTCCCTGTGCTATATAGGAGGTCCTTGTTGTTCACCTATTTTATATATAGTAGTGTGTATTTGTTAATCCCAAACTCCTAATTTAACCCTCCCTCATCTCCTTTCCCCTTTGGTACTGTAAGTTTGTTCTCTATGTCTGTGAGTCTGTTTCTGTTTTGTAAATAAAGTCATTTGGGTTGTATTTTAGATTCCACATATAAGTGATATCATATGGTATTTGTCTTTCTCTGTCTGACTTAGCTCATTTAGTATTAGAATCTCTACGTCCATCCATGTTGTGAAAATGGCATTATTTCTTTTTTACGGCTGAGTAATATTCCATCATCTGTATGTACCACATCTTCTTTATTCATTCATCTGTCGATTGACATTTAGGTTATGAAGCACTATTCTTAATGCACAGCCAAAAAGACAGACATACTCAAACAGATAAAGTTTTTAAAAAATTATTGTCTATGAATGTATTAATGGATTTAAGAACATTCACAAACAAGAAGTAATTCTCAAACTGTATTTGAAAGGTGTTGGATGATTCCCTAAAACACACTTGTATGTATATCTGTGCACACACACATGTTCTCACACACACACACATCAGGCTACGTTTTTCTTTCAATATCTTCTGTGAACATCTCTAAGCATGTTTTTTCCTTAACATAGTGAGATTTGGGCATTTAAAGAGGAAGCTCCAGGCTTATAAGAAATAGCTGAGCATTTCATTTCATGTAAGAATGTAATTAAGATATGAGTATCTGGTAATTCTCTTAAGATTAACTTATTGGTATTTTATTTAAAGAACACACAGCTATCATAGTCAGGAGAAGTACATATATTCAAAATATTCTCTGGCTGGTCACTTGAGGAACATTAATGCTGAAAATTGCAAAGTAATTCACTGGTCTATTTTGAGGGAATAAAAAAATCAAGAATAAATATTACTTTCTTTTTATTTCTCAAAATAAAGTTTGCTTATATTTTCTTTCATCGAGTTAAAAGCTCATATATATATATGGCCAATGATAACATGTGGTTAAAATATGAATTATGAGCTCAGATATGAAGCAATAACTGCATGAGATTACTTGGTATATAATCTCTCATCCAAAGATACAAATATGTGAAGGGAAAAAAATGTGTTCTAAAAACAGAAAACTTTAATGCAGGTGCCTGCCATTGGCAAAGTCATATAATAAAGTAGTTGGCATTGATCTATGTTTTCGTAAACCCTGTGGTATTTTGCAGGCTTATTAGCAGAGTGTACTTTGTAAAGTTGCAGGTTTAAATGCATTTCTAAGGGTGAGTACTGCTCACAATGAAGAAATGTGTCCCCTTGCTTTTTCAGCAGTTTTTATAAATGGCTCCCCGTGGGTTTGAAAAAGAAGGCAGCTCTCAGATAAAGCTGACCTTGAGACACTCAGAGGTCCTCCACCACCTGTATAATATCAACGTGAACTGCACTGAAACCTTCAGGATTTGGGTCTTCCTCATTATAAACTAATGGAACAGCCAGAACTGAGCACAGATTGTGGTTGTTAACTACCCCTCCACTGAGAATATGTCATTTCGACCCTAATAGGAATGACAAATAATAGCACAAAAGCCCTGTAGAATCCAGGCTTCAGTTAAGGGATTTCACTGTCAGACCCAGGACACCACAAAACCCTCCTCTCTGTCTTATTCACTTCAGCCATGACACTGTTTTGTTAGTTATTTTAACACCCACAATTTACCTTTGCTTGTCTTTTGCAATACTTAACATGCAAGCCAAATATTTAGCAAGAGATTGTTTTTATTCCTTTAATAGAATGCTTCCATTTTCTCAATCTGTTTAGGTTATAGCTGTTTTTTAAATTCCCACTACATATTTCAGGAAAATCATAATCAAAGTAATTTTCATAATCATTGATGATTGCCTACACCATCAAAAACAAGCACTTGGAATTTTTAGAGGGCATGAAAGGAAAATGTGAACAAATATATGAACTTAGTAGCTAATAATGCAGTAGTTTATGCAAAGCTACTATTAGAATCATTGTCATACTGGTGGTGGTTGTCTTTATTGAAATAAAGGGCAAAAGATGGTCCATCTATTCATTGCTGCCTTTCTTTTTGTTTTCTTACATTCTTTGAATTTTAAACCACATGCATTTACCATTTGATTACTGAATACTAGTTAACTAGACGCCACGATGGTGCCTGAGCATTTATTCCCTAATTCCCCACTGCCACCCCCCTACCAGGTGGGCCATTGGTTTTTCAAGACACCAGATCTGTGGCTGGAAGACTCAAGACCATTCCAGTAGCATTGTCCCCATGGCCAAGTAGTCCCTGCTGAACTTCCTTCCCACTGAGGCCAGGCACCAAGCCTCTGCTTCCTCACCTCCCATCCTAGGGCAGAGGCTCAGGCCAGCACTGAGTTGTCAGGAGCGGGACAAGCCTGAGAGTGCAGCTGGCTGGATGGGTAGACTTTTGTGGAGTGAGAACAAGGAGAACGAAGCATGAGTCACAACTGAGAGGGATGTGGGCTGTCTCTCTGGGAATGGCTGAGCTTAGGAAAGGAAACCAGGACCGTTAAAAAGTCAGGGTCGGAGGCTTCCCTAGTGGCACAGTGGTTAAGAATCCGCCTGCCATGCAGGGGACACGGGTTTGAGTCCTGGTCCGGGAGGATCCCACATGCCGTGGAGCAACTAAGCCCGTGCGCCACAACTACTGAGCCCGCATGCCACAACTACTGAGCCCGCGCGCCTAGAGCCTGTGCTCCGCAACAAGAGAAGCCACCACAATGAGAAGCCCGCACACCACAACAAAGAGTAGCCCTGGCTCGCCGCAACTAGAGAAAGCCTGTGTGCAGCAACGAATAAATAAACACATAAATAAATAAAGTAATTCAGGGCCAAGCAGGTAAAAAGTCAGGACTGAGCAGAGATCCCTGTGCTGTTATGTAACAACCTAAATGGGAAAAGAATTTGAAAAAGAATAGATACATGTATATGTATAACTGAATCACTTTGCTGTACACCTGATACTAACACAACATTGTTAATCAACTATACTCCAATATAAAATAAAAAGTTGAAGAGAAAAAATACCCGTGACTCCTAAAACAAAAAGTCAGGGCCAAAGGTATGGCTGGTGAGCGAAAGAA
Organism: Stenella coeruleoalba; assembly: GCF_951394435.1. Lineage (NCBI taxonomy): Eukaryota > Metazoa > Chordata > Mammalia > Artiodactyla > Delphinidae > Stenella > Stenella coeruleoalba. The sequence continues at coordinate 149,129,615 of NC_137149.1, read as the reverse complement.
AGATCCAAAGCAAAACACTGAGAGGGACAGAGAAGGAGATTGAAGACTGGATGCCCGGGAGGAGCCCCAGAGCAGAGGCTTGCAGGCTGAAGGAGCTCTTTTCTGGAGCCTGCCCTGGTGCCTGGGAGCCTTGAGGACCCAGAGTCCTGTTGGAGAGCGGTCCCTCCAGGCCGCCATGCAGGGGTCAAGCCCAATCAGTCTCTGTGATCAAAGTCTCACCTATCATTCTGTTCAATATTTAAAATCCCCCAGCACGCTGGTCTAACAGGGCTTCAGAAGCCAATTTCCTCTTTCAGTTTCTCTGCTCGGAGACTCACTTGTGATGGTGGCATACCGTCTTGCCTCCAGCTGTGAATGTCCAAGTCTAACTCTCTTCCATGTGCCCAGACCTCACCCATAGGTTTTTGTTTGTTTGCGATTATGAATTTTGTTCCTGTGATATATGTAAGGACACAGGGCCAGCCTTGCTTCCGTCACTCCTCCTCCAAGACCCTGCAGTCCTGTGACTACCTTCCCAGGGTGTGGAGTGGGTATCTGCTTAACACTCCAACTCCACATACAACCCCACCACATCCTCCATCACATGTCTTTCTCACTGTTGGGATGCCCCAGGCATTCTTCCTATTGACGACTTATGCCATGCTTTCCTTTTTTGTAGCCATCTGAATTTCCATCACCTGCATAACCTTTGGGCCATATTCCCTTATGCCTGCATATCTGCTCCTGGCTCTTTGGGGCCTAAAACAGAAAGACATTCTCCAGTAAATTCAAGCAAATGAGGATTTATCATAGGACTACACCTGCATAAGCAGCTGGAACTATTGGTTCATAAAGAATCAAAGTATCTATAAGGGCACAGTTATCAATCCAGTCTGTGTGAGCCGCATAATCTTTCTTTGTTCTTCATGTCGCCTATCTCTCTCCACACCTTCACCTGCACGCTTGTATTATTTACTCCCTCAAAATTTGCGTCATATTTCATTTTGGCTTCCTATGGTTCTTCTCTCTCCTCCTCATAACTGTTTTGTTTCAAATCTCTCTTCATGTTGACAAAATTCTGGGTAAGTTTCTCAGTTCAAATACCTGGCCGCTAGATAAGACTGTTCAGCTACATTTCCTGTTGGGTCACAGATCCTAAGTTACAGGAAAGAGGTCCTTGTTCAATCTATCAATTGGTTATGCATGGATCAGATGCTTAATTTTGGACCAACTGGTTGTACAAAGGGAAAGACAGGATCACAGAAGACAGTGTGGCTGCAGATCTATTGCCTCAACAGGGCATATGGGCAGGGTGGGGACTGCGGCATCTCAAGGATACTGTTTTCCTGGTGGTATTTCTCTCTGTTTCTCTGAACGCCAAGAACTTACAGATGGCCCATTTTCAAACCCTACAACCTCATCTGGTGGCAAGGAAACTGACATAATTCATTCTTTTTAGCAATTGGTTTGATGCAGATTATAAAGAAATGCTATGTAGAGAGATCCAGAAAGATTTGTTCTTAGCAATTACTATGTAGATAAAAATGGTTTAAGCCAAGCCATGTCTTTGAAAATAATTATTCAAACACCAAGAAAATCTAGATTTATTTGTACGTAATCCATATAGAGTGAACAGCGGCAGGAAGACTGGCTCCTACAATGTTTATCTGCTAAAGATTGTAGATTTGTGTGCTACATAATTAATCATCTTTTAGAAGCCTTTAGATGATTAAGGAGAAATACCTCAGAAGCCAAATTTTCTTCCATTTTACAGATGGAGACTTATGGGACAATCTTTAATGTCCTCATTAAATATGCCAAATATTGTAGTTTGAGCGTCAGAAAGGTTCTCTATAAAATAGAGCTGAGAATAAGCAGAGCGCCATCATTTGGCCAGAAACTTTCACATCTTTTAGCTCTTTATTAAATTTTGAAGAGCTGATAAAATCCTCAAAATTGAGATGAAAACTGCTGTAAGAATAAAGTAATTATTTAAAACATTTAAAAATAGATCAGTTAAAGTAAATATTGTTATAATTTGTACACGCTTTGCACTATTCCCAGGGAATCTATTGTCAATGCTTTTTCACACTACTTGTATTTTAAAAAGAAGGTTTTGATGCTGATTCACCCCAAGTGTCAAAGGAATAGCCAAGTGAATAAATAATTTCTCTAGATCCTAAGGGAGCCTCCAAGAAAAGAAAATAAGATTCCCAGGAAATTCCTTTCTATGTAGGGTGGTGACTCAAAGCAAAGGAAGGCATCTATTTAAAATGTTGTTGACTAGCCTTTGTCATTAACCAATGGCCTCATTGAGAAATGCTATAAAAATCGTATCAGATTCAACATTCCCTTCATGTCACCATGCTGCCTGGGACATTGTCTGCTATGGTACTACGTGTCCTCCTGGTCAGGCTTAGAAAAAGACCCCCAGATTCTGAATAACTGCCTGACCTACCTCTGTCTCTCTCTTATGACTAGGCTACAGAGAGCCAGAGTTGAAGTCCTCCTGTAGAAACTTGCTGGAGACTCCGGTGTGTGTCTGTGTGCGTTCACCACACTGGCATTGGTGTGTGTACCTGCATCCTCTTCATCTTGACTCACTTGCTATTTACTTTGAGGTTTGCCAGCCAATGCAAACACCTTATGGAACAAGGTGATAAATAATGAAATAGAATGATGCTCTGCAGTGTGGCGAGAACACAGCTAGCGGCCTGTTCCCGTTCACACTGATGACCAAATCTAGGGGACAGATCGGTGATTGTGGCCCACGGGACCAGGCCCTGGCTGTGTAAACACGGTCTCAATGACACCATGGTTATCAAAACAGTCGAAAATCTGTTTTACTTTCTTAAGATTCTAGAAAGGCCATTAAAAAGCTCATGTCCCAAGTTAGACCTGCCATGTCTGTGTGACTTGCCAAGAACAGCTTCGGGACCCTACAGTCTAAACGCTGCTCACAGGGGGATTCGGCTTGACTTTCTGGAAGAACATAGCTGACCAAAACCAACATGGACCTTCGTATCTATTTTTACTTTTTACAATAATTCTTTAAATTCGTGTGAAATGCCTTGTACAACTGGCTTTGAAAACACTCTGAAAGAGGTTCCACCTAATTAATTCAGAATAATTGACAGAAATGTATTGGAATCTGAAAGAACTAAAAACTATGGACTATATCATGGAAATCTAATTATATTATTGCCAAGCGTTTATGGGACCAGAACCCACAAGTCAAATATAGGTTCTATAATATTCTGCTTTACGGAGAAGTCTAAAAACATTTTTTCAGGTTTATGAATAGTCATGGTGAAAATACTTAATGTATTAAAATATCTTATTTTTAGATGTATGATACAATGTCCCTTTGTTTTTATGGTTTATTTATTTTTATTCCTCTGTCGACAAGTTCTTTAAACCTAACCACAGCCCCGTCTGAATTGCTCCAAAGCTCAAAATTCTTGGAGGTTAAAAATATAATCAACTATATTGTATCATGGAGACTTTTTATGGTCTATTGATTTGAAATATACTGAAAAATGAGTATTTGAATCTCTATCTTTCTAAAAGTTTGCCATGGCATGTGATGTATTATGTTAAATGAGGCTGCGTGGAATTCACTCGTTAGTATTCTACTGTCATATTCAAAACTAGAAATGTTGGCAGCATTCCTAGAAATAAGGCTTCAGGAGAGCAGGTGGATTCATAAGAGGTAGACCAGTGTTTATAGGAAGGTGCACGTACAGGGGTAACTCTTGTTAAAAACGCGTCTGCGTGTTTTTCATGTCACTCTCGCTCAACTGGCTGGGAAACCACACAAAGACTTTTTGTCTCATGCACAGGATCAGACTCAAAATATTTATCAAGTTTTTCCAAAACCATACACATAACTCACTGAACGTCTAGACAGGAATAATTAGTATTTAAAGTAAAGGACAACTTATGATGAATTGTGAACCCTGGTTGATTAAATGCATGTAGATGTTTTGATATTTAAGTTCCATGAAAAACATCAGTTTCCTGAGCTGGTCTCACCCCTAAGATTCTATTTTCACTCAGTCTCACTGAATTGTCTCTCATTTCTGCCAGCCTGAGATCCCACATCTGTCAAGTTACTTTGCTGGCTGTCATCCCCACATGACTTGCTTGCCTCTTCTGTACCATCATATTTCACTGGCTTTAACTGGGATTCTCCTCTGCAGCTCACCCTGCAGGGGTGTTGCCCCTCACTCTGTTCATCTCTGCGTTACATAGATACCTACCACTTCCAGCCATCGGAAGGCTGCTCAGTACATTCTCTGTGTATGTTTCACAGGTTTGTATTGATAAGTGTCCCTAAATTTAAAAATCAAATTTCTGTGCAAATCCAGAGTGTAATTCATGTAAACTATCATTTTAATTTTATGTCCGATCGTTATATTCAAATATTTAATTTCCCCCTATTTATCGGCCCCATAAGTTAAAATGAACGTGAGAAGTATTATGCAAAAAATGTTTCTAGATGAAGGAAGTTCAGGAAGCCTGGGTTAAACCATATTAAAAAAGTTTCCTTTACTGCAGAACATTTCAGAGTTTTTATGCCCTGCAATACAGATCTCCTTTAAGTGGGGCTACAGAACACAGTATTTTCTAAAGCTATGTAACCATGAAAATTATATTTAAAATCTGTTTTGCATTGTATCCTTGGGCCACCTTGGAAAATGTTATGGTAGGTAGTTAAATGTTGAGACTAGACTCTGTGATAATACAGGAAATAAGATTTAATATTTGTTACAGTTTTGCAGATTGGTTATTTTCAAGAAATGCCATTTTAGAGAATAATCTAGTGAACTACTCATGATCATCTGAGGAGAATTTGTCCCAGAATTATTAAAGAACTTGACAATTTCACACAACTAGTGATAAAGTTAGTTCTCAAACCCTGAACATTAAATTTCAGTCTTGGGTCAGTTCTAAATGTTTGCAACCATTCAGCCTTCATGAACGTGAAATCAGCCCTGAGAAAATTGCTATAAAGCCCATGATTCTGAATGATTAAAAATATTAAATCACCATAGATATGGTGGTTCAAAGTGGTTGCAGATCTATAGTCAATAAGTTTCACTGACGTTCTCTGGATCCTAAAAGACAACATTTTAATAAAAATAAAGGCCGTTTTGACTTTCAAACTAGTGGAAAAGAATACAATTCTAAGAGGAAAGAACTAAGATTTAAAGGAAGAATAAGGATAGCATATATGATTTTATGTGGTGAAGCTATTTTTCCAAGACCTCTGAAATTGTATATCTCCATATTTCTTTCCTTGGTAGTTTTGATAACTTAGCAAAACTGAAGTAAATAGTATCCATTTCTATCAATATCAATTTCTAAATTTTGAGTCAATGATATATAATATTTTTGAAATAATTAGAAAATATGGATTCTTGAACAATATGTTAATATCCCTACTGCATAAACTAAAATACAGAAAAATTTGGTTGAAAGTAACTTACTACATCAAAAAGAAACAAAAACATAGCATATATATTGCGTTTATATAAAGCAAAATGTCTTGCTTTTGTGTGTGTGTGTGTGTGTGTGTGTGTGTGTGTGTGTGTGTATTGAGAGTACTACTACTTTTGGGTCCAAACAACTACTTTGGGCCCAAAATTATAAAACTTAAACAATATTCTGAATTATTAAAAGACAGAAAAATGTCACTCCTATTTATTGAAGATATATTAGTTGTTCACATTATAGTTTTTCAAGAGTTGAGAATTAAATATTCAGTGTCCCGAGAATTCTGGTAACTCCTTCGTCATATATCAAACTTAATAATGTGCAATGCTAGCTTGCTTCCCCTATAGGGCAGCCTGAAAATAAAACAGTTAATACAGCCTATCAACTAAAGATAACTTAACCATTTCATCAAAAGAAATTACCAGAAATAAAAGACCTCTTTCACATGATAATATTTTATCCACCTCTCAGAAACTTCTTATTAGCAAGGTTCAGAGGTCAGTTAGACAATAGCTGAGGGTCAGTTTCTGCTCCTGGTGAATCTTAAGTATGTCTTTGATCACAGTTCTGCCGGGGATTTGGTCCCATGAGGTAGCCACCTCTTTTATTTAAAAAAAAAATTTTTTTTTAACATCATTATTGGAGTATAATTGCTTTAAAATGGTGTGTTAGTTTCTGCTGTATAAAAAGTGAATCAGCTATATGTATACATATATATCCATATCCCCTCCCTCTTGCATCTCCTTCCCACCCTCCCTATCCCACCCCTCTAGGTGGTCACAAAGCACCGAGCTGATCTCCCTGTGCTATGCAACTGCCTCCCACTAGCTATCTATTTTATATTTGGTAGTGTGTATATGCCCATACCATTCTCTCACTTCATCCCAGCTTACCGTTCCCCCACCCCATGTCCTCAAGTCCACTCTATACATCGGCATCTTTATTCCTGTCCTGCCACTAGGTTCTTCAGAACATTTTTATTTTAGCTTCCATATATATGTGTTAGCATATGGTATTTGTTTTCCTCTTTCTGACTTACTTCACTCTGTATGACAGACTCTAGGCCCATCCACCTCACAACAAATAACTCAATTTTGTTTCTTTTTATGGCTGAGTAATGTTCCATTGTATATATGTGCCACATCTTCTTTATCCATTCATCTATCAATGGACAATTAGGTTGCTTCCATGTCCTGGCTATTGTAAATAGAGCTGCAATGAACATTTTGGTACCTGACTCTTTTTGAATTATGGTTTTCTCAGGGTATATGCCCAGTAGTGCGATTTCTGGGTCGTAGGGTAGTTCTATTTTTAGTTTTCTAAGGAACCTCCATACTGTTCTCCATAGTAGCTGTATCACATTACATTCCCACCAACAGTGCAAGGGGGTTCCCTTTTCTCCACACCCTCTCCAGCATTTATTGTTTGTAGACTTTTTGATGATGGCCATTCTGACTGGTCTGAGATGATATCTTACTGTAGTTTTGATTTGCATTTCTCTAATGATTAGTGATGTAGAGCATCCTTTCAGGTGTTTGTTGGAAATCTGCATATCTTCTTTAGAGAAATGTCTATTTAGGTCTTCTGCCCATTTTTGGATTGGGTTGTTTGGTTTTTTGACTTTGAGCTGCATGAGCAGCTTTTAATTTTTGTAAATTAATCCTTTGTCAGTTGCTTCATTTGCAAATATTTTCTCCCATTCTGAGGGTTGTCTTTTCGTCTTGTTTATGTTTTCCATTGCTGTGCAAAAGCTTTTAAGTTTCATTAGGTCCCATTTGTTTATCGTTGTTTTTATTTCCATTTCTCTAGGAGGTGGGTCAAAAAGGATCTTGCTGTGATTTATGTCATAGAGTGTTCTGCCTATGTTTTCCTCTAAGAGTTTTATAGTGTCTGGCCTTACATTTAGGTCTTTAATCCATTTGGAGTTTATTTTTGTGTATGGAGTTAGGGAGTGTTCTAATTTCATTCTTTTACATGTAGCTGCCCAGTTTTCCCAGCACCAATTATTGAAAAGGCTGTCTTTTCTCAATAATATATTCTTGCCTCCCTTATCAAAGAGAAGTTGACCATATGTGTGTGGCTTTATCTCTGGGCTTTCTATCCTGTTCCACTGATCTATATTTCTGTTTTTGTTCCAGTACCATACTGTCTTGATGACTGTAGCTTTGTAGTATAGTCTGAAGTATGGCAGCCTGATTCCTCCAGCTCCATTTTTCTTTCTCAAGATTGCTTTGGCTTTTTGGGGTCTTTTGTGTTTCTATACAAATTGTGAAATTTTTTATTGTAGTTCTGTGAAAAATGCCATTGGTAGTTTGATAGGGATTGCATTGAGTCTGTAGATTGCTTTGGGTGGTATAGTCATTTTCACAATGTTGATGCTTCCAATCCAAGAACATCGTATATGTCTCCATCTGTTTGTACTGGCTTTAATTTCTTCCATCAGTGTCTTATAGTTTTCTGCATACAGGTTTTTTGTCTCCTTAGGAAAGTTTATTCCTAGGTATTTTATTCTTTTTGTTGCAATGGTGAATGGGAGTGTTTCCTTAATTTCTCTTTCAGATTTTTCATTGTTAGTGTATAGGAATGCAAGAGAGTTCTGTGCATCAATTTTGTATCCTGCTACTTTACCAAATTCATTGATTAGCTCTACTAGTTTTCTGGTAGCAGCTTTAAGATTCTCTATGTACAGTATCATGTCATCTGCAAACAGTGACAGTTTTACTTCTTCTTTTTTGATGTGGATTCACTTTATTTCTTTTTCTTCTCTGACTGCTGTGGCTAAAATTTCCAAAACTATGTTAAATAAAAGAAGTGAGAGTGGGCAGGCTTGTCTTGTTCATGATCTTAGAGGAAATGGTTTCAGTTTTTCACCGTTGAGAACAATGTTGGCTGTTGGTTTGTCATATATGGCCTTTATTATGTTGAGGTAGCTTCCCTCTATGCCCACTTTCATAAATTTTTGCTGAAGTTTGTCAAAAGTTTTTCTTCATCTATTGAGATTATCATATGTTTTTTTATCCTTCAGTTTGTTAATATGGTGTATCACATTGATTGATTTGTGTATATTGAGGAATCCTTGCATCCCTGGGATAAACTTCACTTGATCATGGTGTATGATCCTTTTAATGTGCTGTTGGATTCTGTTTGCTAGTGTTTTGTTGAGGGTTTTTGGATGTATGTTCATCAGTGATATTGGTCTGTAGTTTTTTTTGTGTGTGTGTGTGACATCTTTGTCCACTTATGGTATCAGGGTGATGGTGGCCTCGTGAAATGAGTGTGGGAGTGTTCCTCCCTCTGCTATATTTTGGAAGAGTTTGAGAAGGATAGGTGTTAGCTTCTTCTAAATATTTGATAGAATTTGCCTGTGAAGCCAACTGGTCTTGGGCTTTTGTGTGTTGGAGGATTTTCAACAACAATTTCAATTTCATTGCTTGTGATTGTTGCGTTCATATTTTCTATTTCTTCCTGGTTCAGTCTTGGAAGGTTGTACTTTTCTAATAATTTGTCCATTTCTTCCAGGTTGTCCATTTTATTGCTGTATAGGTTCTTGTAGTAGTCTCTCATGGTCCTTTCTATTTCTGCAGTGTCAGTTGTTACTTCTCCGTTTTCATTTGTAATTCTGTTGACTTGAGTCTTCTCCCCCCCCATTTTTTTTTTGATGGGTCTGGCTGATGGTATATCAACTTTGTTTATCTACACAAAGAACCAGCTTTTAGTTTTGTTGATCTTTGCCATTGTTTCCTTCGTTTCTTTTTCATTTATTTCTGGTCTGATCTTTATGATTTCTTCCCTTCTGCTAACTTTGGGGTTTTTCTTTTGTTTTTCTTTCTCTAATTGCTTTAGATGTAATGTTAGGTTGTTTATTTGATATTTTTCTTGTTTCTTGATGCAGGATTTATTGCTATAAATGTGCCTCTTTGAGGTGCTTTTGCTGCATCTCATAGACTTTGGGTTGTCCTGATTTCATTGACATTTTTTCTAGGAATTTTTTGATTTCCTCATTGATTTCTTCAGTGATCTCTTGGTTATTAAGTAGTGTATTGTATGGCCTCCATGAGTTTGTATTTTTTACAGATTTTTTACCTGTAATTGATATCTAGCATCATAGTGTTGTGGTCAGAAAAGAGACTTGATACGATTTCAATTTTCTTAAATTTACCAAGGCTTGATTTGTGGCCCAAGATATGATCTATCCTGGAGAATGTTCCATGGACACCTGAGAAGAAACTGTATTCTGTTGTTTGGGATGGAATGTCCTATAAATACCAATTAAGTCCAGGTTGTTTAACATGTCATTTAAAGCTTGTGTTTCCTTATTTATTTTCATTTTGGATGATCTGTCCATTGGTGAAAGTGAGGTGTTAAAGTCCCCTACTATGATTGTGTTACTGTTGAGTTCCCCTTTTATGGCTGTTAGCATTTGCCTTATGTATTGAGGTGCTCCTATGTTGGGTGCATAAATATTTACAATTGTTCTATCTTCTTCTTGGATTGATCCCTTGATCATTACTTAGTGTCCTTCTTTGTCTCTTGTAATAGTCTTTATTTTAAAGTCTATTTTGTCTGATATGAACATTGCTATTTCAGCTTTCTTTTGACTTCCATTTTAATGGAATATTTTTTGCATCCCCTCACTTTCAGTCTGTATGTGTTTCTAAGTCTGAAGTGGGCCTCTTGTAGACAGCATTTATATGGGTCTTGTTTTTGTATCAATTCAGCCAGTCTGTGTTTTGGTTGGGGCATTTAATCCATTGAATTTTAAGGTAGTTATCGATATGTATGTTCCTATTAACTTTTTCTTAATTGTTTTGGGTTTGTTATTATTGGTCTTTTCCTTCTCTTGTGTTTCCTGCCTAGAGAAATTCCTTTAGCATTTGACGTAAAGCTGGTTTGGTGGTGCTGAGTTCTCTTACCTTTTGCTTGTCTGTAAAGGTTTTAATTCCTCCATCGAATCTTAATGAGATCCTTGCTGTGTAGAGTAATGTTGGTTGTAGGCTTTTCCCTTTCATCATTTTAAATATGTCCTGCCACTCCCTTCTCGCTTGCAGTTTCTGCTGAAAGATCAGCTGTTAATCTTATGGGGTTTCCCTTGTATATTATTTTTTGCTTTTCCCTTGCTGCTTTTAATATTTTTTTCTTTGTATTGAATTTTTGATAGTTTGATTAATATGTGTCTTGGCATGTTTCTCCTTGGATTTTTCCCATATGGGACTCTCTGCGGACTTGATTGACTATTTCCTTTCCCATGTTAGGGATGTTTTCAAATAATCTCTTCAAATATTTTCTCAGACCCTTTCTTTTTCTCTTCTTCTTCTGGGACCCCTATAATTTGAATGTTGGAGCATTTAATGTTGTCTCTCAGGTCTCTGAGACTGTCCTCAATTCTTTTCATTCTTTTTACTTTATTCTGCTCTGTGGGAGTTTTTCCTACTATTTTATCTTTGAGGTCACTTATCTGTTCTTCTGCCTCAGTTATTCTGGTTTTGATTCCTTCTAGAGTAGTTTTAATTTCATTTATTGTGTTGTTCATCATTTTTTTTTTTTTTTGGCTGTTTAGTTCTTCTAGGCCCTGTTAAACATTTCCTGTATTTTCTCCATTCTATTTCCAAGATTTTGGATCATCTTTCCTATCATTACTCTGAATTCTTTTTCAGGTGGACTATTTCCTCTTCATTTGTTGGGTCTGGTGGGTTTTTACCTTGCTCCTTCTTCTGCTGCATATTTCTCTGTTTTCTCATTTTGTTTAACTTACTGTGTTTTCTATCTCCTTTTCACAGGCTGCAGGTTTGTGTTTCCTGTTATTTTTGGTGTCTGGCCCCAGTGGATGAGGTTGGTTCAGTGGCTTGTGAAGCCTTCCTGGTGGAGGGTACTGGTGCCTGTGTTCTCGGGGTGGGGCTGATCTTGTCCTTCTGGTGGGCAGGGCCAAGTCTGGTGGTGTGTTTGGGCTGTCTGTGAACTTAGTATGACTTTAGACAGCCTCTGTGCTAATGGGTGGGGTTGTGTTCCTGTCTTGCTAGTTTTTTGGCATGGGGCATACAGCACTGGAGCTTGCTGGCTGTTGGGTGGAGCTGGGTATTAGTGTTGAGATGAAGATCTCTGTGAGAGCTCTCACTGATTGATATTATGTGGGGCTGGGAGTTTTCTGGTCGTCCAATGTCCTGGACTTGGCTTTACCACTTCAGAGGCTCAGGCCCAACACCGGCCAGAGTACCAAGACCCTGCCAGCCACATGGCTCAGAAGAAAAGGAAGAAAGAAAAAAACAAAAATAAAAGCAAAAATTGAACAGAGAGAACCCTAGGGTAAATGGTAAAAGCAAACCTATACATACAAAATCACACAAAAAAGCATACACATACACTCACAAAAAAGAGGAAAAGGTGAAAAAATATATATATAGATTAAAAACAAAGGAAGAGAGCAACCCCACCAATAAACAAATCAACCAATGATAATAAACACTAAATACTAAACTAAGATAAACATAAAACCAGAAACAAATTAGATGCAGAAAGCAAACCCCAAGTCTACAGTTGCTCTCAAAGTCCACCACTTCAATCTTGGGAACATTCGTTGTCTATTCAGGTATTCCACAGATGGAGGGTACATCAAGTTGGTTTTGGGTATTTAATCCACTGCTCCTGAGGTTTCTGGGAGGGATTTCCCTTTCTCTTCTTTGTTCGCACAGCTCCTGGGGTTCAGCTTTGGTTTTGGCCCTGCCTCTACATGTAGGTTGCCCTCAGGACTCTGTTCCCCGCCCAGAAAGGAGGGAGTTAAAGCAGAGGCTGATTAGGGCTCTCTTGCTCGCTCAGGCCAGGGAGAGGGAGGAGTTCGGTAGTTATAATTGGAATGTGAGGTGAGCCTGCGGTGGCAGAGGTCAGTGTGATGTTGCAACAGCCTGAAGCACGCCGTGCGTTCTCCCAGGGAAGTTGTCCCTGGATCCCGGAACCCTGGCAGTGGTGGGCTGCACAGGCTCCCAGGAGGGGAGATGTGGATAGTGACCTGTGCTTTCACACAGGCTTCTTGGTGGCTGCAGAAGCAGCCTTAGTGTCTCATGCCCATGTCTGGGGTCCATGCTGTTAACCGTGGCTCACACGCATCTCTGGAACTCATTTAGGTGGTGCTCTGAATCCCCTCCCCTTGCACACCCTGAAACAATGGTCTCTTGCCTCTTAGGCAGGTCCAAACTTTCTCCCGGACTCCCTCCCGGCTAGCTGTGGTGCACCAGCCCCCTTCAGGCTATGTTCACACAGCCAACCCAAGTCCTCTCCCTGGGGTCTGACCTCTGAAGCCCAAGCCTCAGCTCCCAGCCCCCACCTACCCCAGTGGGTGAGCAGAGAAGTGACTTGGGCTGCTGAGTGCTATTTGGCACTGATCTTCTGTGAGGGAATGTCTCCACTTTGCCCTCTGCACCCCTGTTGCTGTGCTCTCCTCCGTGGCTCCGAAGCTTCCCCCCCGTATCCCCCATCTTTGCCAGTGAAGGGGCTTCCTAGTGTGTGGAAACCTTTCCTCCTTCACAGCTCCCTCCAGAGGTGCATGTCCCATCCCTATTCTTTTGTCTCTCTTTTTTCTTTTGCCCTACCCAGGTACGTGGGGATTTTCTTGCCTTTTGGGAGGTCGGAGGTCTTCTGCCAGCATTCAGTAGGTGTTCTGTGGGAGTTGTTCCACATGTAGATGTATTTTTGGTGTATTTGTGGGGAGAAGGTGATCTCCATGTCTCACTCCTCTGCCACCTTGAAGGTCTCTGTTAGATTTTTAATTGCAGTTTTAATTTCATTATTTGTGATTGGTCTGTTTATATTTTCTATTTCTTCCTGGTTCAGTCATGGGAGACTGTACCTTTTTAAGAATTTGTCCATTTCTTCCAGGTTGTTCATTTTATTGGCATAGAGTTGCTTGGAGTAGTCTCCTATGATTCCTTGTATTTCTGTGGTGTCAGTTTTAATTTCTCCTTTTTCATTTCGAATTTTATTGATTTGAATCTTCTCCCTTTTGCTCTTAATGAGTCTGGCTAAAGGTTTATCAATTTTATCTTCTCAAAGAACCAGCTTCTCATTGATTCTTGCTATTGTTTTCTTCATTTCTATTTCATTTATTTATGCTCTGATTTTTATGATTTCTTTCCTTCTACTAACTTTGGGGTTTTTTGTATTTCCTTTTCTAGTTCTTTTTGGTGTAAGTTTATATTGTTTATTTGAGATTTTTCTTGCTTCTTGAGGTAGGATTGTATTGCTATAAACTTCCTTCTCAGAAGTCTTAGAGTTTCTGCTGAAAAATCAGCTGATAACTTTATGGGGTTTCCCTTGTATATTATTTTTGCTTTTCCCTTGCTACATTTAATATTTTTTCTTTCATTTTAATTTTTGTTAGTTTGATTAATATGTGTCTCGGCATGTTTCTCTTTGGGTTTATTCTGTATGGGACTCTCTGTTCTTCCTGGACTTGGGTGGTTATTACCTTTCCCATGTTAGGGAAGTTTTTGACTATAATCTCTTCAAATATTTTCTCAGCTACTTTCTCTTTCTCTTCTTCTTCTGGGACCCCTAAAATTTGAATGTGGTGTGTTTAGTGTTGTCCCAGAGGTCTCTGAGACTGTCCTCATTTCTTTTCATTCCTTTTTCTTTATTCTGCTCTGCTGTAGTTATTTCCACAATTCTGTCTTCCAGCTCACTTATTTGTCCTTCTGTCTCAGTTTTTCTGCTACCGATTCCTTCTAGGGTATTTTAAATTTCATTTATTGTGTTGTTCATCATTGTTTGTTTGGTCTTTAGCTCTTCTAGGTCCTTGTTAAACATTTCCTTTATTATTAACATTTAAATATCTAATGTTTTATAGGTGCCAGTTTGCCTAATTGTTTCATAATAATTGTGTCATTTATATGCACAGTGTATAAGAGGTAGAAGTATAGTTTTTCTTTTTTTTTTTTGGTTTTTTTAGTAATACATACAAATATTTTAAGTAACCAGAGCTCTAACAGCAAAATTTGTAGGAGGGATATACAATCCTAGAGAAGGGTAAATGGCCCCAAGGTTTTAACCTGAGTCTACATGTACAAATTCCAGGATAAGAGGGTGAGTTAGTATTCTTCAATTTAGACAGAATAATAAAATAACAAGAATTTGATGATTACAAATAGTTGGCAGACTTTGAGAGATATGGCAGAAAGAAATCTGATGTAGTAGAGTCCCTTGTCACTAAAAGTTCATGAGAATACAAGGAAAAATAAACCCAGTAAATAAATAAGTAAATACTGGAGCCAAGACTGGAACAAAGAAATGTCTGGTCACCAAAAATGCATTGTCAGCCATTGGAGGATGCCAAAGCCATTTCCTTCCTAAAAGGTGATAGAACCAGATACCCTCTTGGAAGCAACGTAAGAGGCTTGCATTCAAGGCCAGGACCCTCTGGGTGTTCACAATCCTCGTGGATTAGAAAAATTCCATTTTGTGGCCAGTTAGTTGGAGATCTTGTCATCTGTATGAGGCTTGGGTGGGAAGAAAAGTCACCCCTGAGTAAAAGGATCCTTGACTTGCACTAAGCATGAATACAGGCAGGGCTGGCTACAGACCTGTTGAACTCAGAACAGAATGAATGTGCAGTGCTGCCTGTTTAAAAAGGAAGAACAAAAGCAACATCAAAGTTACTAAAATATCAAACTTTTATCTTTCTTTCATATTATCTCTCTGACTTGTCCTGGGGTATTTTGTTCAATATTTAATATCTTACTAGGTAAAAAATTTTAATTACTAGCAGGAATTTTACATTTCATATTTAGAGTGTGCTCTAACATTTTCAATGCAAATATGCATGCTTATTCAGTGCAAAGAATCACAGATCCCACAATCCATGTTGTCTAACTCACATGTGCATGTGTATTTCATTCCACCAAAATAGTGGAAACACCACACAAAACTCAACTGTGTTTATTTCACTTCTAGGTACACACACATTCTACCCACATGGCTATCTAAGCATATGCACAATGAAATAAGCACTGGAAGGAAAAGGAACTATGGGATTCCCTATATTTCCCTTTCCTTCTATGATTTTCAGTGTAGGTGGTTAGGTTAAATTAAAACAGTAAGAAAGGATTTGATAGGGCTCCTTGGTCATTTGTGGTTCTTAGAATTCCGTTGTGTCTCTTCTGTTTGATGTGAACTCTGGTTTGGACACATGGATGGCCTCTTTGTGCTGTCATCACTTGTACTTGATCAAGTGTAGATGGACAAGGCTTCCCTTGGCTTGAGTTTTGTAGAAGTCCTGTGTCCGGTGGGTGCACAGAAATTCTGTGCTCAGGAGGCCTTGTGAACACCATCTGAGAACAGGGCAACAAGGACAGCTGGGTGCCTAGACTGTGTGTATCTTCTCTGCACCATTGTCCCATTAGACTTCACTTCAATACAACTTCAAAGGTAAAATGATTGAGTTTCAAGAAGGTGACTGCTGAATATTAAACTAAACCTGGAGCTCTTCAAGCAAAGGGCGGGCCCTGGGAGGCTGAGCACATCTCATAACTATTCATTCATTACAAATGGTGGTGCCAACCCACATGCATAAAGAAAGGTAACCACGGGCGCCGAGATTAAGGCAAAGCACTCAGGTACATGGGGACCATTCACAGGTTCCCACATGCATAAAGAAAGGTAACCACGGTGCCGAGATTAAGGCAAAGCACCCAGGTACATGGGGACCATTCACAGGTTCCCACATGCATAAAGAAAGGTAACCACGGGTGCCGAGATTAAGGCAAAGCACTCAGGTACATGGGGACCATTTACAGGTTTCTAGTCATAGCATTTTTTGTTTTACAGACATGGAACAGAAAATCATAAAGTAGAAAATTTAAAGCCCAAAGCATCCAGTGTGGTGGGCAGGACCCTCGATCCTTTGCAGATTTAACAAGAACAAATAATAGGGAGTAGGGAGAAAGCAGAGCCCTGCACATGCCCCCTGCGCACAACACCACCTAAGGGGTGGGCACACCACGTAAGCCAGCCCTCCGGCTGACCCCTGGACACACCCCTGCCCTCACCCCATGTAAGGAAGCAGCTCGCCCCGCCTCGGGGAGTGAGCAAAGGAACCTGTTGTTTGCTCTCGCTCCCCACTCCTGCAGCAGGGACGCCAATAAAGCCTGGCCTGACTTTCTTAACGGGCCTCTGATCAATTTCTATTTGTTGGAGAAGGCCAAGAACCCTGGTCAGTACCAAAATCTCTAAACGTAGAGAGTTTTCATGGGCTGGTTGCAGAATAGCAAGTCTGAAAGTGGTGCTTGGGCTGGCCTGGAGGACAGCAAACACCCGTGTCCTGACTCGCCCATGGAGCCATGTGGCAAGGAGCTGTTGGCAGCCTCCAGGAGCTGGCGGGCAAACAAGGGCTTCAGTCAGACAACCACAAGGAAGCAACTCTGCCAACAGCCGGTGAGCTTGCGGGAGGATTCCGGGCCCTGGATGGAAACCGCAGCCCTGGCTGACACCTTGCTGTCTGCCTGGAGACTCTACCTAGGATGTGGCTGGACTTCTGACCTACAGAAACTGAGAAGTGATAAATGTCTGTTGGTATAAGCCACTACGTTTGTAGCAATTTGTTATGCAGCCATGGAAAGCTGCTGTATCCAGGAATAACATTTTGGCTTATATCCTGATAGATTTATCTTTTATAGCTTTTTCCTTATGTACACATGTATATATGTTTTTCATAAAATGGAATTATCCTTTTCATTTAATCTTTTTTATATTTATTGTGATGATGAACATTTTTCACCCATTAACCAGTTTTACCACACTGTTAAAAAATAAAAATAAACAGATCTCATACCCAGGAAGCCAAGTCCAGGTACAGAGTCAAAATGTGTACTACCTGCAGGGTATCAGAAATAAAACCAATAGATGACCAAAAACTAGTGCAGAATTATTGAAACCACTGGAGGAAGCAAACTTGAAACTTCGATAGTATTAGTGGAAAATAATCAAGTTCATTTATTTTTAGTAGACCTAAGCATTTTGTTTAAATAGCAATGTATCAAGTAAGATCCAAACAACAGTCTGAACATGGCATAATGTTTTTCTTTTTTTCTTTCTTTCTTTTTTTTTTTTGCGGTACGCGGGCCTTTCACTGTTGTGGCCTCTCCCGTTGCGGAGCACAGGCTCCGGATGCGCAGGCTCAGCGGCCATGGCTCACGGGCCCAGCCGCTCCACGGCACGTGGGATCTTCCCGGACCGGGGCACGAACCCGCGTCCCCCGCATCAGCAGGACTCTCAAAGACTGCGCCACCAGGGGAGCCCTGTTTTTCTATTTTTAAAAGAATTTAAGATATTGAAGTTTAACATAACATAACACAAAAGTGCATAATTTGTAACGACATCCCAGGGATAGCTTACAAAGTGAGCACAGCTGGGCGAGCAGCTCCTCCAGGTCCATCGACAAATTCTTACATCTTCTGTCCAAAAGGTAACCACTGTCATGATTTCTAGGCTATAAAATTTGCTGTTTTTCAAGTTTGAATTCAATGCAATCGTGTGTTCTGTATCTGGCTTCCTTTGTACATTTTGTTTGAAACTCATAAAAGTTGTTGCATGTAGCTATAATTGAGTTATTTTTATTTCTGTAGAGTGAACCATTTACAATGCAATTTATTTCCTGTTCTATAATCGATGCATATTTCCACTAGAGGCCAATATGAAAATGCTGCTATAAACATTTAGGTATATGTCTTTGGATGCACATATATACACACTTCTGTTTCCCGGGAATGGAATTGCTGGGTCTTAGACTATATGTGTATTAAACTTTCTAGTTACTGCCCAAGAGTTTCAGAGTGTAGATAACAGTTTATACTCTAATCAGCAAAGTCTGAGGGATCCAGTTACTCCAACAATACTTTGTATTTTTTTTTTGTTCTATTTTGGGGGTATCATTTTCACTTGCATTTATGATACTACTTATGATTTTAATCAACTTGTCGTGGGTCTATCATAGATAAGTGTGTGACCTGCCTTTTTTATTGGATTGTCTTTTTCTTATTATTCATACTAGTTCTTCATAAATTCTGCGTTTAAGCCCTATGATAATTATGTGTGTTTGCCAAGATATTCTCCATCTTGGTTTACTAGGGCTGCTGTGACAAAACACCACAGATTTTTGTGTCTTAAAATCAGACATTTATTGTGTCACAGCTCTGGAGGCTGGAAGTCCAAGATCAAGGTGTTGGCAGGGCTGGTTTCCTCTGAGGTCTCTCTCCTTGGCTTGCAGACGGCCGCCTTCTTGCTGTGCCCTCACATGGTCTTTCCTTTACGTGTGGGCATCCCTGGTACCTCTCTGTCCAAATTCCCTCTTCTCATAAAGACATAAGTCAGACTGGGCTACAGCCCTGACTAACAGCCTCATTTAACCCTAATCCTCTTTTGAAAGGTCCTGTCCCCAAGTATGGCCACATTCTGAAGTAGTGTTAGGGCGTTAGGGCTTCAACATTTGCATTCTGAAGGGGATACAATGAAGCCCGTAACCTTCTCCTTTTCTGTAAGATATCAAACATTTGAAATTTGTTGAAATTCACTCCGGTTTTCAGTTTTGCTCAATTCAGGAAAATGTTTCATATAAATTTGAAAAGACTATGTATTCTGCAACAGTTGAGTTCAAATTATTATATATGTAAATTAGGTTATGTCTGTTAATTGCATTTTCAGTTTCAGAAAGATTCTGATTTTTGTCTACTTTTTCAATCATTACTGAAAGATTCTTTTTTAATCTCCTACTCTGGTTTTGGGTTTGGCCATTTTTCCTTTAGCTTTATCGATTTATGATTTTATATTTTGAGGCTATGCTTTTAGATGCATACAAATGTAGAATTATCGTATCTTTTGGGGGACTTGAATCTTTTGTCATTATGAAATATTACAATTTTTACTTTACATTTTGAGATAATTTCAAAATTACAGAAAAGTTGTGAGAGCCATACAAATAATTCTCACATTCCTGCTGCTCAGTGAACAATTCAAGTTTTGCCTTTGGTCCACTGATGCCCTTTATAGGAGAGGACTCAACGAAGGGGCCACTCACTGTCTGCACTTGTCACACCACCCTGGTCCTCCTCCATCTGGGACAGTTCTCCCTTCCTTCCTTCCTTAACAATCTTGGATCCTGTAGCTAGAGGTTACACTCCAAGAAAAGCCCTTAGAGTTTAATAAAAATATTTATTATATCTGTATATTGTTGAGTCTGCACACAGTGGAAGCAGGTCCTTTTTATGCCTCAGAATAAGGCATAGTCATAAACTTCTGAAAGGAAAGCACGTGTTATGTTTTACAGCTGAGAGGAATGTGACTTCCTGAACAGTGGAGGTGATTCTGTATCCAGTTATATTAAACTTACATTCTTCAGGTTGCACCTCCTTCAGAATGTCAACACAGAGCAGGGATGACAATACACTAGGACTACACAGAAAGTTGTAGTTTACAAAGTACTTTCATAATACAAACACAATCCTGTAAATTAGTATATTATCTCCACTTTATTTTGTGGAAACTGAGTTAAGGTGCCTTTTACAGAAGCATGAATTTATTACTTTATTGAATAGCTGGGCTCAATGAGCGAATGCAGGACTCCTTCTCCATCTCATCTCTGAAAAGAAGAGTCCACCTCTTCACCTTCAATTTTAAGAACAAACTCCATTTCAGTAAATATGACTCACTTTTAGGTTCTATATAGAACCAATCAATATAGTTCAAAATTGCAAGCTTGCATCTAATTAAAGCTCTTCTTTCAATATCCCTGTCACCTTCCACCAATTCAGGCCCTAAATGTCCGAATAGGGTTCAGACATTGTTGTCAGTAGTTTAAGTCTTCTTCCTTCTATTAGAGGAAACAGGCATACGCTTTACTTATATAATAATGCCTTTTTCATTCTTTTCTTTGTGACTAAGATGTAATGGCTGTTGATGACAGTTTTATGACGTGGGTTCAAATCCCCCGCTCTTTGGCGGAGGTATAAGTGAGTTTATAAGAGTGGGGCCCCCTGCACACCTCCAGACATAAACAATAGTCTCCCCTGCTGCCCCTGGCAGCCCTCCTGATATGACTGAACATAACTCCCACTTGTATTTTATGGAGACCCCTCATTCTTAAAGGCCTTTCTCTTGGACAAGATACCTTCAATGGTTGTGTTCATTTTCAATTACTGCATACAAAGTGCCACAAACGTAGCAGCTTAATACAACATACCCTTATTATCTTACAGCTTCTGTGGGTGAGGGGTTCAGGCACTGCTTAGTTGGGTCCTCTCCTTGGGGTTTCACAAGTCTGCAGGCAGAGTCAGATAGGTGCATTCTTACCTAGAGGGTCCAGTGGAGGAGGATGTATGTCCAAGCTTACTCAGGTTGCCGGAAGGAGTAGCACAGATGCCTCAGCTTCTCACAGGCTGTCAGAGAGAAGCTCCCTTCTGCTCTTGAAGGCATCCTCAGCTCCTAGAAGACCTTGCAGGTCTCTGTCCACACGGACTTCCTAACATGGCCACTTATTTCCTGTAGCCAGCAAGGAGAGTCTGCAGCAACGCAGAGTCTTGTACAATGTAACACAACTGCTGGAATGACACCTCAGCATCTTTGCCATGTTTCATTGGCTACACAAGTCACAGGTTCTGCCACACTCAAGGGGAAGGGATTACACAAAGGTTGAAACCAGAAAGAAACTTAGAGTTTGCCCATCATAATGGCTTAAAACATTTGTCATCTTTCTGTCAAGTCCATGGGAAACTCATGGATGCTTTTGTATTTTTCTAATAAATGTATGTCAGAGGTTTTATTTAACTTGATAATTAACAGGTGAACTTTTAAGCTATTACGACCAATTCAAAGAAAAACACATACACATAGGCAATCGGGAATGCTGAAGATGATTTATAAAAAGAAGAAAGACTGGTGCATATTCACAGGACAATAATCACCTGCATTCCATCAGACTTAATTCATTTGCATTTTTATGGGCAAGAATTGTTTGCATTGCTATACATTTTCTTAAACTTACAAGAGATATAAAATAGCTCCAATACAATGAAGGGTGTGGTCTCTATAGAATAAAGTAACCCAGAAGTGTGCACTAGACAAGACACACAGTTATCTTTTCTTTTTGTCTAGTTCAAAGTCTTCCACATTTTTTTCTTGAATCAGCAAAGATATCCTCAGGACTATTCATCGTCATAGGAGTGAGAAAACTATAATCAACCCAGAACAAGAACAGGAGAGGATTGGTTAAATAAATATATTATTTATTATAGATAAAAATATCAAGTAGCTATAAAAGTGATATCAAAGAACAACATCTAATGATATGGAAAGATTTTTAAGACATCTGTAGTGGACAGAAGATGCATTCAGCATCTGTTTACTGTGCACCGCTCTAGATCAATCAGATTACACGGGCATGTCATTCATGAGCCTTGTTAACTAATGATAATACTACAATATGAATAGCAGTTATCTCCAGAGGTAGAATTAGACATTTTAATTGGTTAGATTTTGCTGACTTTTATTTTTCAAATGACTACTTTACGATGAAAAGGTTTTCCTTGGAGACAAGGAAGCATACAAATTATGCAGGAAAAAAAAAATCACTGAGGACATATTCCGTGCCAGCTCCACAGAAGGATAAATCACACAGAGTGTTTCTGCTCGAGGAAGTAGAAGTCAGGGGAAGAGACGCAGCGTCAACTCCTAATTGGGGTAAACCATAAAGCATGTGAGGAAAAGCACAAACCGACAGCCTCTGACGAACGGTGGTGGGGTCAGGGGTGCAGCGTGGACTTGAGGGAGGAACTCAGAAAGAGGGGCTGCCAAAGCAGGACTGGGAACCATAAATTAGAGTTAGCGATGGAGAGAAGAGGAGCGGGGGGCAGAGAAGAGAGTCTACACAGCACTCCACAGTCTAGGTGGAGGCAGCCTGGCTCACTTGTTTGTTTTTCTGTGTAAGATACAAAGGTCTAGTTTTTACACATGAAAAGGATGAGAGCAGAATAGGCAACCCCAGATGTGCCCTTTGCCATGTGGACCATTTGGAGCAGAAGGCAATCAAGACCCAGCAGACGCAAGAAAACCTTTTACCTTTCCCTAAACTGCCCAGAAGAACTTAGATGGGGGCCTGGCCCAAAATGAGAGCTGTTTACAGAGGTAACTTTTCATGGACTTAGCTGCATGGTAGGGCAGATACCTGATTACCGTCTGCTTTTTTCATCTCCCTGCAAATTGCCCTCCTGCCCTTTGAAGCCCTACCACATCTCTCAGCTCAGGATAGCACAGAAGCCTCAATTGCCTCAATTACATTTGGGTCTCATATTTTTATGGGACTCCCATACTTACAAAATTAAATTCATTTTTCTCCTGTTAATCTGTCTTACGTCAATTTAATTATTAGACCAGCCAAAAAACCTGGAAAGGTAGAAGAAAAATTTTTCTGCCCCTACAATATACATATGACTGCTTAAAAATACCAAATAAACTCGCAGTTTGGGATTAACATATACACACTACTATATATAAAATAGATAAACAACAAGGTCCTACTGTATAGCACAGGGAACTGTATTCAATATCTTGAAATAACCTATAATGGAAAAGAATCTGGAAAAGAACATATATGTATATATGTATAACTGAATCACTTTGCGGGACACCTGAAACTAACACAACATTGTAAACTGCCTATACTTCAGCTAAAAAAATAGTTAAAAATTAAAAAATATTTCAAGACCCAATTTAAAAACACTTGGCTTGGATCAATATCAAAAAAACACACAACCTAACCCAAAAATGGGCAGAAGACCTAAATAGAAATTTCTCCAAAGAAGATATACAGATTGCCAACAAACACATGAAAGGATGCTCAACATCACTAATTATTAGAGAAATGCAAATCAAAATTACAATGAGGTATCACCTCACACCATTCAGAATGGCCATCGTCAAAAAATCTACAAACAATAAATGCTGGAGAGGGTGTGGAGAAAAGGGAACCCTCTTGCACTGTTGGTGGGAATGTAAATTGATACAGCCACTATGGAGAACAGTATGGAGGTTCCTTAAAAAACTAAAAATAGAAATACCATCTGACCCAGCAATCCTACTACTGGGCATATACCCTGAGAAAACCATAATTCAAAAAGAGTCATGTACCACAATGTTCACTGCAGCCCTATTTACAATAGCCAGGACATGGAAGCAACCTAAGTATCCCTTGACAGATGAATGGATAAAGAAGATGTGGCACATATATACAATGGAATATTACTCAGCCATAAAAAGAAACGAAACTGAGTTATTTGTAGTGAGGTGTATGGACCTAGAGTCTGTCATACAGAGTGATGTAAGTCAGAAAGAGAAAAACAAATACTGTACGCTAACACATATATATGGAATCTAAAAAAAAATAATGGTTCCGAAGAGCCTGGGGGCAGGACAGGAATAAAGATGCAGATGTAGAGAATGGACTTGAGGACACAGAGAGGGGGAAGGGTAAGCTGGGACGAAGTGAGAGAGTGGCATGGACATATATACACTACCAAATGTAAAATAGATAGCTAGAGGGAAGCAGCCGCATAGCACAGGGAGATCAGCTCGGTGCTTTGTGACCACCTAGAGGGGTGGGGTAGGGAGGGTGGGAGGGAGACGCAAGAGGGAGGAGATATGCGGACATATGTATATGCAGAGCTGATTGCTTTGTTATAAAGCAGAAACTCACACACCATTGTAAAGCAATTATACTCCAATAAAGATGCTAAAAACAAAACAAAACAAAAAACACTTGGTTTTTGTGCTTCCATAGCGCCTTGGAAATGCTTCTGTCCTTGTGCTAGTTTGATTAAATAAAATTTTATGTCTACCTGCCTGTCTTTTCTGACAAATCTTAAACTAGTTGAGGGCGGAATCCAGGTCTGCTTTTTTCCAAGACCATATGTAGTGCTATACACATAGTAGGAGGTTCTTAAATACCTATTAACTGAAACAAAAACAATAAAAGAGGGCAAGATATTACAGTATGGTTTCTCTGTAAACTCATGGATTCTTGACCTACCATACTGGGCTGTTGCAGCTCCCCTGATGGCCGTGTTCATCCCTGTCATCTTAGTGACTCATTCCTCCTAGACCTTAAGACCTGCTGGATGGGGTGTTAGTATCTGTGATACTGTGATTGATGATAAGTAATACAAGTTTGGTCTTCTTTCCTATTCCTGGCGGAGAGCTTCTAAAACCTCTGGAGTTTCCTATGTGATAAGAGCCATAAAGATGTTTGCCACGTTACTGAGGAGATTTCTGGAAAGCAACTAGGTAGCCTAAGTTTGGAGGCTGTTTGCAGGGAACCCAATCCTGTAATTGGAGATTGGAACTTCTCATCCCCTGACTCCTGGGATGGGGAAGGGGCTGGAGGTTGAACCATCATCAATGGCCAATGATTTGATCAATCGTGACTGTGTAATGAAGCCTCTGTGAAAACCCCAAAGGACGGGGTCCAGAGAGCTTCAGTGTTGGTGAACACGTGGAGATTTGGGGAGAGTGGTGAGCTCAGGGCATGGAAACCCCTGCCCCGTGCGTCTCTTCCATCTGGCTGCTGTGGCGCTACGTCCTTTTACAAGAAACTGATCATCTAGTAAGTAAAATGTTTCTGAGTTCCATGAGCCGTTCTAGCAAATTAATTGAACTAGATGAGGGGCGATTGGGACCTCTGACCTACAGCCCGTGGGTCATACACACAGATGGCCATCTGGACTTGCTGTTGGCACCTGAAGGTGGGCAGTGCTGCCTTGTGGGACTGAGCAACCTGTGGGGTCTGATGCCATCTCCAGGTAGACAGTGTCGGAACTGAGTTGACTTGTAGGACCACCAGCTGGTGTTGGAGAATCATTGTGGGGGGACCACCCATCCCCCTCACGTCACTGGAATTGGGCTGCAGAACCTTCTAGTATTCATAGCTAGGTATCTAAGGGACTTAGGTGTGGCTTATAAGAGATTTCATGCCTGCGTATAATTCAAGATTCCCTTCGCACACCCCCACTGCCACTCTCCACCAGCTCACCACCCCGTCTCTGCTGTGGGGACACAGCGGGAGTGGGCGCCCTCTTTCCTGTGGCTTCGACTCATCCCTGAGTGATGGGCTATTGGAGACACATCACGGTGTCAGGAGGTGTGCAGGAAGCATGGGGAGCGAATAGCGAAACAGCCACCATTTCCAGCCTCAGACTCCATATGCTCTCCTCTGTTCTGCTTTCCATTTGCTCTCTGAATGGGCTAGTTGGGACCGTGAAGGTGGCATCATCTATGTGGTAGGCAGCCCCTGGGGAGGCTGCCTTCTGGCATTTAGCCCCTTGTGGTACCCCCTCTGCTTGAGCGAGGGCTGATCTTTCCAATTTCTAGGGACTAGCACGTGGCAGAAGTGATGGGCTGCCTCCCCTGAGATCAGGCTCCAAAAGGACGACGACTTCTATCTTGTCCCCTCTCCCGCTCATGCTCCCTCCATCTGAGACAAGTCCCCTGCCATGTTTTAGCCGCTTTCTGGAAAGTTCTGCATGACAGGAAGCTGATCTCTCCAGCCGGCCATCTGGAGGTTTCCCTTCACCCTGGAAGTGAGCTCAGAAGCAATTTTTCCTCCCGCGGACCTTTGAGTTGAATGTGGCTCTGGTTGGCACCTTAAATGGAGCCAGTGAGAAACCCTGAGCCAGAGTCAGCCAGGTACACTGCGCTGGGTCTCCTGACCTGCGGAAACAGAACTATTAGCTGCTTATTGTTTTAAGCCACTTTGGTCATTTATTATGCAGCAGTAATCAAATGCGCCATGCTATATGAGTAATAAACCCTACGGTCCCCCAAATTGCAGTGTCTTAACCAAATAACTCTTTCTTTTCTAGGTACAGTATAATCGGACGCTGACAGGTGGCCCTAGTCCGCCTTGACTCCAGACTATGGGCTCCCAGAGCAGCTGAGGCACTGGAGAGGCCCCGATGGAGGAGAAGCTCCTGGCAGGGGTGCTAGGTGGCTGGGTGGGTGGCATGTTTAATTACTCAGCTTGTAGAAAGTTTCTGTCGTTTCTCTTTTTGTGTGTGTGTGTGTGTGTATCTTTTTTTGTCGTTTCTCTTTATGGGCAAAAACCCAGACCCATGCCTCTGCTTACCTGCAAGTGAAGCTGAGAAAAATAGAGACACACATGGATGGTGGTGAGGGCCAGCCATCTCTGCCCTGGGGGCGGAAGAGCTTCCGGGGGCCGGCAGTGGGCTCTGGGGTTGCTTTGCTTCTTTCTGTACACTTCACAGATACCTTGTGCTTATTTTCAGCTTCCGGGTTTACTTGAAATTCTGATACCACAGGAAATTCCTCATTTCATACAAATAAGAAATGCAAGGATTGTGCATTGACCCCCGGTCTTCTACCCACAGAGAACTTAGCTTGATATCAGTCATGTAGGAGCTCTTCCTAGTTTGGGGGGCACATGTGGATGAAAACACTTTTCTTCCCTCGCAAGCCCTACCTCTCTGTGCTCACCTCACTCTGTCCTCCACCCACCAAACTTCACTCACTTTCTCACATTCCTCACAGCCTTGTTTCTCCACATTTTCCCAGCTTCCTCTATTTTATGTGATTCCTTTCCTCCTTGCCTAATTTAACATCGTCAAATTTCAGCAAAACTTCTACTAAGCAGGTAAGCTCTCGCTGTTACTCCCCACCCCATGGCAGCAGGTTTTTCTTTCATTCAAACTAATAGACCCATTTATTTTCTCTCATGCTTTCTAGTGATGGTTGCAGTCACTTGCATTTCTGTAAACCTGTCAGTGTTTCTCTACCCTTTCAGACTTCTAGAGCAGTGAGGTTAGGGACCATGTTTGTGCTGTTCCTGAGAACGTTGTCAGTGCTTGAGGCGCACAGTAGGTGCTTGATGCATGTGTTTATCGACTGGGTACGTGGATGTGAATGAATGATGTCAGACGAGTCTCACTTAACCCTGTTTGTCAACTGGGCAGATTTCTGAGGCTCTTCAAGGATCCAGCAACCTCTGCTGTATCGCAGGGGTTGTGAGAGAACGTTGACACCTCGGGAAACAAGGGGGTTTTCTTTGGAGAGAGCCCCATGCTCGCAGATGGAGTGCTTTCCCTCCCTGATGAGTGAAGGTCAGAGGATGCTTCCTCCCACCAGGACAGGGCTGAGGACAGAGGAAACCCTGGGGTGAGGTTCTCTACGGGTCACTAAGCAGATCAGGGACCTACACTGAGAATTCTGAGGGGGTGGATAACTCCCTTTCTTTTCTCCCAAGAGCAAACTTTGTCTTATTACATTTTGGAATGAAGAAAGGGAAGAACAACCATTAATGTTTTAAAATCGGACCCATTTACTTTCTTCTGCTTCACTCCCCCTCTCCCCCCTCCCCGCCCCATGGAGTTCCTGTGAGTGTGTGTAGGTCTGTGTCTCTTTAAATTTTTTCCAAATTTAGTATTAAGTTGAAAAGAAAGTAGCAAAGGGTTAAAATCAATATGAAAACAAGAGCAAAATCAAGAAAGCGCAGAATAGATGCTTTCATTTCATCTTATTGTTTTCTCCTCTCTCTCCTCCCTTCCTATCCCTCACCCAATATCCCCACCACACTTACTTATTTCCGTATCATCTTTCAGGGAACACACGGTGAGGAAGTAGGGAAGGGCTGGCACTGGGATTATGACCAGGAAGGAGGAAGGCCGGCACTTGACATACATACACTCATCGGATTCTCAATGAACACCTAAATCTAGAGGAGATATTATTACCCCCTTCCTCATTTTCTAGGTGAAGAACCAGGGTTTAGGGAAGTTAAGCATTTTGTCATGTTAGAAAGTGGGTCTGGGGCAGAGCAGGAATTTGAATTCAGGTTTGTCTGATGCCAAACCCCACTTCATTCCCAGCTCACTTATTTGCAGAGAAAGAAACATGAGTGGGCAGAATAAAAATCAACAGTAGGTGAACCTCTCCCCAGATGATGGTGTGGAACAAGAGCAGACATATAAGTGAAGCGTTTGCACCTCATTTAAATTGCAGTGAATTCTCTAATTTCAAAAAATGTTGAAGGATTTCACTAGGGACATACATCTGTTTAGTGTGTAGGAAAAGAATGCAGAGAAGTAAAAGAAGGTCAACTGACAGTGCACGGTCACTGCGCAGAGCAAGGGATGCCCGGGGAATTGTGCTCTGCTGGCACATCGATGGCCATCTGTGCTTCAGAGTTTCCAAATGAATTTCTGTATTTACTCACTCTCACGGCAAACCTCTCAGAGCACTCCTTGGTCATTTGAAAGCCCACGTTGACTCAAGCTTTGCTGCAGTTGCTTGTGATTCCATAGTAACCAAGAGCCTCTCCTAGCTGTTTTCTTGGCTTTATTCGTCTGTTTGCCCTTCGTTTTAGAAATCTGCCACAGCGTTGGCTTTGTATAATCTCAGTTCTTTCCTTCTGCCCAGAGGCCAAAAGGGAGAAAGGGTGTGGTGAACTAGGGACTTATCAGCCACATTAAATGAGAAAATGGAGGCAATTATGTAAAAAATACATGTGAATACCTGTTGTCACTCAGAATGAAAGGTAACCGACTTCAGGTTTCTGTTTCATTTGGACTCAGAAGCCTTGACGAGATGGCAATCTTTTTCCCTCTCATGCATAAATCACGCAGCCACACATTTGCAAGGGTGAAGGTGTCACTGAGGTACTTGTTTAAAAATAAATATTGCTTTTCACAGAAAGGCTGGATTCATTCTCCAGGGAGCTGTAGTCATGGTAATGACACTTCAGAACCAACATCAACACTACTTTCTTTGATGAAGCTACTTACTGCCTGGGTTACATAAATGCACACGTTTCGCCTGTTTGAGTATTTAAACCATTAAATTAATGTTCCTGGGCACCATTGTCCACAGCTCTTTAACTTCTTCTCTTCAACAGTATAGGCGCATCCTTCTCACTTGATCGCCAAGCCTACTCATATCACTAGTAGATCAACTACTAAATCTAAGACTCATCTGTTTTCTCTGACAAAAACGTCATAATCCATGGCAGGAATGTAGAATTTCTTCCCTTCATATTTGCAGGTTGGTGGTGATGGTTTCCTCAACATATCATTTGCATGGTGAGATGCTCCCTTTAGATTTTGGGTTCATGCAAGACTATTTCTCAGTGTTTTAATGTATGTTTTCCTGTCTGTATAAGTTTATTGTAGAAAGTTTAGAGAATATTCCAAAAACAAAAGAGAATGCAAACACCCCTAATTCACAATTTACAGTGACTACAGTTATTATGTGACATATTCACTTAATATGTCACATAATAACTGTAGTCACTGTAAGTATAGGCACCTGTATGTCCTATTTTTCACTTTTCACACATCTTGAGTATTTCCCTTGTCAATGATATTCTGTAAAAAAAAAATTATAATAACTGAATACTATTTCACATCCTAGATGTTATTTAATGCATTTAGTCATTCACTTGATACTTAGATATTTGAGTTTTACATATGTAATAATACAAATTATTATTTCTATTTGCACAACATTTTAAAATGTTTTTAAAGAAAGTTGAAAATAATTTGTTAGTTTGGAAATTTGCTTAAGTCTTGACCTTCTTCCAGAAAACACAGTGGAAAATACCAGCAATGTGTTTTCTCCACTCACTTCTGGAACTTTATCTCATCAATATTATCATTAATATTCCTGATAAAATAAGCTTCACTATCAATATCTTTAAGGCTCAAAGACCCCCAACTTCTATTGCTTGGAATATACCAATGACTCAAGTCAATCACCTGGAGTGTGCTGATCACTACTTATAACATTATTATTGATATTTTTGAAGCTTTGTCAATATCCGTAAGTGCCGAAGAAGAAGGAGGAGAAAAAGAAGAAGAGGAAGAGGACGAAGGTGGAGGAGGACACTAACAAGGACAAGAAGAAGGAAAATTCCTTCTCTCTCCCTCCACCCGTATGTTTGTTACCCAGCCTGGGTATAGAAGACAGAAAAAGCGGAAATGATGCATAATGATGGCACCAAAGCTGGAGGATGAAAGCCTCATGTTCAAGTTGTTCACACACGCAACTGCCACTGGGGGTTTTGCACAGGGGTCATCTGCACATCTGGAGATTTTTCTGTGCTTGATTGGCACTGCCTGTTCTTTGATGAGCCTGGGGATAGGCTGCTTTGGGTGGACAAGATCCCAGGGGAAGTCACAGAATAGGTGATTCGGAGAGAGGAGAGGTCAGAGGGGAGGGGACAGACAGGCAGGAGAGTCGGGTCCAGCGGGATCTCAAGCTGAACTGGAGAGGATGCGAGAAGAAGCCCAGGGCCAGGGGCACAGCGGTGTGTCGGTAAGTATTGGATGGACAACTGCACGACAGATTTGCTTGAGAGTTTGTATTCGACTCTTCTCTTTGGCTTCTGCCCTGTTCACCATTAGAGCTCAATGGAACATAACCGATGAGGAAAGCTGGGAACAAATCACCCCTTAATCCCCTGCTGGCTTTGCGGATGATCTGTTTCCTGCCACGTGCTGGGCAAAATTCACAGTAAGGAATTTAGCATAGCATCTGTTAACTGGCCAGCCAGTTACCATGTTTTTATTCTCTTAATTGTCATCTCTTTTTTCTTTCTAATGAAGATTAACAAGACATTACTAATGTATAGAATGGCTTTATCCATGCTTTTAAATGTTAATCTGCATTGACTAAAATAAGTCTGGGGTCATCATTTTTACTTTGATTACTTTCTTCCTTAATAGTTATTTGTTTCTAGTTTTCTGAACATGAAAATTTCATTTTCTGAACACTTCACATTTGAAATATGTCTTGAGAGTCTTAGCCTCATTGAAGTGTTTGGAGCTATCTCATATCCTTACGGGTTTTATTTTCTGGTGACTATCTCAGAAGCATATATTACAGGGGAAGAACACAGATAATTTATACATTCAGAACATTTTCTCAGCATATACCAAATGTATTATACTGTCACCTGGCAGTCTGATTGGCTGAAGTCTAAGATTGCACAAAATCCAAATATTGTATTATTTTCTATGAGCCCTTGTAAAATCATACTTGGCTCCTATTTTATTTCAGTTCTGTTTATTATTTATTTATTAAACTTTTTATCTTATTTATTGTATTTATTGTCATTATTACTGGCCAATGCAGGAGCTGCCATAATGACATGTAGACATTTTATCCTTTTATCCCAAACACACGCCAGTGCAAGAAGATAGCTACGGTTTTAAAGTGATATGTAACTGTTAAAATCTAAAAACTCTTAAACAATAAATTTAAAATACATTTTGGGGGCTCACTCACTCCAGTCACTGTTATGTGTGTATGATGAAGAGGCAGGGTGAGGATCTTTCTCTGTTCAACAGGCAGGTAGATAATTCCGTGGCCCTTTCCTTCCTACTGGTACTTCAGGTGGTCATCGATTTTCTTGTAATGGATGAGGGACACAAGGCTGTATGAACAGCACTGACTCTGGTGTTTTAAAAACTGCGTATGGGATCAAATAAGCTAATAAAAATACATTTTCCTAGTGCCAGTAAGTCCATGAATAATGTTGAACATAAAAGTTTTTAAATTTTTGAACCAGCAATCAGCCTCTTGAGGCTAACTAGCTAACAACCAGTGGCCTATGCAACAAAGAGCTGAAAATAAAAACTCAAGGTTGGAAGGATTTATGAACTCACATAATCTAACCCTTTCTTTGTATGGTAGAAGTTACTGAGTAAGAGAAACTCAAGTCACTTTCTGAAGATGCCCTGGCTGGTTCATCCTAGAGTTGGTTAAATTTTGTAACCATACACACTTTCCCTGAAAAAAATCATATGTAAATAAAATATAAAAATTTATATTTTAAAGCTGATCTCTACTTGCAATATCAAGCCTATGATTGAACATCTGTTTTTTGAGGGTCTTTTGCCATTTTCTTGGATTTCCATGAATTTCTACTTCATTTGTACCCTAACCCATCTTTGCCTCTTGAATATTAATGAGAACTAATATTTCCCTTCGTCATTTATGGTATGTCTTGGACTCTATGAACACAGGCAAAAAATAGCTCTGTATATCACAATGAATTTGATAAACTTGATATTCCTAACTAGTGAATATACTCGGCATAAATCATTTCTGCTACATATACCTTATATGTGCCCGAAAAGCTTTTGCTGGAAATGTTATGTAAATGGACTCATACATTCCATGCGCTATCATTTTTCTTATATGTGAAGGACTTGCTTTACCATTTCCTGTTGTGTAAGTTTGCCTGTGATTAGTTCTCTCAGCATTTTGTTAGTCTGAAAATGTCTTTATTTGCCTTTGTTTTTGAGAGATATTTTTGTTGCGTATGGAATTATATGTTGACAGTAATAATAGGCTAAATAATGTCCTCTCAAAGATATCCATGTCCTAGTCCCCAAAACCTGTGGACACCTTGCCTTACATGGTAAAAGGAAATTTGTGGGTGTGATTAAGTTAAGGATTTGGAGATGGGGAGATTTATCCTGGATTCTCTGGGTGGGCCTAATGTAATCACAAGTGGCCTGATGAAAGAGAGAAGACGTAAGGGCAGAAGCAAGTATCAGAGAGCAGGAAGATGCTATGCTACAGACTTTGAAGCTGGAAGGAGGGACTATGAGTTCCAGGAATGCAGGTGGCCTAGAGGTAGGAGAAGGTAAGGGGACGAATCCTCTCCTAGATCTTCCAGAAGGGAAACGACTCTGCAACATCTTGATTTTAACCCAGTGAAACTGAGTTCAGAGTTTTTATCTCCAGAAATGTAAGATAAAAGGATCCTATTGTTTTAAGTCACTAAATTCATGGAAATCTGTTATTGTAGCAATGGAAATTACTGGATTGTTATATTTCTTTTAATAGTTTAAACAAGTTGTTTCACTATGTTCTCACTTGCATTGAGAAATCTGCAGTCACCCTTATCTTTGTTCCCTTCCATGTAATGTGTCTTTTTTTCCTTGGTAGATTTTAAGCTGTGATATCCATCATAATTTTTGAGCAAATAGACTAGGATATGCCTTGGTTTTTCCTCATGTATCTTGTGCTTAAAATTTGTTGAGGTTTTTTTTTTTTTTTGCGGTATGCGGGCCTCTCACAGCTGTGGCCTCTCCCGTTGCGGAACACAGGCTCCGGACGCGCAGGCTCAGCGGCCATGGCTCACGGGCACAGCCGCTCCGCGGCATGTGGGATCTTCCTAGACCGGGGCATGAACCCGTGTCCGCTGCATCGGCAGGCGGACTCTCAACCACTGCGCCACCAGGGAAGCCCTGTTGAGCTTCTTAGATCTATAGGCGTTTAGTTTTAAACTTTTGGCCCTTATCCTTCAATCTTTTTTCTTTTCTCCAGCCCCCTTTTCCTCATTTTCTTCAGTTGATTTAATCTAATGTAGTTCAGATCACTTGATTTGTCCAACAGGTCACTGATGTTCTTCTTGTTTGTTGGGTTCTTCCCTCACGCTGTGTTTCATTGTGGAAAGTTTCAACTCCATGTCTTCGTGAACACTGAGCTTTGCTCCTACAACATCAAATGTGCCATTAATTCCATCTTAGCTTTTAATTGTTTTAAATTTTTTCTCAATAAACATTTTACTTTAAAACAGTCTTAGGTTTACAAAAAAAGCATGATGATTGTACAGAGAGTTTCCATATACTCCCATACCCATTTTACTCTGTTGCTAGTATATTACATTAGCATAGTATATTTGTTACAATTTATGAACCACTATTGATATATTGCTTAGAAAATCCATCTAGTCCCTCTACACATGTCTAATCTTCAACCAAGATTTAAATCCTACATTGCCTTCTGTGTGTGTAACTACTGGCTCTCCCATGGCCATTCTTATTATACTTCTTCTCAGACCCCATTGCGATTTGCAGGAACCCACGTACTAGCATGTATCTCAGTATCTTATAACATCTATACACTTATTTCCTTCAGTAGATAGAGTTCCATGAGAAGTTCTAGGGAAACTGAAAATAAAAAGTGAAATGAAATGAAAAATGAAAAAATTATGGACTGTGCTGAACCCACTAACAAGAGCCTCAAAATTAAGTTTACTGCTTGCTAAACAGCACTAAGGTTCAGTGGCTTAATATTTTGGTCCTCTGACAGAGGTGTTTAATAAAAACAAACTAGTTTTTATCACAGTAAAGACTTTCCAATGGCGTTTGAAATCCTTGGCTAAGGTTAATGATGAAGTATTGCATTCTCATCTTTCAGGCATATGCATGTGTAGAAAACACCAAGTTTTAGGTCTAAAGTGATTTGGAAGTACATTGAAGAATTTTGTTTTATAGGTGACCTCTACTGCCAAGTGAACTAAGCCATAGTGAGACTGATAATTAGAAGTATTTGGATGAGTTTGATTACTTAAAACCTGTAGTTATAACTCATGGTCTTAAATGCTTGGAGAGTTTAGATGATAAAATTGTTTTTATAACATGTCAATGTGGTTTAAACATTTGAAAGAAAACAGTCCTTCCCACTGCTAATTCTTCCTTTTTTTGTTTTTTTAAATTTTTTGGCTGTGCCGCCTGGCATGCAGGATCTTATTGCCCTGACCAGGGATCGAACTCGCGCCCCCTGCAGTGGAAGCGCAGAGTCTTAACCACTGGACCACCAGGGAATTCTCTCAGAGATAATTATTCATGACAAAAAGTATCTCTGGACATCTCACCCAGATTTAAGTTTGGTTTTTATATATGTATAATAGATAAACAACAAGGATTTATTGCATAGAACAGGGAACTATATTCTATATCTTGTAATAAACGGTAATGGAAAAGAATTGGAAAAAATTTTCTCTTCTCTATGTAACGTATAATTCCATTTATATAAAGTCCAAGAACTGCCAAAATAACCTAAGGTGACAGAAATTAGGATGTTGTTGCCTAGGTGGAAACTGTAGGTTAATTAGAAAGTGGTGGGCTTCCCTGGTGGCGCAGTGGTTGAGAGTCCGCCTGCCGATGCAGGGGACGCGGGTTCGTGCCCCGGTCCGGGAAGATCCCACATGCCGTGGAGCGGCTAGGCCCGTGAGCCATGGCCGCTGAGCCTGCGCGTCCGGAACCTGTGCTCCGCAACGGGAGAGGCCACAACGGTGAGAGGCCCGTGTAACGCAAATAAAGCAGAAACATTCGGGACTGATGAAATGATTTAGTAGCCCTAAAGCAACCAAGGACTTAAATCATTTTATTGTATTTACTTCTTCTTTTTCAATACTTCTTGTTCCGGGTTGATGTTGGCCTTAGAGCAGAGTGCTGATTATAGGAATTTTACGGATAGGCTGCTCTTGGCTAAACCTTTCAAATCCACTCATCTTTCTTCATTTTGAGAACATTTTCCACATAAACCTGTGGACATTTGTACCTAATAAATGCAGTACAAATACTAATTTAGTGCTGTTATTACAAATATAAAAATAAAAATAGATATCTCCATGCATGTCTTGATCATTAACAATATTCCATTAAAAAATCTCTTTCCGTGACGCTTCCTTTCAGTGATTATCATTTGGAGTAAAACGATGGCGCATAAGTTGGCTCATTTCAGATGAAAACTATTTGAACTGGCTCCCTATAGTCTAAGAGTGTGCTTTTGAAGGTTGAAATATGAAACTAGATGCCTTAAAGCTGCATGTTTACTGTTGCAAATTCATGTAATTAAATCAATAAATTTAAAGCAAAGTTAAAGAAGGCGATAATGAGTTTGCTCATGGTAATAAAAGCTAATCCTGTCGGAGAAGGAATAAGCAGAAATTGAAATGATTCAACTGCTCTAATTATGGCAATAGTAAGAAATGAAATTTCCCAGGCAGAATGCTGGATGACCCAATTCTTCCCCCCTTTTCCACTTTTGAAGTCACTTCAGCAAATGAGTTACCCTCTTCAGCGTTCCATGTTTATTTTACAAACTCATGATTAATACTTAAAATGCAAGTGAAGAGACCTCATAACAAACAAATGATTTAAAACATCAATGTCTGGCTACCCAACAGTGCGCTTCACGTTGAATTAAATAATCTATTGTCACGTCACTGAGGAGAATATGAATTATACATATGAAATTTCCAATATGTAGGATTCTGGCACTTGAGTTCTAAATTAAATTCAGCGTAATTGTGCCAGGGAGCTTCTCTTTGCTCTGGCCAGGAGCTGATCCAACCTAGTATAATCACAGGACACTGTGCCGTACTTAAAACTACAAAATGCTTTATATCAAAGAAGAAATATTCATTAGTAGAAGAAATGTTAAGTGATCACTTGGTTTCTTTCTAAAAGGTGCTGTTGTCACTGCTGAGCAACTTAGAACTTGGTCCTGCAAATAATCCGAAATGGATCACAAACCAAATGGGAGGAAACAGGTGTAAGACAGAAGGAAGGTGAAGAATTTTCAGATCATAGGCTCCTGGAAGCATAAAGATCAGTTTTTTCAAAGTCATGTAGTCCAACAACCATACGCAGAAGTAGCTGTGTCTCTAGTGCTTGAAGGGCTGGTTTGCCTTTTATTACAAACTGGCCAGATTTAAGCTCCCTGAGGGCAGGACCAAGTCTCTTCAGGTCTATCAGTCTAGAAGCTTATTTTTCTGGAGTGAGAGTTAAGTTGTCTTTGTCTAAAACTGGTATAGAAGGAAAATGGATGGATGTTCCTCACTTAATGAGTAAGTTTTTTAAATGGCATAAGATAAATAGATTTTAATTATAATACGACTGAGCATAACAGAAAATTAAAATTTTA
This sequence comes from Stenella coeruleoalba, assembly GCF_951394435.1. Lineage (NCBI taxonomy): Eukaryota > Metazoa > Chordata > Mammalia > Artiodactyla > Delphinidae > Stenella > Stenella coeruleoalba. The sequence continues at coordinate 149,092,379 of NC_137149.1, read as the reverse complement.
GCCAGGGATAATTTTCTCTTGTCTATACTTCTCAGCTTGTTTGTTAGCTTGTTTACGTTTTCTTGAGTGTTTTGCAAGAAAGTTTTGTAGGTAGAATGAGGCTTGATATTTCTCTTTGGAGGCCAAAGAAATGTGGAATTTGTTCTGCAGCATGTCTGGGAGCAATGAACTCCAAGAGAATAGCTTAGAACGTGAGTGATTAACTCCTCTTTCTTCCTGGGAGCCCTCATTTATTCTGCCTTGTGTCACAGCACCAGCATTGACCTTAGCACAGTGTGAGGATAAATAATTGTGCTCATGGAATTCCATCCAGTCATTGCCAGGAAACCATTACTGGAGTGTCCAGACATGTTCCAAAACCCAATACAAGCTTTTCAGATACATATATAGCAAGTACATGTATATTTTTCTTCTAGACTCACGATATTCAACTTGAAGGCAAGGAATAGGGGATATTAAAAAGTTGGCCTTTGTATCTTTTTTGCTCTAGTGGAAAATATATGGTCTAGAGATTGATTTAACATCCTTCTACCAATTGCTCAATCAGACAGTCAGCGTGAAATGGAAAGCATCCTAGTTCCATTTAGCTTTGTGATTATTAAATTAAAAAAAACTTACCATAGAAAAGCTTTAAAACACAAAGAAGTAGAAAAGAGGTAATAAAAGTTGTCATAATCAATCAACTTAGAAATGACTACTATTTACATTGTCGACCTCTTATACATACACACAATTACATCAATATGTGTATGGAAACAACCCTTGATATTTAAGGAACATACATGAGTATTAGTGATCATTAGTAAAAAGTAATTATTATGATAATTCTATAATATAATTTAAAAATATTAGATCCTTTGGACTCCATGGCTGTGTCATGCTTTATGAAAACATTGTCCTATTTTTGGACAGTTACAGTTTATATTATATATTGTTAACATTTTTCTACATAAATCTGTCTACATCTCAGAATATTACTCTAAATTCATAGAAGCAAGAATATCTGGTCAAGACACAGAAGCATTTTAAAATGTTACAACACATAATATAAAATTTCCCTGTAGATACAAAATGCATGCACTTTTATCCTAGAAAACACTGCGCATTACCCATTGAAAAAAAGTCTTTGATAAGTAAATATAGTACACATTCCTTAAACTTGTGTTTTGACCTATTGTTTTTCCTTTTTTTCTATTTCAGTTATTGGTCACATTTTTTTGTTTGTTTGTTTTTTCTCTCTCAATTTTCTATTTGGGAAATTATTATGTAAAAGTTCATAGATTTTTAAGGATTGCCTTTGTGTACAAAGCTCTTTTTTCCCCCAATTTTATTATTTACCTTTAAATGCAAAAATCAGAAATTTCTAAGTCTTCTGTATCCAAATACTCTCTACATATTTTTAAGAAAACACACACACACACACACACACACACACACACACACACACAAGCAAATGCACACACATGCATTGAAAAAGTCAATGGAGAAAGTTGGTAAGTGGCTTTAAACTCTTGCTCCTGAGAGCACCTCTAGTTCGATTATTACCGGGCAATTTTATTTCACTACATCATTATGCATGTTTTATTTCTCTTTAAATTGTTTCTAAGATAAACTAGATTATCAAATCACCATTTTAAAACATCAGAGATCTTACTGAATTAGCTTCACTAATTATTTAATAGAGAGTACAGGTCATCACAAGGCACAGGAGAAGCAGGAAAACCCCAGTGCTGGTTCCTGGCGCCTTCTTTATGCTCCATTATGACAATCTCTGGAACAGATGAACATGTAAGGGCTCTAAGCAACATGCTTGTTAAAAACAGAGTTGCTTCAATTTTGAAATATTCCTATTTGATACTCAGAGTTATGTAGCTCATGTGACATTTTCCTAGGAGCTATACCTATGCACCCATAGATTCAAGCTTTGTTTACCGTATGCACACCAGAACAGACCAGGCACACGCCACGAAAGCAGTCCTCAGAGCAGGACTCTTTGTCAGGATACACCATTAGTGTTTATGCCAGAAGGTCTGTTACTTGAAAGTTTCCAAGGAATTTTGACCATACCATCTTCCTTTATCCTTTCTAGCCATGTGAGTGATTGGTTTCTCCCCAGGTTGATCCTTGAGATGACTGCAATCCTATATAATATCTTGATGACAGCTTTTTGAGAGACCCTGGCTCAGAGGAGGCCAGCCAATCTGTGACCAGATTCTGATCTACAGAAACTACAAGATAATAAGTGATAGGTAATGATTTTGTGGAGCTTGTTAGAGAAAGCCTAAATTACCTCAAACAGACAGTAGAAATCTGGACTTTGAGGATATGGCCAATGAGAGCTCAAAAAGAAATGAATAAGATGTTATTGGAAAGAATCCTTTATACAGAGCAGCAGAAAGTTTAGCAACTCTGTCACCTGCAGCAACCTGCAATGTAGAAAATGTGTCTACTGGACCATATATATAGCTAAGGAGATTTCCAAGCAACATGTTTAATGCTGCCTGATTTCTCCCTCCCTCCTTCTTTCCTTCCTTCCTTCCTTCCTTCCTTTCTTTCCTTCCTTCTTTCTTTCCTTCTTCCTTCCTTCCTTCTTTCTTTCTTTCCTCTTTCTTTCTTCCTTCCTTCCTTCTTCTTTCCTTCTTTCTTCCTTCCTTTTTTCTTTCTTTCCTTGCTCTTTCTTTCTTTCTTTCTTTCTTTCTTCCTTCCTGTCTCTCTCTCTCTCTTTCTCTCTCTCTCTCTCTCTCTCTCCCCTTCCTTCCTTTCTTGCTTGCTTTCTTGTCTATTGTAAAATGTAAAAGGATAGCAGGAGATTGAGAGAAGGAACCAGAACTTGATAGTTTTGAAAATTCTTAGCCTCTCCAACTGATAAGTGATGCTAAACTCAAGAAATGTCTTCAGGAAAGATCAGTTCCATGGCATTTCTAAAGAGGCGTGGTCTACAGATGAATCTGAGTGTTACTACCACATCTTCTGTCAACCTTCAGAAAGATCAATGGCAGTGCCTCACAGGGATAGTCAGTCACACAAAAGGTTTTTTTAAGTGAAGCCTAAGGGTTTATGTCTGAGAGATTTATGGGCCTGATCTTGTCTAATGCAAGGACTCCAGTGCTGATCACAGGAGGTCCATAAAGGGGCAGAGCAGAGTGAAAAGAGGTTGTTTCAGCTCCCTCTGGCCCCACGGACCTACTGGCAATGAACAGTATGAGGAAACTACTCAGCAGAAAACAGGTGTTACCTTTCATGAAAAAAAAAACACACAAAAAAACTGACTCAGAGGGCAGAATCTAGAGCCCAGAGGAAGATGCAGAGAGCCCATCAGAGTTATTCCCTGGCATTGGGGCCCTAACGAGGAAAGTTCCAACAACTGCCAGGCTGGATTTCAGAAACGCTATGGACCAGTAATTCATGCTTGGTGTCCGTTTTCCCCTAGTCCTGTCCTGCCATGGTATACTGTGCACGTGGAAAGGCGTGGGGAGCAGATACCTTGTCTCTTTACTTTCACAAGCCTACACAGCAAGAGGAGCTGTATGGAACAAACTACACATTAGGAACTACACCTGAGGGGTTTCATTCACATCTACTATGTTATTTGATCCTCAGTAAAATGTTATTAACAAGCCTATAAGGACAAATTTTATTTTTTCCCACCATAGCGGAAAACAACAGATTTCTATGTGTATCCACTATCATTAGAAGCTTTAATATAGAAGTTTGTGATTAGGCTTACTAGTTTGATATCATACTTGGGTAAAATAAAAATGTCTATATCCAAAAATTAGTTATGTTTTTCATACAATAGAAAACTAAGTAACACCAAATAATTGAATGGATGGAAAGAGGGCGTAGAAATAATCTGTAGAATTATTAACTTTTATTCATACGTTATCATGTTTTGAAGGTATATTAACACCAATACTGTCAGAAAGTGTTTAACAGTATCTATTTAAACGGAACACATGCATAACATAACTATACCCTGGCAACGTCATTCTCAGGTATGTTGCTAGCAAAGAAGCCTGAATATATATCCCAAAACACATGTACATGAATGCACACAGGGGCACTATTCATAATATCACCAAACTGGAATAAAATGTCCACCAGTGGTCGAATGAATAAATATATTGCAGTGTATTTATACAATGGAATAGTCGAGAACGTGAGAATTCACAAATTACAACTATACACAGCAGCATATGGAGTAAAAGAAACCAGACACAAAAACTATGTTGCCATATGATTCTTTTAACCTGGAATTTAAACACAGCCAAGAGAAATATACTGATCTCTGATGTCAGGATAATCCTGCGGAACTAGGGGTTAGTGATTGTGTGGTGTAAGAAGGGAACCTTTGAGGCTTTTCATCCGTGAGTACTGAGTACTGTGAATACTGAGTACTGTGAGAACTGGGTTTGTTCACCTTATGAAATGATAAACTTATATGTATATTCCCCTTGCCAGCTGCAAACTTACATTTTTTTGTGCACTTTTATAAATGTAAGTTACAGTTCAGTAAGTTTATGTAAGAAAAAAATTAAGTTATTTTAATGATAATACATTATAAGTAATAATCCAGAAAAAAGAGGTAAGAATTTCTTTGGAAAATATTTTATTAAAACTTTACATTTAATGTAAGCGAGGAGAAAGAACAGGTTTTGTTTTAAAATTATTTCTAGGAACAACTATCTCATGGGTAAAGTAAAACAATATATAATCCATAAATTACAGTGCTAAGATTTCCATAGAATTAGCAAATCGACTACATTGTCTTAGGAAGCTGCAGCATTTCACGTGTGAAACAAGATGCTCATCGATTGTGTTATTCATGCAGTTTCATTTTGCAATTCCTTAAAAAGAAGGGATTTATTGCCTCATAGATTTGGGTAGGAATGACCCTTGGATTAGCTCCCATAGTCAAGAGGAATGCTCAAAGAATCGAAATGTCTCTTTTCTCCTTCTTTCCCCATCTCTCATCCTTCTTAGGTGTGTTTGGCTTCTTTCTGCAGGTGGCTTCCTGTGTGTAGTGGAGAGAAAGCTCCTCACACTCACGTTCTCATCCTTAGTCTTTAACAAGAGATAATATGGCTCTCAGTGCCTCACTTTCTTCATCTATAAAATGGGGATAAGAGCATGTAGCTCATGAGGTTGGTGTGAAATTGGATGGACTTTGCAAGTGTCCTGAAGAGCACCTGGCACACAGCGACCTGCTGTGACCACCCAGCCTAGACCTCCCCCTTCAAGCTGGACTCAAACTTGAGATCTTATCTCGTGCCTCGTAAGCAGGAACATTTCCTAAACTGACCTCCTGGTATTCCCTACAAACCCTCTTTTCCATCTGTGTGCTCAATTCTTCTAGTTGCTCAGGCCAATATCACCCTTGATGACTTTCTCTCATAACCTAACTCAAATTTCCCGTAAACACAGTCAGTTCCACCAGTGCTGTCTGCTAGAACTTTCTATACTGATGAAAAGGATCTATATCTGTATTGTCCAACATGGAAACATAGGCTCCTGGGGCTAACTGAATTTGTAGTTTATTTCATTTTTAGTAACTAAAATTTAAATGACAGCACGTGGCCATATCGGATGGTGCAAATATATCTTCAAAGTCTACCTAGAATCTCACCGCTTCTGATGAATTGCGTGACTGCAATCCTAGTCCAAGACATCCTGACCTCTTGTCTTATTATGTGATCAGCCTCCTTGGTGTCTCCACTTCTGCAGCCAGAACAACGTTGCTGGAATCCCTGTCACATCAGAGCAGCACCTCCCTGGATGTCTTCCAGATACATCTCTTCCTACTCAGAGCAAATGTCCAATACAGCCCCTACCATGAACTTTTCTCCTTGGTACCTTTCCGATTTTTCTTCACTGCTCTGCCTCTCATTCACTTGGTTTCAGGATTCTGACCTTTGCCTCAATGGGACATTCCCAACAAGGATCTTTCCTCTTGGATATTATTCTTCCTGGAACGCTCTTCCTCTAGATTTCTGCCGGGTTTGCTCTTTTACTTGTTTCATTTGTTTCCTTCACGTTCTAGCTAAGGCCCTTCTGTGTACAGTTTCTAAATTTTCAGTCCTCCTGCAGCACTTCCTATCATCTTCCACTAATGTATTCATTCGTCTTAGCCTGTAACACTAAGATTCTAGATATTCTGCTTACTCATTGTATTTACTGTCTGTCTCCTTCACTGAAATGAAAGCTCTATGAGGGAAGTGGTCCCCCTGTGCTTTGTTCACTGCTGTACCCTGAACACCTGGGACTATGCCAGCCCATAATAGGTTTCCCATGCACCTTTATACCCATTGAACAGATATGCTATAAATTCTGCAAGACTCACTTATATAGACTCTCTTCAGTCTTGTGAACATTTGCTTACTATCAACATACACATATGACTTCCATTAACTAGAGTTTTTAGGCAAAATACTTGAATTCTAACTAAAAGATATATAGATATACCTAGCCTGACAAAGTTCATGATAACATTACTTTAAAGACGAACCTTCTGCTTGGTCCTTAAAGTTTCTCAGACAGATTCCTTTGCAGATTCCTCTTACAGTAAAATCAGTTTACTTATTTTTAGACATCACTTGTGTGTAGAACACCAAGATGAATAAATGTTACTTTTTCCTTAATACTCTGTGTTTTACACTATAGTGAAACACTTTTTCAAATTTAGTGAAATACTGCTACATTAGCTCTCCTTTGAAAAATCTTATCATGAAGTTTCTCTTTAACACAGATATTCATTCTTATATTTTCAGTTAAAAATTCTATTAAATATTAGTTAACATTCCTTCAGAGTAAATTATGATTGTTATGAAAAACGTAAGCTCCAATGACTGTATTATTCTCTTAATTCATTAAAACTATTTGTAAATAGAAAAATATATTGTAATATATTATAAAGTACTATTACTAGGGTTCCATAAAAGTAATTTTTGTCAATATTGGCATCCACTGCAGTCGGCACTTGCTTGATTATAAATAAATTGATACTGAAAATCCTGAAATGGTTGTAAGATAACTTAATGGAACTGATAAAATCCACAGTTCTCAAACTGTGACCTGAGGTATCCTGGAGCGCCATAGGGAACTCAAAGAGGCACCATGGAGTATTTTAAATTTCCAAAAGAAACATAGAAGCACTCAACATTTATTGGACAACATCTGAACAACTAGGTGAAGGTAAGTCACAGTCTCAATGTTGTATCATTCTTCTCACTGATGTTATGTCTTTATGAACCTGGATTTTCTGTTGTTTTTTTTTTTTCTGTAATAAACACCAAATACTATTAGACAATCAGAGTGAAACAGGAAATGAGGGTGGCAATGACTGATCAGATTTCAAGGATTGAGAAGTTGTGTTGTACCCAACTGGGCACACAACCCATGAGTAAGTGATTGTGGTTATTTAAGTAAAAGACAAAAGTATTATTTTAAAAATTTATGTGTAGTGCTTTTACACGTGACTACCGAGTTGCTGGGATATTAAAACGTATTATGTTGTGTAAACCTAGCTACTTAATAAATGAAACTGTTAGGGAGTTTCCTCTGGCCTAGGGGCATTGTGAAACTATTACTGATAACAGAGAATTTGAGAACAAGTGGAGTCAGGTTGTTTTCTATTTTTACTTTTGTCATTTCTTGAAATTCAGGTTTATTCATATTTTTCCAGTTTTATTGAAATATAATGCACATACATCACTGTGTAAGTTTAAGGTATACAGCATAATGGTTTGACTCACATATTTTGTGAATTGATTACTGCTGCAAAAAGCTTAGTTAGCATCCATCATCTCATATAGACGCAATAAGAAAAAGAAAAAGAAAAAAAAGAAATTTCCTTGTGATGAGAATTCTTAGATCTCTCTCTTAACAACTTTCCTATATTCCATACGTCAGTGTTAGCTATAGTGTCACCGAGTTGTACATGACCTCCCTAGGACTTATCCTTTAATTGAGAGTTTATTGAGAGTTTGACCACCTTCCTCTAGTTTTAATTTTTATAATTCTCATAAACATTTATAGGAAATGGTACGATGAATCTCTTAATGCTATAAAAATGATTTATGAAAGTGAATTTGTGGTCCTGGTCCTAACCACTTTCAGTTTGTTTATCACCAATAGAACTTCAAAACACAATTCAATTTGGATTTGTAACAAAAGATGATCAAACATAGAGAGGTTTCAGTTTCAGAAAAACTTCAAAACATAGTTTTGAAATGCTTTGCATTTGACAAAACCCAACTGAATTCTGCCAAGGCACTCTTTTCCCTAATTTTTTAAGCTCTTGTGTATTTGTAGAGAAATTTAATCCTTATGTTACTGATTAATTTACACTTAACTCATCAAAATGTTTGGTAAATGCTACAGCAGTTGATATCCAAAGAGCTTTATGAGAAGTTACATCTGGAAATTCTAAAGTTATATAAATCATTCCTGAACTTCTTTTCTTTAAACCAGAAAGTCACATTTCTCCAAAGCATGTAGAACTAGAACCTCAAATTCGACTTTATTTTGGTAGGGTTCAGGAACTGAGTGGGAGAAAACTAGTGAAACATTTTTGAGTGTTCCTCTTGTAAGCTATTTCAATGTACTGGACTTGGGTTGTCCCTAATAGAATATTATTTCAATAATTGAAAACCTGAGTAATAGTCAAATTTTTACATGTGCTGTCTTTTAGTGGAAATAGTCCAACTCTAAGAATAATATATTGCATTTTATTCATTTTACAAGCTCTTTTAGTGGATGTAAATTTAACATAATAAGCCATAGAGGCTAATTTGTTATCTTATGTTTCATTGGCAAAAATTTCAAAACAAACATAATAGCCCCTGTCATAGTATTTTAAGTGATATAAACGTTGTCTATGCCCTCAAGAATGTGTCCTGCAGAAAACAACAGTTAACATGTTAAAAACCAAAAAACTTAAAAAAAAATGCATTAGATCATGTCTGCAAAAGACAAATGTTTGTTATCACCCTGTTTTATTTGGCCTAACTTTTTAATGTCCTCAACATAAGGCATTAATGAAATAAAATTAAGCTCTAAGCAAATACTAAACATGAGTAATCATTTCTATTTGGCAATCAGCTTGCTAAAACACAATGTGTATTTCTCTTAGATACAAAAAGAAATAAAATTAAACTCTTAGCAAATACAAAACATGAGTAATCATTTCTATCTGGCAATCAGCTCGCTAAAACACAATGTGTATTTCCCTTAGATACACAAAGACAATGTCATATCTTCAGGACATGTATTAGGTTAAACCATACAGAGTTGCCACTTTTAGGTTAAAAACTGGTCAAATATTGGCAATTTCACATGGCAGAACCCATATCTGTCCATATACTTATCTATATGGAAAGTATTATTTCTAGATGTATTGCTTTATCAGGAAGATCTAGTTTACATATTTTTATTATTATCATATTTATTTTTCTAATCCAAATTAAAAAAATTAATCTGGAAATGGACTTCATACCTTTTTAGTTCTTCAAGCTTATCAGCCAGGTTAGCCAGGTTGGGGAGTCATAACCCCTACATCTCAGTGGATTAAAAGGTAACCAATTTAGTTTTTACTGGGATCTACCTGTCTGCTCTGCACCTGTTGTCTTCACTCTGGGACCCGAGGTGATGGGATGCTTATGGTCACAGAGGCAGAGGGAAAGGGACAGCGTGAATGAAGGACAAACGGGCTCAGCAAACTTCCGTTGGAAAGTCCAACAGTCCACTCGTGCTCACGTATCATCGGCCAAAGCAAATCACATGGCAGACACTGTCAATGGAAGAGGAAAAATGCAATCCAACCAGGTGCCCCAGAGTGAGAGCAGAACATTGGTAAACAGTCCTCATGACTACAAGACTGACACAAAATTGAGGTCTCACATCAGGTAAGACCCACCGCAGAATGCAGACCTCCTTCAGTAATGCCTGTTTATTCCAAGTGCGACAGGAGAAGGATCTGTAACTATTAATGACAAGTTAATGCTGGGGTTATAAAAATTCATTATGCATAAAACGTAGAAAAGACAGTAGAAACTGTGTAGGATGAGGAGAGGATATTTAACCACTATGGACTTTCTTGGCTTCGCTTGGGTTCCACCTACTGCAGTGGGGCTGGAGCACGTAAAGCAGTGGGTAGGATCTGGACCAGCGTGAGGTGATGCTTCACAGAGTCCGACACACCGCTGCCCTCATGCCCCGTGTCTCCCTAAACAGTCAGTGGCAGATGCTGGTTCAGTCATGACTGAGGGGGAACAAAATAAGCCCATTATTTGATTTGTGGATTCTGGGCGGGTGTTGTGAGATTACACAGGCACACTCTCAGACACAGTGTCCTTTCCCTTATTTTCTTCTTGTCTTTTATTTGTAGCTAGAGGACTTCAGCCACCTGCACAGCCAGGTCCAGGAATGATAGACACCACCACAAAGTTTATCATTCTGTTTCAGAAGGAAGCAAATTGCATACACAAGATGGTCAAACTATCCACATGCTAGGAAGAGTACGTTCCTTAGACAATTTTGTACGGGAGACAAAAAAATTCAAGAAAAAAATTGAATAATAAAAAGAAAAGGTAATTTGCACAAATTGGACTGTACATTTAGTGGCTGAACATTAAATTTCTTAAAGTTAACCAGTTAACTAACTTGAATAATTTTTTCAGTAACTATTAATGACACAATTAAGAATCTTAGAAGCATCAATATTGTGATATTCCAGCTTTTTAAAGAAATTATTTTCAAATTAATTTTAATGTCTTCATCCAGAATGTTAGGTCAGACACAGCGCTAGTGTCACAAACTGCTCCCAGTGTACTTGTAAAAGGACAAAAGGGCTAAACTGATGTTAAACCGAAGGCACTATAGGTCATTTTCTCCAGGGTAGAGCTTTTTGTTTGATTTAAAAGACATCTGATATTGTTAAAGGCTGGAAAGATGACTCATGAGGAAGGAATGTGAACCCCTTGTTTTGAGATCACTTTGCTGCCCTGACAGATTACAAGATAGGGCAGCAAGTAATGGGGTTAGGGTTAGGGTTAGGTTTAGGTTTAGGGTTAGGGTTAGCACAGCTCTAGTGAAACTATTTATGATCGGACTAGTTAGTTTTATTAATTCTGATCTGACCATGTTCATTATTCTTTTTAAATGTAACTACTCCACATTCGAGGAAGGGAAAACATCGTGACAACATCACACAACATTGAGTAATTCAAATACGAAGCATTACTTTAAAATACGATAGTAAATATATTTTTAATGTAAATATGTCAAATGCATAATATAAACTAGCCAATGTGATTTTCCATAGAGGCATTCTTTTTTTAATTAACCATTATTGATTATTGGCTGGAGTTTTGACGGTTTTCCCTTATAGCTTATAGTTCAACTTTTTGCAGAAGTTTTGATCGTTTTTAAGCAACCTACTATTTTCCATGCTTGAGTCTCCGTCTACTGTGTAGCCCCAGAAATATTTTTACTTCCCCGTTTCCTTTCAGTTGTTTTCTTGGCATCTACTTCGGTGTCATCCTGTTCTCCAGATGGTAGGTCCTTGCCTGTGAGCCACGGCTCAGATATTCCAATATGAACTTTTCTAGATCCTTCCTATAATATGCGCCCTCACCCGCAGAGTTTTATTGAGCTCACTCTAGGCTTTGTGGCTTCCATGGCACGACTGTCTGGGCTAGGATTTCACTTCAAAGGCCTAAATCAATCCCTTTCTCATCTGCTGCTTCCAAGATTCAAATTCCACACTCCCACTGAGCAAAAGATCAAATCAATGATTCACCTTTTTTTTTTTTACATTGATATTCCCTTCAGTATGTTTTTACTGTGTCTGACATGCCAACTTTTCTACAACTACCTGTCGACGTAATCCCGTCTACTACTCAGAAACCACTTCCAAGTTATCTCCTTCACAGTTGTAATGTGAGCTTTCTATGCATTGCTAAACTAAACTAAAAGTTGAATTTACTAAGTTATTTGAAAAGAAATGATCAATCTAATTCTTAAAGTTCTTTTCTGTAAGGTTTTTTTTTTTTTAAATCAGGTAGACTTCATATTTCTGTGGATTCATGGTTTATTTCTTACATAAGTATATTTTAACATTAAGAAAAATGGTCACATTTATTATTAGGAAGGATGAAAAAGTTAGATTTCACGCCCTTGGGTTGGTTTCTGCTTTTCAACATGGAGTTCTCTGCTTTAAGGAAGGGTTTTTGGCATGATTTAATATTATCTATTAATCCCTTATGTTCAGTGGCTTAATAGGGGTCTTAAGGAGCCCTATCCACAAAACATCGTGAGCCATTTTTCTTGCATCTGTGCCTGGGAATACCTAGGGTACTTTTCTTAACAAACTCCAACCTCCAAACCTCTGACCACACCATGGGCAGTGAATCTTCACAACAGAGATAAGTCTACTATTTTCATGAGCTTCAGCTGAAAGAAACATGTAGCTTATAATAGGACAAACTCTTTGCTAGTCTCATCTGAGGAATGAATTTTATTGGAGCTGAGGTAAGCATTGTGTTCCTCAAAGAAATTTTATTTAAAAGGTTAAACTGAGTCAAAGGAATAAATACTTATAAAATGTTATGGTTCAGACTTTCTAATGGATGCAAATATTATTGTTTTGTCGCAGTCCTACAGGATAGTTATTCTTTGGTTTAATTCAATATCCTAAATAAGTGTATGCTGAGTTTAAACAATAAATCACAAAAGCTATTTGTCAGCACTATTTTCCGATTGCATTTGAAATTCCTCCATCTTTATGCTAAACCTCATTCCAATACACAGGCATGACAACAAGACTGATGTAATTATCTAAACAGGAACAAAGAAGGTTCTGTCCATAGTTGCAAATGATGTTGACCCAAAACCACTCCCTTGGCACTGAGTGCTGAGTCCTCTGCAGATAAAAGGTTGAATGCACCAAAAGCATTGTTTGGGGAGTAATCCCAGGGAACTAGAGCAACACTGCAGATGCTCAGACATTGAGGAAGGAAAGATAATTGATAGTCCCAAAGTGCTCAGGCAATTCATGACTAAAGGCAAATAAAATAGTTTGAGGATCTTTTATATTTCTTTCCCTTTGAAGGGGAAAATGTTCTATTCATTTATAAATAGGAGGAATTATAGTAAAAATCAAAAATGGAAGGGGAGGGGTTGCAGCAACCCATATGAGAAGATTAACAGTTTTTACAATAATTCAGAGTCTAATTAACTATCTGAATGAATAACCAACTTTACACGGTTGAAATTTACCTGCTTGATTTTCTGATTAATAGTAAAGTTATGAACAAGAAGTAGAAAATAAGGTGATGTTGTTTAAATGCTGAGTGAGAAGACTTGGACTTGTATAGTTACCTGAGTACTCCCACAGCTTCTCATATACTGATGGAACTTTAACAAATTCATGATCATTTTAGACTAGTTTCTTTAAATGAGTAGGAGATAATACACTGCTTGATTTTTTTTTTTTTTTGTCAGAGAGATGTCGTGGGATGAAATCAAATAATGTATGGGAGATTTCTGTGCTAATAATAAAGTAATAGAAGTTCTGCTGTCATCAAAGGAACCTCCTATTTTGTTGATATCTTGAAATTGTGAATATCTCTGCATCCCTGTTCTAACTTGCTATTGGTTTAACTTCAAATGGCTTAATTTAAATATCCTTGGGTTAGCCTTACATATATTTCAAGTATTCTCTTTCTCATGTAATGATATAATTAGCATTTAAAGTAGTTCTTAGAAGGCAGGTTTATCATGACACATTAATTCCAATATTTACATATTTTTAATATATAGATTTTATATTAGAAATTTCCTTACATTTTAGATTTTTTCAAGTAACAAATTTCTAACATTTTAGAATATACTTGTGTGTTCCTAGACATAACAGTCTTCTATAATTTTGTGTTATGATCAAGGCACCCATGAAAAAACTAACAACACTGTAAATCAACTATACTCCAATAAAAATTTTAAAAAATTAAATTAAAAAAAAAGTACACATTGATGACATTTACAGAACTAATACACACAACATTGAGAATTGTATTTCCATCCAAAAGTGTAGATTCAGTGATGTGGACTGAACTGTGTACCACCTAAATTTGTGTGTTGAAAATAACCGGATGTGACAATATTTGGAGACAGGACCCATAGGGAGGAATTAAGGATAAATGAGGTCAAAAGGGTGGGGCCCCAATCTGATAGGGTTAGTGTCCTTGTAAGAAGAGGTGCCAGAGAGCTCCCTAGAATCCCTTCATTCTCTCTCTGTCCTTCACATGAAGACACAGCAAGAAGGAGGCCCCCTGCAAGCCAAGGACAGAGCCCTCCCTAGGGACCACTTTGGCCAGCACCCTGATCCTAGACTTCCCAGCCCCCAGACCTGTGAGACATAAAAGTCTGTTGTTTGCTTAAGTGAATAGTCCCTGATGTTTCATTATGGCAGCCTGAGCAGATTAAGTCATTAGGGCTGACGCATTTAACAGGATGTTAAGGACAAAGGAATTTGTAAGAATCAGAAATCTAGATTTTTTTCTTTTTACTTTCTTTACTGCACAGAAATAAATTCTATTAACTCTTATTCTCACTGAAAGGATATAAACTACCCTCAGAATTTTCTTCAACAATTCTAAAGATAATTGGGTGAATATCTTTTGATAATTTCAAATTTTAAGACAAACGATAACCTTATCATGGGATGTCTTCCTTAATTTGCAGCCTTTAAACCTTATTCTAGTTATTTACATTCAGGAAAAAACAAATGCCAATAAATTCTAAATCCAAACCATCTGAGAATGATTTACCAACTTGCTCTTTTTGTTAGGCAATTTTATTAATTGTGAGAACAAATCAATCTTCTCTACCTGACGTTGGCCATGGTTCCAGCTGGCAAATGTTCAACAGGAACTTTCATGAGGGCATAGGTAGAATAAGTACCAGAAACCAAATATGCAAGCATTTCTTTTCCAATTATAGGTATATTCTGTGTATCAAGCACTTTTAGCAGTATGTTTGCCAAAGACATAGAAAGAACAACATTGCTGACAAACGTCACCGGGTTCGGAGTCCATTCATGAGCTTCCCTTAAAGACTGACTTTTTTCAAACTGATCAGCTGTATCTCTTCTGATGATTTAAACACTGAAACTTCCTGAGACCTTAAAATCAAAACCAGGAGGTAGAGTATAAATCACTGAAATGCAAGTTCTCTTCAACTGCATATTTATGGTTAAAAAAGAGACCGTTAGAGAACGCGAGAGCTTTTTCCATTTTCTGCATTAGAGAACGCGAGAGCTTTTTCCATTTTCCTTTTACAAATTCTATTTCTTCCTTTGGCTTGTGTCCAGTTAGGCAATGACATGTATGAATTATCCCGTGTGGACAAAGAATTCGTGTAGGCAGAAAAGAGAGATAAAAATGAAGATGATGTCATAGACTAGAACTGTGTTTTAGAAAAAGAGAAAGGGGGGGAGTTCATTTCCTTTCACCATAATTGGACCTAAGTATTCCACCTCGATACATGTGGTACAAGACAGCATG
Source organism: Stenella coeruleoalba (assembly GCF_951394435.1). Classification (NCBI taxonomy): domain Eukaryota; kingdom Metazoa; phylum Chordata; class Mammalia; order Artiodactyla; family Delphinidae; genus Stenella; species Stenella coeruleoalba. The sequence continues at coordinate 149,076,819 of NC_137149.1, read as the reverse complement.
AGTCTCACTTATCGATGAAGTTTGTGTACCTGGCACTGAGGTAAGTATTAACATGCATTATTTTCTTATTCTTCACAAATTGTAATGGTTGATAGTAGTTTACACAATTTTATAAATTTATTTATTTTTGGCTGTGTTGGGTCTTCGTTGCTGCGTGTGGGCTTTCTCTAGTTGTGGCGAGTGGGGGTTACTCTTCGTTGTGGTTCACGGGCTTCTCATTGCAGTGGCTTCTCTTGTTGCGGAGCACGGGCTCTAGTGCGTGGGCTTCAGTAGTTGTGGCTCGCGGGCTCAGTAGTTGTGGCGCACGGGCTTAGTTGTTCCACGGCATATGGGATCTTCCTGGACCAGGGCTCAAACCCATGTCCCCTGCAGTGGCAGGTGGATTCTTAACCACTGTACCACCAGGGAAGTCCCTACACAATTTTAAAGAAAGGAAAATAAGGTTTAGAATTACTTAAATCATGTTTTCTCAGTACCATGGCTTATTCGTGGTGGTGCCAGAGTTACCTGTCAAGTCTGTCTGGTTGAAATGCCCCTGTGAACTCGCTTCTTTTATGTGGTCTCTGTATGGAAACTGGCCTCTTCACTGATATCGGCCTGATATCAGGAAGTGTTCTGTATCCAGATAGGCAGGTCTCTGAGAATGTGGCAAAATACACACACAGAAAAATGCACCTTAAGTAAAATTCACAGAAAGCAAGCAAACGTACCTTCTCACACTGATTTTCATTTCAGTGATTTCTAGTATTCTCTTCTCGAGTTACTTGCTGTGTGATTAGACAACTTACATACGGGGGCAGACCTTCCAACTTAGGCAGGTCGGATCTGGGGGACCTGACGACGCAGGTCTAGTTAATAAGATGCACTGAGTTGGCTGAGCAGAAGTTTCAAGCAAGCTGTCAGGCGTGTCTGAGATGAAATAATTGGTTCCCCAGCAGATGGCAGCAAAAGCAAAACACAGGCAGGGAGGGTGGCCGAATCTGCCCAATTGGACAGGATCAAAATCAGAACTGCTCCTTGACAGGGAGCAGATCCAAAGGCAAGAGGACATAAGGTTGAGGATGCCCATCTCCAGGTAACTTGACAGTTATGAGGAGAGAAGAGAACAAGAGCATCACAAACCGTGTTGACCCGACCTGGGTAGCAAAAAAAGATCAGACCGAAGGACACCCTGTTACAAAAACTCCGCATTTAGGGGCAGAGAGGCAGTGCATGTGGCTGGAAACGAGACCAAAGAATAAAATGTAAGAGCCGAGCAAAATAGATCTCACCATAGACTCACCATAAACAGACCAGGCTGTCACTGGACAGCCCAGGAGGGCCTGTCGGAGGGGCCAGTTGGTAAGAAAAGAGATGACACAATCTATCCTTCTGGGTTCAAATGTTTTAAATGAAAAGAAAATATTGCTTTCTGACTCCATAGTGATGGGGCTGAATTGTGTCTACTATTCAGAGATGACCTTTTCTATGACAAGATTCTCCTCAGAGCACTGGGAGATGAAGTATTAACCTACATTGTATTCTTCTATAAGAGTGAAAATTACCTACGTGTTGAGGAAGTTCTTAGCAAGATAAAACTCTATCTCCATGTGTTTTGCTGCTTGGGGTGTGGGTTAGAAGGGATTAAAGACAAGGAAGAAACAGAGAAGTTGAACATTCCTTTCTCCATTGATTTAATATATTTTTTTATATTTCTGTTTTAAAGATTCTGCTAATCACTTCAGAAAGTAACATATGATTGAGAAATTAAACAGTCCTGATCCAGTGGTAGGAAGGTGTATATAAAGCTATAAAGCGTATCATAATGTAAAATGATCAGCTTTACATTGATGATGTGTAAATTTACAATCATGCTGTCAGGGATATTGATGGAAACCAGGCCCCTGAATTCCACATTTTCCTCAGGATTACTGTTGTGGTTTTCTTTTTTTTTGGAGGGCCTCCAAATTTTCACATAACATCCTCTGATCAGATATTACATTTCACATGTAGTAACCTTGATGTTTCCAAACAGTTTCTGAATATTTAACTATAAATATATGAGCAAACCTAAAAGCAATAACTCATTTTGAAAAATTAAGAACAAACACACTTTATTCTCTTCCATCAAATTCAGTCTTTAATTTCTTTGTGACTATGAGCTCTATTGAAATAATAGATAATCTAGAACATTGAATTGTTATAAAATTTTCTCTTTCATTTATATGTACATAATCTTGTTGACTTGACTGATTTCAAGTCTAAATAAATACAACAAAGGTTCTCATACACTGCAACAGGAAGCCACACAGTTTTTCTGTAAATGGACAAATAGTAAGTATTTCAGCTTTGTGACATACGGCTTCTGTCACAATGACTTAACTATGGCATCCTAGCAGGAAAGCAGCCACAGATAATATGTAAAAGAATGGGTGAACCGTGTTCCAATAAATCTTTGTTTACAAAATTAAGTAGCAGGCTGGACAGATTTGGTCCACAGGCTGTAGTTTCTGACCTCTGCATTAGAATTGCTCTTTCTTACTGCTTTGACTTTCAATCATCCCCCAACTTTCAAAAGGTCTATATATAACTTGTATTATTATGTGGAATAGTTGTACATATGTGTACTCCTGCCAGGGTTGTGTATGTGTCTGTGGCCCTCTGATTCACCCTTTTCTCCCAGTTTTACAAACAGCAATGTTGGGCCTAACAGCGTAGTTACAAGAAGGAAAAAACTATCTAGCATAGCTTTTCCCTCCTCAATTTTCTGTATAAAACAGTCTCATAGAAAACCAACACTGTCTATGGAATCCTGGGATGTTAAATGGGACGGGACCCTAGTGATCATTTAGTGTAAGTTTCTATCATGCAGATGAGGATATAAAGATAAAGAAGTGAAGTGATTACCTAGATCTATGTAGATATGGAACACAAAACAAATGCAACTCCACAGTTGAAGTCCAGCCTTCTGAGCCTTTGATATAGTGCTCTCCTCACAAAGTCCAATAACATCCTAAATGTCTATCATAATCACCTGATGAACAGCAGTACAAAAGAAGGAAATACAACAGGAGCAGACTGAAATCCTGGTTGTAATCAAGATTCATAGAATGCTGGTTTCACTCCTCTTCCAGGCTCTGAAACTGACTCCCAATAAACTTGAATTCCCACAGCTCTGTCAATATCACTAGTTATAAGGCATTAAATATTTAATAAAGTGTAAGGGGTATATTTTTTCCATTTTAGCAATGGAGGCTGCACACTTCCATCTTTAAAAAGTACACCTCTGACAGCAAACTCTGCAGAGGGTGAAACGAATTCATTTCTGTAAATCTCTATAAGCACTTCAGAGTTAACAACCCAGCTCTGATCTGCATGCTGGACAAATGCATTGGTTGTGAAAAATGGGGCCATTTATTTTAGGAAAGTGAAGGTCAGTCTAGTTCTGATATAGTGTGTGTGTGTGTGTGTGTGTGTGTGTGTGTGTGTGTGTGTGTTCCCCTGTGAGCTGGTGGAGATGAGCAGAGTGTGTCTGGAATGTGATCTCCAGGAGGGTACCAGAAGCTGGATGTGAGGTTGCTAGGCAATTTTCCCTATTGTTTTAAACAAACTGCATAGGGCTGGCAGCAGCTGTCAGAGTTCCTGGCTCTTAAGAATAACAGAGCTGAAAAACACAAAGAACAAAGGTCTTCCACAATAAAGGGCCATAAATAACGGGAACTTTCTGTGCCAGTAAATGCAGGCACTTGGAGTTAAAGCAATTAATAAAGTTAACAAACACAAGAGGTCATTTGAATTCTATTTGTTGTCAAATACTTCTTCCCCCCAGACACTTTAATTTAAATAGTAACACAATCTGAAAAGAGGGTGGTCGGCTGTGATTTTAATCAATTATCCCTTTAAAATCTCCATCTTCTTGCTTGTTTATTTTGACTTTATTCATGGAGAATTTCACCTCAAGGGCAACAGTATAAACTTTCTCTAAATGTGTTTTAAAAACCTTAAGTAGAAACAAATTCTACAATTTATATTAGAAAACAATTCACTCAACTGAACAATCAGCACAAGACTCCTTCTTTTTACCCCTCACATGGGCCACCCCCATTCCTCACATCTTCCACCTTCATCATGGAGATGGTTACCCAAGGCTACGTGTGTAATGAAATTGGATAGACCTACACACACCAGGTCATGTGTAGCTGTAGATGTATGAATAACCTCTGTGGGTGGAACCTTTGTCAGTTTCTGGGTTGTGACATTGCACTATGGTTGTGTAAGAGATTGTCCTCAGAAGAGGCTCTGAGGGATGAGATTTGTCTCTACATAGTTGTACAACCTTCTGTGAAGCTAAACTTATTTCAAAATAAAAATTTATAAAAACCAAACAGGTCCTTAATTTTTAATATTTCAAAATTAGAGATTTTCCCCCCTTAAACAGTGAATCCTAGCACTGTTGGTTTAATTCCTGACAATGCGTAGATGATTCTTTCCTTCAAGTGATTTGTGCTTCAGCATCCATTTCAAAATAATATGAACGGTGTAACTCAGACATTTCCTGGAAATCAGGGTTTTTTGACATACTGTTGGACTGAAAAGTTAGTGGGATAATGATTTTTTTTAAATCTATTCATGGAGTCTAAATCATTGGGAAATTAAAAATCAAGGATCATTCTGAATGGAGTCAAGGCTTAAGAGTCTGTACAGTAAGAAACAAGGTAAACTGGAGCTGGAGGAATCAGGCTCCTAGACTTCAGACAATACTACAAAGCTACAGTAATCAAGACAGTATGGTACTGGTACAAAAACAGAAATATATATCAATGGAACAGGATAGAAAACCCAGAGATAAACCCATGCACATATAGTCACCTTATCTTTGAGAAAGGAGGCAAGAATATACAATGGAGAAAAGTCAGCCTCTTCAATATGAAGAGGTGCTGGGAAAACTGGACAGCTACATGTAAAAAAATGAAATTAGAACACTCCTTAACACCATACACAAAAATAAACTCAAAATGGATTAAAGACCTAAATGTAAGGCCAGACACTATAAAATTCTTAGACAAAAACATAGGCAGAACACTCCATGACATAAATCACATCAAGATCCTTTTTGACCACCTCCTAGAGAAATGGAAATAAAAATAAAAATAAACAATTGAGACCTAATGAAACTTAAAAGCTTTTGCATAGCAAAGGAAAACATGGACAAGATGAAAAGACAAGCCTCAGAATGGAAGAAAATATCTGCAAATGAAGCAACTGACAAAGGATTAATCTACAAAATTTACAAGCAACTCATGCAGCTCAATATCAAAAAAAACAACCTAATCCAAAAATGGGCAGAAGACCTAAATGGACATTTCTCCAAAGAAGATATACAGATTGCCAACAAACACATGAAAGAATGCTCAACATCACTAATCATTAGAGAAATGCAAATCAAGACTACAATGAGGTATCACCTCACACCAGTCAGAATGGCCATCATCAAAAAATCTACAAACAACAAATGCTGGAGAGGGTATGGAGAAAAGGGAACCCTCTTGCACTGTTGGTGGGAATGTAAATTGATACAGCCACTATGGAGAACAGTAGTCAGGTTCATTAAAAGACTAAAAATAGAACTACCATATGACCCAGCAATCCCACTACTGGGCATATACCCTGAGAAAGCCATAATTCAAAAGGAGTCATGTACCACAATATTCATTGCAGCTCTATTTACAATAGCCAGGACATGGAAGCAACCTAAGTGTCCATTGACAGACAAATAGATAAAGAAGATGTGTCACATATATACAATGGAATATTACTCAGCCATAAAAAGAAACAAAATTGAGTTATTTGTAGTGAAGTAGATGGACCTAGAGTCTGTCATACAGAGTGAAGTAAGTCAGAAAGAGAAAAACAAATACCATATGCTAACACATATATATGGAATAAAAAAAAAAAAAAGAAAAGTTCTGAAGAACCTAGGGGCAGGACAGGAATAGAGACGCAGACGTAGAGAATGGACTCGAGCACACGGGAGGAGGAAGGATAAGCTGGGATGAAGTGAGAGAGTGGCATGGACATATATACACTACCAAATGTAAAATAGCTAGTGGGAAGCAGCCGCATAGCACAGGGAGATCAGCTTGGTGCTTTGTGACCACCTAGAGGGGTGGGATAGGGAATGTGGGAGGGAGACACAAGACAGAGGAGATATGGGAACATATGTATATGTATAGCTGATTCGCTTTGTTAATAAAGCAGAAACCAGCACACCATTGTAAAGCAATTATACTCCAATAAGGATGTTAAAAAATAAATAAATAAAATTCATATGGAATAAGCAAAAAAAAAAAGAGAGGGCATTTCCTTCCCAACTGAACAATAGATTCAGCACAATAGACATCTGGGTTTGCTTTGTTTGGTTGGTTTTTAAACTGACAAAATTATTTAAAAACTCATGAGAAATGCAAAGGCCTAAGAAGATCCAAGGCAATCTGATGAAAACTACACAAAAGAAAAGAAAGAGGATTTACTCTGACAGTGAGAAGACCTCCTATAAAGCTGTCATGATTAAGCCCCTGTGATTCAGTGCAGTGACAGATAAGTAGGGAGAAAGTTCAGAAATAGGACAAGCATACGTGGTCCCCTAACTTACAACAGAAGTCACACTGCAGTGAAGGGAAGAAAAGACTGCCACTTCAGTAGACAGTGCTGAGTGGATTAGATATGCATATGGAGGAAAGTAGATGTTTTGTGCGCTCCAGCCGTAAAAACCAATTTCAAATACAGTGCAGATTGAAAGGTGAGTGGCAAACAAGCCGTTAGGGAACGAAATAAAAAGCAACATCATCAATTTCGTGAGGGCAAACATTTCTCAAATAAGACAGAGAAAGCACTAACAATACTTTTTAATTTTAATATAGTCAAATTAATCAATTTGACTACATTAAAATAAATAATGTTTATCAAAAAGACACTATTAAGTGAGCCAAAAGGCAGATTAACAGATGTATTTTGCCTTACGTGCATTTGACTTAAGATTCCTATCTAAAATATATAAATAATATTTGCAGACCAGTATTAATTAAACAATGCGATAGAAAAATGGGCTGATAACTTACTGACGAGGATAACAAATGGCCAAAAAATACTAGAAGAATCTCTTTTAATCAGCATCAAAACTCAAATCATAGTGCTCTAACACAAATCCTAAAATGACTACAGAGAAAATATTGTTTTTAATGACCAAATGTTTTCAAAGATTTCAAGTTAGTTAAGAAATAAGAATTCTCTCCGGCTGCAGATAGGAGTTAATTTGGTGTATTCTTATTAGAAACTGTCAACAGTATCTAGTAAAAATGCCAGACACCCTATATACGAATCAGCATCCACTCCTAGGTATAACTTCAGTAAAGTACACTGAGAGGTTGCTGGTACTCTGAGGACCAATGCTGGGATGCACACATCACCACCCTTCCCATTGGATCCAAGGATTGTGTAGGTTTTGTCAAAGTGTGATGAGCTATTTTGTCTTCTACTTATAATCTAGGTATAATTGCTTTTATTCCAATGTAATTAGAAAATCAGCTAAAACAGAAACTGATCGAGCTAGTGCAGACAATCCAGGCTATTAAAAATAATTTTTTTATTGAAATATAGTTGATTTACACTGTCGTGTTAGTTTCATATGTAGAGCAAAGTGATTTTTTTACATTCTTTTCCATTATAGGTTATTACAAGATATTGAGTAGAGTTCCCTGTGCTATAAGTGTTTGTTGGTTAACTATTTTATATATCGTGGTGTGTATATTTTAACCCCAAACTCTTAATGTATCCCTCCCCACCTTCCCCTCTGGTGACTATAAGTTTGTTTTCTATGTCTGTGAGTCTGTTTCTGTTTTATAAATAAGTTCATTTGTATCATTTTTTAAGATTTTACACATAAGTGATATCATTTGATATTTGTCTTTCTCTGTCTGACTTACTTCATTTAGTAATCCAGGCAATTTCAAAAGAGTATATTTTCAAGTAAACTGAAGAACACCAGGTTTGTTATTCCTTTACTAGTGCTCAAGGACACTCCTGTTATATCTGACAAGAATTTCTCAGGTTCAGTGTTTTTGGGGCTTTTGTGGTCCCATAATTGCAACTTGCAGTAACTCGTAAGTGACAGCAGTGTTGACAGGAAGTACCAACAAAAGTTTTGAAGCACTGAGATGCTGAGGACGGTGTAAACCGCTTTGTTGCCCAGTGTTGTTTTTAATGCTGACTACCGTGGAATGGTCATGATTAATTTGGTCCACATTTATACCCTCTAAAATGCAGCTTTGACTGAACTTGTCTGGGTAATACTTTCATTTCATGGATGAGGACATTGAATCTCGGTAATCACCTTATCCAAAGTCACACAGGTACTGGGTGACACAGCCAGAGGCAGCTTACATACATTTATACTTCTCAGCAATCCTTACATGTAATCTCTACCCTCCAGTTCATCAGCCATATAGCAAGTGGTTCCAAACATGCTTTTTTGTTTGTTTTTGTTAACTGGGTTCAGATGTTAGCCCAGGAATTCACTAACTGGAGGTATTCAAGCTTCCTGTTTAAACTCTCCAATCCTCTGTTTCCTTATCTGTAAAGTGACGCTCCTAATGGATAAGGTTGTATAAAGGTATAAATGAGTTTCTATACATAATGTGCTTAGTTTACTTGATGTTACTAATTTTGTTTGAGATAAATTCATTTATATTTTACTATAATTTTTAATTTTTTATCTTACATTAGTTTGGAGACATCTAAGATTAAGGATTAGATCAACTAAGAAATAAATTGCAAATCAACATTTTCATAAAATATATGCACACACAATTAGTCCTACATCTTTTCAAGATATAATCCATTTCTCTTTTTTATTTTTCCCTAAGGAAATGACCCTAAAACTCACTAAACAGAGGTAGTTTATCATGATTCTTTTGTTAAGTAAATAGGGTGATAAAAATGATAGTAAATGATAATTAAGCCAAACACTATATCAAGAAAAATAAAGTCGTATAATATGTTTAAGTGAAACTTAAACTAAGTTTGTAGAGCAATGCACTGTTGTGGGAAATGCTTTGAGTTAAGGATAACAGGCTTTTGTTTTCTTTTCCAATTCTAGGTGCCTTGGAGTCAGTACATCTTTTAAATTAGAAATCGGTGTTTTGGCCAGTTCAACTTTTGCTACTAGACTCACTTAAGATTATGTATAGTGTCTGCCTTTTTCTTGTTAGCATCACATATTAATGAAATGTTTTCATATTTAGGATTAATTAATTAAGAATGAAAATCTAACCAAACAAAGTTAACGTTGAGAAACTACTGAATTACCCATAGAATATCCAGCTTTTTTGCTCTAAATCAGTAGCCAAACTCTGGGAGGGTTTGCTATTGCTACAGTCTTTGAAAAAACACTCTAGGGTGCCAGGATCAACCGCCAAAAAAGAAAGCAAATAATAATACCAAATATCAAAAGCTACTTTTCACAGCTCAACTCAGAAACAGAGGATTATGAAAACATTACTTGTTATAGTCATAACAAAAACCCAAAATTTTGTGTCAAGGCAAGAGTAGTTCTGAGCCTTTCAAAATTCCAGCTCAAACGGGATCCCTGATTAAAATATTAAAAGGAAAAAAGGAGAGCCTTTGAGGTACCAGGATTAAGCATAATTGAGGTGAAAATACCACATTTGAACCATAATTCAACAAACACATTTATTATACTAGCTTTACGGTGTTATTCTTGTGTGGCTTTTAGATAGTATAGCATTTAGCTTTGGCTTTGCTAAGTAGCATCTCTGAATTTAGACTATGAAGAGAAGGGTTGTCTCCAACCATCCTTAGTAGCTTCCATTTCTGCTCAGAGTGGTTCGGAGTGAATGTGTGGGTTTCACTAACAGTTCCACACATTTCTCTGTGGGCTTTCTAAGCTGAAATAATTTACCAATTTTGAGAAACAGACTTTTAAAAAACCCTATAATTTAGGATGAACAATTCTAGCCCTCACCATTATGTGTGTCTGAGAATCAGGTTGGAAACGGAGTATGTGTATAAGCACCTTTTCAAAAGGAAATTTCCGTCAAATGTACAGAATTGTTTTTGTTAATGTTATAGTATCTTTGTGAGTAGGATTTTGCCTTAGAAATAGTGTCCAAGTGTTATGAACAGTTAGTCTCCTGCTAGTTTTTGCAAGTAATGAATGAAGCAATGCTACCAGGAGGCCATAGTTTTCTGGAGTTAGAGCCCGATGAAGATTTAACCAATTACCAGGTTGGATTGTGATGAGGTTGTTGATAGGCTGTCAGTTTTCAATAAGGAATAAGAAACAACATGGTCATTTCAGGGCAGGAAGCTCTGTGTAGAAGTTTTAATTTTAGTTTTAAATAGCAACCCATCTAAATATTTTCCTGTAACATAACTTAAGGAGAATTAAAGAAAATTCAAATGAAGGACTTGAATATTCTTAATGATGGGAATTTGCATTGTTTTTCCTACTTGCCACAATCCTAATTCATATTTTCATACATGAGATATACCAGTTGTACATGTTTTCACCAATTTCTGTAATATTTCAGGCTAAATTAGAGCTAAATGAATATTACATGCTTGCTTATTCGTTTTACCAAAGACAAGTAAAGAGGCATTTCTGAAGTCACTGTTCAGTAAGTAAATCCTTTCTAATTCAGCAGCTCAATCCTGGTGAATGAAGAGCTATTTTTAGTAGAGATTTATTATTTAATCACTATGCCATACATTTTTTTGAGCACCCATTATTTGTTGGGTGTCATGCTAGGTGCGGGCAGTATATAGGCTAGTAAAATCCTCTTTGTGCCTGAAAAGAGGGCCCATCTCCTAGTGGAGAGAAGTATTAACTCAGCATTTGTATCTTGTGTTGTGTTATATACGCCTGAGGAAGAGTTAGCTCGGATTTGAGAGACAAGGAAGTCTTTTGAGAAGCAATTTCTGTGCTGTTCTGAGCACGACAGAAGGCGTTTCTCGGGGAAGAACTACAAGGTGTGCTCACACAGTGACGTGAGGATGCCGTTTCGAGGAGCTGTTATCATAATCATCTTCCTGTCTTTGAAATTCAGGCTCTAAATTTGTGCTTAATTTTTAAAATTGATCTTTGTTGGACTATAGTTGTGTTAGTTTTAGGTGCACAGCAAAGTGAATCAGTTATACAAATACATGTATCCACTCATTTTTTGATTCTTTTCCCATATAGGTCATTACAGAGTATTGGGTAGAGTTCCCCGTGTTATCCAGCGGGTCCTCATTAGTTATCTACTTATATATAGCAGTGTGTATATGTCAATCCCAATCTCCCAGTTTATCCCTCCCTGCTACCCCGTACCTATTTTTATCATCAAGGAGCTTGCAAAAGTTGAATACGTACCCTGATCCTGAGTCACACTGCAAACTTGAACCTTTCCCATCTCTGACCCTGAAGGTGTGGTTAGGAGTCGTGGGTGAGGGGATTGCTTAGCGGGCGGAGGTCGGAGCAGGCGGGGCAGTGGCTGAAGGGGGGGGGTCACGTGTGGCCACCATCTGACCAGCCGCAAGTGACCAGGGCTACACACTACTCCTCTCAGAAAGGGCCAACCTTCCGTCTAGGTCAAGCTTCTCTCAATTTTGAAAGTTCATTTCCATCTTAATCTGATTCTCAAATTCTCAGTTTCTTTCTTTATTCACAATGACCCCAAGAATTTACTTGCCACTAGTAAATAGCTTTGACTACAGAATAAGCATCCTTCGATTTCCATGTTTCCCTAGACACGACTGCCTGTGTTTTCCATGGGCTTCCTAGGCCAGATAGTCATACTGAGTGCGGGTAGATTATGACTGGGGTTCTGGCAGACCACTGTACAGTTTAATATAATGGAGTGAAAGGAGCAGCTCACGGAGGACAGCTCTCACCAGGATGGTCCTAGGAAATAGCTTAAAGCAGGTGAACGTTTACTTTATAAAGCCTCACATCTTCTCTTCCTGCCTTTATCATCTTTCCCCTTCACGTGTGGACAGCAACCATTCCTAGGTCTCCCCTCGGCAGTACAAGTCCTCCTGTGGAGCACGATGTCCTGCTCCAAGCATATCTGTTTTCTTTTCCCAAGTAGTTTTAGACAATCTCTGCTAAAGATATTATGACACTCTCAATCATCTGTCTACACCCTCAGGTATTAATCTAGTCTTACTTTCTCTGTACACTCTTGTCACCATAAAAGCGTATATATCTTCGAAACACATTGCATGCAGTGTGCGTTAATGCACGAGTAGCTGGTCCTAAAGGTACCCCACAGCATACTAGTGAGTTGGGGTAACGAGAAAAAGAATCCTGAATCCTGTGGTTCAATATTTGTTTTAGTCTGAGTTCTCCAGAGAAACAGAAGAAGAATTTATATATGTATATATCCGTATCTCTGTATCCAGAGAGATCGATTTATCGTAAGGGGTTGGCCTATTCAGTTATGGAGGCTGAGAAGTCCCCATGTCTGCAGCTGGTGACTCAGGAGTGCTGACGGTGTAAATTCTACCCTGTGTCCTAATCTGAAGATAGGAGAAGGCAGATATCTCAGCTTGAAGACAGAGAGAGTAAACCCTCCCTCACTCTGCCTTTTGGTTCTATTCAGGCCTTCCATGGATTAGATGAGACCAACCCGCCACATGGGGGACGACAGTCTACAGATTCCCAAGTTTGTCTCATCCAGAAACCCACTCTCACACCCACAGCCACATTTAGCCAAGTATCCGGGCTCCCTGTGCGCCCGTGAAATTGCTGCATAAAATTAACCATCACAATTTGTATGGAAATGCGCTAAATAGACTTGAGCAATTATAAGGTCCAGAGTCTTACAAGCAAATAAGAGTACAGATTTGACTGTGGGCTGGATTGCTCCAAGAAGGGGTGTGAAACTACAGAATTTCTACGGCATTTTGACTGAGTTAAATGAGGGAATCATCTGACATAACAGAATGTATACGTTCTAACAGGTACATTTGTATAGTAAATAATACGTGGAATTCTACAAGACATAGGCCTTACACATTTTAAACACTAGGTTTTATGTTGTTATGTTCTTAATTGCAAGATCGGGGTTCCCAGCACACCTATAGATTCTAGGAAGTAAGAAAGGAAGATCAAAAGCAGGGAAGGTCGAATGATTTTGACAAACATTTTTGCTGAATTCGTGTTTTGAAAAAAATCTTTTTTCTTTCTGATTACTAGAGCTGTCCCTTTGTGAAAGTAAGTGGGTCTAGGTTATATTATCTGAAGGGTACAGATAAAGACTAGACTGTATGATCTGTACAGTATAAAGAACTTCAATATATAGACAGAGGAAAAATAGTTAAAGCTTTAAAAGGGGCAGTATTACATAATTGGGTACTGCCTTCTACTACGCAATGGATTAAACAATTGGGGAAGGAGGGAGCACGTGGATTTCCTTTCTGAGTACTTTGACTCGGATGCGATTCAGAGCAGAGAGACCTGGAACCAAAGGCCTAACGAGAGGCTGTCTCTGGGGACAGAGCTGTGACCTGTGGCTATATGTGTCACAAGATGTTGCTGGGATGGAAGAAGAGAGTACAGGAAGCAGCGTGCTGTGCCTAGAACGGCTCTTGACACAGGATCAAAGCCTGCACTCGGCGTAAAAAGGCGACTTTTAATTCACTCTATGACTTTTTGATAAACATTGACTTTTCCATGATACTGGCTAACGCTTGTCTGAGAAATAGTACCAGTCACTTAGCAAATGTAAGTTTACTTCCCTTTTCTTACTCTTGCAAAACGTTACATCATTTCTGAATTTAACATCCTATGTATTTTTGACTGCCGACAATGCCTGTCACCCAGCGCTCTCTGCTATTAAGGCCAGACGGAGGGGTCAGTGTTCAACTCAGGGCTTAAAGAGCGGAAAAAAGATTTGTACACGTAAATGCTTATGAAATTTCAAAATCTAAATCTGATTGACTGCCTGAGGATTGTTTTTTATTGTTGAGTCTCATTATTAGCCACAGGATGTAGAAAATGCAAGATACAATGTAAGGGAAGTTCTTTCCACATAGGAAAAGTACTCCTGGTAGATTTTAAAGGAGTGAAGCCAGGAAGGTGCTGTCCGGTTCTGAGATAAGATTCGGTACCAACCTCATCCGGGCTTTGGTCAAGGTGGCAGAGTGGGGCAACAAAAGCACAGATTGAGGGGCATATGAAGACGGTGAGGACCCCGGTACTACTTCTCACTCGGAGCTTTGAGGTGCAGTCACCACTCAGTGGGCGCGGTGACCCCGTGAGCCCTGTTGGTGGCTGTGTGATTAGGCAGAGAAAATCCTGGATTAACCCTCCTGACTTCCTGCTCATGGCGTGCAGGAAACGCAGTCATTTCTGGGGCTCCAATGATGAGCTGGTGGTCTGGGACCAGAGATACTTGTATGGATGCTAACACACCCCTAAGGGCCAGGAGGGGTGAGGTGCGAAGGCCAGCTAAGACCTGGCGGACGGTATTCAGGTGAGAGACTATTCCTTTCTCCATCATGATGCTATAAGTTTCCTGTACCCAGATGCTACAGAGGGAAAAGAGAAGAGAAAGAAGGAAAGATAACAGTATTAAATTGACTGGAATTGGAATCTTCCTATTTCTAGGTAGATCTGCAGATCAAATCATTCATGAATAATGGATTTCCATAAGAGGAAAGTAATGAAAGATACATCTCTGTCCATCAAAATCATACAAATGGTCATAGAAAACACTGTTTCTAATCATTTTAAATATAGAAACTCATTTCAGTCTCTAAACAACTCTTTGAGGCAGGTACTATTTTTATCACCCACTTGGAAATGAGCAAACTGAAAAGAGCTCAGTGCCCTGAACAGCTGTGGGTTCTGCCCTTCAGAACAGATGGGAACTGTGGGCTCCCATCTGCTTAATTGTGCTCACCGTTTTCTTTTCTTATTCTCCACCTCCACCCTTCAGAGCATGCACCCTTGTCGACAATAGCTACTGTATGTCTTGCTTGTTTTATTTTTAACTTAGTCACTGGAAACTTTAGACGTTTATGTTTTTGCCCTTGACAATAGTGTTCCCTCCTGTCCCATAACTTTTTTACTTGTGATTCTGCTTTATCAGGCAAGATGAGTTAACAAACGTTTTCACTCTCACTCTCCACGTTTCATGTCCAAATACTGCATTTGTCCTGATGGACTTTCACAGGATATCCTTCACAATTAATTCGCAGAGTTTTATAAAGTGAATAGATGGGGAACAAATGATTCATGAGCTCAAGGGCCAGAATAACAAAGCCTCTAAAAAATCAAATGGCTTAGTTAAAAGACATATAACATACCTCAGTACAGCTTATTCAATATACTGACCATATAAAGTAAATGTATTTCCCTTATTGGTTAGAGGTCAAAACAAGTATAAAATTAACTGACCGGAATTATGGTTTTAGGAATGATAGCATTGTGGAGGATAAGAGCACAGTGCTTGGAATATGACAGTACCACCTCAATAGTTTATCAGGTGTGTAATTTAGGACAAATACCTTAGCTTTTCAAGTTACACTGTTTTCATCGATAAAATAAGAATCATAACATCCACGTGCCATAGTGTCTGGGGGCAGGGGCACGTTAGGTCGATTATGAAAGTAAATTTCTTAGCCCAGAGGAGAGAACCGAATAATCGCTCATCCCATCATTATCGTCACCGTCATTACCTAATCATGCTCTTCCTCTATAAAAACAACTATTTATCGAGTACAGTTGATCCTTGAACCACGCAGGGGTTAGGGGCAAAACCATTTATAAGCAGACCCGGGTTGTCCAAGGGTCAACTGTATTTAGTGTGAACTAATCATTATTTTAGGCAATTGGGACACAGTAATGAACAAAACCGATAAACAACTGTCTTAATCCGTTCAGGCTGCTCTAACGAAATAACACAAACAGGGTGACTTGTAAACAACAGAAACCTGTCACCGTTCTGGAGACTGGAAGTCTGAGACCAGGGTGGAGGCTGGTTGCGGGGTGAGAGCCCTTCCAGGTTGCAGATGCCGACCTGTCACTGCGTCCTCACCTGGTGCAGGTACAAGGGAGCTCCCTGTTATAAGGGCATCTCCACTCTCATGATCTAATCACCCAATGACTCTACCTACTAATGTCACCACCCAGGCATTAAGATTTCAACATCTGCCCTTGTGAGGGGCACAGACATTCAGGTCACAGCAACAGCTCTGCCCTTTCTGCTATTTATATTCTATGGGGATATAGACAACAATTCACACACAAGTCAATGCGTAAGTAAGTTACATGACATTTCTATAAGCCATTAAATGTCATGGAAAGCAGTCAAAAATTGAACAGGGCAAGCTACAACCTGATGGTTGGTTTGGAGGAACTGGGATATGGAACCGGTTACCATTAAAAATACGGTGGTGATCTTCATCAGAAAGGTAATATCAAAGCGAATACCTACAGGGCATGAGAGAGTTAGCCAGAGAAAGTAGCTTCAGGCAGAGGAAACAACCAGGGCCAATGCCCAAAACCAAGAGCACGCGTGAAGTTGGAGGGATTTCAGGGAGACCAGTGTGGCTAGGATGGCGAGAAGCAGGTGAGGTCATGACTTAACCAGGGACAGAGATGGTACTGGTGGTGGAGACAGCTGTTAGTGCTTCGGTTTTATTCTGAGTAAGATGAGGGGTCATCGCAGAGTTTGACACAGGAACTGGTGATGTTTCATCATCTTCCCCAAATGCAATGAATCAGGACTTGAAACACAGTCACCGTATAGAAAGCGGATCCCCTATAGAGTTCCTCAGAGTTATAAGACATCTGAATTGGCAAATTTTATTTTAATTGGGTCTCTTCATTTTCTTGCATTTTTTCAGTAAAAGACATTTTAATAGAAACACTTCAGAACCAAAACTCATATTTACAGAACATAACAATATATGGATTTCATGGAGGAATGGCAAGGATAGCTTGAATATAATAATAGAGTTAAATTTGTATGTCATTTAATCTGTGGTCACGAATGTAGTTCCAAATATACCCCTATAGCCATACCTACAGTTCACTGATATATATATATATATATATATATATATATATATATATATATATATATAAACAGAGAGTTCTGTTTATTTATGTAGTTTTTGGCTGCATTGGGTCTTTGTTGCTGTGCACAGGCTTTCTCTGGTTGCGGCGAGCAGGGGCTACTCTTCACTGCGGTGTGTGGACTTCTCATTGTGGTGGCTTCTCTTGTGGTGGCTTCTCTTGTGGAGCACGGGCTCTAGGCGCGCAGACTTCAGTAGTTGTGGCACAAAGACTCAATAGTTGTAGCTCACGGGCTTAGTTGCTCCGCGGCATGTGGGATCTTCCTGGACTAGGGCTCAAACCCGTGTCCCCTGCATTGGCAGGTGGATTCTTAACCACTGTGCCACCAGGGAAGTCCTGATATTTTTAATATGTGCTCAGATATACACTAGACTAGATATGACATTTTAACTGCTTAGATGTAAATAAGTTGAAAATATATAAATGAAAAGCTTCATCTTTTTAAACTGGATTAAGGGCAGTGATTTGAAACACTGAACATGAGACTAATTTGCATTTGATTTCCCTCATTTCAGTTTTATGTCTTACTTAGGAATAATTTGATTTAGAAATACATTGTCATGGCCAACCCGGATTAATGCACAGGAAAGAGGGCCTCCACTTGGTGCCACCCAGGTGTTTGTCTGGTTTGCATGGACACTAGGGCTTGAACAACAGCAAAATGAGGTTGTACAAAGTATGCATTGGGAAAAGAATCAGAAGCCAGAGAATCTTCTAGAAGTGCAGCACAGAAGCTACTTCAGCACATGTCCTAGAAATAGTTCTCTTCTATCCCTTAAACTGTTCATCATAACTCAAGGACCATGGGTAATCTAAGTTCACAGTAGAGTTTAACGTGCAAATATCCCTCATTTTCAACTTCACAAGACAAAAATCACTCAACTTCCATTAGCATTTAGTCTTGGCTCACAGAGCTGCTGGGTGTTTTACGGACTTCCTGGCCCTGCCCTTCATTTAAAATAGAGACACAGTGTCAGAACCGCTAAGGGGCACGCCTGCAGTCTCACAGCTGGCTAACTTGAGTTTGTCCTCAAGCTCTGAGACACAGCAGGCACTCAGAGAAAGGCTTCCCCTTGCTCAAGTGTAAGAGACAATTCTTGCTGTAGTCTGGAGTGGTCTGCTACAGTCACTGAAAGTATGATGCAGATTTTTGTTATAAAACTGAGGGGACATGATTGCGAAGGAACATCTGAAGTATGAGAGATGGGAAAATAAAAACAAATGATTCATACAAGAGTACCTTGGAAGCGGTTAGATCTGGTAAACAAACTGGAAATTCCTGATGACTCAGGGCCTCTGCTCATCTGTGCTTGTGAATTAGTAGAGAGTTGAAGGCTCGCCTCATGAAGGAAATTGGAACTTAGTGGGTAGTGAAGTAGTAAAGGACAGCTTTGCAAGAGGAAGAATAAAAAGTCTTATGTCAGGAAACTGACACGGAGTTTTTAGTCTTCAAGGAAAAGGTCATCCACTCTGGGAACCACGTTGCTACGGAGGAACTTGAGACACCTGCCGAGAAAAGAGGTGAAGGAATTAGATGTTAACAGAGAAACCTCTCAGACAGGAACAGGACGTAACAGATTTTGGAAGGATGTCCTCTTGACTTTTAAATGATCTAGTTATTGAAATGATACTTAAATCATCTCAGAATAAAATTCAAGTATAGTGGTTTTTGGGTGGAACATGTCTTACATTAAGAATGTGTGTGGTGTATTTGGTAGCCAACATAACAGAAGAGGATATTGTAGGTTTTTAGAAGATAAAAGCCAGGGATGCTAAATATCTTGCAATACGACAAACACAAATAATCATCCACCCAACATGCTAACAGTTGCACCATTTGAAAAAATGAGGCCCCTCAAAGGATGTCTGTGGGAGGAATGCAAGGCTGTATCCCCAAGTGTCTAGTCCACAGGCAAATGGAAGTTATTCAAAGCACATTGAGCAAAACCAGAAGAACCTACACTTTATAACTTAAGCCATTTCTATATGTTTGTATTGCGCTTCTCAATAATATTTGGCTAAGTGTTGGAAAGGGCCTGGAATATTTCCTCTAAGGAGGTCCAAAGTTTTCTAATCTGAAATTTGAGTGCAAAGATCTTATTCCTTTCAGACAGGTGTTATGGCAACTGAAATAATGAAATGGTACAAAACGAGGAGGGTTACCATGTGGCACCCCCAGGAGGTGACAAGGGATGGAACTGACTCCTAGCGTCTCCCCGATTGACTCCAAAGACTCAGAGTGTCCTGGTCCGAGTGTCCTGTGATGGTGTGGCCATCGTGTACACAGAGAGTTGGAGGATTATAATGACAGATCTGAACCTACAGTGATGCCCAGATACCTCCCTCTCTGCTCTGGAAACAACATAATCGAAAGCAGATGCCTTCGGCAAAGATCTCCTTGAGGCTTCCAGTTTCATTCCAAATTCTGAGGGCGTGCCTTTGAGTTGTGCAATTTGCTGAAGTTTTGCTTTCAAAGTCAGGAGGGAATAGTGAGGTCACCCACTACCACACCTCCACGGGAACTTAGCATGACTTTACGACCCATCGCAAGCATATTTGCTTTTCAGTCCTTAAATTATTGATCATAGTTGTCAACCCAAGATGATCATATACAAGGGAAAAAGGTGAGAGTAACACACATGTTTATGTATTCAAAAGGGAAAAGGAGATTATGCTTTGCTTTTATAATGAAAATTTCTATGTCCCATTTGTGTGTCATATGGTTTTAATTTTATGGTCTTTATTCTCACTCTGCCGATTTATTGATAAATGGTGTCAACTCCACAGAAAATATTTAGAGACATTTTAGTATCTGTATCCTCACCGAACATATTTTCTTGTGGGTCTTCCAGAAAATTTTCAAAAATATCTGTGTTACTTGAAATGTTTGTCTTAAAGCAGGCGGTAACACCCCTTACTGTGCCAGTGTCCACTTTCACAATTTAATTTCTATGGTCTTTATCAAAGACCTTAGGATAAATCCAAAGTAGACACTACCCGCAGATTCTGTGAATAACTAGATATGGTTATAGAGTGACCTGCCAGGGTGTTAAATGCTCACAGATATCAAGTGTCCGAGGAGTTGGCAGTGATTTGCCCATATACGAGAAGTACATTCGCTCCTTGAAGACAAGAGCATATAATTTACTATAAATACCTTCTCAGGTATTCAAAAAAAAAAAACTTATTTCACATCATTGAGAAATGTTCCCCAGATTTACTTACAAGTATCTCATCAGGGGTGGGCGTTAAAGCAGATCCCCAAATCTCTCCCCTGTAGACTCTGACTGAGTCCCCCTGGCGTGCACCAGTATACCTGCAACTATGTCCAGGTAATCCTTCTGGTGCAGGTACAAGGTACACTGTGGAAAGCCCTGCTATAAAATAGTTTTAGGTTAGGGCTTAATCTATACAAGGTATTTTAACAGAAAAAGTTTAATGTAAGGAGTTATTACCTAGGTATGGAAAACTGAAAAAGAAGGAATACTAAGGTGGGCCTGGGATCCCCACGGCCACCCCAATACGTGAGACCCTGTTCACCAGAGACTCTCATTAGATGCTCAGACCCCCAGGTGTTTATTGGAGGTGGTCTCACTGCCTATCATGCACCCAAATTCCCGACTCCCAGAAAGAAAGCAGGTGCTCAGGATAAACTGCAGTGTTTGCCCACGTCAGGAATATCGAGCTCGTCCCCTCAGGGGACGCTGGGGCTCTTCCCCAAATCCAAGTTCCAGCCATGGGCCAGTCTTTCACGCAGGACTCTCTATGGACAGCATCTCAGGCCCACTGTGTTCACTCCGCTCCACACAGAGGGTGTCAGAGAGGCAGCAGCCCCGGGAAACGGTCTTTTCATCACCCCCCCCAAGTCTAGGGGAGGCGACTGTTTCCTGTGCTCAGAATCAATAGCTTGGTAGCCGGCACAAGATTCTATAAGCTTTCGCAGACCATCCTGCGAACACCTGAAATGTTTGTGTAAGACAAGTTATACCTTGTAAAATCCAGAAACATGTGGAATACTCCTGCGGAGCATTTGCAGAGGCAACACGGCTACCTGCCACAGAGACCTGGGACAAGTGACGTAGCTCTCCCTGGAAGAGGTGCCCGTTTCCATCAGGTGGCTCCTAACCCACTATTTTGCGAGGCTAACTCAGAAGGGCCAGAATCGGAGTCACCCTACCTTGTCCTGGAGGGCAGTGTGCTTCTCCCCACACTGTGCTCGTCTCTTCTGCTGGGAGATAGATACGGTCATCCTGCGGTGGCCTTGGCCAAGCTCAGTCAAATTTGGTCTCTAATGTCTTATCTGATATTGTTCTAGTTTTGCATATTACAGCCTGATTTTCTTTTTGTAGAAAAATGCAGCCACATCTGTCCCCGTCTTGCTGTCACCTAATTCACCTGACTCCTATTAACTTTACGCTGGTCACTTCCACTTTCTGTGTGTACAGAAAAACAGTCTGGGCTGTATTCACTCCAAACAGCAGGGTGCAAAAAGATGTGAAAATGGTAACTATCACCTATTGATCCCTTAGCGTGAGCTAGATCACCGTTGCAGTGATCACTTATGCACAATCACTTATATCTACAAAAATCCCACAGGGAAGGTATTATTTACCATACTAAGTTATATCCATAGACTCTAGCATCTGTGTTCTTTACACCAGGCCAAATACTTCTTATTAAACTTTTTCTTTCCTGTCTTACACTTCAGTCTAGAAACCAAGCCTTGGTTTAGCACGGTGAATCCAGGATAGAACTTAGGGCAGCTAATCTCTGCTTCTTTTTGTCTGTAAGCAATTGGGCTACCATTTGCTTCCCTTAAAAAGTTAGCATAGATGACTTCTAAGAAGAGCAATGAGATCCACTGGAAAAATGAAAACCCTTGCAATGAGACATGTAAAGTTTTAAATCCAACCTCCATCTTTATTATCTGAGAGAGCTTGGATTTTTTTTAACCTATTTTCGCAACTGCAAAACTGAAATAATTCCCAATTCACAAATTATCTTGAGTTAAAATTGTGCATGTAAAATGTACATTTCATCTAACGTGTCAGAATAATTCAGTGAATTGCCTGTAAAGTTTTAATCATATGCTCAAAATTTTCCATCACTTTTAAAATGGCTTTTAGCCATTTGGTGAATAGTTAGTTAGTTCCCTTTATTCCAATTCTAAATTTGAACTCTAAATTCAAACACCCTTCTAGAACCTTTTTTTTTCATTTCCCTTCTACCTCATGCTTCCAAGGTTTTGGCCATTAAAAATAAAACAAAAATGAAAACAAACCACATCTATCCTGTGTACAGTACTCTTGCCTAGTTTCACCAGCCTTTTCACCCCTCACATTTCTCATGACATGTTGAGATGTTTTATCTTTAAAGCCAACACTGTAGGTCAAATCTAAAAATAATTCTGTATGATTGAACTCTCACTCACCTAAAGTAACTCTTTCCTTTTCCTCTAAAGTAGTGTTTGTATGTTTGTTTCCATTGTTACATGCATTAAGGACCATATGGCCTTGCTACTATACTTCAGAAGGCAGTGAAAATGTATGCTGTGTGGATGGACCTAGAGACCGTCATACTAACAGAAGTAAGTCAGAATATATGCTATCGCTTATATGTGGAATCTAAAATATGACACAAATGAACTTACCTATGAAAGAGAAACAGACTCACAGACACAGAGAACAGACTTGTAGTTGCCAAGGAGTGGGAGTTGGGGAGGGATTGGGAGATTGGGGTTAGCAGATGCAAACTATTGTATATAGGATGGATAAACAACGGGTGCTACTGCACAGCACAGGGAACTATACTCAATATCCTGTGATAAACCATAATGGAAAAGAATATGAAAAAGAATATATATATATATATATGTGTGTGTGTATATATATATATATGTATATATATATATATATATATATATATATATATATATATAACTGAGTCACTTTGCCATACAGCAGAGATTAACACAACATTGTCAATCAAATATACTTCAATAAAATGTTTAAAAATGTATGCTGTGGAAATAGGAAATCACTAGTAAATTGTGAGTTGTTTCTTAATTGAAAATCTAAGAGTTTTAATTATTGAAGTAAAAATCTTTGAGTAATACATATTTAATTAACTAATTTTCCTGGACCAAGTAATCATGACCTATTATTTACATGTTACTTATTTTCAACTGTGGCATTTGTTATGTTTACCATGGATTTCTTCTCTAATGGAGATCCTATTTTCCAAGATCAATTCCACATCTGTTGGAAAAAATTTATTCACAACATCGTCAATAGTAATTTTATAAGCAAAGGAAAAATTTGAGGGTGCAGTTAAGATTTACAGGAAATTTATTGACTCAGTTCACACATTAAGTCAAGGGTGGCTTTTCCCTGAATTTCTCAAAGATGATGCATATATACTAATAATAAACAATGAGGAGTAAAAAGTCTGCCAATGTAGACATTTTCCATTGGAGATACAATTAAGAGGCATAAATCAATGGAATGCACAAGGAGGCTAACAAAATAAAGTCCAAATATCAGTGACTGTACAAAGAAAAGCTTACATGAATTCACACATGGGTAGAACAACTCTCCAGAGGAAGCTCCTGTAGGCAGCGATGCAGATTCAGTGTCCCTCATCTCATCTTAGGATGGTGCTGTCTGTATGACAGACTCTAGATCCATCCACCTCACTACAAATAACTCAATGTTGTTTCTTTTTATGCCTGAGTAATATTCCATTGTATATATGTGCCACATCTTCTTTATCCATTCATCTGTTGATGGACACTTAGGTTGCTTCCATGTCCTGGTTATTGTAAATAGAGCTGCAATGAACATTGTGGTACATGACTCTTTCTGAATTATGGTTTTCTCAGGGTATATGCCCAGTAGTGGGATTGCTGGGTCATATGGTAGTTCTATTTTTAGTCTTTTAATGAACCTGACTACTGTTCTCCATAGTGGCTGTATCAATTTACATTCCCACCAACAGTGCAAGAGGGTTCCCTTTTCTCCACACATTCTCCAGCATTTATTGTTTGTAGATTTTTTTGATGATGGCCATTTTGACTGGTGTGAGGTGATACCTCATTGTAGTTTTGATTTTCATTTCTCTAATGATTAGTGATGTTGAGCATTCTTACATGTGTCTGTTGGCAATCTGTATATCTTCTTTGGAGAAACGTCTATTTAGGTCTTCTGCCCATTTGTGGATTGGGTTGTTTGTTTTTTTTGATATTGAGCTGCATAAGCTACTTGTATATTTTGGAGATGAATCCTTTGTTAGTTGCTTCATTTGCAAATAGTTTCTCCCATTCTGAGGGTTGTCTTTTCATCTTGTTTATGGCTTCCTTTGCTGTGCAAAAGCTTTTAAGTTTTATTAGGTCCCATTTGCTTATTTTTGTTTTTATTTCCATTTCTCTAGGAGGTGGTCAAAAAGGATCTTGCTGTGATTTACGTCACAGAGTGTTCTGTCTATGTTTTCCTCTAAGAGTTTTATAGTGTCTGGCATTACATTTAGGTCTTTAATCCATTTTGAGTTTATTGTTGTGTATGGTGTTAGGGAGTGTTCTAATTTCATTCTTTTACATGTAGCTGTCCAGTTTTCCCAGCACCACTTATTGAAGAGGCTGTCTTTTCTCCATTGTATATTCTTGCCTCCTTTATCAAAGATAAGGTATGTATGTGCATGGGTTTATCTCTGGGCTCTCTATCCTCTTCCGTTGATCTATATTTCTGTTTTTGTGCTAGTACCATACTGTCTTGATTACTGTAGCTTTGTAGTATAGCCTGAAGTCCAGGAGCCTAATTCCTACAGGTCTGTTTTTCTTTCTCAAGATTGCTTTGGCTATTCAGGGTCTTTTGTGTTTCCATACAAGTTGTGAAATTTTTTGTTCTAGTTCTGTGAAAAATGCCATTGGTAATTTGATAGGGATTGCATTGAATCTCTAGATTGCTTTGGATAGTATAGTCATTTTCACAATGTCGATTCTTCCAATCCAAGAACAAGGTATATCTCTCCAGCCGTTTGTATCATCTTTAATTTCTTTCATCAGTGTCTTATAGTTTTCTGCATATGAGTCTTTTGTCTCCTTAGGTAGGTTTATTACTAGGTATTTTATTCTTTTTGTTGCAATGGTAAATGGGAGTGTTTCCTTAATTTCTCTTTCAGATTTTTCATCATTAGTGTATGGGAATGCAGGAGATTTCTGTGCATTAATTTTGCATCCGGCTACTTTACCAAATTCATTGATTAGCTCTAGTAGTTTTCTGGTAGCATCTTTGGGATTCTCTATGTATAGTATCATGTCATCTGCAAACAGTGACAGCTTTACTCCTTCTTTTCCGATTTGGATTCCTTTTATTTCTTTTTCTTCTCTGATTGCTGTGGCTAAAACTTCCAAAACGATGTTGAATAATAGTGGTGAGAGTGGGCAACCTTGTCTTGTTCCTGATCTTAGTGGAAATGGTTTCAGTTTTTTACCATGAGCCCTTGATTTTGAATCAAAACATTTGCCAGGATGTTCAAACCCTCAGATGTAAGTAGCATCTAGTATTCAAGCCATTCCTTTGAGTCAGTGATGAAATCCAAAAAATAAAATCTTTGACCCTAGCTGTGACATTTCTCTTCAAAATTACCAAACAAGTCATTTTGAACAATGTGACATCTTGAATAAATGTGCAATAAGGTATAACAAATCTAGGCTGTGAGGCCTCATCATCTAAATGACTAAAGTGTACAGGTATAATAATAAATAAATAGACATCTATCTTTGAGATAGTTAAGTATCTGGAATGTAATATAGACTGTAATAGCATATATTTATTACAGGGAAATATGTGGTACACATATAGATAATATAGATATAATAGAAAATATCAGTGTTATATGATTTATGTGGAAAATATAAGATTTATATTGGGTCTTATGTTGCATAGAATATTACTAACTGTAGTTTTAAATCCCAATCAGTGTTATATCCAATATATATCACAAAAAATTGACAAAAACATGTAACATCCAGAAATAGAGATTAAAGATGTTTGCCTAGATAGCTACAGCTAATAATTATACAGCACTTAAACGGCCATACAACCCAGTTTTTGATATGATTGTTTTATTTGAAGTATTTTTGATAGTCAGTGTTATAAGGTGTTCTGTACCTTACACGTGGGACTTGAAATCAACAACATTTTTAGATTTGGTGACTTGCAATCCAAGGATTCTGCTCAAATACAAATGACTAGCCTGGCTAATAGGTAGAAGAATAAGTTCATTCATACATTTTCTGATATTTTATTCTCTCCTGTGAATATTACATGCGTTTTGTCTTTGACTAAGACACAAATCTTCATCTTAAGTAGTTATTTTTACATTAGTGTTTTTACATTACTGTTTAGTCCAGAAGGATTGTAATAATAATTATTATACTTAAAATCGCATTTGCATTTTTATTCGATGTTTTACATTCTGTATGGTAATCTGTGTCCCCCTAAATTCATATGCTGGAAGTCCTAACCCCCAGTACCTCAGAACGTGACTCTATTTTGGGTCAGGTTCTTTACAAAGGTAATTAAGTTAAAATGAGGTCATTAGAGTGGGCTTTAATCCAGCATGACTGGTGTCCCAATAACAAGAGGAGTTTAAGACACAGACAAGGACAGAGAGGAGACCTTGTAAAGACACAGGGAGAACACGACCATCTGCATGTCACAGAGAGAGGCCTCAAGGGAAACTAGTCCTGCCAACACATTGGTCATGGACACCCAGCCTCCAGGATGGTGAGAAACAAATTACTGTGTTTAAGCCCCTCAGTCTGTGGTCCTTTGAACTGGCAGCCCTATTGAGTATATAACCATAACTTATCAAAAGCCGTTTTTACATTTTATGAAGAATTATATTTAGAAGTGATTAATTTATTTCTCTTCCTTTAATATTTTCTTTGAATGTCACATAGGTCATCTACAGTTTACTTTGTTAGTTTGGGATGGCTTTCCGTACGTATCTTATTACATTGACATGATACAACACGTGCATAATAAGATGGAACAAGATGTTGAAAGATTTAGTTTATATTATATTTTTAAAATTTCATTTATATACTTTCTGGCAGGTTGTGTCTTCCTCCAACACTCTAGAGAAACTTCAAAGCAATAATCTTTTTATAAGACTCTGCATACCAGGAAAGTTTGTACAAATTCAAATCAATGTTTACCTTATTTTGCTGTTGGCTATAAATGATTTTATTTCCTGTTTCCTATAAGATTCAAAAAATAGCAAAGTAATGCAAAACAAATCAGTTCTTTTTCTGCCAATACAGTAGGTTAAAATTTGTTTAGGGCTTCCCTGGTGGCGCAGTGGTTGAGAGTCCGCCTGCCGATGCAGGGGACACGGGTTCGTGCCCCTGTCCGGGAAGATCCCACATGCCGCGGAGCGGCTGGGCCCGTGAGCCATGGCCACTGAGCCTGCGCGTCCGGAGCCTGTGCTCCGCAATGGGAGAGGCCACAACAGTGAGAGGCCCACGTACCGCAAAAAAAAAAAAAAAAAAAAAAAAATTTGTTTCCATCAAGTGAACGTATAACATTTCTTGGTTGCACCTTTTTTTTCTTCAGCTTTCAGCATCTCTCATTTCTCTTCCCAGGGGAACTATTGTATAGTTGGGGGGGAGGGAGGTTTACTGTACTGAAATGAGTCTGACAGTGTGGTGGAGAGCTACGACCCCAGCCAAAGCAACTCTGAAAGCTCACAACAGAGGCTGTCACGTGGATGCCGGCAGAAGCCATGAGACTCCTGGGTCAGGAATGAAGGACTGTGTCCTGCACAGCAGCAGTGGTAAGAGTATCAAAGTTGTCCTGCTGGGTCTACACACCCGGAGTCTCAAGGCAACACCCAGGAAGCCGGGTGGAGCCACCTGTGCAGCAGGGTGTGCCACAGGAGAAGCTAGGGCATCTGCCGTTCCGATACTAGGTAGTGGGCGCGCCTATTCTTCTTCTGGGAAAAAACTAGGTGTATCTCAGGACTATGTGATGCATTCCTACAAGGATTTTCTTCACTTCTCAAGATTGCCGGCTGCGGAAACAGTTGTAGGAAGTGGCCTGGTGAAAGAACAATCAAAGTCTTTGACTTTTGTACATTCAAGATATATAAGAACAGAAAAAGCCCCTAGCAAACTGTGTCCCACCAGTAGACTCTTTACTGCCATCGTGTGTGTGTGTTTCTATCATATATGTATATGTATATATGTATATATACATGCACATGTATATACATGTACACACATGTGTGTATATATGCATACATATACATATATACACATATATGTATATATACACATGTATACATATATACATGTATATGTATACATATATGTGTATATGTATATATATATAGAGAGAGAGAGAGAGAGAGAGGCAGAGAGAGAGAGAGACAGAGAGACTGAAAGACAGAGAGAGAGAGACAGAGAGAGAGAAAGACAGAAAGAGATGTTTTGGACTGTTTTGACAGAAAGTAATAGAGAAGGTTTGAGGGTTAGGAAAGAAAAGAAAAAGAAGAAAGGAAGGAAGGAAGGAAGGAAGGGAGAGAGGGAGGAAGGAGAGAAGGAAGAAGGGAAGGAAGGAAGGGGGGAGACGGAAACATCCTGTTCTCTGGGAAGCACACACACAAACAAATCACTCCCTCCACAAAGGAGCAAGGAAGCGTTTCTGGCTGTGTTTCTGGTAATATTGGAAAAACTCTTAAAACTTACTCACCTGCGTTAGTTTTCTAGAGCCGCTGCAAGACGTACCATAGTTAGGTGGCTCAAACACCGGAAGTTTATTGTCTCTTGGTTCTGAAGGGGGGCCGTTCATTGGTGTCAAGGGGTCGGCATGGTGCTTCCTTCCGAGGCTGTGGGGAAGCCTGCCCCGGGCACTGGGTTGGCTGCCCGGCCTCTCTCGTAGGGACATCGCCCCCATGTCTGCCGTTAGCTCACACGGCCTTATCCTTGTGCGTGAGCCTGTGTCCACCTTTAACCTCATCATAAGGACAGTCGTCATGTGGGATCAGGACCCAGCCTCCTCCGGTATAACCTCCTTCTAACTGAACCGTTTCCATGTTTCCAAATACGGCCGCATTCTGAGGTGCTGAGGGTTAGGATGTCAACATGTGAATTTTAGAAGGAAGTAATGCGACTCATAACACCATCTATTGAAAACAACTAAATTTTAAAAAGTCCCCTCTAAATGGGTTGAAAATAAACAGATGCCTACATATGTATAATTGAGTGTACATATGTATTTATACTATGTAAATATATATGAAAATGAATACACGTTTATATGGATTTACTGACATGTTTTAGGGATTGAAGAGCCAACAACATAGGAAGGGACTATGAAACCCAAATCTAAAGCAAAGTGACCATCCAGAGAGGTAAGTAATCCTGCAGAGCAAATAAAGAACTTTGCCCTGAAGGTTTCAGTTAGTCAGGGAAGCTGGGGCTCTGGAATTTACGCCTCTGAAGAAGGATACAGTGAAGATTCAGAGCTCACCCGTAGAGGTGCACCTTGTAAGAAATCCTCCCCGTCTTAAACTGGGATCCACAGCACTGTTCCCCCTAGAGCACTACAGGGGTGGTGGCCCTGCCAATAAAAAGAGCTTCACAAATAAAAGAAAGGAAAACGGAAGTGAGCTTAGTCATGGGTGTGAATCAGTTTGTAACGTTGGGTCCTTTCACAGCTCAGGTAATGTCACCTGCAGAGTGCATGCAACCTTAGGTCTCAATCTTGGTTCGTGACGGCCTGGACTTGACAGTGATTCAGAACTGGAAGAAGCAAACATAAACTCTTCCCAACAGAAGGTAGTATTCTAGGCTTCCAAGAATCTGTAAAAATAAAGTTTCAATAACAAGAAGAGGTATGCAGTCAGGATTATCTAAACAGGGAAAGAAAGAAGGTAACATAGGCCAAAACCAACAAAAATAACAGCAGAAACTGACTCAGGCAAACTTCAGATAAATTTGGAATTATCAGAGATAGATTATAAAATAACCATGTTTGCAGTGCTTAAGAAATTATAAATAAGCTTGCAAATATCTCAGAGGACAAAAATGTTTAAACATGACATCAAGCACGCAATAACCATAATCAAAAACTTAATGAGCTTCATTCTCATCGGATTAGACACCGTTGAAGAGACTGTATAAACGATAAACTAGGTCAGATTAAATTACCTGGAGTGGGTCCCAGTGTTACGTCCTTAGATTTGTTTGGACCTGGAAATTTCACATGGAGGATAAATAAAGAGGGATACATTTCACATAGACACTGCTTAGTGAAACTTTAAAATGTCAAAAATAAAAAAAGAAATTATTAAAATTAAAAGACAAAAGAGTATCTCACAAAAGTATAAAAGGTGAATTGACAGCCAACTTTTCAACAGCAGCAATTGCGAGCGACAAAATCAGTGCGTAGAAAGGGGGAGAGAGGACCAGTATCCCAGGAGTCTGCACCCAGCAAAAAATATTTTCGTAGTGAGAAATTTATGAATTCATTTTCAAGCGAAAACCATGCCACCAGCAGGCCCCTGGCAGAAAGCAAACGATCCCAGATAGGTTTGAGAAGGAAGAAGGAATGAAAATGAATACAGAATTAAAATACTCAATGACAATAATAAACACCAGAAGATGGTTACTGTGTTCTAGTCCATTTAATGATCAAGGAAGACAGAGTTATCAATAAACATTTAATTTAAGATGGATGCTGGGATTCGTAGGACACTCATGAAAAGAAAAGACATAAATTTTACATTCTAAGTAAGTAGACACCCATATCTTATGACCCAGCAGCTCTACTATTAGGAAGAATCAGGTACCTAGGAGCCCAGAAACTTGAACAAGAATGTGTAGTGCAGCATCATTCAAAATAGTCCCAGACTGAAAATAATTCAAATTTCTATCAACACTTTGGTAAGACAAATAACACTGTAGTCTAAAATGGAGTAATATATACTATTGAAAATAACAAAATTTACCTACACGCAAAAAAATACAGATGAACCCCAGAAATCTTGAGTGAAACCTGCAAGACACAGGGATTTTATAAACTTTGAGTTTTTAATCAATGTTCCAAAAATAAACAAAAGAAAGTTACGTTGTTTAAAAACACATAGATGGCTAGAAAAACTATAAAGGAAGGCAGTGGATTACTTACTATAATGTAATTAAGACAGGTGCTCTGGGAAGGGAGACTGATTGCGTTTGGAATAGGATATGTGACTGTGTTTCTTACATGGGTGTTGATGCTGCAATTGTTCATTAAAACATGCTTTTTCAAGTG
Source organism: Stenella coeruleoalba (assembly GCF_951394435.1). Lineage (NCBI taxonomy): Eukaryota > Metazoa > Chordata > Mammalia > Artiodactyla > Delphinidae > Stenella > Stenella coeruleoalba. The sequence goes on along the minus strand of NC_137149.1, from coordinate 149,045,379 downwards.
TATGTTATATATCATAGAAAAAGATTTTAAATGCATGCATATTGAAGCTACTGAAAGCAATTTGTTATAACTAGAGTAACAGAGACAGGAAGTTGGGTAACAATGGTGCTTAAAAGACTTTTTAGTTTTAGATAATGGAGGTCCCAGAATGCCATGGTTTCAATTTGAATTTACCTTGAATAAGCTACAACATAACTAGCAATTGGTGTTTTACCAGTGCTTTGATATACATTATTTGCAAAGATGTTGATAACAGGGTTAAGGATTAATACTATGTGCATTATATAGAGGAGGAAACAAACAATATGAATAGATTTTCTCAAGAAAACAAAATTAATGTGGCAGCTTTAAGTGTTTTGTCTCTGACTTCAAATCTAATGTTCTTTCAGTAAAACATCTTGCATTTAGTAGGTGCTCAATTAATGTATTGTGAACTGATATTTTACTAACAGCAAGAAAATAATTCAAGAGAGCAATCAGATTGCATAATCTTCTATATAATATTTACTCTTTGTTTTCCCCTCCGATGTATATGTACTTTTTTTAAAAAACATCTTTATTGGAGTATAATTGCTTTACAATTGTGTGTTAGTTACTGCTTTATAACAAAGTGAATCAGCTATATGTATACTTATATCCCCATATCCTCTCCCTCTTGTGTCTCCCTCCCTCCCTCCCTATCCCACCCCTCTAGGTAGTCACAAAGCACAGAGCTGATCTCCCTGTGCTTTGCAGATGCTTCCCACTAGCTATCTATTTTACATTTGGTAGTGTACATATGTCCATACCAGTCTCACTTCATCCCAGCTTACCCTTCCCCCTCCCCGTGTCCTCAAGTCCATTCTCTACATCTATGTCTTTATTCCTGTCCTGCCCCTAGGTTCATCAGTACCTTTTTTTTTTTTTTTTGGATTCCATATATATGTGTTAGCATATGGTATTTGTTTTTCTCTTTCTGATTTACTTCACTCTGTATGACAGACTCTAGGTCCATCCATCACACTACAAATAACTCAGATTCATTTCTTTTTATGGCTGAGTAATATTCCATCATATATTGAAGATGTGCAACATCTTTATCCACTCATCCCTTGATGGACACTTAGGTTGCTTCCATGTCCTGGCTATTGTAAATAGGGCTGCAGTGAACATTGTGGTACATGACTTTTTTGAATTATGGTTTTCTCAGGGTATATGCCCAGGAGTGGGATTGCTGGGTCATATGGTATTTCTATTTTCAGTTTTTAAAGGAACCTCCATACTGTTCTCCATAGTGGCTGTATTAATTTACATTCCCACCCACAGCACAAGAGGGTTCCCTTTTCTCCACACCCTCTCCAGCATTTATTGTTTGTAGATTTTTTGATGATGGCCATTCTGAATGGTGTGAGGTGATACCTCGTTGTAGTTTTGATTTGCATTTCTCTAATGATTAGTGATGTTGAGCATGCTTTCATGTGCCTGTTGACAATCTGTATATCTTCTTTGGAGAAATGTCTATTTAGGTCTTCTGTCCATTTGTGGACTGGGTTGTTTGTTTCTTTTGATATTGAGCTGCCTGAGCTTCTTTTAATTTTGTAGATTAATCCTTTGTCAGTTGCTTCATTTGCAAATATTTTCTCCCATTCTGAGGGTTGTCTTTTTGTCTTGTTTATGTTTTCCTTTGCTGTGCAAAAGCTTTTAAGTTTCATTAGGTCCCATTAGTTTATTTTTATTTCCATTTCTCTAGGAGGTGGTCAAAAGGATTTTGCTGTGTTTATGTCATAGAGTGTTCTGCCTATGTTTTCCTCTAAGAGTTTTATAGTGTCTGGCATTACATTTAGGTCTTTAATCTGTTTTGAGTTTATTTTTGTGTATGACGTTAGGGAGTGTTCTAATTTCATTTTTTCATGTGTAGCTGTCCAGTTTTCCTAGCACCATTTACTGAAGAGGCTGTCTTTTCTCCATTGTATATTCTTTCCTCCTTTATCAAAAATAAGGTGACCATAGGTGCGTGGGTTTATCTCTGTGCTTTCTATCCTGTTCCAATGATCTATATTTCTGTTTTTGTGCCAGTACCATATTGTCTTGATTACTGTAGCTTTGTAGTATAGTCTGAAGTCCAGGAGCCTGATTCCTCCAGCTCCATTTTTCTTTCTCAAGATTGCTTTGGCTATTTGGGGTCTTTTGTGTTTCCATACAAATTGTGAAATTTTTTGTTCTAGCTCTGTGAAAAATGCCATTGGTAGCTTGATAGGGATTGCATTGAATGTGCAGTTTGCTCTGGGTGGTATTGTCATTTTCACAATGTTGATTCTTCCAATTGTATATGTACTTTTCTGGGATAATTATGATTTCTAATTTTTTTCTTAATCAAAGGTATACATAGTTAAATTTCCAAAGAATTCTCTGTTCTTGAGACCAAAATGGAAAAGAATGTCCTGACATGTCTCTGGGAACCTGGATGACACGTGGTTTTATGTATCACCATGATTATCAAGTTGTGAATAAAATGTTGTTATTACCTTTTTATGATTATTTATAGGGTTTAGTTTCTGAAATTGTCTGGAAACTAATCAGAACACATTATGCAACCTTGGCCAATGCAAGAGGCTGGCATTCAACTCAACCATTAAGTAGACTCAAGCATTCTTCTTTCATATTTAATCAGAATTACAATAGAGTCATTTTTTACTCATCAATTATTGACTATAGCTTGGTAGAATCACAACACATCATGATACTAAAGCCTTTCTTCCTAGAGATAGCTGTAAGTTTGAAAACACAGTATTACTATGTACATCAATTCAAATGCACTTGTTTATGAGAATGTCTCCATGGATAACAAACATGCTTTTTTTTTTTTTTTTTTGCTGTACGCAGGCCTCTCACTGTTGTGGCCTCTCCCGTTGTGGAGCACAGGCTCCGGACACGCAGGCTCAGTGGCCGTGGCTCACGGACCCAGCCACTCCGTGGCATGTGAGATCTTCCCAGACCGGGGCACGAACCCATGTCCCCTGCAACGGCAGGCGGACTCTCAACCACTGCGCCACCAGGGAAGCCCAAACATGCTTTGATATACAGTTTAAGTTACCTTCATGCCAATGTACAATGATTTCTCCTAGGGCTCCAACCTGATTGCTACTTAAATATTTTATAACTTTGGATTGATCAGGTTGCTCCAAAACATGATTGTTCAAATTAGTTTTGTCCAGTAACTGAATAGTGGATTAATTATCATTTTATTTATTGAACATCTTTCATAAATATCTCACTTTCCCAAGTGGTTTATATATAACAGAGAGAGAGAGAAAGAGAGCAAGCGAGAGGAGTATTTCTTATTTCAGGAAATTGTTCAGTTTTTAATTATGAAAATTAATGCTGATTCTTTAAACTGAGGTTCAATGTTTTAACAAAATATTATGAACTGGTACAAGAAGCAAGTATGCTACCTTGTGATATTTTCCCCCTTTTCCCTATTTTCCTGTAGAGCCATGGTAACATTCTAGATTAAATAAAGAAGCAAATCATCTATCATTGGCATTCTGTAAATAATCTTGGTAATGATTGAAGAAATATGAGTAAAATTCAATGTGCTTTCTTGCCAAAAATGCAGTTAGCTATGAAGCAGGGCTTAGAACACTTAAAGAAGTGTTCTTATCAGCCTTCAAAGGCAAGCGTCCCATGCAATTATACAGGGCGACAGGCTCCCGCTGAGTCAACAAGCCTGTGCAGGAGCACAAACTCAGGTTATTCATTCAGAGCTGTGTTTACGTTAAGTCAGGATAACTTGAGCCTTGGGAAAACCGTGGCAAGGAATGGATTTTTGGTTAAACTTCCTGTTTGGACAAGAGCCAATGCCCATTGTGTCATTTGTGGCAAACATAATCAAGCTGTGATGTTTAGAGTAGGCGTGTTCAAGAAAAGATGCAATACAAGTACCAAAGCAACAGCTCTTCACAGCGTTAAAAATAGCCAGAGAGGGGTCATGGTGCCCTTGTTTTGTTCATGTAAGATTAAAACTTTTCTTCAGTTCTGAGTAGCAAGTGACAGATTTTTGCTTAAGACTCTTTTTCATTAAAACTCAGGAGCTAAACAACGACCTACAGTATAGCACCGGGGACTACACTCAATATCTTGTAATAACCTATAATGGAAAAGAATCTAAAAAAGAAATTATATATGTATACTTGTGTATATATATATATATGTATATATATGTGTGTGTAACTGAATCACTGTGCTGTACACTTGAATCTAATACAACATTGTAAATTAACTATACTTCAATTTAAAAAATTGGTATATTTAAAAAACCTCAGGAGCTGTACTTGGGCAGATGAATGGTTTCTACATCACATTAGTTATAAGGTAAATATGTAAAGTCTAAAAAGAAAAGAGAGAAAAAGACCTTAGAGAAAAGAGGTGTTTCAGATATGTGAGAATTAATTGCAGGTATCCATTTCAGAGATATTTTTTTTCCTTTCCTAATTAATTGTGCTGCTTCTTTTATGGATGTAAATCATCACAATTACAGAGCATGTTAAATAGATCCCCATTCTCCACCCCCCAGCCTTCTGTGGTCCAGCCACAATTGAGAAAAAGACTTACTTGTGCTAAAGCAGATAAATTGTTTCCTTTACATTAATTTTCCAGTGTGATTTTGCTGCCCTTTTGTAGTTAAGTGTATTTTTTGCACTTAGTAATTTAAACATTATAAATAATCCCTTAAAATAAATAGCTTTATTTTATTAAAAATAGAAAATTCAATCTCAGTTTATTATTAGAGTATGGACTTGTTAAGAAGTCAGAATATACTGTTCTCTTTATTCCTTTTTAAATTTAAAAAGTGTTAACACACAGCTCCTGCAATTAGATAGGGACAAGCCCAGCTTCGTCTTCTTTTTACTCACCATATATATATTTCTGTGACCTTACACCACTCCAGTTCCTACAGACCTGGTCCCCTTCAGACCAAAAGTGCATTGTTCTTTGGCCACTTCATCTGCAGTCATTTTAAAAATATTTTTTAGTCACTGTCTTTCACCCACCCCATGGAGGTCAGATCTCTTAGCTGAAACACAGAGCTGAAGCATCACTACAGATAGTTCAGGTAATTATATTGAAAAATACAGATAGTTTAAGCAAATCTCATGAATTATTCTGAAAACCATCTTAATTCTCTGACTTATTTGGCCTTGGAGACTTGACCCAGGGGCTATCATTAAACTCTGTGGAAGAAGTGACTATTTTCTTTCAGGACAGGCATAAATAATTTAGTGGCAAAAACCCCACAAAAACTGTTTCTCTTCTGGCAGACATTACAATATGTCCCCAAAGTGTGAAAGTGTAAAGAGCCCAGATGATTCTGTTTGGAATCGATCATAAATTTCAGTGCCAAGGAAAATAAATAAGTAAAAAGAACAGATCTAAGATAGAAACATGTTTACCAAGAATGGTCCAAAATTGTGACTAGTCAAACAAAATAGTAAAGAGACCAGCTATGAAATAAACCATGTTTTAATCACTAACATAACTCAATAATCAAAATCTTGCTTTTCATTTTGTAAAGAAATTTATCAATATAATTAAAATTTTGAGTATTAAATGTGGATAGCAATAGGGGTTAAACAACCGTAATATTATATTTTTCTTATTTCCTAATTCAAGATGTTCTATCACATACATTACCTCAATGACTAATTCTGGCCTTTGACATTCTCCACACCATTCGTTTAAAACTTACCATAAAATGTCTTCTATGGTGCGTTATCTTTGTGTTTTGTCATTGGCTTGTAAATGTTTTGAGATTAGAAACTTATACTTAATCGTATGCCATTTAATATCTAATAGAACGCTTCACATCTCTCAGTGATGGGCAAAGCATGACTTGTAGGCCAAATCGGGCCCACTGCTGTTTTTGTGAAGTTTTATTGGAACAAAACCACAGCCTTTGTTTGTAAAAACTGGCCAACTGGGCTTCCCTCGTGGTGCAGTGGTTGAGAGTCCGCCTGCCGATGCAGGGGACGCGGGTTCGTGCCCCGGTCCGGGAAGATCCCACGTGTCGCAAAGTGGCTGGGCCCGTGAGCCATGGCCACTGAGCCTGCGCGTCTGGAGCCTGTGCTCCGCAACGGGAGAGGCCACAACAGTGAGAGGCCCGTGTACCGCAAAAAAACAACAACAACAAAAAAACTGGCCAACTTGCAGGTCAGAGTAGTAATGACTCCTGTTATGTAAAATCTGACATTGTGCAAGTGGAGAAGAGAAATCAAAATAACAGAATTTTACCATTTTCTGATTTCTCTCAGAAATACCAGTAAAGAAAACCTTGTTTAACTATTAAAAGGGATTTTGTGAGCATTTCAACCTTCTTAAAGACCCCAGTGATATTATTTGGGGATCATTTCTCCACGGTCAAAATAGCTGTTTTATTCATGTAAGACTAATGACCTGTGTTGTTAATAAAAATCTGTTGTAGAGTAATTAAGAGCAAAGGAAGTGTGAGAATGCTATTCAGCCAGCTGGAAGGCGTGCTGAGTACCACGATGTGAAGTTATGGGAAAGGATGTGAGTACATCTCAGGAAGTGACCCTGCTGTTTGGCTTGTGGGCTGGACATCAAATCTTTTTTTGTAAAGTAGTAGGATCTTGAGGTCAGGGGTACTATAAACTTAAAAAGAATGAGTATTACTGTGATCCTCTAAATCAACAGGAAAAAAATAGCCCTCATAATTAATGAGCTGTCTAAGTTATTTTTAACCAAGGAAAGATTAGAACAACCCAGAGTCATAAATCTATGGCATGGATACATCCAAATTTGATTTACTTTCCCAATGAAGCTCAGGAAAAAAAAGAAAACAGAGTTAGGCATAACATTAGAAATATTCACCCAACAACTTTGCTCCTCTGTTTTCTTATTTATTTTTTAACTTTACATGTTGACATTAAAGGCATAAGAAAGACCTTATGTCATACAAGCATACGAAGAGTCATACGTCGCAGTAAGCAAGGGTAAAGTGGGGTTTGTTTACGTTTTTCTCCTGTTCTTTAGGATTTTTCCTGTATTTCAGTGAGATTCTTGAAATATTTCCAGCAGTGATATTAACATGAAAGTGTGGCTAAAAGAATAGAGTGGTAAGTTTAGTGAACTTCTGCTGTCCAGTGACATGAAGAAGTACAGTCTGAATTTTTTTTCTAATCTCTGACAGAAACAGGCACACTTCATGACCTCCCAGGCTTGAAATAGCAGGAGCCTAAATTTAGTCCCTGTGTCAGACAGCAGATCGAACTAAACACACAGAGGAAATAACGGAGAGTCCACAAGCATTGCCCAGGGGTGGAGAGGGTGCTTAGCTTAAGAGAGAGAAGGGACACAGAAAATGGTTTGGGGGGTATTTTTTCTCTGTCCCAGGAGGAGTGATGTGCCTGGTTTTCCTGTTTTTATGAAGATACCAGTAAACAATAATATTTGAGACATCTATTTTGCAGGAGTCTTGATTTTTTTTCAGACAGCATTGCACAGAGTTAATGCATTTTGTTAACTTCGATTGTGCAGAAATGTTCTCTATACTCTAGTTTCCCACACTTGAACGGGGAGTGCCTGGTTATTTATGTTATATTTTTCCACCCTTAAAACTTCAGAGCTAAAATAAAAACATTTAGGCTCTAGGGGTAAACTGAGGAATATTAATCCATTTATGCTTAGAAACAATTTGCCTTGTTTGCTTTTGTGAAAACCAGAGAGAATTCCTATGTTTTGTGCGAAGGCAGACCTGTTTGTTTCTAGCACCTGATCCACTGTGATCATTGTATCTTTTCTTCATGCCTTGAACTTCTAAATATCTTGTCTCTCTCTATAAACTCATGGAATGTTACTCAAATAGTTCACTTGAGATCAAATCTCTTCTCTCTTGCTCAGAGTGAATCCCCAGTGTGTGTGATCAGCGCCACCCAGAATATTCCAGTCATTCCTCAAACACTCTCAGCTCAGAGGCTGCAGCCTCACCGCCAGAACTGCAGGACACACAGCAGTATTGTGCATGAAAGCCCAAATACCTTATGTCTAAATCCTTAAATATTGTAAACCAAGCTAGTAAACTGCTAAGTTAAATATAGTCTATAGTCCTAGTTTGAAAAATAAACTTTCATTAAAAAAACACATACCGGGCTTCCCTGGTGGCGCAGTGGTTGAGAGTCCGCCTGCCGATGCAGGGGACACGGGTTCGTGCCCCGGTCCGGGAATATCCCACATGCCGAGGAGCGGCTGAGCCCGTGAGCCATGGCCGCTGAGCCTGCGTGTCCGGAGCCTGTGCTCCGCAACGGGAGAGGCCACAACAGTGAGAAGCCCGCGTAAAAACAAAAACAAAAACAAAAAAAAACATACCTTTAAATATGTAAACTATGATTGCTCATTAAAGAAGACAAAATTTGTATTATTGCATTTATGTGGGTGTACCATTGATAACTCAGCAATATTTTGGTTAGAAATAAAATTAATATACATAATTCATAAGACGTTTATTTCAGAAGTTCTTTTAATTTCCCTCACTTATACAAAATCATGGTTGATTTTGTCGGAGTCAAGGTTTTTCTATGATTTGCATTTTATTGTAACTGACATGAGTAATTAGGATTAAAACATAATCAAGCCATAATTTATTAGAGATAAGTTACACAAAATTTAAAAATAAAAATGTAGTATTTTCATTTTTAAAGGTTATTGTTCTTCTAAAATATTAAAAGTTGCCTAGCAAAATTCAGTGAAAAATACAAATTCTAAGTAAAAATATTAAAAATTTAAATCTAAATTATTTAAATATAAATAATTTTGAAAATGTAATTAAATCTTTTAAAATACAAAATCAAATGATCATTCATCATAGTAAAGATTGGTTCAGGAAAGAATCTTTAACATGCTAAATCTAGAAGAAATTTTGATAAGGATCTAGATAGTTTCATAATTTTAAATTGTTCTCTCAGAGATTGCTTAATTTTTGCATGAGAAAGAACAGTGAGTTTCCTATGGAGAAGTTGGGACCCTCTAGACCAAGTGATCAAGCTGAACATCACCAGTGAGAATCAGATGGATGTTGTGTGCCACACAGGTGGCGTTCTCAGCAGGACTCAGCATCCTTTCTGCATTGTCCACCTGGGGATGCAGAACCTGAGTCTCATCCTGGGGCAACAACAGACAAACCCAAGTTGAGGCATGTTCTATTTATAAAATAGGGGCGGGCTGTATTCTTCAGAAATGCTCATGTTACTACATCATTAAATTAAAGAGAAAAAGGGCTGTAGGAAAGTACTAGATTTACAAAGATGAAAGACACATGGCGATTAAAGGCACCTGATCCTACACTAGATACTGCACACATTTCCTCTATTTGTGGCTTCTTACTCTCTCCGTTCCTCCTGTTATTTCCATCCTGCATATGTCGGTCCACATAATGTTCTACATTTCTCTGAGGCTCTGTTCATTTTTCTCCGTTCTTTTTTTCCCTCTGTTCTTCAGTTTGCATGATCTCTCTCCGTACATCTTCAAATTCACTGATTATTTCCCTTTGCCTGTTAAAATCTAATGTTGAATCTTTCTAATGATTTTTAAAATTTTAGTTACTATCCTTTTCAATTCCAAAATTTACATTTGGTACTTTCTCATAATTTTGATCACTTTATCCATATCCTCTATTTAACGAGACATTGTCATCATACCTTCTTTTACTTTTTCAAAAACATTGAAGTATAATTGACATCCAATTTCTTTTATATTTAAATGTGATTTCCTTTAGTTCTTTGAATGTATATATAAAGGCTGTTTCAAAGTCTTTGCCTAGTAAATCTCACAATTTCTCTTGCCTTTTTTCCTGTGTATGGGTCATACTTTTCTGTTTCTTTACATGTCTCTTTGTTTTTTGAGAAATTGACATTTTTGAGATTACATTGTTGCAGCTCTAGGGACTGGGTCTCCCCCCCCCCCACCCCCTCATACCAATCCCCACTCCCAGGGTTTCTTGCTGTTTATTTACTTGTTTGGTGACCTGGCTGGAGAATCTTACTGAATCACTGTCCCCTGCAGTGTGAAGCCTCTGCTGTCTCTCCTCAAAGGGCCATCTGTGGGCGCTGCACCGTCAGCCATCAATGTCAGTGATGTCAATGGTTTTAGCAGGGCTCTTCTGATTTTTCCCTTCCCTCATCTCTCTGTTACACCTTCTCCCTTTTCGGTTTCACGCCCAGCTGCTAGGCTTCACTACCTGGTGGCTGACTGTCCTACTGCTTTCAACAATGCCTCGAGGCAAAAATTGCTCCAGTCTGATCCAATTATGTTTGCGTCCTTTGCAGGAGCTGTTTTGGGGGCCAGTCTTACAGGTTTGCTCTGACCGTGGGTGAGCTATTCCTAGGTCTCTCTGGCAAACTAGCTGGGCTACGGTTTAGCTGTCGCTCTCACGTAGTTACCAGCTTACTCTTAATAGCTGACCGCTAAAATATCCATTGTTTGGGGGACCGCCCCTAAGCGTGAACTTCCCCAGCAATGTTCCAATGGAGCTCAGTATTGAGGGGAAGGCATTGAAGACTTGAAGGCTCTTAGGGTGTGTCTCTCCCACTGGGCAGAATCTCTGAGCTGGAGGTACTGCCCCCAGGCTGACACCATGGTTTGTGAGTGGGGTCCCAGTGGGCTCCCAGGCCTCAGATCATCTTTCCCAGTGTGGAAGCTCCACCCCGTGAGTAAGCTGTGGTAAGGGCGATCGAAGCCCCAGGATTCTTGGCCTCCCATACCTGTGGTGATCCTCTGGTTTGTGAGTCAAGGCTGCGTGGAGAGAAGGAGCTCCTGCCCTCTGGCCTCACTCACTTGGAATTGAGCTGTGGCCACAAGTAGCTGAGGGGAGTGAGAAATGCTGACCCAGAGAGAGCCCAGGGCCCCTGACTGGGAGCTGGACAGAGAGGCATGCCACTGCTTGGCCACATTCTCTCCAGGCGGGGTTCCCTTTAGTCTGGGCTTTGTGGGGGCTGGGTGTGGGAGGTGAATTGTGGCTCAAGTCCCCTGGGTGTTCCTACCAAGATTCAGTAGACTTTCCTGAATAAAAGTTGCTTCATTTGTTGTATGCCCTTAGGAGAATCTCCGGAAACCTTAACTGACTTTTTTTTTTTTTTAATGAATTTGTCTTGTTAATAAACAATAAACAACTTGTGATTGTTTCTTATAGCAGCTGGTCCACAGAACTCATGCCATGATCCCAGAAGTGGAATTATACTGGATCTCTTTATCAACTATTTAACAACCGTCTTTGTAGTTATTTAGTTTTCCAATGTATTCATGCAGTCATTCAGCAGATACATCAGGGCAGTCTTTGACTCTCAGTCTGTGAATGAGGGATCAAATGTGGCAGAAAAAATACTAACATCTGAATCTATCTAGGTTTATGATATTTCCATAAAATAACAAATACATGATCTTTATGAAATTATTTATTTTCTTATTAATATGTTCCCACTGGAATTTCTATCAAAATAAAGAAAAAATAAATTCATAGGAAGTATAGCATAGAGGTTAAGAGCAGAAGCGTTGGAACAAGTCTTTGTTTTTGAATCCCAAGTCTGACATCTAATGGCAGATTGATTGACCTCTCTGGGTCTCTGTTACCCTACGGATGAAACAGGACAATAACAGTATCTACCTTATAGGGCTTTGGTGAGTTAATGTATACAAAACAGAGTAGTCACTGGAACAGAGTACTTGCTATATAAATACTTGCTATTATTTAATAATAATAAAACTTGCATTGACTGCATGATGGCATTCAATCTGGAGGTATAAAATTACTCCATAATATGCATTTCTGTCCATCACCAATTAATTGCACTAAACTAACTGTGGCTGTCCTTAACAAGGAAATTAGACAGATGTAATTTTTACAGACTAGTAGCTCTTTGTAAGGAGAAGCTAATTTGAGACATTGCTCCTCTTTGTCTTAAATATATCCATATTTTTTAAAACCTATAATTAACTTGTAACTGTTAGTGAACTCAAATACCTTCTAGGGTCCATGAAAAGGCATTAAATTAACTTAGAAATTTTCCAAACTTAAAATATTATATCAACTTTAAGAAATTCAGTTATATTTTCCAAAATGCATTTGGCATCTAGAATATTTTTCTTCACGTACTGTATTTTATTGAATGACTTTTCATTCAAGAAGCAACTTAATTAAAAAAAATTCAAGCCATGTCTATTCTTATTATATGGATATGTGTAGTTATTAATCATCACAAAGAAGATTGATTATGTATCTAAGTAAGAGGAATCCCATCCTAACATATTCCTTGAGAAGAAAAACAAACTTGAGATCAAATTACTATTGGAAGAATTTTAGAAACGGAATCTGAAAACTCCTATTTTTGGCTTATGCAACAAGCTGGGAATCCAGAGTAGGTAAGATCTATAAGTGTGCTTTTCTTCCTCTGCTCACATATGACAAAAATCTAGAGGAGCAGTGACATTAGATAAAGCAAAGAAAGGTAGTTGTGTCGAATGCATCTGCTTCTAGACAGATTTGAAAGCTTTGACAACTGGATATAAGGTTAGCCACTTTTTGCAGTATTTAGTTTCACTTAGTTGAAAATACTTTCTTCCCATTGTGAGTTTTCTTGGACCCACCTTTATAATTAGGGATACCGCTTCCCCGCTGCCCCTTACTTTATAGAACTTTACCTCTTAAAATGCCCACTTTTGAGACAGTTTATGAACAATTAACTAATATATTTTTCTGTTTTATAAAGAATTTAAAGATGTCATAAAGGAGCAGAAGGATAAATGGATTTTGGGAAAATAAGTATGTTGTATACAGTCTTTACTATGTACTAACCGTTTAGGGTTGATTGCAAATGCTCTTTCATTAGAAGCTAACAAAGAAAGAAAAAAATGAGATTATAGTAGAAGAAAAAATTACTTCAGAAAGAAGGTCTCGAGTTGAACGAACTCTTCTGAAAACCAAACAAGTATAAGCTGAATTCAACACTCTGCTTTTAACCAACTTAGTACAAACGAAAACAGGTTTAAGTGGTAGCACTGGCCATATATTGGGAATTTCAGTGCTAAGGGTAAGCTTAGAGAGAAAAAGGACCAAAATTTACCCTCAAAATATTTCAGTGGAAGCATCTTAGGTTACTTTTTAAAAAATTGAAGTATATTTGACTTACAATATTATGAGAGTTTCAGTTGTACAATATAGTGATTTGGTATTTTATACATTACAAAATGATCACCGTGATAATCTAATTACCATTTGTCACCATACAAAATTATTACAATATTTTCTACATTCCCTCGGCTGTATATCACATCACTATGACTTATTTATTTTACAACTGGAAGTTTGTACCTCTTAATCCCCTTCACCTACTTCACCCATTTACCCACCATGCCCCCTCTGGCAACCACCAGATTGATTTCTGTATCTATGAACGTGTTTTTGTTTGTTTGTATTGTGTTTTAGTTCCACATATAAATGAAATAAAATGGTATTTGTCTTTCTCTGTCTGACTTATTTCACTTAGCATAGTGCCATCTAGGTCCATCCATGTTGTTGCAAATGGCAGTACTTCATTCTTTTTTATGCTGAGTAATATTACATAATACTCCACATCTTTTTTCATTCATCTATCAGTGGGAACTTAGTTGCTTCCATGTCTTGGCTATTGTAAATGATGCTTCAATGAACATTGGGGTACATGTAAATATATTTTTGAATTAGTGCTTTTGATTTCTTTGGATAAATAACCAGAAGTGCAATTGTTGGATCATATGGTAGGTCTATATTTAATTTCCTGAGGAAACTCCATACTGTTCTCCATAGTGATTTTACCAGTTCACATTTCCATCAACAGTGCCTGAGGGTTCCCTTTTCTCCACATGCTCACCAGCACTTGTTATTTGTAGACTTTTTGATGGTAGCCATTATGACAGTCAGGAAGTGATATATCATGGTAGTTTTGATCTACATTTCTCAGATGATTAGTGATATAGAGCACCTTTTTATGTACATGTTGGTCATCTTTATGTCTCTTTGGAAAAATATCTCATTTTTTAATTAGATTGTTTGTTTTTTGGATATTGAACTGTATGAGTTCTTTATATATTTTGGATATTAATTTCTTATCAAACATATCATTTGCAATTCAATAGACTCTTTTTCATTTTGCTGATGGTTTTCTTTACTGGTGCAAAAGATTTTTAATTTGATGCAACCCATTTGTTTATTTTTGCTCTTTTTGCCCTTGCTTGAGGAGACAGATCTCCCCCAAATATTGCTAAGACTGATATCAAAGAGCTTACTGCTTATGTTTTCTTCTAGGAATCATATGGTTTTTGGTCTTACGTTTAAGTCTTTAATCTATTTTGAGTTTATTTTTGTATATGGCATAAGAAATTGGTTTAGTTTCATTCTTTGCATTTAGCTGTCCAGTTTTCCCTACACAATTTACTGAAGAGACTTCTTCCCATTGTATATTCTTGACTCCTTTGTTGTAGATCCGTTGACCATATAAGTGTGGGTTTATATCTGGGCTCTCCATTCTATTTCATCAATCTATATGTCTGCTACTGTGCCAGTACCATGCTGTTTTGGTTACTATAGTTTTGTAGCTATAGTTTGAAATTAGAGAGTGTGATGACCTGACTTTGTTCTTCTTTATCAGGATTGCTTTGTCTATTTGTGGTCTTTTGTGGTTCCATACACGTTTTAGAATTATTTGTTCCAGTTTTGTGAAAAATACCATTGGTATTTTGATAGGGATTGCACTGAATTTGTAGATTGCTTTGGGTAGTATAGACATTTTAACAGTATTAAGTCTTCCAATCCATGAGCATGGCATACCTTTCCATCTACTTGTGTCATCTTCAGTTTCCTTTCTCAGTGTTTTACAGTGTTTAGAGTACAGTTCTTCCAACTCCTTGATTACATTTTTTCCTAGGTATTTTATACACCAATTCACTCTGGTGGAGGTGGGGTTCCAATCGATACCATATCTCCATCTTTCCTACCCATTTCTGTGTGGTCCTTCTATTGTTCACTGTGCCAAAGCTGTTCAATCAACCCTCAGTTCTTCTTCTGAAGGAATCACTCTATATGTAGGCAATAGCTTCAGTGTGTCAGTGGGAGGAGGTGAGCTCAGGGTCTTCCTATGTCACCACCTTGGACCAGAAGACCATAGGTTACTTGTTTTTAATATGTTCTTCTTTATTTTACTTGATACTTCTTTTTCTATTAGTGTTTAAAATCAAAATAATTTCTTGTATTGATTATTAAGTAATCATTTGGTTTAATGATTTAAATATAAACATTATTTTTAAAAAATCCCCAGTGCTCTTGATTTCTGTTTCTAAAGCTGCTCATGTCTAAATACTTTGCCACTCTGTTATTCCTCAAAAAAGACATATGAGGTGGATGCCTTTTTCCAGAGGCTTGATCTGGAAGATGAAGAACTAACTTCTAACTTCTCTCTAAAAAAAAAACAAAACAAAACTGTAAATGGGAGATGAAAACTGCCCCCAACACAGTAGAAAGCAGACTTGCAAAATATGTTGAGAATTTTCCACTACCACTGTGTGGATAAATAAGGTGAGTGATTAATATCATCCAAATTTTGTTTGTTAGGACAGAAAAGTTTTGCCTAAGAATCTCTCGGTGTCACTGAGTTGGTGAAAAATAGTCATCTGCCAGTGCCTTGTATTCACATTTGTTTGGGGTGCTGCTGAAATGTTATCCTGATTTTATACCTGACAAGAAGTAAAAAGAAATATTTACCATGCATTGGGGTGATATTTCTATTTCTGTTTTTGTGTTCTGTTATAAACTTATTTTAATAATAAGCAGTTGATTTCCCCAACAACAGTGTTTAATGTGAAAATAATGTTAAAATTAGAAATCCTACCTTTCTATAGCTTTTTTTCTCTTTGTCTCTTAGCTTTGTCAATAGTGGTAACAACTGTCTTTAAGAACATACACAGCAAAGATGTGTGGGTTTATTTCTGGGCTCTCTATTCTGTTCCATTGATCTGTGTGTCTGTTTTTGTGCCAGTACCATACTGTTTTGATTACTGTAGCTTTGTAGTAGAGTCTGAAGTCTGGGCGAGTAATACCTTTAGCTCTGTTCTTCTTTCTCAGGATTGCTTTGGCAATTTGGGGTCTCTTGTGCTCCATATGAATTTTAGGATTATTTGCTGTAGTGAATAGTGTAGTGTAGTGTTTGCCTGTGAAAAATGCTTGGGTATTTTCATAAGGATTTCATTAATCTGTAGATTGCTTTAGGAAGTATTGCCATTTTAACATATTAATTCTTCTAATCCAAGAGCATGGGATATCTTTCCATTTCTTTTTATCATCTTCAGTTTCCTTCATCCATATTTTATAGTTTTCAGAGTATAGGTCTTTCACCTCTTTGGTTAAGTATATTCTTAGGTACTTCATTCTTTTTGATGAAATTTTAAACAGGATTTGTTTTCTCTTTCTGATAGTTCATCACTAGTGCATAGAAAAGTGACAGATTTCTGTATATTAATCTTGTATTCTGAAACTTTGCTGAATTCATTTATTACTTATAATAGTTTTGGGGTGAAGACTAGAGTTTTCTATATAAAGTATCATGTCAACAGCAAAATCCTTTTTGGTTACATGCAACTGTTGTTAAATTTTATATTTTCAATTTTAAAGGCATTATTTTTACAAAATATATTTAGAATGGTGGTTGCAAAAGGCTGGGAGAGGGAAATGGGGAGGTATTAGTCAAATAATACAAAGTTTCAGTTACACAAGATGAGTAAGTCCTAGAGATCTACTGTATAGCATACAGTTTACAGTTAACAATACTGCACATATACTGAAAATTTTGTTAAGAGGGTAGATCTTGTGTTGTTATTACAAAAATAAATTAATAAGAATAATAATTATAAATAAGAGAGCAGGAGGAAACTTTTAGAGGTGATAGGTTTATTTTATAGATTGCAGTGATGGTTTCATGGGTATACACTTATCTTCAAACACATTGAGTTCTATACGTTAACTATGTACAGCATCCTGTAGGTGACAGATAGATAAATAAACATATGCATACACAAATAAAAGGAAATTAAGCCCAAGAGGCACCCAGAGCTGATCAGAATGGAGCCTCACTTCTGTCCTGCTGTTAATTTCGGTCGTGTCCATACCTTTCCTGTTTGAAACAGTTTTTTAAAAGATTTATTTAGTTATACTATACAATTGGCCCATTTAATACGTACAATTCAAAGGCTTTGAGGATATTCAAATACATAGTTTAGGTGATATTTTGCATACATTAATTAAATATGGAGAAGTATAAAGCATATACTCAAACTTTGTCTCTAGTTATTGGCAGCATCAGCTGTTACATGGAAGGTGCAATTTTGTTTGTGAATTTTGTGGATACAGTACCTGCTAATGACATATAAAGCAGCATGTCTAGCCTTGCCCCCAAAATGCATTGTTACTTTTATGAAGAGAATAGAAGGAAAATTGTGTATTTAAGTTTAAACAACCAAGCCGATACGCAGTTCTTATATATGTAGCCAACTAAATTAAATAACCCTTCAATGAAGCGTTTTAATGTTCTTTCACTGTTTTTAGAGGTTTTCCTCATAACATAAAAGTGGGCATTGGAGGAGTCAGAAGAAAATAGCTTGTACTGAGACTAATTTATCCCCGTGTAATAGATAAAGCCTAAAAGTTTATACTGTTAGGTTCTTAGTACAGAAAGGTCATTACATTCTGAGAAAATGAACAACAGAAAAGAAAATATAAAGTGAGGAAAGTGACCAGTCATTTAAAGGGTGTAGTAAATGGGTTTCAAAGTTACCTCGAATGCATGCAAAGGTAATTGAAGCCATAGGATTAAATTATATAATAAACAGCTAAAAAGTATGACCCACTTTTTACAATGCAGTGTCCAAAGGATATATTTTTACCTTAGAAGTTCTGGGGCTAATAGTTAAATGAAAAAAATGTATGCAGTTGGGAATGTGAAGGATAGGAATTGAAAAGAAGAAAATATCAGAAGAGAGCTAATCTAGGAAGATTTAGTAAAATTAACAAAATAAAAATCACATAGTAACTATTGAGTTTATATACTTTGAAGACTTCATTCTTAAATGAATGAATAATGATAACATTTGAAGTCCTAGTAATTTTTTAAAGCTTGAAAATTATTACAGACACAAGAATGTTTAGCATTCAAAATGAAGTTTTCATGTATAATTAAGAGATGAGTTTCAGGCTTTTTCCCTTTTCTTAAAAGCTAAATCAATTTTTAAAGATCTAGTAATGAGATATTTAAAATGTTTCAATGTTTCAATAGTAATACAAAAGTAATAAAATAGATAACTTGGATTGACAGTAAAATGCAAAATTCTTACACCAAAAGAACAATTACTTCTTATAGTATTTAAGTTTTCTACTTAAACATAATTTTATGCTTTGAAACTATTTAGTATATAGATAGATAAAGATAAAAATAGATAGATATTGGAATATGTTAAATAATTGTCTTTTCTCAAAATATGTTTGCAATGATTTTTGCACAGAAATTTACAAGATTTCTAGCATTCTCCTGCCCTTGGTGGAGACATCACAGCATATACAACTGGACTTTCTCATTCAAAATATCTAATCCATGTGCATACTTGCTCCTGGCTATGGAGAAACAATGCATACATAACTGCAGAAAATTTTAAAATATCATACACATTAAAAATAATTTAAATACTTTTCTAATTTTAAATAATGGCATGTTTTCTTCTAGTCTGCTCTTTGTGCATATTTCATCTAACAGATGTGACTTACCACAGTAAATTTTCACATAACCAATATTTATAAAAGAAACGAGATACAACATTAAACTTCTATTCCAACAATTCTGTTCTACAAGCAAGGCCTCTACTTTTGGGACTTTACTCCTTTCTCCATCTTATACATGTACACACTTCAGCAACTTATACACCTTAATACAACCTATTTGTGTAAGAGCCAATACCTTGGCCACCAAAGACCACCTTATACATTCCAGATGGGTGAGGGGCAACCCTCACCCATCTGGAATATATACAATTAAATGATATTAATGATACATAGGCCGAGATACCATTAGAAAGTCAGAATCAAGCATTTTCTTTGAAGAAAATATTAAATTAATTCAGCTATTTAGCTGAAATATAAACCATGGATGGGAAACTCTTCACAAGAACATTTTTGTTACATCCCAGTTACATTCGTGAGTTGTTTCAAGAATGGGAAGGAGCTCAGGAGTTCAGAATTATCCACCAGGAGATGTTTGCAATTATTCAGGAGAGTTTCAGGACTAAGTTCTTTCTATTGAGTTTGGGAAACATGTGAGGAGAAATATTGCAAAGGTAGAATTGATAACCCTTGTTCAGCACTTTTGTGTGAGTAATGGGTCTTAGATGATAGATTGAGTCCTGTTTTAAACCATGTCAAATGCCTCTGGAGAGTGACTGGTGCACTAACTGGTCATTGAATTTGGTGATTCTAAATCATTAGTGTCTGACGTAGAAGAAGATGCAGTATAGTGAGGGATGAGGAGGAAAATATTGAGAAGAGGGACTTCCGTGGTGGCACAATGGTTAAGAATCTGCCTGCCAATGTAGGGGACAAGGGTTCGAGCCTTGGTCTGGGAAGATCCCACATGCTGCGGAGCAACTAAGCCCGTGTGCCACAACTACCGAGCCCACAGGCTGCAACTACTGAAGCCCATGTGCCTAGAGCCCGTGCTCTGCAACAAGAGAAGCCACCACAATGAGAAGCCCGCACACTGCAACACAGAGTAGCCCCCGCTCGCCACAACTAGAGAAAGTCCGTGCACAGCAATGAAGATCCAACACAGACAAAAATAAAATAAATAATTTTTTTAAAAAATTGAGAAGAAACTAGATAAAATGAGTGAGAATATTCTTTACACATAACTGAATATGAAAAGATGAAGATAGGTCATATTTGAAGGAAGTAAAGATGGAAGGAAGATTTCTTGGGAGTATGGGGTACTTGATTCCTGATTTTCCACATTTCTTACTCTACGTTTTGGTCACACATTCCTAATGGTATTCAAAGGTAATATTGTTATAAGATAATGACTGTACTTTCAAAACATGTGAAAAGAACCAATGTTTACTTTCTATTTCATTTTTATCCTTCAAATATCTCTATATTTTACCACTTTAGTAGACTTTCAGTAAGGAGGGAAAACCCTACCTTGTTACCCAGAGGTATGTGACCACCCAGGCCTGACATTTTGTTATAGGGGATGAGGGGCAACTACAATAAGAATCAAATATGCATGGCTATGCTGTCTATCAAGTTATTCAATTAAAATATCCTGACACATGATCTTTTAATATCAAGAGGAAATGCTTATAAAAATGAAGAAGACTCATTTATCCTCACTTGTTTTGGGCAATGTTCAGATAGGTTAATCCTTAAGTGGAAAGTCTTAAAAGAGTAAGCCAGCATATGGATTTCTGGATGAATTTGGGGAAGAGATAAATCATTCTACACCTTATTTCTGAATATACTGTAAACCAGCAGTCTATTTTTCATTAAAAAAGTTTTAAAGTTCAATTTTTCTTTAAACATGTAGGCTCTTGATAAAGTGTTATGTACATAGAGACAGAATTCATTTGAGATATAAGTCTAGAATGATTTTCAAATTGTAAAAGTAAGTATTTGTCAATATAATTGATGAAAATTTAAAAACGGGCTTATTGGCCCTAACAAACTCTAATATTTCATGTAAAGCATTACCAACATTTTTCTTTTTTTCCTTTTTTTTTCTAGCCTTCACTTATTTTATATGATTATAAAGGGAAAAAAATGCAAAAAGCAGGAATTCCACATTTTTCTGTTGTTAAAAGATATGTTCTCTCTTACCCTAGAGGCAATATTCATATTTTAGCTATCTCATACTTGAGTTATATCTTAACATAGCAAAAAAGGTAGGGCACCCTGAAAGAAGCAGAGGTTTACATAGTTTTTGCCAGATATTCTATTTTCTTTAAATTTAAAGTGAAGGTTTTTATTTATGATATGCACTCTCTTTCTGCTGTTTTTAATATGGAGTCAGAAACCTGTTCACATAATGAAATAAGTATTTGGTATATAGGATGTAAGAAGAAGTAATCTAATTTTCTTTTTAAATTCATTCAATTTTATATTTCTTAGGTATAGACATGTAGGTTAAAATTAAGAACCTCCTAGGAAACAAAAGAGAACCTAAAAATCTTTTCACTGAAAGTAAAAAGATACCGATGACGAAAGCTTTCTTGGCCAAAACAGTTGATTCAATTATTTCCAATGAGGATATGATTAATAAAAACGGGCAAAAGGACCAGTTTTCACCACAAATGTATCACTACACCCTTATGTTTTTGTTACCTAAAACAGCAAAGTGCTGATTCACTTTTGCGTGGTGTACATGTGACCATTTCCTTAAAACATTTTCTGAAATGCTTGTAAAATGTAATTTTGTCCAGCCTGGTGTTTGGTTTGGATTTGTATTTTTCTTGACATGATTTACCACGGACTCACTTCTCCTGACCCTCATCCTGTTTATATTTGCTCTAATTTCTAACTTGAATCCACATAGAATAGAAAGGCACAAGCAATGTAACTGCTAGAGTCTATCCCTCAGAAACAGCTGTCCTAAGATTCAAAGGTACCCAAATAATATTTCACCAAACATGCTCAGGGATAATTTTGGTCAGATGTAAAAATAACAAAGGAAATGGGTTTTACAGAAATAAAAATGATCTCAGATAAAAAATTGCACATTATAGTTTCAAATACGAAGGATGGGTCCATTTGAGATCGGGTGGTTTCCACTCCAACCATAATTGTGCTAACAATGTTTTAAATATCAAAGATTACAGTTAAATATCTATCTATATCTACCTATCTATCTTTTCAACATTGAAATTTCAATAGAGATAGCATTTCAAAAATCAAAGAATCAGAAAAGCCAGTAATGTGTAGAAAAATCCAGAAAACAGAGAATGTTATGCATCTTTCCCAAAATATCAAGTGCTTCCCATCCCATTTATCAAGTACAGCCTGAACATTTGACAACCAGCATTAAATTCTGATCCTGTTACCTAAGCAGTAATAAAAGGACCCATCTCCCTCCATATATTCCCCTTGAAGTTAACATGACATTCTTCTGAATGTGGCTATAGTGGTAGAATCTTCAGAATTACATAATTCGAATGCACATATTATTTTTTAGAACAGAGGAAGTGTCTTTATAATAGACCATAAGTAAAGGAAACTGCAGACATGAGGAATTGAGGGCGCCCTGGACCAAAGTCCAATCGCATCCACAAAATCCCAATTTCCCAGGATGGTTTTGTGGAACACAACAAAAATATTCTATAGACTATATAGAAAAATAAATATCCTAAGTTACTTTTTGAAAAAAGATCAAAGAGTGGGCACTTACTGTAATACAGAACGCGGCTCGCTAATACTCTTAAAAACAAAGAAACAAAAACACTATGTATCTTCTGATGTAGGTCAAACACGTAGATGAATATAACAGAATAGAGGGGTCAGGAACAGATCAAGATACAAATGGAAACTTTCCAAATAATAAAACCCAAAATATTTGGGAAAAAAAGAGAAAACTTTAATAAATGCTTAGAAACTTATGTCACTACATGGAGAAAAATTAATTTTCTTCCTATCTTTCTTCCTATGCAAAAGTGATCTCCATGTAGTTAAAAGATATGTGATACATACAGAACTCTAAGTCTAAGGAAATTTAATGAAAATGCATGTAGGAAAATATCTTTGTTAGGTTGGGACAAAAAAACATTTTATCAAAATAAAAATATCATAAGAATTATTGACCTAACTGCTAAAAAGAACACCATAGCTAAAGTTTATACTTGGGCAATGACAAGTCAAAAGGACAAGGATCCACACCTCCAGATGGAAACCAACCTCGGTGAGACATCCCAAGTCTCTCGATAGTAAATAAAGGTCAAATTCTACCCATTGCAACTTGATTGAGGTATTATTGATACATAAAGAAATTCATGTTTTTATGTGTACAATTTGATAGTTTGGGGCATAAGCAAATATCATGATACCATTACTGTAATCAAAATGATGTGTGTGTATAACACCTCCCAAAGTTTCTTAGTATCTCTTTGTCTTGTGTGTGTGTGTGTGTGTGTGTGTCTGTGTATTTACAGCACTTAACATGTGATCTACTTTCTCAACAAATTTTAGGTGCACAGTACTGTATTAACTGTGTAGTACAGCAGATCACTGGGAATGATTTATCTGCCATAACTGAAACTTTATACCCATCAAACAGAAACTCTCCATTCTTCTACCCTCCAGCCCCTGGCAGCCACTACTGTATTCTCTGCTTCTATGACTCTGACGATTTTAGATTTGTCATGTAAGTAAAATCCTGCAGTATTTGTGCTTCTCGACTGGCTCATTTCACGTAGCATAATGAACTCCAGGTGCATCCACGTTGTCTTACGTGGCAGAGTTTCTTTCTTTTTTAAGGCTGAATCCAGTCATTCCTCCCTCTGTTTCACTCCATACTTTTAGGTCTTACTCTCTACCACCAGTTGAATCATCATCCTTGACAACTTCATCTACACTTGATCAATTTACCCCGAAGTCAAGATGCTCCCTGTTTCCCAACCTGATTTTATCCAGGGACCTTAACAGTCACAATTCTATTGTGAGCTATTCTATTCCAAATGTCCTGCCACCACCCAGAACTGTTAGCCTTCCAAAAGATTCACTTCAAAGTTACTATATTCTGACCTTCTATTCCCACCTGTCAGTTACATCTGCAATATCTAAGGTTTGACCTCTTAGGGACCTTCCAGCTGTGCTCTTTCTGGTTTTTATCTCTCTCTCTCCTGCATTTACATTCACTTCTCTATCTTTAGGCTCTGATATCATTGTACAGTATTTTTTCTCTTGATGCTATTCTCAAATCCATTTTTCCTTTAACTTACCATTGAATGGCCTAGGGCCATTCCAGTTCTGGATGAGTCAAATTATCTGATGTATCTGTAATCATATTTTTTAGTGCTAACTTCATGGACTCCAACTCACTTTCAACAGGAAGGTCCACTAATACTCTTATTAAACCCACTCACTTCTCCATACAGTTCCTGACAGCAACAGGTGTGAATTTCCCCTACTTTCCTCAAAACTTTTAAACCTTGTTGTATATAAGTGCATTTATTCTTTCTTTCCCCAAGGCTACCATGGGATGTGAACCCTTCTTTTTTTCTAAGGCTAAATCTCTTAATTGCATTCTGGAGCTCATCCTTTCATGCCTACTCAGAAATATCATTAGTTTTTGCTTCTCACATTTCACTTGAGACTTCTCCGACCCTACATATATCTTCAGAGAAAGTTGAGTCCTACTAATAACTCTACAAATGCATCTTTTTACTGAGTTCCCTGATATAGTAAATAAATTATTTTTAAATTTCAAAACATGTCATTGATTGATCCATGCAGAACATGTTAATTCTAAAAGCAGATGGTCTTTAAAGAAACTTCACCTATCAATTTAAAATATAGACCCATTTTTTCTTTCTAATGTCTTCAGGAGTGTCTCACTCTCATTTCATGTCTCAGAAAAAATACATGTATATTAAAACTGAAAAGTCTAAAGAGAATTCCAAACAAAACTGTTTTCATGAAGATTGAAACTAATACTATAATACCTTAAAGAATCTATTTTTCTCTCGGAACATTTTTCCAAGGCCAAAGGCCTATTCTAGGAAAAATCGCTTTTTGAAGTAGCCTTTAAATGATATTGTAAGCAGCCCATGATAAAGTGACTAGAACGAACACATTTGAAAATAAATAGAAGACGAAACTCTGTGAGACATCTGTTTGGACAGTTTGCCACCTAAAATTGGTCATATTGTCACTTTTTATGAGTCACATGCCTGATATACTCTTTATAACAATTTGCTTCTTTTGTACCACTTGCTTTATTGTGGAGAAATGCCTATTTCTTTGGAAAGTGCAGATAGTTTTAGTTCTATTTTGTTAGACAAAAATGAACAATGCTATTGAAATCAATCGTTAGCCGTGTGATTCAGTGCCGATGTCACATGAAAATAGCCCTCTGGCTGGCTTATCTTCTTCATACTTTGAAAATTCCTACTTAAGTTTAAATGAAATATTTTGTGAGAAAAGAGGAATGGTTTATCCATCGATGAAACAAATATGAAGCTTTTTCTCTCAGAATCCGAATAAAACATGAGTGTACTGAAAAGTAAACCTAAAACACTTAATAGCTTAGAAGCTTTTAGTGGATTAAGGCTTGATTTATTGATAACTTGAACAAAGATGTGAACAGGGAAGCACAGCTTTTAAGTTAAATATTTTAAATGCCTCTATTATTTTCACACTAATGGCAAAAGTTTCTGTTTTTTCCTTAGTTGAGGTGAGCAGGGAGACCTTGG
Organism: Stenella coeruleoalba; assembly: GCF_951394435.1. Lineage (NCBI taxonomy): Eukaryota > Metazoa > Chordata > Mammalia > Artiodactyla > Delphinidae > Stenella > Stenella coeruleoalba. The sequence goes on along the minus strand of NC_137149.1, from coordinate 149,019,873 downwards.
TGGGGAGGGAGGAAGGAAGGAACAGGGCACCGGGTCCTGCTTGGAGAAGTCGCCTTTGTTCTCTGGACAGGCTTTGAGTCCTTAAGGATTTACAGTGTGCATTTTCCATGCATATACCTCCAAGAGAGAACAAACATGTGCTGGAGGAGGGTCTTCTTTGCTTTCCAGCAGAAAGATATATCACCCACACATGAGAGCAAGAAAATACTAGATGGTGAAAACCCAGGCTGTGGCTTTTACAAAGATGTTTGATAGTGCAATGCAGGAATAAATCGTAAAGTGAAGTTTTCTTCTGTAACGGAGGCTCTTTGACATTCTAATTATCCCAGGAGTAACTTCTTCATGTTTAATGTAGGACAGTGGATCTGTTCCCCTGCAGCAGGAACTAGGACATTTCCAACAGCTCGTAGACAACTGTAGGTATTTTGACAGGGTACACATTCTTTATGTCCACACAGTGCGATGAAATATTACATAGCTACTTGCAATTGAGTAAGTTTATGCATTTGTGCTTTAGTGAATGAAATCATTCATCCTCTTGAAAAATGTTTATTGAGCTTCTGCAGATTCCAACCACGAATTCTCTGTATTGTTTAATCAGCACTGATATGAGTGGATTGCCTGTCATGGAAGACCTTACAATGTGGAGTAGCTGGGTAAAGGAGATTGGTTGTAGAAATTTATACTGGTGGCAGATATGAGGTATCTGGAAAAAAAATAACAGAATTCAAAGATGTACCATTGGGACAAAAAGCTGAAAGTGTTACTATTGTATGAATGAGAAACATTAATAATAAGAATTGTGTAATAATAAACACAGCATAGCACAGTAAGCCTAGATATTGTAGGGGAAGGAATGTCCACGAATCAGCCAGAGAATAATTAGACACAGGATGTATTTAGAAGGCTGGGGCCTGAGAACAACCTGACAGCGTGTCCTAACGGGAGAGGGAGGGCAGGGATTTTACGGAGTATGAGCAAAAGGAGTTAGCTGAACTGCAGCTGCTTTGGGAATATTTGCTCAGAGTCTCTTAAAATGCTCTCACAGCTTGGTAACCACTGACTGGCAATCTGATTTAGCAAGAAGGGAGGGGAGGAACCCATGGGGGAGATGGGATCATATGAGAGCAACAGTAGAAAATTTCAGTTCTTCAGGTTTTCTTATGTTGTCAGTCATACTTTACCACATGTGCTCATGCATTTATATATGTCTGTCCAGAACAACGTTCATGCCTGTCTCTATTGGCCCTGCCCTCTATCCTCGACCTTAGACTCTATTCTTTCTTTACATCTTCCTCTCCCTGATCCATCCCCACCTCCCTCTGCATTCCAGACTCCCTCTAAAATAACTAACGTACCAGTCCAGCTAATTGGGTGCTATGTGGGTAGAGTGAGCAAACACATGAAAAATCCCTTGAACAAGGAGGCCCTTTCCTTTGTGAATGTGACACCTTTCTTAACTTTGGAAAAAGTGACAGAATTTTATTAATTTCGATCATTTAAAATATGCAGTTCTAAAATACATAGGTCCTGGGGATGGAATGTCCATGATGGTGACTATAGTTAATAAGATTGGGTTATATATTTGAAAGTAGCTAAGAGAGTGGATCTTAAAAGTTCTCGTCACAAGAAGAAAAACTGTAACTATGTATGGTGATGCATGGTAACTATTGTGGTGACCATTTTGCAACATATACGAATATCAAATCATTATGTTGTAAACCTGAAATGAATATAACATTGTGTCCATTATATCTCAATAAAAAAGAATGAAAATAACATATGTAGCTCTTTACATGGAGAAATGAATTCTACATTATTCAGTTTGTTTTCCTTGACATCTCAGAAGCTCTTAATAATTTAAGTATCATGATCTCCTTCCTTCATATAATTTAAAAGCATATAATTGCTTTTTAAAAAATTACAACTGTAAACCTTAAAAACAATTTTAATAAAAATTCTAGTGAAACATGTTATGTATTAGGTAGGGAAAAGGACAAGGTTCACTCCATTTTTCTTACTCGTGGAAGGAGGAACTAAGTAAATCCGTACATTAGTGAGGTTATTTAGGATGACAGTGATTGTACTTTTCCTACAGATGACAAGTGGCCCAACTAAGATTTATTTACAATCTCTCTGACCCAAAGCCCCAGATTTTAATTTTATCCCTCATCCCACCTCCCAGATAGTCAACATTTATCTTCCTGCTATGTAACCAGGGTCCTTTCCACTTGTTTTCCTCAGTGGGATTTGATGGATTGGTTTGGTTGTTTCCAATGGAGAGGAATCCTACCCTAGCAGTTAAGTCTGCATTACAGCACTATGGCTGTCAGAAGCCAAAGGATCTGTTTTTACATGAATATGTTTATGGACTCCTAGAGACTTGTAAAAAAGAGATTGAACTTAGCACAGAACCTCTTTAATCATACATCACAGCTTGGGTACTGCTTTCTCCTTGCTTTGCCCTGTCCACAGCCATTTTGGGGGTCTATTTGTGGAAAGAAAGCAGTGCTTGGGAGCTTCAGTATTTTTACCACCGCACCATGTGCAGCCAGGTTGCCTAAAATACTTTATACTAGCTTAAACATGTTGACGCAGTCTCTGGAGACTCAAGTCTAGCATAAATATATTTTTTAAAGCAGGACTAAAAGATAAGAAGTCACATTATTTTGGAAAGTGTTATCGTTTTAAGAAGAGAGCTTCATTTCTTAAAACGTACTTATGTTTTGGAGATCACTGATTTGTTTAGGAGGGAGATATTGGCTATTTTCTTCCTATGAAAAATGCATTTTCAAAATGTTTCACAAAATGAAATTTTGAGCTACTAAATATGAAACTCTGGATCAAACATGTTGTCATTACTGCTAAGATTCCTGTGGTTTTCATGGTTAGCCTTTGGCATCCACAGTTATGGAAACTCTGAAGTCCTAATTTTGGAAAATATGGGTGGGGTATTTTAGTCTAGTTGTGTTAAGCAATACTCTTGTCTTTATCAAAGCTTAAGCCTCAAAATATGTCTTTGCCATTTTGAAAGAACTTGGAACACGGTGGAAGAAGTAAATTACTTTAGATTTTATACTATGTATAAAGGAAGAAAGTGTTTACGAATTGGTATTTCAGCTACTTCCAAATTTAAATTGGAAAATCAAATAGGAGCTAACTTCCTCTGTACAGCAGTATATACAATCTTCTTTAAGGCAAAAAGGTTAAGAGGTTTCTCGGGTACAGCTCATATTTGAATCAGAGCCCAGTTTAAAGTCTGCAGCAAAGGCGATTGTCACATCCTACCCTTTAATGAGATGCACTGAGATTAGAGTTTGCACTGAGATTTATTGGGATTAGGGCTGGGCTATGTGGTGGATTGCAAAGATGACCACCAATTAGCCAATACCTTATGCAGCCCCATTTAAATGTCACTTTGCCTTTCTTCTCATCAAGAGGTAAAGCTTGTTTCTTTATGCCTTGAACCTGGGCTTGGCCACAAGACTTGCTTCAGGCAACAGGACAGGAAAAAATATGATGCAAGGACTTGAAGGGTGATTTCACATTACACCCTTCCCCCTTGCTGCTCTTTGAAGCCAGATACCATGTGAATAAACTCAAGAGAATATTGAGAAAATTGGAGAGTAAGAAACTCAGTCTAGGAGGACTGAGGCATATCAGTGGACAGCCAACCCCTGCTGACCTGGCGACTTTACCATGCTCTGCCTCCCGAGACGGGAGGGATACACTGTGTCCCGGTAAATAGACTCCTGTTTTCAAAGTAAGATGTTAAAGCTGTTTAATTTTCGTCACCTTACATGAGGTAAGAAGAAAATCAGAATTTGCATGAAGTGCAGACCACTGCACATCGTCATGAGAAAAGTGGGCTAGACTTATGCAAAAACACGTACAAGATCAGGACCAAGATGTGGCTTTCGAGGCCTGTTTGCCATCGATAGGACTCCACTTGTCATGTGACTGTTCTTATTTCTTTTTACAATAACGCATCATGCTTTTTTAAAACCTTATTTAATTCCCAAGAACACTGTGCATTCTATTTACATTCATATTTGTATTTGAATTACACGTTTCACAAAGCCAAGAGAGACTGGGTATCCAAGTGCTCTCTTATTCTGGGATCACAAAAGAAGCCAGGAGGCTGTTAACGTACTGATAAGCAAACTGCCTCTATGCAAGTCTCGGTTTTTGAAAGTAGAAAAATGGTACCAAAACTCATTTGCCTCACACCCTATCACAGTGATATTTAGAAAATATGATGTTTAGATAAGTCAGTATGTAATAAAGGAGATGAAGGAGCAGTGTAATTCTTAAAGAAGTTTAAAAATCACAGAGGATAAAATTATATCATATTTCAAAATGCACAGGTGTTTGTACACTTCTACAAAATCATGGACAGTGATACAAAATAATGAGATAGTAATAAACTTTTCAGTAAGGGCTATGATGTTCTTCTTTTTATGTATAATTTTATTTTTTAAATTACTGAGGATTAATAGTAAAGGAAGACAATGTTTTTAGATCAAGAAAACATGATTATGATTCTACTTAACCTCTAAGGCTCTTAGTTTTTCTTTTCTTAAATATGGATTATACTACATTTTAATATTAATATAAAAAAGTTTACTTTTATGCAGTAATCTCAGCAAGAGACCTGTAATGTACTGGGAACACCCAATCTAAGTTAATTCACTGTACTTCTTAAATATAAAAAAGCATCAATTTACTAGGGTTCAATAATGTCTTAAATATGATTAATAATGACAATATACTTTATACTTATAAAGAGTAATTGGTAATCAGTCAAATGTACATCGCAAGCGACACAGTGAAGAACTGAAGAAGACTATTCAGAATCATTTAGATAAACAACCCTTATAATTTAGAAACAGGAGCTCTTAGATTCCAGCTCTCCTGATGGGGAGAATTAATCATTAATGAGAATTAATGAGAATTCATCATTCTGTGCCTCAGGATCACAACCTGTCCTAGTTCATCTTCCAAAGTACTTGAGACAGTTCAGCTGACATCCAGCTGCAATCATAAAATTACCTGTTTCAGGGACACCAAGAAAAACCATGATCCTTCATTGATTTTCTGCAAAATACTGAGCCTGTAGTAATTACTACATGAACTTACGTATTTCTAGGAAAAAATCCAGGCAGAAAGCAATTAATCAAGGCACTGTCCACCTGAATCAGAGTTACCACTTGATAACTCTTTTACTTTATGGAGGTAAGAGTAGGAGAATTACAGGTACGTAGATACTGTAGATGATTTGAATACTTTGCATGGCACGCTTTGACTAATTACTTAGCATTTAGTTATTGTGTCAAGGCTTCTTTACTAAGCAAATGAACAGAAATAAAGATTACGAGAGAAATATTGAATCTATTTACTACAATGAGTTCTTTAAATCATTTCGGTAGTATATTATTCTACACAATTTCATATAATTTAATTTTGGTCTTTCTTGTTATGTAAAAAATGTAATTCCTAAAAAGAATTCCATTAGAAAAAACTTTATTACAAATCTGGATTGTGTACTAGGATTAAAATTGACAGAAATGTATTATGCTCTACAAGTCTGTTCTTATACTCTCAAGATATTTTATTAAGCCAGACAGGAAACATTGTCAATGAGGCCAGATCATTTATTTCCACTCTATTTTAATGATTTAAGCATTTTAAGGCATGTGCTCTGTAGTGTGATATGGTAAGAAGTTCGCTTTATCTCAATGGTTCTTCCTTAAGACCCTTAGCCTGATCTAATTTTCTGACAAACCCAAATTGAGGGACATTCTACGAAGTATCTAACCAGCACTCCTCAAATGTCAAGTTCATTAAAAACAAGGAAAACCTGAGAAACCAGCACAGACCACAGAAGACGAAGGTATGACCCTAACTGCAATGTGATATCCTGGATTCGATCCTGGGATATAAAGAGGATATTAGTGGAAGAGCTAGTGAAATCCAGATAAAGTGCACAGTTGGTTCATAATAATGTATCAATGTGAGCTTTTGACTGTGACAAAAGTGACGGCTGCGGAAATGTAAGCTGAGGACATCTCGGGAAGGCCAGGTGAGAGGATCCAGGAGCTCTGCCTGCTATCTCTGAAAGCTTTCCGTGCATCTAAACTTCCAAGATAAAAAGTTTACTAAAACGTTCTACAGACTGTTATTTTGGATACACATAGTTTTGCCTAAACGTGCATTTAGTTTCCTAATATGGAAATAAAAACCTCTGTTGCAATGCACAATGGAATGAGTATGGAGAATCCTAATTTTGCTCATGAGGCAAGGAAGGGCCCCGTTTTCAGATTGTGACCTTGGGGCCACCTGGAATGTGTGTCAAAGGCAGTCAGTTTTACTCAGATGTCCGTTCCCCTTTGCGTGTGATCAGTTCCCTCTTGCGTGTTATGTCTGCCTGGTACTTAGCCGGGAACATGGCTTCTCAGAATGAGGACCACATAGGTCGGGGTTCCTGCAGGAGGAATGGTCTGGATTTGGGGATGGGAGTGGACTTGGTCTATATGACTCCCAGCAAAGTATGTCCTCAAAAGTAAGGGTTCACCTTCCTTTGCCGTTCCCTCCTTCCTCTTGGCTGGCATGTACACATCATGTCTAGGGTTCAAGAAGCTACTGAACAATGATGGGGAAGGCACATGTTAAAAATGGGTGGACAGAAGAAACACAAGTGAACAGCAGACCAAAGTTCTTTGTTTCCCTGAGGCCACCAAGGACCAATCTAGTCCTCATTTTCCAAACTGCAGATTCCATTTTTGTAAGAGTGAAATCAATTCCCATCTTGTGTAAGTGTGCAATTTGGATTTTCTCTTCCTCCCAGCTGTAATTAATCATAAATAATATGAACTTCACTTTATTTTCTTTAAGTATAATATTTTGGAATACCTAGTATTTACAAATCTTAACACTTTTTAGAAACAAGAGACTGTGTGACTTCTAGACATGTTCTGAAAATATTTTAATCCTAAGCATTTAAAAATCTTCTTTTCTCATTTGGTTTTATCAAAATATCTTGCTAGCATTTTACTCTAATGTCACCTAGAAACATATTTTGATTTATATTCTAACTGTATTCTAATACTCTCTCATAAACAAACACACATTCATCACAGACAGCATGTCCAAACCCCTCCCGTACTTTCTCATATAGAAAATAAGAATAACATTTTCTGCAACTCAAAGTATAAATCAAAAGATTCCAAAGTTTGGCAAGTTACGGTCGACCCTAGTTAATGTCCACTCATTGCTCTAGATGATGGTCTTTATATCAACATCCTGAGCAGCATTTATTTATCCTAGACATTATTTTATATTAAAAACTGAGGCAGATTTTGGAAACAAATTTCAGAAGCAAATTTCTGCCTTTTCATTTTAGGCCTGAATGAAGTTAACAAAGTCAGGCTAATTCACTTACAATTGGCCCTTTTTCCCCACATTCTTTGTTTCTGTTATGAATTGGGCATTCATGGAACTTCCCCAGTCTCGCTGTGGAAGAGCTCTGCTGCCGTGCAGAGTACGTGTAAGGAGAAACGCCAGCAGCCCTCAGCTCTCCACCGACAGCTGCGTGTGTGCAGCGATCCCTCGGGGTGAATTCTGCACTCCTTTCTGGGAAATACACCAGCATGTGAATGAGAACGGTACACGCTAGAGGAATAGCTTTTCATCTACTCTAATTTATTTTTCTAAAAATACATCTTTTATCTATACTTAGATATTTTAATCATTGATGCCAGAAAACTTCTTGTGACATGACTGTGGCTTGTAACCCCTTAGGTGAAAATTGCTGATAGGTGGTTCATCAATTCCTCTCTATACATGGACACCCAACTTCAAAAGCTGATTACTGAAAACATCTCTTTATCTCAGGGAGATCGTAAAACCACCTAATCAAATTCTACCAATTCTTAGCACTTCACTGATACATGTACAGCACTCTTCAAGCTTGTTCTTCCTTCCTTCCTTCCTTCCTTCCTTCTTTCCTTCCTTCCTCCCTCCCTCCTTTCCTTCCTTCCTTTCTTCCTTCCTTCCTTCCCTCCTCCCCTCCTTCCTTCCTTCCTTCCTCCTTCCTTCCTTCCTTCCCTCCTTCCTTCCCTCCTTTCCTTCCTTCCCTCCCTCCCTCCCTCCCTCCTTCCTTCCTTCCTTCCTTTCTCATTCTAAAAATAAATATTGAGAGACTACTCTATGCAGGGCCCTAGGTGACTGAGAGACAAAGCAGACAAAATTCACTGCCATTTTGGGATACAGAAAATAAAAAAGTACACACAATAAATAAGTGAAGGGTGTATGTATTAACTGAGAAAATGAATGCTAAGGATAAAAGGGGAAAAAAATGGGACCTGTAAACAGGGGTAATGGCACCTTCTTTCTTAATAGGTTTATGGTGAATGAAGGAATACATTATATAAAGCATGATTTTATACAAATTCTTATAGTTATATCAGTATGAAGTGGAAATCTTTGAGTGATTTATAAATAAGTGTATATATTTCCAAAGTGGAAAATCAAATCATTAAGATTTTTATCTTCTATAATTGTTAAAGTCATCAGAGGACCTTATAAAAATATTGTGTTTATATTTGTATTTAAATATTTGAATTTGAAGGAAGCAGTACAGTTAAGTGATAAGTGAAAGCAAGCAAATATACGTGAGCTAATTTTAATAGATAATTTTCTTCTATTGAGTTGTTTAACAGTTAACATTTGTTTTGGCCATCTTTTTGATTATCTAATTATTAAACTGACTTTTAAACAGTAAACCTATACTGGAAGATACTTACTTGTTGTCACCATTTTAAAACTAGCATAAAATTTTAAAGTTATAATTCTAAAGAGTTATGGGTTTTTCAGGGATTATTAAAATAACAGGACCAAAAATAATAACTTTATAAAATTCAGACTTTTTTAAAGAGAGTTTAAGATTCACAACAAAATAGAGAAGATAATGAGATTTCCTACTTGCCCCTTGCTCCCAAACATGCATAGCTTTTTCCAGTATCAATATCCCTACTGGAAGGTACATTTGTTACAAATGTCAAACCTACATTGACACATCATAGTCACCCATACAAAGTCCATACTTTACATTAGAGTTCCCTCTTGGTGTTATATTTCTATCATCCTTATGATATCATACGGAGTATTTTCACTGCCTTAAAAATCCTCTGTGCGCTGCCTGTTCATCCCTCTTCCACCCAACACCTGGTACCACTGATCCTTTTACTGTCTTTGTAGTTTTGCCTTTCCAGAGTGTCATATAGTTGGAATTAAATGGTATGTAACTTTTTGATACTAACTTCTTTCTCTTAGTCACATGCATTTAAGGTTCCTCCATGTCTTTCCATAACTTGATAGATCATTTCTTGTTGCTGAATAATACTTAATTTTATGGATGTATCACAGTTTATTGAAATTTTCACCTATTGAAAGACGTCTTGGTTGCTTCCAAGTTTTGCCAGTTATGAATAAAGAAGCTCTAAACATCCACACTCAGGTTTTAGGGTAGACGTACCTTTTCAACTACTTTGGGGAATACCAAGGATTATGATTGCTGAATTGTAATAAGAGTATTCGTAGTTTTATAAGAAATAGACACATTATCTTCCTAGTAGCTGTACCATTTTACATTCCCACAGGCATGAATGAGAGTCCCTATTGCTTCAAACCCTCACCAGCATTTGGTGCTGTCAGTGTCCAGGTTGTGGCCATTCTGACAGGTGTATGGTAGCATCTCACTGCTGTTTTAATTTGCATTTCCCTAATGACACATGATACGAAGCCTCTTTTAATATGCTTATTTTCAAATAGTTTATCTTTTTTGGTGAGGTATCTATTAAGATTTTAATTTTAATGAAGTCCTGCTTATCCATTATTTTGTTCATGGATCATGTCTTTAGTGTCACATAGTTATTTTCATGTAGTTATTTTCCTCTGTCTGACTTACTTCACTCTGTATGACAGTCTCTAGGTCCATCCACCTCACTACAAAAAAATTTCATTTTTTTAAAATTCTATTCTTTATTTATTTTATCTTACTTTTTAATTGAAGTATTGTTAATTTACAATATTGTGTTAATGTCAGGTGTACAGCAACATGATTCAGTTATATGTACATATTTTTTCTTTTTCATATTCCTTTCCATTATGGTTTTTTTTTAACATCTTTATCGGGGTATAATTGTTTTACAATGGTGTGTTAGTTTCTGCTTTATAACAAAGTGAATCAGTTATACATATACATATGTCCCCATATCTCTTCCCTCTTGCGTCTCCCTCCCTCCCACCCTCCCTATTTTCATTTCTTTTTATGGCTGAGTAATATTCCATTGTATATATGTGTCACATCTTCTTTATCCATTCATCTCTCTATGGACACTTAGGTTGCTTCCATGTCCTGGCTACTGTAAATAGAGCTGCAATGAACATTGTGGTACATGACCCTTTTTGAATTATGGTTTTCTCAGGGTATATGCCCAGTAGTGGGATTGCTCGATCGTATGGTAGTTCTATTTTTAGTTTTTTAAGGAACCTCCATACTGTTCCCCATAGTGGCTGTATCAATTTACATTCCCACCCACAGTGCAAGAGGGTTCCATTTTCTCCACACCCTCTCCAGCATTTATTGCTTCTAGATATTTTGATGATGGCCATTCTGACTGATGTGAGGTGATACCTCATTGTACTTTTGCATTTCTCTAATGATTAGTGATGTTGAGCATCTTTTCATGTGTTTGTTGGTAATCTGTATATTTTCTTTGGAGAAATGTCTAATTAGGTCTTCTGCCCGTTTGTGGATTGGGTAGTTTGTTTTTTTGATATTGAGCTGCATGAGATGCTTGTAAATTTTGGAGATTAATCCTTTGTCAAATATTCATTTGCAAATATTTTCTCCCATTCTGAGGGCTGTCTTTTCATCTTGTTTATGGCTTCCTTTGCTGTGCAAGAGTTTTTATGTTTCACTAGGTCCCATTTATTTATTTTTGTTTTTATTTCCATTTTTCTAGGACATGGTCAAAAAGGATCTTGCTGTGATTTATGTCATAGAGTGTTCTGTCTATGTTTTCCGCTAAGAGTTCTATAGTGTCTGGCCTTACATTTAGGTCTTTAATCTACTCTGAGCTTATTTTTGTGTATGGTGTTAGGGATTGTTCTAATTTCATTCTTTTACATGTAGCTGTCCAGTTTTCCCAGCACCACTTATTGAAGAGGCTGTCTTTTCTCCATTGTATACTCTTGCCTCCTTTACCAAAAATAAGGTGACCATATATGTGTAAGTTTATCTCTGGGCTTTCTATCTTGTTCCATTGGTCTATATTCTTGTTTTTGTGCCAGTGCCATACTCTCTGGATGACTGTAGCTTTGTAGTATAGTCTGAGGTCAGGGACCCTGATTCCTCCAGCTCCGTTTTTGCTTCTCAAGATTAATTTGGCTATTCGGGGTCTTTTGTGTTTCCATACAAATTGTGAATTTTTTTGTTCTAGTTCTTTCAAAAATGCCTTTGAGGGCCTCTCTAGTGGCACAGTGGTTGAGAGTCTGCCTGCCAATGCAGGGGACACGTGTTCGTGCTCTGGTCCGGGAAGATCCCACATGCCGCAGAGTGGCTGGGCCTGTGAGCCATGGCTGCTGAGCCTGCGCATCCGGAGCCTTTGCTCTGCAATGGGAGAGGCCCAACAGTGAGAGGCCTGCGTACCACAAAAAAAAAAAAAAAAAAGCCTTTGGTAGTTTGGTAGGGATTTCATTGAATCTGTAGAGTGCTTTGGGTAGTATACTCATTTTCACAATGTTGATTCTTCTAATCCAAGAACATGGTATATCCTACATCTCTTTGCATCATCTTTAATTTCTTTCATCAGTGTCTTATAGTTTTCTGCATACAGGTCTTTTGGCTCCTTAGGTATGTTTATTCCTAGGTATTTTATTCTTATTGCTGCAATGTTAAATGGGAGTGTTTCCTTAATTTCTCTTTCAGATTTTTCATCATTAGTTTATAGGAATGCAAGAGATTTCTGTGCATTAATTTTGTATCCTGCTACTTTACCAAATTCATTGATTAGCTATTAGATTTCTGGTAGCATCTTTAGGATTCTCTATGTATAATATCATGTCATCTGCAAACAGTGACAGCTTTACTTCTTCTTTTCTGATTTGGATTCCATTTATTTCTTTTTCTTCTCTGATTGCTGTGACTAAAACTTCCAAAACTATGTTGAATAATAGTGGTGACAACCTTGTCTTTTTCCTGATCTTAGAGGAAATGGTTTCAGTTTTTCACCATTGAAAATGATGTTGGCTGTGGGTTTGTCATATATGACATTTATTATGTGGAGGTAAGATTCCTCTATGTCTACTTTCTGGAGGGTTTTATCACAAATGTGTGTTGAATTTTGTCAAAAGCTTTCTCTGCATCAGTTGTGATGATCATATGGTTTTTCTCCTTTAATTTGTTAATAAGGCTTATTACATTGATTGATTTGCATATGTTGAAGAATCCTTGTATTCCTGGTCTAAACACTTAAGCATGGTGAATGATCCTTTTAATGTGCTGTTGGATTCTGTTTGCTAGTATTTTGTTGAGGAGTTTTACATCTGTGTTCATCAGTGATATTGGCCTGTAGTTTTCCTTCTTTGTGACAACTTTGTCTGGTTTGGGTATCAACATGATGGCGGCCTCATAGAATGAGTTTGGGAGTGTTCCTCTCTCTGCTGTATTTTGGAAGAGTTTGAGAAGGATAGGTGTTAGCTCTTCTCTAAATGTTTGATAGAATTCGCCTCTGAAGCCATCTGGTCCTGGGCTTTTGTTTGTTGGAAGATTTTTAATCACAGTCTCAATTGCAGTGCTTGTGATTGGTCTGCTTATATTTTCTATTTCTTCCTGGTTCAGTCTCAGAAGGTTGTGCTTTTCTAAGAATTTGTCCATTTCTTCCAGATTGTCCATTTTATTGACATTTAGTTGCTTGTAGTAATCTCTCATGATCCTGTGTATTTCTGCAGTGTCAGCTGTTACTTCTCCATTTTCATTTCTAATTCTATTGATTTGAGTCTTCTCCCTTTTTTTCTTGATGAGTCTGGCTAATAGGTTATCAATTTTCTTTATCTCTCAAAGAACCAGCTTTCAGTTTTATTGATCTTTGCTATCATTTCCTTCATTTCTTTTTCATTTATTTCTGATCTGATCTTTATGATTTCTTTTCTTCTGCTAACTTTGGGGTTTTTTTGTTTTTCTTTCTCTAATTGCCTTAGGTGTAAAGTTAGGTTGTTTATTTGAGATGTTTCTTGTCTCTTTAGGTAGGATTGTATTGCTATAAACTTCCCTCTTAGAACTGCTTTTGCTGCATCGCATAGGTTTTGGGTCGTTATGTTTTCATTGTCATTTGCTTCTATGTATTTTTTGATTTTCTCTTTGATTTTTTCAATGATCTTTTGGTTATTAAGTAGTGTATTGTTTAGGCTCCATGTGTTTGTATATTTTACAGTTTTTTTTTCCTGTAATTGATATCTAGTGTCATAACCTTGTGCTTGCAAAAGATACTTGATACGATTTCAATGTTCTTAAAATTACCAGGGCTTGATTTGTGACCCAAGATATGATATATCCTGGAGAATGTTCCATGAGCACTTGAGAAGAGAGTGTATTCTGTTGTTTTTGGATGGAATGTCCTATAAATATCATTTAAGTCCATCTTGTTTAATATATCATTTAAAGTTTGTGTTTACTTATTTATTTTCATTTTGGATGGCATGTCCATTGGTAAAAGTGGGGTGTTAAAGTCCCCTGTTATGATTGTGTTACTGTCGATTTCCCCTTTTATGGCTGTTAACTTTTGTCTTACGTATTGAGGTGCTCCTATGTTGGGTGCATAGGGATTTATAATTGTTTTATCTTCTTCTTGGATTGATCCCTTGATCATTGTGTAGTGTCCTTCTTTCTCTCCTGTAATAGTCTTTGTTTTAAAGTCTATTTTGTCTGATATGAGAATTGCTACTCTAGCTTTCTTTTGATTTCCATTTGCATGGAATATCTTTTTCCATCCCCTCACTTTCAGTCTGTGTGTGTCCCTAGGTCTGAAGTGGGTCTCTTGTAGACAGCATGCATGCAGGTCTTGTTTTTGTATCCATTCAGCCAGTCTATGTCTTTTGGTGGGAGCATTTAATCCATTTACATTTAAGATAATTATCGATATGTATGCTCCTATTACCATTTTCATAATTGTTTTGGGTTTGTTACTGTAGGTCTTTTCTTTCTCTTCTGTTTCCTGCCTAGAGAAGTTCCTTTAGCATTTGCTGTAAAGCTGGTTTGGTGGTGCTGAATTCTCTTAGCTTTTGTTTGTCTGTAAAGGTTTTAATTTCTCTGTCGAATCTGAATGATATCCTTGCTGGGTAGAGTAATCTTGGTTGTAGATTTTTCCCTTTCATCACTTTAAATATGTCTTGCCACTCCCTTCTGGTTTGCAGAGTTTCTGCCGAAAGCTCAGCTGTTAACCTTATGGGGATTCCCTTTTATGTTATTTGTTACCTTTAATATTTTTTGTTTGTGTTTAATTTTTGATAGCTTGATTAATATGTGTCTTAGCATGTTTCTCCTTGGAGTTATCCTGTATGGAACCCTCTATGATTCCTGGACTTGATTAACTATTTCCTTTCCCATATTAGGGAAGTTTTCAACTATAATCTCTTCAAATATTTTCTCAGTCCCTTTCTTTTTCTCTTTTTTTCTTCTGGGTCCCCTATAATTCGAATGTTGATGCATTTATTGTTGTCCCAGAGGTCTCTGAGGCTGTCCACAATTCTTTTCATTCTTTTTTCTTTATTCTGTTCTGCAGTATTATCTCCACTATTTTATCTTCCAGGTCACTTATTTGTTCTTCTGCCACAGTTATTCTGCTATTGATCCCTTCTAGAGGATTTTTAATTTAATTTATTGTGTTGTTCATCATTGTTTGTTGCTCTTTAGTTCTTCTAGGTCCTTGTTAAATGTTTCTTGTATTTTCTCCATTATATTTCCAAGATTTTGGATCATCTTTACTATCATTACTCTGATTTCTTTTTCAGGTAGCCTGCCTATTTCCTCTTAATTTGTTTGGTCTGGTGGGTTTTTACCTTGCTCCTTCATCTGCTGTGTGTTTCTCTTGTCTTCTCATTTTGCTTAACGTACTGTGTTTTGGGTCTCCTTTTCACAGGTTACAGGTTCGTAGTTCCGGTTGTTTTTGTTGTCTGCCCCTAGTGGCTAAGGGTGGTACAGTGGGTTGTGTAGGCTTCCTGGTGGAGGGGACTGGTGCCTATGTTCTGGTGGATGAGGCTGGATCTTGTCTTTCTGGTGGGCAGGACTGCATCCGGTGATGTGTTTTGGGGTGTCTGTGACCTTATTATGATTTTAGGCAGCCTCTCTGCTAAAGGGTCGGGTTGTGTTCCTGTCTTGCTAGTTGTTTGGCATAGGGTGTCCAGCACTGGTGCTTGCTGGTCGTTGAGTGGAGCCCTGTCTTAGCGTTGAGATGGAGATCTCTGGGAGAGCTCTCGCCATTTGATATTACATGGAGCTGGGAGGTATCTGGTGAACCAATGTCCTGAACTCAGTTCTCCCACCTCAGAGGCACAGGCCTGATAGCCGTCCTGAGCACCAAGACCCTGTTAGCCACACAGCCAGGTACGTGGGGAGTTTCTTGCCTTTTGGGAAGTCTGAGGTCTTCTGCCAGTGTTCAGTAGGTGTTCTGTAGGAGTTGTTCCATATGTAGATGTATTTGTGGGGAGGAAGGTTATCTCCACGTCTTACTCCTCTGCGATCTTGAAGGTCTCCCTCTAGGCAAAACCTTCTAAGCTCCAACTCATCCACTCCTGCCCAGATACCGTTGACATCACGGGATTCCCGCTATCTCATTGGTTGACATTTCCTCTCCCTGCTCGTGCATGGGAAGGAGGGAGAGCTGTGGTCCCTGGGGGTCAGGGAAGTGGTTTCTGTGGTGACTGAAAACTGGCTGCACCCGAAGCGCCCACCATGGTGCTCATTCTTAAACTTTTAAGGGAAAAGAATGATTTCTATCAAAATTGATGATTCTTGCATTTGCAGAATCACATTCAGGTGCTTAACTCTATCTAAATGCGGTGATATGTTTAAAAAATACTTTTACATTAAAAAATAATAATATAGCACAAGAATTGACAGAAAGTTAAATTAGGGCCACGATCAGTAACTGCTGATACTAAAATTGAACCTAAAACACAGAGTAGAGGTGCTACAAAATGAACTCAGACTATAAGTTCCATGAAGAAAAGAACTATTGTTGGGATTCACTGATATAAATCTTAGAATGTATATGTACTTTATAGCCTAAGATGAATTACTTATTGTATGTGTGAATGAACATATAAGTGTCCTGGATGGTAGATAGCAATTTTGCTTTCATTTTCTTTCCTGGAGCAACTATCCACAAAAAAAGAACTTCTTCCCAGAGAAGCTTAGTTGTATTGAGTAAAGTAGTAAAGGGAAGAATCATTCCTACAGGCCACAGCTAATTGTTTCTTGGGAAAATTAAGGAAAAAAAGGACAGGACTGAGCAGTTTTTTAAAGTTCCATTATTTCACAAAAGTCAGTTCACCAGAATTAAAATTCTGAAGACTATATCATGTTTTTGATATTGTAAAAAGACATTCTCTGGCTGAGCCAAAGGGCCCTGGTAAGAAGACAAAGGCTTTGTGAAAGAAGTAGTTTTGAGTGTACCTTGGTTGCCCCAGACCTGCAACAGAAGCTCAGATTACTGCTGCCCATGCACCCTGGTTTCACCTCTAATGAGGGAAGTTGCTACCAGCACCTAGAAACAGTGTTATGTTCTTGTTATCTTAGGTCTCCATGTGAGAAATGCTTATTTCACATACACACGGGTAGAGAATTATTTGCATGTATCAACTGTCCAATTTACAAAATAATAAACTGTGTTAATTGAAGTTGAAAGTATTGGAACCAAATCGTACTTGCCTTGTTTACAGTGGAAAATAAAGTTTAACAAGGAGACATATATTACATTGTATAGGTAACAAAACTTAAAAAATCAATATAATTGTATTTAATATTAGTTGATCTTCAAGAATAGCCTTGACTTCTACTTTTTTTTTTTTTTTTTGGTACAATTGTATATCAGTTCAAATTTCTAAGATTCCTAAGTCAGGATGGTCATCCCTTCTTGCTGGGCTTCAAGCTGAAACTATATAACAATAGCAAACATTGTACTATGTTACCTAAAGAATAATATAATAAGGATTTAAGTTATGCAGTACAGTTTAACATTATTACTGGAACTGAGAAAATGGGAGATCAAAATGAACCAATGGAATTATCAATAAAGTTTTATAGACTCTTTTTACTATCAGTCAAAAATTGAAGGAATTTCTACTTATTAACATCTTACGGCATTGATACACTTTGATTTATATTTAAAGCCTGTATTTAATTTCTATCAACTAAATGTAGACTTCAAACTTGTGATTTTCCCATAAGTAAGCTTTCTAATGCAATTAATCATCCTGTTTCTTTAATTATAAAGATCTGATGGAATTTCACACATGTTATCACAGTGGGACTTGCAAATATGCAAATATTAAGAATGTATATGTACTTTTTGACCCATTACCTAATCTGACACCATTAATTGAGCACTTCTGTGATCGCAGTCTGAGAATGATATCAGTAAAATTGTCTGAAACACTCCACAGGAGGTGTTATAAGTCTAGGATGCCCATTCTCATCATTAATTTCAGATCATTTATTTCACATGAAAAGAATACTAAAGACTTTCAAAGTGCATATTATACTTTCAAATGTGCTCACTTTTATTAAACAGCCTTGACAAATTCTATAGTTAAATCTTTATTAAGTAAACATCATTTTTTCCCAGAAAATTGACATTGCACTTAAACGTTGTCATATTTTTAAAATATCTCTTTAAATGATTGATATTCACAGAAGTTGGAGGCTTCTAGTGGTTTGTAAATTTGGTTGACGATCCAAGTAAGAAGCAGTGGGAACAAAAGCACGTCAGAGAAAACGTAGAGCAGAAGCTGAAAACCTATCAGGAAACGAAACATCAATTACATGCAGGTCTCAAAATTTAGGGTCACTAGGTAATAAAAATGGAGGGTTGAATTTTATCGAATGAAATGGAGGAATGCATTCAGCAAGTGACCTGATTAAATTCACAGACCATATTGATTTCAAAGTTTATTTTTTAAATATCTAGATGTAAATTAAAAATTACACTTTGAGGGTGGTGTTTATTTCTTCTTGCTTTTTAAACAATGGTTTGAGTATCATCAGGTAAATGCAGCTGGGGTCTTTTAGAGAAAATTGTTGTTTGACAAGAAATAACTTGGCAGTTTCATTATGTTCGAATGTGTTGTCCATCCACCCAACCGCACCTTCAAACGTGTTAGGGAATTGGCTTCCTGCGTTGCCTTAACCCTAGATAAAGTGAGGTGGGTACAAGTAGGAAAGAAAATTTTGTCTCATGCAGACAATTTTACTTAACATTTAATGCATTCGTAAATTTAATTTAAGATAGCCTTCCATGCAAAATATACTGAATGCCTTACGTGTTGGAGACATTTAGAAGTTTCAGTGATTTCAGAGTATAGAAATACAGTCTTCACTAGCCTGAGAGCTCGTGTTAGCCTAGCCAGACGCTTTCCCAGCAAGGGATTTCAACCCTGGATACATGTCAGAAACTCACTTAGAATTTTGAGATACCTAAACCCCCATTCCCAGGTTCCAAAACAGAGCAATTCCTTGAAAATCTATGGCGGTAGCTCCTAAACACCACTTTTTGTCAAGGACCTCAGGTGCACCGGGGATGGCAAACCATTCACCTGAGAAATGAAGTAAAGTGACAGCCTTCTCTACCATCTTTCTTCACACAGAGCAGCAGTTTTCAACTGGGGACAATTGTGTTTGGGGACAGTTGGCAAAGTCTGGAAACATTCTTGGTTGTTACACTTTAGGGGTATGGTTGGCATCTGGAAGGGAGAGGCCAATAATGTGGATGAATATCCTACAAGGCACAGTCCCATGCAGGAAGAATTGACTTGGACCAGAACATCCATAGGATCAAGGCTGAAACATCCTGAGATAGAGTCACTAGTTTCTCATGACCTGGGAGACTGAAGACCAAATCTATGTATCTATAATAATTTTTAAAATACCTGCTATTTATTTTCTCACTCTAAAAACTCTAAGAAAGAATATGAGAATTTCCCCTTTACTTTCAACTTTAATTTGCTGTTTCTACTGCTGCTTATCTCGCCTGCTGAAAGCGGCTCTTTTGTCCCTTTCCTGTTTACCCATTTCTGTCCCCCTCTAACCTTAAAAACCTAATTATAGGAATGAGGTCATTGGGCAATTTAACCTAACTCTTGACTTACACTCTCCCGAATGCACACCATGTCTTACCTAACCTGTTGATTCCTTTCCCAGACAAAAAGAAGGAAGAAAGAAGAATTCAGTAGTTAAAGAATGAGTAGCTCTCCACCTCCAACTGCCCCCTTAGCAATCCTGCAGGCAGATCACATGGGCAAGATGACATCTGAAGAACGTCAGCCAGCCTGCACACAATGGAGAAGGATGCAGAACCCAACCTCCTGCCTCATTGACTCATTGAGATTCTTCCCCCTTTTCTCCCTTGGAACACTGTCCTGGCTGAGCAGAATCTTCAGAGTTGTTCTCTGGACACGAGTCCACCTTCTCCCCAGGTTGCCAGCTTTTCTGATTAAAGCACCCTTCTTTTCTACTGACACTTGTCTCTCAAATTATTGGCGTTTGAGCAGCGAGCAGCCTAACCTGAGTTCAATAACAAGGAGAACAGCCCGTCTGAAAGTGGATGGATAAGAAAATAGTTGCAGGCAACTCCACCCTCCCTTCCTCCCTTCCTTCCCTCATTTCTTCCTTTCTTCCTTCCTTCATTGTTTTTGCATATTTAACCATTACTTATATGTTGCCAAAGCAATTGCATTGTTAGGTTAAATAATAGCTACAGGTTAAAAAAAAAAGAAACCAATCAAACCAAGCAACCATGATGGAGAGAGCTGAATACAGACTGCATTATTGATTATCTGCCCATATATCCTCATTGTGATCTTGTATAGGCAGCCAAGAAAATAACACACTTTCAGAGGAAAGCACATTTTAGCACTGCTATGAAAAAAAAATACATAAATATATAAATAGCCATCTAATTATGAAAAAATGTACTAACTTTTTTAAATAATAAGCTTGTCAAAAAATAGATAAATTATAAATTATAATAGATAATTACTATTGTGAGGCAGTTTGAGGTAGGAGATGAGAGAAGCTGGTCAGACATGAAATAATTTGAACTTGAAAGCGAGGTCAGGGTTAGAGAATTTAGATGCTGTTTGCTTGGTGGGAAAGAATTGCCTTCAGTGAAGACAGTGTAAGGAAGAGCAGAAAAGATGAGAAAACAGCTTTGGTAAAGGGACAATTTTTACGTTAAAAAATGAACATCAAGTCTATACACAAAGGGCAAAACACTAATCAAAAGTTGTACAATTATTTGATGTTTTAGTTGATGAGTAGAATTCAAGCCAAATGGGTGTATTTCCTCCATCGTCAAAGGTTTTATCACAGGGAGGAAAAGAGGCAGTTTAAATTATCTAGATATTTATTTTACCCCTATTATATTAAATTAGCATTCCTAAAGCCTCAATGGTCTTTTGCTTGTAGAGTGAGGTAAGTCAGAAAGAGAAAAACAAATACCCTATGCTAACACTTATATATGGAATCTAAAAAAAATTGGTTCTGACAAACCAAGGGACAGGACAGGAATAAAGACGCAGACATAGAGGATGGACTTGAGGACAGGGGGAAGGGGAAATGGTAAGCTGGGACGAAGTGAGAGAGTGGCATGGACATATGTACACTACCAAATGTAAAATAGATAGCTAGTGGGAAGCAGTCGCATAGCACAGGGAGATCAACTCCGTGCTTTGTGACCACCTAGAGGGGTGGGATAGGGAGGGTGGGAGGGAGGGAGATGCAAGAGGGAAGAGATATCGGAACATATGTATATGTATAACTGATTCACTTTGTTATAAAGCAGAAACTAACACACCATTGTAAAGCAATTATACTCCAATAAAGATGTTAAAAAAAAAAAAAGATAATATGACTCCAGTTTCCTCCAGTAAAGGGAATTGTAGACTTGACCTCCTAGTGATTAATTACAAACTCTAGGTAACTCAGGGTCTCAGAGCTTCCATGAGGACCTGCAGTTGGACAGGAGCAGCCATGTCCAGGGCTGGCACTAGGATTGCCAGACCCTCAGCTTTCAGCAGGCTCACACCCCATCAGGGGCAAAGGTTAATTGGTGCAAGTCTATGTTGCGCATATACTTAGGCTAAAACTTTTCTTAAAGATCTTTGTCTCTATGTCATAATTGCCCTGTTCTTGGGACTGTGCTTTGCCTTGTTTTCTGGTTTGAACTCTTTGCTGAGGCTGCAGACCCTTGCTGGCCCCCAACCCCAAGCAGCTCCCGTTGCCCTCTCCTCCCTACAGCACAGCCCCTGGTCTCTGAAGTGGTGAGCGGAGGAGAGTGAGGTACATAAAGTGAGTGATAGTGATGAACTCAAGCGCTCCAGGTGAGCGAGTGAGTGAAAACACAACATCTAAAGAACAAACACTTGGTAAAGCAGTCCGCGGTTCTTGACCCCAAACTAAGTCTTTTCTGGATCATAAGAGAACAAGGCAGCATTCATCATTTGGATCTTGCATGTAAAAACCAGAATGAAATATTCACAGTGATGCAAGTTGGCTTTGAAATTAGCCATCCTTGGCTAACCCCAGTCAGCAAATTGGCACATTCACTGGAAATGATGCTCAAAGCAGCTCACCGGAGGACTGGGGAAAGCAGGTTTGGCTTCTCTGACAGAATATACGGCAGCGTTGCCTTTGGAATTCACATTCACGCTTGACATTCTAAACATGGAGATGTGCAGAAAGATGAGAGTGCCCTACATTCAAATTTAATTAATTTATTTTTTTTATGAGCTGATTGATCTAATAACAAGTCTACTTACCTCAGATTTTAAAATAGCCCATGGAGTGCCTCATTTCACGCTGTGAAGTACTTCTGGGTGGAGTATCAAAGAAACTTAAATTAAATCCGTGCATCTTATGGTTGGGGGTAGCTCACTAGGAAGATGCTGAATGAATAGCTATGGGCCAAAAGGAAGATGAGGCTGGTCTTTGGCTCAGGGCCTCCTCCACACAGCCTTTTACTCTCCCCAACCGTCATCATCCCGAACTGCAGACTTCTGTAACACCAGGCAATTAAATAACAAGTGGGCCTTAGAACAGTAAAATCCCGGAGATCCTCCTTCTATAGCCATCCTCAAAGACATATACATTTAACGATGAGAATTTCAAGTTAAAATGATGGGGGCAAGCTTCAGGGGGACGCAGCTGCGGAGGGTGACGTCTCTTACTGTTGATTAGTAGGACCAGCCTGAGGCGGGAGGAGCTTGCGGTCCATCCTCTGTGTTTCACGGGAGGCATTAGCTGTTTGGCGAACTAATTCTTTTCTTGTTTTCTGTATTTATTTTTTATACTTCTGGCTTCTCTTCTTCCTCAGCGTATTTGTTCACATTACCTCCAAATTCCTTATGTATCTTGTATTCAATGTTGAAAAGAGAATACCAACCACTTTATTGTAATCGTTGACCTGCGATTAATAGAAAAAGTAAGTAGTTTGGAAACTATTCTTTCACAGAAACATGCATCATATTTAAAACCCTATTATATAATGTCAAACTTGGACCACTTTTTGATAAAATCCATTCATCTTGAGATCCTTACACTTGACAAAAATGTCATTTACCAGTTAATCGCTTGCACAATATTCATTGTCTTGAATATGTTTGGTAAACAATCTTTAAATAGCTATTTGACCTCAGATGTCAGTGGGTCGGCCCTAAGAGTTGTAATTGCTTGACCCAACATTGCTGCATGAATATATAGGCTCCTGTCTCCTGTTAGAGACAGGAGCCTGTATAAACAGGATTAAGTTCAAGGGAAATCACATGGAAAAAAAAATATAGACCACAAATACCAGGTGGGACAAGTTTGCTCTTGTGCAAGTATTTTAGGACACGTTTAGAAATGGTCACCCGTGACCACTGGGTAAGCGTGAATCAGCACAGTGGAACTACAACGAATAAGGCAAGTCACACAGTGACGCGTGAACCGAAAAATACAGACCTGTCACCCATTTTGACTAATCCACAGTTCACCAGAGGTAACAAATTACACTTTGGGGGGAAAGGAAGTGTAATATAATCAGTATTTTAAGATGTCAGAGTCAATTTCTGCCTTCTAGAAAGTTCTGAATGTTAACTTGTGTGGCTACAAGTGAGAACTATAGAAATAGTTGAATGAAAATAAAAATTACACTTAAATCATCTTAAAAACCCAAGTACCAAATCTTTGTCTAACTTCACTGTTGAAACAGATTTATGTCTATAAACTGATGTTTGATGAAAGAAAGAGCAGGACTTTAAGGGCAAATCTTTAGTTTGAATAAAAATAACAAGGAATTGTTAGGTAAACATCATAAGAAAATACATGTCTCTTTCAGGATGTCACTGCATAACTTCTGCATATATTCTGAATCTACTTTTTATTCTTTAATAGAGTTTAATATTTTTCTCCATCAGCATCTTCTATATTATGTTCTATATGATTCTTGTTGCTAGGGAAATGGCCTCATTTCTATTTTTTGTATGATTACTGCTTTTATGAGGGGATGTTGTCAACTTGTGTAACTTGGTCAAGTGATGAGAAACTGGACCAAAGTCTCTTGTGTTATTAGCATGTTTATTGACTCTGTGGATAATACATCATTTACAAATAAATACATTTCTTTTTAGTTCTTATTCCTCATTTCCATTTATTTATTAAGTTTGCCAGGACCTCTATTACTATTTTTATCAGAAAGAGAATTTATCTCAAAAATCTGCAAGAAACAGCATAGTTAACTGGGAGACTCATTGCATTTAAGAATAGGAATAAGGGGCTTCCCTGGTGGTGCAGTGGTTAAGAATCTGCCTGCCAATGCAGGGGACACGGGTTCGAGCCCTGGTCTGGGAAGATCCCACATGCCGCGGAGCTACCAAGCCTGTGAGCCACAACTACTGAGCCTGTGCGTCTGGAGCCTGTGCTCCACAACGGGAGAAGCCATGACAGTGAGAGGCCCGCGCACCGCGATGAAGAGTGGCCCCCGCTCGCCGGAACTGGAGAAAGCCCTTGCACAGAAACGAAGACCCAACACTGCCAAAAATAAATAAATAAATTAAAAAAAAAAAAAAAAAGAATAGGAATAAGGCAAAGATCTCCATTATTATGTATTTTTTGTATTTAAATAATTCTTCATATTTATTAACTTAAACTTAATAATTGTATATTCCAATCTTCTATCCCTATTTCAATTACATTAATGAAAATTGGTGCTCTATTTCTTCTTACACCAATTTTTACATTTTGCATTCTTTCTGAAATGTATATATTTAGTCTTTTTTTGCAACTGTTTAGCTAATACATTTTGAATTTCAAAATTCCATTGTAAACTGTTCAACTTCTCATAGATTGTGTTCATCTCTTCTCTTATTTTGTGTAGAATATATTTTAATGTCTTTCTTTTTGAAAGCTTTGTTTTCAATAATTATAAGGCAAAACCACTTCAAAAATCCCATTGATGATAAGTAACAAAGAGAGGAGAGATTTACTGCCATGGCACAAGCATATTTGTATTAATAGCTTCATCACATAATTTTTGAAATGTATCTATGATAGCTGTGTATACTTAAAAATGCTTGTAAATGTTAACAACTAGCTTATATTTAGATTGATAGAATATTGCAGTTGGTATAGTCAAAATTATGAGTCATGTGTGCATCGCCACCAATTCCAAATACATTTCTATTCCAACGCTTTCTTAATTCAGCACAATAATGTCTGTGTCATGATGCTGTGCTCCCAGGAAATTACTATTCTTATTATCACTGCAAATAAACATTTAATATTCAATGTTGAATCCCTGACTCAAAATACCACTCAAATTTTCAAAGCTTGGATTTCAAAAATTGGATTACAGCGTCAAACAATTATTGGAATTAACTGTTTTTTTTTTCTATTTTAAGCATCATATGATAATAATATAAAACTGGCATCTTTCACATTTTTGAAATTCTTCTTCTGTTAATGGAGCCAACTATCCCTTCCCTGTTTGTAAATGCATAAAGAGAACTTGGAATAAAATATGAGCTGAGGGCTTCCCTGGTGGCGCAGTGGTTGAGAGTCCGCCTGCCGATGCAGGGGACATGGGTTCGTGCCCCGGTCTGGGAAGATCCCACGTGCCGCGGAGCGGCTGGGCTCGTGAGCCATGGCCGCTGAGCCTGCGCGTCCGGAGCCTGTGCTCCGCAACAGGAGAGGCCACAGCAGTGAGAGGCCCGCGTACCGCAAAAAAAAATATATGAGCTGAGTTTAGAAGAGCCAATTGTTTTAAGTGAAACATCACTTTTACAGGATGTTATGTGAATGCAGGTGTCTCACCTTTCATCATGGTATTAATACAACTCCTAAGTTTTGAAGTTAGAGCTGACATTTTTTCAGCAGCATTTTTTCTTTGGTTTTTCATGTGGTACATGACACGACCCTGATGCTGGATATTAAATATCCACAAATATTTTTGCAGGTTACATGCTTATCCTCAACTTCCTTGAGGACTGCAAACTGAGTTTACAAATTCTTCTTATGCTTGCAATTTTGTTTTTGAGTTCATTACTGTGGAAGGGCTTATTCGACTGGAATTGATGTATTGGGCACACAGAATGAACACAGGATGGGGACACATGAGGCCCAAAGAGACCATTCTAGACACTGGGAGGGGGAAGGGTAGGCTGGGACGAAATGAGAGAGTAACATGGACATATATACACTACCAAATGTAAAATAGATAGCTAGTGGGAAGCAGCCGCATAGCACAGGGAGACCAGCTCGGTGCTCTGTGACCACCTAGAGGGGTGGGATAGGGAGGGCGGGAGGGAGATGCAAGAGGGAGGGGATATGGAGATATATGTATGTGTATAGCTGATTCACTTTGTTATAAAGCAGAAACTAACACACCATTGTAAAGCAATTATACTCCAATAAAGATGTTAAAAAATAAATAAATAGAGTGAGGCTTCCTAGAGGAATTCAGTCGCCTCATGATCTTTATTAACTTTCATGTTTAAAATATAGGAAAGATAGAAATAATTAATTAATCCAATATTTCTCTCAAATATGGCTTTGTTTAGGGCCCTAACTTTTTAAACATGTCTTTAAAAAATAAAACAAGAAAGAAAAGAGCAAAACTCTTCCAAGGAGTATGCCCAGGAACTACTGTAAAGTCTCAAAATGAAAGCTGGAAGAGACCAAGTTCCTTTATTAATATTGTGTGATCTCAAAAAGTGTGTCAAAGTGCCTTCAGTTCAAAAGTAAAATATTTGTCCTCTTTCATTAAACTTGATGCTGCCCATTTTGGAGTACCTAAGAAGTGATGTGCTAGGGCCTTGCCTAATTCCTACTCCTGTTACTGCAACTTCATGGGTTTTTAAAATGAAAGTTAATAATCATGGAAATAGTTGAATTAACCCCTTAATTTTCATAACTTCAGTCAATCTTTTTTTTTAAGTCGTGTCCAGAATTGTGCATACAGGTGATTTGCACTACAAAAATCACACCACAGTACACCCTACAACTCCCCTGATGGTTAAAAGAAACAGAAAAAACGTAGAAGACAGCAGTTCTTAGAAACTTGGATCCTACCGCTATGCTGCACTTATCTTTTATAACACCCACAGTCTCTTTATCATAATTAAATCATATTGCCACTACATTTTCTTTTTGAATTAAGCAATTGTTTTAGGGTAAGATATTCATTTTTTGCTGAAAGTTGCAATTAGAGAGAAATCATTCAAAACAGCCTAGTTCTTAAAGACACATAATTTGTTCAGGCAAAATATGCCAGGATATAAGACTAGGAGAATGACCCACGCATATGCAACAAATAATCATTGGACAGAGTTAGAAATTTCAAGAGAACTAGCTGTCAACCTTTGAAATACTTCTTCTGCTCAAGTTCACTTATACATTCATTGATTCATTGTTAAAAGTGAACAAAACTGGTATTTGTAGAACACTCTGCCTTAAGGAAGACTCAGAACAATGTTGACATTGCCACAAAATTCAAGAAAGGTCGAAACTGAAGCACCACCGTGACTAAGCTTCACATGCAAACATACTTTGAACAGTGAGAGAGATGTCATAACTAATATTTTAGCCAAATGTCATAGATTGGTCATTACTGGTGATTTTTTAACTTTAGTAACAATGTATACATTCATTTTTTCCATAAAATACTTGATCTTCACATTAATATGAGTTAGCTGGACTTCTACCTCAATCCTTTGGAAGCTATCTTCTTATTTTACTTTATTTGTAATAAGAATATTCCTTTTTTATGTAGGTATGTTCAAATCATCTTCTACTTTTCAGTGCCCTGTGTGAAAAAAAAATGTGGAGATGTAAAGTTTAAGTGTCTTTGAATGCCTATAGAAAATGACGGTGCCTAGGCAAACGTGCTGTTTACACCCTATCACACAACTACGAGTGAGGGTTTGGTCCATTTTTAACAACGACAGTTCTCTTAGAAGTGGACAGGGTATCTTCAGATGAGGATGACTGACCTCCCACCAGAAGAGTGCATGTTTTGTTTCTCCAGTAGAGTGGATGAGTTTGCAGTTGCACATCTACACTCTTTGTCTTGTTTCTCCTTATGACCAGTGACACATGTGTAAGAGTTAACCATGAACTTGAGACATGAAAGATACAACGATGGCAAAAAACCAACCTAACCAGCCAACAAAGAGATCAAACCTGTGATCTGGCCCTTATTAGCATCACACTCAAAGCAAGTGAGTTAATCATTCACAGACTAATGGGGCCCAGACTACATTTGTTAGCTTGTCTTTAAGTTTCTCCTAGCTTAGCCTCATGTATGGGTAAGCAATTAGTAAAAGCTATCCTATCACAACATATTTAAGTGCAATATTTTTTTGCCAAGTATTTGTAATTTTTGTTGTTCCCAAACTTGTGTGTTGCAAATTTTCCATATGTTAATAATCATAAACTTATTTTAAATATTTAAATATGAATATTTTCATTGCTGGGAAACTCATGGACACTAACAGTTTTAAAAAAGCTTACTACTCGTTTTATGAAAAAAAGTAGGGATAAGCGACCATTACTTGGGAAATCAACCAAACGATGCCGCCTGTGTTAGACTGTTTCCCACTGAAAGTACCATATTTTCAGGACATGAGCTGTCCCAGAGCAACCCTACAATATTACTAGGTAAACCATCTCATTATACAACGAGTAAAACCAATACAATTGAGCAGGGAAGACACTTCATCTTTGGGGAGAAAATGACTTTATGTATTTATGTATGTATGCATTTATTTTTAGGAAAATAGTTAGAAAATTTATGAGGTGAGTAATGAAGAGCCTAAAAGGAATAAAGTTCAAAAGTTTTAACAAATGTACAGGAGTTCCTGGTATGAAGAGAAGATCTGGCCACTTGGCAAGAATACAGAGCAAGAGACGGAAAAATTACCTGAGGACTTTTTAACAGCAGGACAGTATAATATTACATTTTAAAGATGTTTTCTGTTGTTATAATGTGAGCTCTAATACCATGGTCTTAAACTCTGACAGACAGTTTTACAGAGATCCCTTATTGAAATATAATATATGTTTGTGGGAATATTCATGGCAATGATGATGATATTTATATTGATATGTCATCATGATGAAATTAAGGTTAAATAATAATCTACTATTACTAAGTGCTCACTAGATGTCAGGCATTGTATTGACTGCCTTAAATCATCAATCCTCATATAGCCCTTGAGACGGTAGAATTTTTATATCTCTTTTACAAATGAAGAAACTGAGACATAAAAGAAGGTTAAAATACATGGGTTTTTTTGTTTTATTTTTCCAAATATCAGATTTTTAATTTGGAAGATTCACCATCTTGTGAGTCTTTTAAAATTTTTTTTAAATTAAAGTATTGTTGACTTACAATGTTGCATTAGTTTCAGGTGTACAGCAAAGTGATTCATTTATACATACATATATATCTATCTTTTTCAGATTCTTTTCCCTTATAGGTTATTACAATATATTGAGTAGAGTTCCCTGTACTATACAGTAGGTCCTTGTTGGTTATCTATTTTACATACAGTAGTGTGTATATGTTAATCCCAAACTCCTAATTATTTCCTCCCCACCCTTTCCCCTTTGGTAACATAAGTTTGTTTTCTACAACTGTGACTCTTTCTGTTTTGTGTATAAGTTCATTTATATCATTTTTTAAAGTTTCACCATATAAGTGATATCATATGGTATTTGTCTTTCTCTTTCTGACTTACTTCACTTAGTATGACAATCTCTAGGTCCATCCATGTTGCTGCAAATGGCATCATTTCATTCTTTTTTATGGCTGAGTAGTATTCCATTGTATAAATATACCACAAGTCTTTGAAAGACAAGGCTTTGGTGCCTCTACAGAAAGCAAACGTTTACACCCCGTTGATTTAGGTACCAAAAGGCAACTGAGGTTTATCAAATGAAAGGTTCCAGCCAGGACGTTGAATCCCCAGCAAGCAATGCAAAGATGCAGGATTTCTCAAAATCCTTTCATGGTTGCATGTTCGCAGGGCCATCTATTAACTGGCAGCTCTGACTTCTGTCACTTTACTTCCTGTCTTGGTTCCTGGGTCTCAAGTTTACCCAGAGGTACATCAATTCTGTAAATTGATAGCCACGTAATCCATTTTCTGCTTTGGTTATTTGACTAATATGGCTTTGGTAGGAATGAATGAAAAGCCACAGGGGACTGTTGAAGAAAGTAATTGTGCAGAAGCAGAAGATGGGAGCTGACTTTGAACAGTGATTTGTCAAAGAAAAAATGATGTATGAAAAAGAAGCAAAACCACAAGAAGAAAAGATTGAAAAAATGGAAGTTGAAGATGTGAATATTATGCTATTAAAAAGCAGGCAGAGATCCTGCAAGAGTCCCGGATAATGACCCCAGGTCGCCAGCGCAGGTTGGAAGCTGCATATACTGATCTTCTGCAGCTATTAGAGAGTGAAAAAGACTTGGAAGAAGCTGAGGAATATAAGGAGGTACATTTAGTACTGGATTCAGAGAAGTTAGAAGCCTGAAGTTTTTCTATATAGGGTGATTTTTTGCATTAAGTCCTGGGATCCATTCCACACTTCATTATTTTTGGGAACTCATAGATATTTCCAGGGCACCAGGGTTGATGCGCCAGCTGGTACGGCACAGCTCTGGGGGGGCCCCCGTGGTGGCTCGTGGCCGGGGCGACCGTGGTTGGCTGCATTGCACTGTGACGTTTCAGTGTCATGCCACCTGTGGGATACCTTCAATGTCACTGCTGAGCAGGCCACGGATTCCTTAGCATGTGGGAGAGAACTCACTTAACAGTGTCTCTAACTTATATATAGGTTACCTGCGTGAGGTCAGAAACTGGACTCCTTCTAATCGAGGCATTTATCGTAGAAGAAACTGATTCAGTAGTGATACCGACCAGGGTTCTTGGCCTCCTTGATCAATAGAAATTGACTAGAGGCCAGAGAAGAAATTCAGGCAAGGCTTTATTGGGGCCCCTGCTGCAGCATGAGGGAAGGAGAACAAACAACAGGTTTTCTTGCTGGCTTGCTCCCTGAGGGGGGATGAACTAGTTCCTTATAAGGCGTGAGGGCAGGGGTGTGTCCAGGGCTGGGGTCGGAGGGGCGGCTTAGGTGTTCTGCCCACCCCTTGGGTGGTGTTGAGTGGAGGGGGCGTGTGTAGTTCTCTGTTTTTGCTCCCGAACCCCTGCTTTTGCTCCCGGCTCTTCAGAAGTGGCCGTTGTTTCGTTGTTCTCTTTGTATCTTGTTGTCCATAGTTTGCCCCAACTGCTCATGCATGCAGTTATTTTTAGTCCCTCACGGTTTCTTTGTATCTGTTGCTAGAGGAGACGTATGTCCAGGTACAAACATGGCAGCAAAGGGTCCCAGGTCCCAGCCTGTCTCAATAGCATTTATATTTAAAGTGAAAATAATGCAACGGTACAGATGAGCATGACCCCATGAGATTGACTGTTCATAATCACAATTCCCATCTCCACATCTTCAGTTACAAGTGGGTACTTTTAGGTCTACCTGACCTCCTCTGAAGAACTTTGTGCCTTGTTTCATCGTGTGTGTTGTGTGTTTTTGGTTTGAGTGAGACGGGAGGGGCAGGAAGCATTTGGGGAAGAGTCAGTAACTACCTTCAATCATCCCACCCCAATCTTTGAACAGATGAATGTCCTTAGGTTGCTAAAAGTAAGCACAACTGCCTGTGGGCAGCAACAACGAGAGTGCCTGGATGTGGCCTCAGATGCGTGAAGCCGAGGACCCCTCAGTTCCCTCCCCATCGTGAGCAAAGCATCTGCTTCCAGGAAGAACCTGCCCCCCACCTGCAGTTCCCTGCCCTTGTGTTGCTCAGCTCCTAGTCAACGAGACCCGGGATGCACTGCTTCTCCTGGGACAACTGTTTGATTGACAGCTATGGAAAAGAGTGCCATTCTGCCACATTGTGTTCTATAACCTCAAACAATTCTGCAAAACGAAAACCTGTTGTTTCACTTACAGCTTTTTTTTTATGCAGAGATCTTATAAGACCCCTTTCAAAATTTTCCTCCTCTGTCAAGGATAATTCTGAGACCATTTATAGTAGCAAAACACTGCGGTTTTTTTGTTTTCTGTTTTTCCGTTTTGAACTGGATGTTTGTTCTCTGATTACACTTCCTGGCCTCAAAAGCCTAAAGAAAATCTCAGGGAATAAAATAGAGCTCTCTTCCTTTGATGTCTATCCAAGAGCATGGAAAAGCTATCACTTCTTTCACTGAAAATTCCTTTAATTTATTCCCTTGACTGCTAGGAGATGACAATTAAAACATTCAGCCTCTAAAATGGAATCAAATGGTATAAATAAAAAACCAAAAGAAGCATTCTGAGAAATACTCTTAAAGGTTCACCATGGCTACAAATGTAAGATTACATTTTTGTGTCAAAAAACGAGTACAATAAAGAACAGATAGAATTTTTTCATAATTCAGGCCAAAAAAATTTAGCCTGTAGTGTATTTTAAGTTTTCTTGATGATTCCTGATTATAGTTTTAATTCTATGTTATAAAATTAGGCATACTATAATTTTGAACTTGCTTCAGTATATAAATTCTATCTCTCTTATAAGACAAAGCATTTGAAATTTCCCCATTTAGAGTGTTTTAATTTAAATAGTAGTTAAAATATGATAACAGCGCATGTTTGTGTAGGTGAAGGGAGGTTATACAACCTGTAACTCAAGAGGTGCAGTGTGAATGATAACCCCACCCACCGAACATCCCACTCCCCGCCTTTCTCTTGCAACTACTTGCTTATAGATAAAAATAATATTCCCAGAATATTATGTATAGTACTCTGTTACTCTCTTGTTGATCGTCAGAGTATTTAAGTACATTTCCTTCAAAACACTATAGAGAAATTGCATTAAATTTGCAAAATATAGAGAAATTTATTTATCTGTTGCATAGAATTATAAAATGTATGTTCTCTGGTAGCCTCCCCACTGTTGAAGTTTATTTTTATACTTTTTGTACCTCAGATTCTAAAATTTTTGAATAGGAAATCTATTCTGTTCATCAAAATAGTTATTAAAAAGAACAAATAAAAAATGATGGATGTGAAATTTTGGCTAAGATATATTCCCCACAAATAGTGGGGATAATAATAATAATTTAATTATTATTATTTTTTTTTTTCTGCGGTACGTGGGCCTCTCACTGCTGTGGCCTCTCCCGTTGCGGAGCACAGGCTCCGGATGCACAGGCTCAGCGGCCATGGCTCACGGGCCCAGCCGCTCCGCGGCCTGTGGGATCTTCCTGGACCGGGGCACGAACCCGCGTCCCCTGCATCGGCAGGCAGACTCTCAACCACTGCGCCACCAGGGAAGCCCCTTAATTAATTATTATCTTTTTTTATTAATACAGTGTAGATTTTATTGAACCCAAGTGAATTTTAAGATTGGTATTAAATAATGTATACATGTTTGTATATATTTTCTTGCCACGATGGCTGAATATTTGGGGGACACTATAACTACTCCAACACCTAAATCAATGGCTTTCAAATTCTGATTCCTAAAACATCCCCACCTAAGAAATAGTTAGCAAGTTTTCAAGAAAGACATACATTCATAATAAATCCAAACTGAAGTCACCTCATGGAAACAAAAAAGGAAAGCAGAGCAGCTTTACATCTGTTAATAAGGAAATACCTGTGGAATAGGGTACATGCTGCCAAAAATATAGTATTTGGGTTCTTGTGACATGTAACCTGCCAATAATAAATAGTAAACTACATTTTCAACCAAAAATTACAAATCGCATTTCTCATCTAAACTTTAAAATAAAACGTACTATTATTTTATGAAAATAAACTTTCATCTAAAATTACAAAATAAATATACAAAAATCACTAAATGGGTAAAAAGTACAAAGGAGATAAGTAATCTTTACATAATATAAATATTCTAATTCTCTTTGACAAAAGCAGTTTACAAAAACCTTATTTTTTTTAAAAAAGACTTTAGAGCGTTTTAGTTTATGGCAAAATTGAGAGGAAGTTGGAGAGTGCCTATACACACTAAACACATTTTTAAATCTACATTTTTACTCAGGTGAGGTTGAAAAAATGATACATGTCTTTCTGTCTTCAAAGCCTTCTACTACACTGAAATTCCCTGTCTTTCAGGTTTTCAAAAACACTAACAATGAGAAGGTAAAAGACCATTCCATAAAAATGACTTGGAAAGCGTCACTGGAGCCCATGTGTTGAGCCATCCGTGACATAATTCATGGTCATTAGGGTAACCATGCGTGCTTCTCTTCCCCTTTCCTATTCTTAGGTTTGAGTGATTAGAGAATCTGAACTAAGCAAGGTAAAATGGTACCATTTTCAATATCACACACACACCAGGGTTTAAGAATTTTATTCAATGTACCAAATTTCCTGGGTGTTGTCCTGAATTGGATTGTTCATTTCTGCCAAATTCAACATTAGAAGACAAAAATCCTGAAATCACTTCTCCCACCAATCCCTCCATCTCCTGAGCCTGCTCCCAAGACCTAAAGAGAAAATATAGGAAATGAATATAATTTGGGGGGCTGGAGAAAAATGACAGTATTGATTGATTTATTTGTAAATGAACATAGTGTGCAGAAAGAAACTTATACAACGTTTTTATAGTTTGAAATAGCAACAAATCCAAAATCTAAATATTCATTGGTGATAAAATAAAATGATATACTTCAGAATATTTTGCAGTGAAATATTATGGAGAAGTGAAAATGAATAAACCACAGCTATGTGTGTCTACGGATAAATCTCAAAAATGTGATATTAGAAAAATAAAGGTTGCAGAAGGATACATACAGCATCACAATTTTTTAATGAAATTTAAGGCCAACAAGCACATGAAAAGATGCACAACATCACTAGTTATTAGAGAAATGCAAATCAAAACTACAATCAGGTATCACGTCACACCGGTCAGAATGGCCATCATCAAAAAATCTACAAAAAATAAATGCTGGAGAGGGTGTGGAGAAAAGGGAACCCTCCTACACTGCTGGTGGGGATGTAAATTCATACAGCCACTACGGAGAACAGTATGGAGGTTCCTTAAAAAACTAAGGAATAGAACTACCATATGACCCAGCAATCCCACTCCTGGACATATATCCGGCAAAAACCATAATTCTAAAAGATTCATGCATCCCCATGTTCATTGTTGCACTATTTACAATAGCCAAGACATGGAAGCAACCTAAATATCCATTGACAGATGAATGGATAAAGAAGATGTGTGGTACATATATACAATGGAATATTACCCAGGCATGAAAAAGAACAAAATGCTATTTGCAGCAACATGGATGGACCTAGAGACTGTCATACTGAGTGAAGTAAGTCAGACAGAGAAAGACAAATATCATATGATATCACTTATATGTGGAATCTAAAAAATGCTACAGATGAACTTATTTACAAAACAGAAATAGAGTCACAGTTTTAGAAAACAAACTTATGGTTACCAAGGGGGCAAGGAGCGTGGGATGAGTTGGGAGGTTGGGACTGACATATACACACTAGTTTATATAAAGTAGATTAATGAGAACCTACTGTAGAGCACAGGGAAGTCTACTCAGTGCTCTACAATGACCTATATGGGAATAGAATCTAAAAAAGAGTGGATATATGTATATGTATAACTGATTCACTTTGCTGTGCACTTGAAACTAATACAACATTGTAAATCAGCTATACTCCAATAAAAAATTAATTAAAAATAGAAAACCACAGAAATCAAAGTACATGCCAATGAAGAATAATACATATAGAATAAAGTTGTGCTTCTGTAAATAGGTATAATGTAACCCAATTTCACAACAGTGGTTACAGGAAAGAAATACAATGCAATTGGGTACAGGTACACACAGTGTTCTTGTTCCATTTGTAGTTTTCATTTCTTTGGTTAGGTTGGATATATTATTGTTTGTTATGTTACTCTTCATTTTTATATAATGAAATATTTATTTTTTAAAAAGAATAGAAAATACAACCACAATTAGGTAAATTAAATGGCTAAGAATTGCAAACATATATTGGGATGTGTCATGGAACTTCTGGATCTTGGCTAATGATGGAGATGGATAAATGATATGATATCATCCTTGGTGTCATAATTGAATATTAGAACCTCCAAGCTCATCCAATATATTTCTATCTTAACATTCTTTGAAATAAAATACTGCCTCCCTCTTTTCCTGCTTTATTTAATCTCAGCTTCATATACCCCAAACTATAAAATAATATACAAAATCATATGTGTTTTTCATTCATGAAAAATAAGGTCATTAGCTTCTTGAAATCACAAGACTTCCTTACAGCACTAAGCTCCCACACCTTGAGGGTGAAGTCCTCCTCATGGTCCCTGATGAGGCTGCAACACCAGTCACCACATTCACATTCCAGCCCAGAGGATGGAGAAGGAGAAATGGTTTAGGGACATTGTCCAGCACATGCAAACAGTATTTCCATTTATATCTCTGAGGAAACGTTGGTCACTTGACCACATAGACCTTCAAAGGAGCCTGGAAATTATGATTATTTTTATTGAAGTGTAGTTGATTTACAATACGGTGTTAGTTTCAGGTGCTCAGCATAGAGATTCTGGTTGTTGTTTTTTAAAGATTATATTCCATCATAGGTTATTACAAGATACTGAGTAGAGTTCCCTGGGCTATACAGTAGGACCTTGTTGGTTATCTATTTTATATATAGTAGCGTGTATGTGTTAAACTCCTAATTTATCCCTCGCCCCGTTTCCCCTTTGGTAACCATAAGTTTGTTTTCCATTTTTGTGAGTCTGTTTCTGTTTTGTATATAAGTTCATTTGTGTTATTTTTTAGATTCCACATGTAAGTGATATCATATAGTATTAGCCTTTCTTTGTCTTAAACTGGGCATATTGACACATGTATCTAAGATTCAGATTTTAAAGGCAAGGTGAGAATCGTACAGAAAGCTGAGGTCTTAGACACATCCAACAAGCAGCATTCCTCCCATCAAGGTGTTCTTGTTACTTGTTTCTGCATAATGAACTACCCCAAAGTTAACGAATCAAAGCAAGAATCCTTGATGTTCAAGGTTGGTGGGTCAGGAATTTAGTAGGACACCACCGAGTGATTCCTCTGCTCCAGGGGTTGACTGCGGTCGTGTGGTGGCATACCGCTGGCAGCTGGCTGGTGCCCAGGGTATGAGAAGGCTTTGCTTACATCAGAGACTTTGGTGGGCGTGACTGAAAGTTGGCTGAGTTGGCCCCTTGGGCCTCTCCATGTATTCCCATAGTTTCTTCACATCATTTCTCCAGTAGGTGGTTGCTCTTTTACATGGTGGCTTAGACTTCAAGGGTGGAAACTCTAAAGAATCAGACTTTGAAACCGTCATGACATACCTTCAAACACAAGAATGGACAAATGGGGTCTAGATGCCACCTCATGAGAGAGGAGCTGTCAAAGAGTGAGTGGCCATCTTACTCCTGCCCTCCAGACAAGACACTTTTCAGGGTTATTTTGCTTACTCTTATAAAAGCTGAATCCCATTGCTCAAACTGTAAAAAATAAAAAGAAATACGCTGGAGAGTTATCCTAGATACAGATTACTTACAAAACGTAATTTATTATTGTAACTACATTGTAGGATTTTTACAATGTAAAGTTCTGGAAGTAATTACCAACTTAAAAAATTTTTTTTGAGTAAAAATAGTTTGTTATCTTCCTTTTGAGTCAGTCTGAGTGAAAAATCCTAGTGTCACACCTTTCATAATATAGTTTGAATAACAAGAAACTGTATTTTGGGGGTATGTGTGTGTGTCTTCTAGTTTAGGAAGAGATTAGGACAAAATGACA
Source organism: Stenella coeruleoalba (assembly GCF_951394435.1). Lineage (NCBI taxonomy): Eukaryota > Metazoa > Chordata > Mammalia > Artiodactyla > Delphinidae > Stenella > Stenella coeruleoalba. The sequence continues at coordinate 148,982,172 of NC_137149.1, read as the reverse complement.
GGCAAGTGGTCTCACATCAGTTTGCTGTTAATTATAAGGGATTTTATATTTTCTTCTGGGATGAAAATAAAATGTTAAACTTCTAATTTGGTGTTAGATGCAGAAAACAAGATAATCTCAAAATAAACACAGAAGGCATACCACGTGCCATCCAAGATGATCCACAGACACTCCATAAACTATGTAACCTTCTTTAGTTAAATACACACCACATGAGTTCATTCTTTGCTGGCTGGACACATATTTTGCTACTTTGTAAGTAATAAAATAAGAAAGAGTCCATTTCTGAAAATGTTATTTGGAGATCCTGAATTTATCTAAACATTCAAATTCTTAATTGGAGATCACGTGCTTATAAAAGCTGTCTCTCCACTATTCCATTGTTTTAACTTTATTTTGAAATTATTTCAGACTTACAAAAAAGGTTAAACATATTACAAATAATTTCAATATATCCTTTACCCAGCTTCCCAAAGACTAATATCTTATAAAATCATAGTACAGTTATCGAGACCCAGGAAATTAACAGTAATAACACATTATTAACTAATCTACAAACTTTATTCAAGTGTTCCCATTTGTCCCACTAATGTCCTTTCCCTGGTCCAGGATTGAATCAGGACACACACTGGATTTGGTCATCCGCTGTCCTCAACATCTTCCAATCTGTGACAGTTCCCAGCTATCCTGTCCTTCATGAACTTGACACTTTGGAAGACTAGAGGCCAGTAATTTTGTATATCTTCTTTCATTTGGGTTAGTCTGATATTTCCTCATGTTTATGTTTAAGTTGCAATTTTTTTTCCAAAAATACCAGAGAATTGGTTCTGTGCTCTCCTCAGTGCATTATAGTAAGGGGTATATGACACATATTTGTCTCATTACTGGAGCTGTTAACACAAAGCTGGATTAAAGTGGTATCAGCCAGGATTCTCTACTGTATAATTACAGTTTTTCTATTGATAATTAGAAAGTATTTTGGGGGGAGGCACAAATAGAGTGTACAAATATACTTTTTCTCATCATACTTCTGCCCACTGATTGTTTTTTCCTGAAAAATTTATTACTGTGGTATATGCCAAAAAATTATTTTCTATTTCCATCATTCATTATACATGTATAAATGGGAAATACTACTAATTAATTAAAATCATTCTGGATTTTATTTTCCATTTTACTGTAGTTTTGTGATAACAGTTATTAACATTGATAACAATAACTAAATTTGAAAATAATCATTAGTTTTAGGTTTTGTTTCCTCTCTGATTTGGGGTAGCTATTGCTAACATTACATTGATTTATTTGTTATTAAGTCCATTTGGTAGGGAAATATTCAGGAAATTCCACCTTCTCCTTATCTGACTTTTCTCCTCTTCAAAAACTTTTTATTATTTTAAGTCATACTTCCTTTACATTTTCCACTTCTTTCTTTTTTCTCTATCATCTTCTTCATACTGAAGATACTAACCATAATATAAAGGCTTTGGATGTGATACCATCGGAAGAAAAATAAATTAATTGACAGAAGAGAAGAAAACAGCATCTTAATTTGGTTTTATTTCCTGAGCTAGAAAATTGACGCAATAGTGAAATGAGAAAACTGCTTGACATGGCAAAAACTATCAGTAATGCAGTTCTGTTTGCTTCTACAGCGCCTAGAAAAACAAGTTGGAAGCAAAATTCAAACAAACCAAGGGACTAGTAGGAAAGGAATTAAGTACACAAGTTCAAAACAGAGAGTAACTGTTCACTAAAGAATTTTTAAAACAGAAGAATTTTAGCCAAATCTTGAAATGTTTCTGACATTGTTTGAGCAAAAGGAGAAGCAGCCCTCGGGCCATAGATCGAACGTTTTGAGGATTCAGGGAAGTGTCAGTTTGGAATTCCACCCACAAAAGCAAAGTGCGGCTGGGGTGCTGGTAGAGGTGAGTAGCTGCACGATTACTGAGGACCAAAGAATAGGGGTCATTGAAGAATGATTTCAATTAAAAAAGAAAACAGACCCATAAATTAAGTTAATTTTCATCTGAAGAATAGTTAAGAATAGTTAAGGAAGAATAGTGAAGTGAACTTGGCCATGGTCAAGTTCATCTCAAGGGAGAAAACAAAACATTTTAAAGAACAATCCTTCTGGGCCATCATTTTATCATGGGTACATGATAAGAACAATTTATTTTGTAATTTCTCTGATAAAGTTAAATAGCCCAATAAACTGAATCATAACTGAACCTTGGCCCCATCCTTAACCTTTGCATACTTCTGGCCCTTCATCTGCACAATCTAAATGGCAAATGACCGGCCCATTAACTAGTCCCCACCTACAAAGGGTTCCCAGCTCCCAAGATAACCTTCAGCTTGTACGAGAGATGGTGGCTCCTGGGAAGTCTCACCCGATGCCATCTGCTGCTCAGGTGCCCTTGAACCTGTGTGGACCAGCTCTGCCCCATCCTGTGAACGAAACCAGCAAGCACAGGGAGAAAGAAAAGTGACTTTGGATCATGACGTTAAACCATATGCATCTTAAAATCCATTTTCCAGAACACTGTATCCCACTCCTTAAATATTTGTCGTGTACTATTTTTTTTTTTTTTTTTTTTTTTTTGCTGTACGCAGGCCTCTCACTGCTGTGGCCTCTTCCGTCGCGGAGCACAGGCTCCGGATGCGCAGGCTCAGCGGCCACGGCTCACGGGCCCAACCTCTCCGCGGCATGTGGGATCTTCCCAGACCAGGGCACGAACCCGTGTCCCCTGCATCGGCAGGCAGACTCTCAACCACTGCGCCACCAGGGAAGCCCTGTCGTGTACTATTTTAACAATAATTCCCATGTTGTTCCCCCTTGAACTTATTGAGACCAGTTTTGTGATTAAGGTAGCACTAGAAAGCCAGAGCAAACTAACTTACAGCCCTAAATAGACTCAGGTTGGTGACTTGGTCATTAAACCGAACATTTATAAGTGCTCACTGTGTGCAGTTACTTTCTGAACTCTTCTTTTCTCTGCAGATTATCTCATGTATTCTTAAAAAAAAAAAAAAAAACAAACTTCACAAAGTAGGCATAATTGTGATTCCATTTTCATGGGAAACAAAAGTTAAGCAGCTTACCCCAGGTCATAGAGTTAATAACTGTGGAAGTTGGGATATGGACCCAGAGGTATAACATAATCTAATTAACCCGATTTTCTCTTGATATGTCTAATTTTTCATTTACAAGTTACATATTCTTCTCTACCATCAATGAGCACCATTCATGAAAGAGAAACACATATACTCACTTAATTCAGTTTCCTTAAATATTTTGTCACTTGATCAAGCATGTAAAGTACTTTTGTAAAATGCAGCCTAATATCATTCTTGAATGGAAAAAGGAAACTGCTATTTGATAAGTAGCGAAGTCCTAGAAAATCTGGGCGGGGCTGGGTCTGAGTGGGGAGGGAAGGGGCAGGAGACAGGAGGTGCATGGAGGGAGCCTAGCAGTGGCGATAAACACAGTTATAGGAGGAAACGCTACAACGGGAGAGAGAGAGACCATAAGCTGCCACATTTGCAATTTTGCTTTTCTTTTGGCTCATGACTTACTCTGTAGTGGTGTATTATTTTAAAATTGTTTTTTTCTAATTATATTACTGCCACTTGCTCATGAAAACAATTAAGCTTGTGAAACCACACATAGACACACACACAAAGTACGTCAACCACAATCCCATCAAACAGACTTAACCTCTGTGAACAGTTTTGCCAACAGGCAGTGAAAGAGTTAATATTCTGAATGGGGTCTGGAATCCAGGGAATTCTCTGAGACATCTAATAGAATTTGCCAATCCTGTGGTAAAAGTTAATGGTAAAATACAAAAAGTCAAAGAAGAAAGACCAATAATGACACAGGAATTCAAGGACTGAAAGTTTGGATCACCTGATAGTCTTTTATCAATGACAAATCTCCTAATTTGATCATCGTACTGAGGCTATGCAAGATAATGGCCTTGTTCTTAGAAAAGACCTCTAAAGTGTTTAGTGATAAAAGAGCATAAAGTTCCAACTTAACTCTTGAATAGTCCAGAAAATGTAATGTGCATACACATAAATAGAGAGAGAGATGATGAAAAAGTAAATGAAACAAAAATGTCAATAGCTGGTAACTCTGAGTAAAAAGATATATAGGAGTTGTTTGTACTATTCTTGCAACTTTTCTGTAAATTTGAATTATATCAAAAAGTTTAGAAAAAAAAAAATAGTTCGGGTCACCTGACCAGGTGAAGAGGTTAAGATCACTTCACTACATAAGATGCTGACTGAGGCTACAGACTGAATGAACTGGTTCCTGGAAGAAGGAGGTTATAAATGCAATTACAGTGTTTGCAGAGATGAGAACTAAGCCAGACACATGCATGTCCTTGCCATACCTTATACTCTTTCATACAAGACCTACGACTGATATTCAACTCAATATTTCAGGATTTTAGTGACAAGATATCAAAGGGAGACTGTGACTGAAAAATGAATAACACATAATCACCCAGAGTTAGGAATGCAATATATGGAACCATCCATAAATTGAAAAACTTAATAAGCCTATAATCGAGTCATATTTTGTAAAAATTGTGAGCGAGGTTATTGGCACATAGAACTGATGTGAATAACAGAGACAAAAATTCAACAAAGTTTTTGAGAAGGTATCACTTTCAAAAGAACCACTTGCCTGAATTAAAAGAGGCAGACTGTCTAAGACTTAAAATAGCCTTTTCGATGCTCCATCTCCCCAAACTTCAATAAACAGGAGTCAGGTTAAACATTACTGCACTCACCCAAAATAGCATGTTCCTCAATGTTTTCTAATCTGTGGAAGAGGAAGATAATGTCTTCTAGGAGATAGAGTCAAAAGCCAGGGAAAACCGTGGAGCCCCTCCCAGGGAGGGGACATTTCCCACCCTTGGAGTAGGACCTGCACATCCTCCCCATGGGGTTCCAGATTTGCTATGTCCTAGGGATGGCCCTGGGCCTCCATGGTTCTCTTCCTGAAAGGAGTGTTTAGTGGGGTGTTCTGGATCTGTTCAACCCTTGCTTTTGATGTGTGTGGGGAAAGAAGGAAAACCATCTGTATAGTTAATAGGTTTATAGATAAAGAAGATCCATGTAGAGACAATGTTCAGATGATCACAGATCCTGGAACTGTGGCTTTGGGGTTAGCTCCTCTGAGAAGGGGGTGAGAATAGTTTATGTGCACGGGAAGAAAAGCAAATATTTTTATCAAGAGGGCAAGTGCGTTAGGTGGTATTATTGTCGAAGTATCCCCTCTCCTACTGAGCCCATTCTCACAAGATGTCAGGTTGAGCCAAGTAGCAGCTGGGGGCCAAGAAATAGTTGTAGAAATTTATGCGATAGCAAGCGGTTCTGACGTTGCTCTTTCAGTTGTGCCGAGATTGTCCTAGGTGTTGGCGGCTCATCTCGCCCGGATCCATCAGTGGAGCAAAACGGAGTGAGGGCCAGTCTTTAGCCTACTTGTAACGACCGTGAGAATTATATCTATGCTTCTGCTCGCCACTGAGATTTTGAGATTGTTTACTACTGCAGCATAACGTAGGAGAATCTAAACAATACACTGGAAGGTTAGTTAGGGAGAATCAGTTTCTACATGACAGGAAAGAAGACTAGTATTAGTGGTGATGGTCACTGAATGTGGAAAGCAGATGTGTTATTTGTCTACTAATTCAACAGACACTTCTTGAAGACAGCAGCTGTATTCAGGAATGGTGCGATTGTTGCTATTTTTTCTGATGTCCAGAAGTGCATGTGACTGAGGTTTTCTTATTGTGAAATGTGGGAAATTGATGATCTAGGACTCGAAGAACAATAGCCTTGCAGGAGAAATTTAAAAATGATTGTTTTATTGTGGTCAGCATATGCCAGCGTGAACCAAGTATAAAAGTATGCAGAGTATTTCAGATAAAAATCAAGAATCTGTCATTAAATCTGGTAGTTATTTGGAAGGATGTCCCACACAGGCAGTTTAAAGAACAATCAGCTGAAGATCCAGCAAGAAAGTCTTTTCCTCTTGGACTTGAAGCTCTGTGGGCCTCATGAACATACATGAGTTTAGCAAGTCCCAAGGAAAGACAGCCATGAATTTCCATAATTGACTTAACAGTTAGTGGCCTGAAAGTAAATCTAATGGCATCCTTAATTCTACACTAACATCCTTTCGGAAGAGTCAATAAACAGAGAAGGCCCAAAACTGATGTAAGACACACAGCATATATGAAGACAGTAAAGGTAAATGCCCCAGTGAGTGTGAGATAAACAGACATCATAGCACAGTTACCAGTCGGTCATGAACTTTAGTGCAATCTTAAAGAGAGAAGCACTCATATGGCCAAATATCAATATATTTCTATAGTTCATTTATATAAGGAAGTGAATTGAATGACTAAATGAAAAACTCACATAAGGCAGCAAAGAACAAATCTTTTTTGAGGTTGCAAAAAGAATTATTAGGAAAAAAGAATTTTATAATATGGAAGGTACAAAGGGAATTATAGATAAACCTACTAGGCAAGTTGAAGGAACTTAAATGTAAACTCCAGAGAGAGATTCTCTCTATGGAGTGAGAGGAAGGACTTCAGGACTCAGAAAAAGAGGAGCCTATCGAACTGACCTGAAAAAATAAATGTTATTTAGAAAAAAACAAACCATGAGAGGAATCTCACAAATTCCATTATTGTAAATAAAGTAACATCAAGGAAAAAAACATAAACAGAGGGGAGAGTATCAAGACGGCAGAGTAGGAGCACAAGGAGCTTGCCTTCTCTCCAGACACAACTAAATTACATCTACATGAGGAACAATTGTCACTGCAAACAAACTGGAGATGGGCAGAAAGGCTCATTCACAGCCAAGGCTGTGAAGAAAGAGCCACGTGTAATCAGGGAGGAAGGGAGGAGAAACGATCAGATCAGGACCTGTGCCTGCAGGAGGGGGCACAGAAGGTGGGGTTACATGGGCTCAGAGATCCTCCCTGGGGAGAGAGGGGCTCAAATCACAAACTGGACGTCCCAGCCCTGGGGTCCAACACCAGGAAGATGAGTGCCCTTAGCTGGATTGAAAACCAGTGGGACTTACAGGAGGAGTGTAAGATCCCTAGACTCTGCTCTTGAAGAGCACACACACACATGCTTACTCTTAGGAACAATGCAGGGGAAGCAGGTTGAAACTGCTTGGGGCTCTGGGTGGTTTCCTGTGACCACGCCAGCACATGCCCTGGTCCACACGGGGTGCCTGCTCCAGGCCCTCTTGCTCCAGTGCAGTCTCCTACTAGGGTGAAGGTTCCTGTTGCCAAGGGGGGTGAGCATTTGCGGGCGATGGAGATGGCTGAGACCCTGCACTGCCTCTGAATTGGGCAAGGATGGCCAATGCTGGTACTCGTAGAGGCAGCAGATCAGGAGCAGTTTGGAGCTCTGGCTGGTGTGCTGGGACCAAGTGCAGGATGCACCCCATCTTGCTCTGCCACGGCACCCCACTGGGGCAAAGGTGCAATTGCTGGGAGAGGGAGAGACACACACATAGAAGGAATAGAACCAGTGTGGACCTGACCCTCAGGACTTCTGCTCCAGCAACTTGGGACAAGCAAGCTGTGATGGCCACTGAGCAGAGGCAAAGCACAGATCATACTTGCCTGGGGCTCTAGGCCCTCCATCTCCAGCCCCACCTCCCACCAAGGTGAGAGCTGCCAGCACACCCTGGGGGAATATGTGACCCATGCTCACTACAGATCCAGCTCTCCCCAAAGCCACTGGGCACATGCAGGCTGCATAAGAATGCTATCACACAAGGATACCACTTCGATAACAGGATAAGTAACTGTTTTATCTAATTTCATAAAGACAGAGAAGATTAAACAACATGAGAAGACAGAGGAATTTGTTTCAAATAAAAGAACAAGAATAAATCCCTGAAAAAGAACAACTAATGAAACAGATAAATAATTTGCCAGATAAAGAGTTCAAAGCATTAGTAATAGGAATGTTAAATGAACTTGGGAAAAGAATAGATGAAAACAGTAAAATTTTAAATTGGGAACTAGTAAATGTAAAAAAGAACTAGTCAAAGTTGAAGAATAAAATAACTGAAATTAAACAAGCAAATAAAAATGCATTAGAAGGAATCAACAACAGATTAAGTGATACAGATAAATGCATAGGTGATCTGAAAGATAGAATAATGGAACTCACCCAATCAGAATATCAAAAAGAAAACCAAATTTAAAAAAATTGAGAACAGTTTAAGGGAATACCTAAACGGGAAAGAAATCCAATAAAGAGGATATATATGTATACATGTAACTGATTCACTTTGCTGTACATCAGAAAGTAACACAACACTGTAAAGCAACTGTACTCCAATTAAAAATTAATAAGAAAAGAACTCTGATGAAGATTTGACTATTACAGTAAGATGTAAATATGAAATTACAATGTTATAAAGCAATGTTTTTGTTTAATAATACCAAATGAAACATCTCATTCACATACCAAAAAAAAAGAGGCAAGTTAATGTGTATATTACATTTCAAGTTGATATAAAATTTATAAAGTAGGTGTGAATATATGTTTTATGGTTCCCAGTTTAACTGGCTTTTTTAATTAACCAATGTCTTTTCTAGTCTGATATTGTCAAATGATATGATCTATAAAACCCATTGCTGGCAAAACTAAGACACCCAGTGTCACACACTAGTGGCCGAGCATAAATTGGTCAACGTGTATAGAAAACAATTTGACCTTGAAAATGGTGGTACATTTTGAGCCCTTCTAGGAATCTCTTCTAAGGAAATAATTCCTTAAAATTTAGGGAAAAGATTGTACATGAAAATGTTTAAAATCCATCATTTATATATGTTATAACAAATCACTGGGATAAATGCTGCTGGTGATCTCACACACACACACACACACACACACACACACACACACACACACAGAGGAGGCGACATATTCATATGATCAAATCTTATTCAGCTATTGAAGGAAACTGAACATTAATTAAAAGGCATAGAAAAGATGTCCTAAGATAATGTTTAGATGACAGAGTAGGTTACAGACATATATATTGAAAATTATTCCAATAAATGTATGAATAAGTGGGAGAAACTGCATCGAAATGTATTGTTGGGTGCTGAATGGTTTTCTTTTACTTCCCTTTATAAAGTTTTTGCCTTTTCCACATTTTATAGGTGTATAATGTTTCTTTGAAACAAAAGAAAACTAGAAGTTTTAAAATTATTTCATAATAAAGTAGTCTGAGAAAACAGATTGATAGCTTTATTCAAATGAATAATTAGATCTTTTTCTAAATTTTCAAATTTTCCTCAATCTGGGAACATTTCACATTGAGCAGTTTGAGAGGGAGGTAAGTTTGCAGAAAAATAATTTTTGTTCTTGGTAGAACCTTGTCTATGTACGCATAGGTAAAACACTCTAGAACAGAAAGAATATATATTGAAACTTTGTGCCAGGAACAAGTAGTAAAGATTAAGAACAAAGAAAGTAGAATTAAGAGATATTTTTAAGACAGATACACTTTTAATAGTGAATATCTCAGTTTTCTCTTTTGTAAAAGTAGGGATTTGGACTGATTGAGCTCTATATTCTTTCAGTTCCAACAGATTATGCTTCTACGATGTTATCTCCAAAAACTGTAATTTGTCCCCAAAGTTGCCTTTGCACAAATAGTCTCTCTGGAGTTGTTCTAGGAAGGAGGGATTAAGGTTCTGGTGCCTTGTAAATGCTCTCAGATGCCCAAGCTTTTTCCCTGTGGTCCACACTCTCCTTCCAAATCTCTCAGCTTCAGCATTCAGAGGATTTTACACTTAGGGGAAGTGGAATTATTTTTTAGGAATCATTTGTTTAAGATCTGAGAAGTTATCTTTTTGACTTGAAACCACATTATTTTCTCCTTACCATTTCATTTTGTTTTGTTTTCCTTCAGACACTGGTGTGTATCTCCCTCCCTGTTTTGACCGCTTTGCATTCCATTCTTTAATTGGTGACTGTTGCGTGCTCCACATGTGTTTCACATAAAGTCACCAGCTTCCTCTGGTGTTAGATGACAGCCTCCTTGAAAGTCGAAGACAAGGTGCTTGCACTTTGTCTAAAAAGAAACATAATTGGAACTAACAGAAATTTACAGTAGCCAAGGTTACCTCACTGTACAGAACCCTGCAGTCCTGGATGAAGGAGCAGTCTTAAAGAGCAACCTGCAAGGGGGAAATATATTGATGTCTGTAACAGGATGTGAGGGCCTGCCATGCATACATCTGGGAAGCTTTAGGAATTAGAAAAGAAGATCAGGAAACAGAGGCTGATTAAATATTGCATTGCTCTCAATAGGCAAATCAAATTAAAAACAATCTTGAAGTCCTGAGTAAAGTAAATAGCATCACACTTTATAAAGCAAGAAGCAGCTGTGTAGCTGAGGGGAGCTTCCTGTGGCTGCGAACGTTTTATGTGAGGTCCCCAAATCCTCTCTAGACAAACGCTTCCTTCTGGACTGTTTCCAAGGTCTAATTGTTTTAGTAAGCATATGAACCCCAGAGGACAGGATTCATAGGAGTGTTACAAACAGAAGGGAGGTTTAAAGTAGACTTATACACACTTAAAAGGGAGGTGCTTCTACCTCATTTCCTCTATTCTATTGAAAACAGTCTTCAGTGACGGAGTGAAAGCCTGGAGCAGAGAGAGAATTGAACTGAATACAGGCAAGGAAAAGGAAATTCAAGATGAAACATTAAAGAAGAGTCAGGAGAGAGGGATGAAGGTGGAAAAGGGTAAGGAGAATGCTCAGGGCTCATCTGGGAAAGAATCAATGTCCCCGGATCAATAATGTTAATCCACTTTTTCTCTAATACATTCAAGGGAACGTTAGCATCAATATTTATTAAAAATGATTCCATTGTCTGGTTTGTTCAAGAACTTTTATCTCCAAAGAAGAAGAAATCTTTTTAAAGAGTTTGACTCTAAGACATAGTGAATTTTTGAGACTATTTAGAGATGCGCAAATGATAGCCTTGATGATACAATCTTGGAGTCCAGCATTAACACACAAGACGAAGGGGCTTCAACAAGGGTCACTGTGCTTTAGGATGAGTAAAGGATAATGGGTGTCTTACGTATGTGTCTGATACCCCATGGATAATGGGGGATACCTTTTACTTTCACAGGAATTTGGAAGTTTTGACTGCTACATGGGACCAGATACTTTAATTCCTGAACTGAGATTTGGGGGAGGACCAAAGACCCTGGAAAATATTTTCTGAAAGTGACCAGAAAACTCATGGGAGTTACCGTATAATTTATCCAAGGAGAAAGAAAAATTAGAAGAAGTTTGAACAGGTAGTGTGAGACAAGATTTAAGTTTTCTGATAGCATCATACAGGATACTTCTTTGGTCCATGTAACACATACTTGAGTACATTTCAAGGCAGGTTAATGATGTCACATTTTGTAAACATGTAACAATGGGCATTAATAATAAAAACAATCCAACAAAAATACTGAAATTTACAGAGTCTCCAACTGAGGTCAAAAGAATCCTAAGGCCAAGACGGGGACCGGAGGCCTGTGTGGTCCATGAAACACTTAGAGGGGATGGTACATCCATGCAACATTTCTGGAAACTGTTTCTACCACAGAATCTGTACCAAGTGAGAAGACGCAGGGGAAATAGTTACTCTCAAACCATTGTTGTAAAAATGGTAAAAAGTGAGGATGCCCTTGTGACTCTCTTTTGCATACCATGTGAAATAGTTTTAATTATTCCTTTTTGCAAAGATGAGAAGTTGCTGAGCACAAATGTGGCCGCTTCCACCTTCCTAACCAGGAACTCTCCTGAAACTATTAAACACTTAGGAGAATTTATGGCTGAATCTAAACTTTTTCAATAAAGCCCTCATCGTGACATGACAGTTTTGGAATTTCAGGCAGAATTAATGTCAACATGCACTATCAGGAAAGGATACACTTCTCCCTGTGAGCACAAGAAAATACTAGAAAAATCATGAGAGAGGTGAAAGGATCCCTTGTGTTGAAAGAATAGTTTCCTTTGAAACGGAACAACATCTATGGCCAAAAGAAAAAGAAGGAGAAGATCTTAAGGACCCTCCATACTGTTCTCCATAGCGACTGTATCAATTTACATTCCCACCAACAGTGCAGGAGGGTTCCCTTTTCTCCACACCCTCTCCAGCATTTATTATTATTTTTTTCTGAGTTTCAACTTTGTTTTTATTTTTTAAATGTGTCAGCATTTATTATTTATAGACTTTTTGATGATGGCCATTCTGACTGGTGTGAGTTTGTACCTCATTGTAGTTTTAATTTGCATTTCTCTAATATTAGCAATGTTGTTCATCTTTTCATGTGCCTCTTTCTTTGCCATCTGCATGTCTTCTTTGGAGAAATGTCTATTTAGGTCTTCTGCCCATTTTTTTTGATTGGGTTGTTTGTTTTTATGGTATTGAGCTGCATAAGCTGTTTGTAAATTTTGGAGACTACCCCTTGTCAGTCGCATCATTTGCAAATATTTTCTTCCATTCTGTGGGTTGTCTTTTCATTTTGTTTATAGTTTCCTTTGCTGTGCAAAAGCTTTTGAGTTTAATTAGGTCCCATTTGTTTATTTTAGTTTTTAATTTCCATTACTCTGGGAAATGGAACTAAGACTATAAAGATGAACTAAAAGATTGATGAATAAAATCGGCCATGGAAGCCCTGAGCAGAAAACTGGGTGTTTTTACAGAAATTGGTGTTAACAAATTAGAAAATCTGGGTAGGTTCCAACAGGATACAGATTGAACTCTTGAAATAGTTGGAGAAGGGTATATTTTCCAAAGGATTATTCACAAAGTGTGGCTATAGGGGGACCCCAAAGGATGGAACATTGACCTGAGGCCCAGAAGCAGCCACAGTTCTACTAAGTGTGAAGGGACAAGGAAGGCAAGGGTGATGTCAACAAACCAGGAGGGGAGGGCTTGCACTGTAGACTCAGGGACCCAGGAAGTGGGACCAGGGCAATAAGTCACCTGATCACACACTGTCCCTTCCCTCACACTTCCTTCTGAAGCCGGACAGTTAGGGACCCATGGATGTGTTTCCTACAGGTCAGCCTCCCCAGGCAGGGTACGGATGGACAAAGGTTGAGGACAGGGTCTGAGGAGGCATGTGGAGAATACCCAGTCCACAAACAAGCTCCAGAGATTCTCCAAGGCCCTAAAGGGAAACTTACGTAAACAATGAGATTCTATATGAAACATGGGTGGCAGATACAACCAACCTAATCAAAAACAAATCACTGTCCAAGGCAATTTTGAAAAGTAGAGGGAACAGATGATAGAGCAAAACAATAATAGGAGAAATCTTTCCTAGGTCAAATGGCTGATTTTGAGCCCAAAGGTACATACTTCATACACACGAGATCACTGAAAAATAAAATATGATAAAGAGTTCAGGAGTAGGAAAGTGGCATCTCAAAAGAATAGACCTTAGCAAATAAACCAGGACACCATCACAGGCATCATGCTTATGGTGGGCAAGAGAAGGCCTCTCCCCTGCACAAAGATGTCCGCAGAAGACTTTGCAGATGTGATTAGATTAAGGATCTTGAGATGGGAAGGTGATTCTGGATTGTCTGGGTGGTCTCAATGTGATCACCCACCGCAGTGAAAGAAACCACACTCCAGAGGAAACATGGGCCAAGTCACCAAACAGAGGAAAAGGCCCCTTCATCAGTGGGTCAGAGGGAGGAAATGGGAGGATGAGAGCGGGTTGGAAGGGCGCTCTTGAAGACAGGAAGTAGCCACAAGCCTAGGAAAGCAGGCAGCCTCTAGAATCCGGAAAAGACAAGGAACGGATTCACCCTACAGCCTCTAGAAAAAATGCAGCCTGCCAGCCCGTGATTTTATCTTGATTTAATAAGACACATTTCAGACTTCTAACCTATGAGACTATTAGACAATAAATGTGTTACCTAAGCCACTTAATTTGTGGTAGCTTGTTATAGCAGCAATAAGAAACTAATGCATGCTGCTAATTGAATCACAATATTTGACATTAAAATTAATTATTATAAAAATGCATAATATTATGTACACACACAGTTTGTAAACCATATAAACTGGGTTAGCTTATTCTTGCCTGGAAACCAGTCTCAGCACCATAGCTACATCTTTTAAAATATTGCAACTAAAATAAGGTGAAAAGTAATTTCAGTCTTATTAAAGCTTCTCTAATGAGGCCACAGAGAGATTCCATAAAACACAAGATAATTTTTTATATTTATTTTTTGGCAGGCAGTAAGTAATTGATTGACTGATTGATTATTTTTATTTTATATTGGAGTATATTTACAGTGTTGTGTTAGTTTCAGGTGTACAGCAAAGTGGCTCAGTTTTACATATACATACATCTATTTTTTTTCAGATTCTTTTCCCTTATAGGTTATTACAGAATACTGAGTATAGTTCTCTGTGCTATGCAAGAGGTCCTTGTTGATTTATCTACTTTATATTTAGTAGTGGGTATATGTTAATCCCAAACTCCTAATGTATCCCTCTCCCACCCCTTTCCCCTTTGGTAACCGTAAGTTTGTTTTCTATGTCTGTGAGTCTGTTTCTTTTTGTAAATAAGTTCATTTGTATCATATTTTAGGTTCCACATATACGTGATATCCTATGATATTTGTCTCTCTCTCTGTCTGACTTACTTCACTTAGTATGATCATCGCTAGATCCATCCACGTTGCTGCAAATGGCATTACTTCATTTCTTTTTATGGGTGAGTAATATCGCATCGTGTAGATGCACCACATCATCTTGTCCATTCGTCTTTTGATGGACACTTGGTTGCTTCCATGTCCTGGCTGTTGTGAATAGCGCTGCTATGAACACTGGGGTGCACGTGTCTTTTCAAATTATGTCTACAACCTAACTTCTTAAAAAAAAAAACCTCACTCTCTCTCTCCAACCAACCCCACTCAAAGCTCTTTAAACCCAGCCCCAGAAGCTTCTTATCACTCTAACCTCCTTCCTTTTTTGAGGGAAAACCCATATTATGATCTCCCAGCTTCATTCCCACCCCTTAACCGTGACCCTTGTTAATGCCATGAAAAACCCAGACTGTTACGGCTGCCCATCCTTTTCAAATACCCCATGCCTTCTGGTTGTCATCATGGCATCAATAACGGTGCTAATAACAATGATGAGAATAGTCAGACAATGTCATATTGTCAGTGACGCTGAGGGAACCGTTGGCCTCGGTGCAGGCTATAAAGAGACTGTATTAGCTGTTGGGAATTTCAGAACAACAGAAAAGAAACTAAAATTTATTTTGCTTTTTGCTGTCACCGCGTAGCGTACATGATA
The DNA here is from genome assembly GCF_951394435.1 of Stenella coeruleoalba. Lineage (NCBI taxonomy): Eukaryota > Metazoa > Chordata > Mammalia > Artiodactyla > Delphinidae > Stenella > Stenella coeruleoalba. The sequence goes on along the minus strand of NC_137149.1, from coordinate 148,966,769 downwards.
GCTTACACTCCTGCTGGGACCACCACTTACACCAACCCCCCATTACAGACCACGTGTGTCCTGAGTGTACAATCCCCACTGTTAATCGGGGTCTATAATTCTCCAACATAGGGATGAAAACAGAGATATTAGAAGAGGAGATAACACTCTGTTTAATTTCATGTACGACTGCGTTTGTCTTGTGTTCATACGCAGCTTTCCAGTGCTCCCTGCTGCCAAAGAACTCAGTTTTCTAATCTTCCATTTGAATTGAAATCTCTGAACCCAGGTCCGGCCAAATGACTAGTTACTTTCTTTGTACCTTAACAGGGTACAGAAATTTTCACAAGCATTTTTTATCATATTTGAATAGGGCAAATGTGACAAAAAAAATAATTTTTGTTTATTTGGTTTTTTGTTTGTTTTTTACTTAGAGACGCAGCTTTATATAGATACATCCTTGGTACAGATGATTTGTTTCAAATAGTAGTGCATAAGCGAAGGGTGTGTGTGTGTGTGTCTGTGTGTGTAAATTTGCTGGCCCTTTATCTTTTTTATCCCTTAAACTCTATTTTCCACCTTTATATAGTCAGGAAAGAGTAAATTCCATGTAGAACAATGATTTTTTCTATAGAGAAGCTATTTAGAAGCTGTGACTAGGAGGCGTATCCATATAGAGATGGATTTCTTTAGGTTGAAATGTTTCAATTTTTAAAAATTGTTTTCAAAAAAAGTTTACCACATTTGTGTTTATACTTCAAAAAACAAGGAGAAATATAATTTTAATTTCTGTCTTCTTTTTGCAACAAAGTGCGCTTGTGGTTGTAGTCTTTTATTCAGCCTATCTGAGAATTTTTGATTTGTGCCAAAAATATCAAATTGTAACATGTAGAATCAAATGTTGCCTTAGAGACACAAGGTTTTTTACATGTGTCCCAACAGTATCAGAATTTTATTTCATTCTGTACTCGTCAGCATAAGAAGGACAAACTTCCAAGTTACTATATGTTAGTGACAAGCAAGTGATGCTGACCTAACACCATTGAATTTGGGAATTAAGATATAATGAGCTTGCCAGTCATAAAATTCTCGATTTGGTTAAGAGTTAAAAATTCTCTTACAGATATGCTCTATGATTTTACAATGGAGAATCAGGACGTCAATAGAAAATGTGACCAGATGTTAATAAATAAAATGTCCACTTTTTTCTTGGGTAGCTCATAAAGCTCTCAGAATAGTTGACATATACTTTTAGGCCACAGGTCATTTTTTGGTTAAATGGCCTGATAATACTGGTAATCCAAATATTTGGGAGCTACATAAAAATTTTTCACACACCTCCTTTGCCAATGCAAACTACCTCACAATAGCTATAGAGATACCAAAAATGAGTATGTTTCAATCTGAAGAGAAGACAATTTAAAAGTCTGAGAAAACATGTCATCACAATTTTTTTGAGTTCCTATTATGGGATTTATATAATATAAAGCTTTCTGTTTTTTCTTCTTTTATAATAATTATATATCAGTCACATCATTTTATTTGTGCACACAGTAGAAGAAAGGAAACACAGTGTGGAGTAAAGGTGCCAAATTCATTTGTTAATGAATGAATGAAACATTTATTTAAAAAAAGCAGAAGGAAGTAAAGAAAGAAGGAAGGGAAAGAAAGAAAGAGAGAGGGGTAAGGAGAGAAGGACGACAATAAAAAAAGTATTCACTCAAAGGAAACCATAAACAAGACCAAAAGATAACCCTCAGAATGGGAGAAAATATTTGCAAATGAAGCAACTGACAAAGGATTAATCTCCAAAATTTACAAGCAGCTCATGCAGCTCAATAACAAAAAAAACAAACAACGCAATCCAAAAATGGGCAGAAGACCTAAATAGACATTTCTCCAAAGATATACAGACTGCCAACAAACACATGAAAGAATGCTCAACATCATTAATCATTAGAGAAATGCAAATCAAAACTACAATGAGATATCATCTCACACCAGTCAGAATGGCCATCATCAAAAAATCTAGAAACAATAAATACTGGAGAGGGTGTGGAGAAAAGGGAACACTCTTGCACTGCTGGTGGGAATGTGAATTGATACAGCCACTATGGAGGACAATATGGAGGTTCCTTAAAAAACTACAAATAGAACTACCATATGACCCAGCAATCCCACTACTGGGCATATAACCTGAGAAAACCATAATTCAAAAAGAATCATGTACCAAAATGTTCATTGCAGCTCTATTTACAATAGCCAGGAGATGGAAACAACCTAAGTGTCCATCATCAGATGAATGGATAAAGAAGATGTGGCACATATATACAATGGAATACTACTCAGCCATAAAAAGAAACAAAATTGAGCTATTTGTATTGAGGTGGATGGACCTAGAGTCTGTCATACAGAGTGAAGTAAGTCAGAAAGAGAAAGACAAATACCATATGCTAACACATATATATGGAATCTAAGAAAAAAATAATATCATGAAGAACCTAGGGGTAAGACAGGAATAAAGACACAGACCTGCTAGAGAATGGACTTGAGGATATGGGGAGGGGGAAGGGTAGGCTGGGATGAAGTGAGAGAGTGGCAAGGACATATATACACTACCAAACATAAAAAAGATAGCTAGTGGGAAGCAGCTGCATAGCACAGGGAGATCAGCTCGGTGCTTTGTGACCACCTATAGGGGTGGGATAGGGAGGGTGGGAGGGAGGGAGATGCAAGAGGGAAGAGATATGGGAACATATGTATATGTATAACTGATTCACTTTGTTATAAAGCAGAAACTAACACACCATTGTAAAGCAATTATACTCCAATGAAGATGTAAAAAAAAAAAAGTATTCACTGAGTTTTCCTGAAGAGGAAGGTATTCTCATGACTATAACATTATCTAAATATCCAGCCTGTTGGGCCATCATACAGATCTTGGATTGCCAGGCTTCACGTCACATGACCCAATTCCTTAAAACAACTCGAGAGAGAGAGGCAGAGGCAGAGAGAGAGAGAGAGAGAGCACACACTTGATTGATCTCTTATCTATATCTATCTATCTATCTATTTATCTATCTATCTATCTATCTCTTATATTGGTTCTGTTTCTCTGGAGAACCTTGACCAGTACACATTTTTAAGTTTAATAGTTTAATATTAGTTAATTTAATGACTTAAATTAACTTAAGTTAAATCAATAGTTTAACAAATGAGGAACTGCATGTTATGAATTCAAAATTCTAGCAGTACCAGGCAGTCCATATAGGGACTTAAAGTTGGTCTGTTGAACTCTTCCTTGGCCACGTGATCCGACTACCAAAAAAAGTTTATTTCCAGACATTCTCAGGTATCATTAAGCTGCAAGAAATGGATGATATGGTAGAAAAATGTGAGCAAATCTAGCAGGTGTAAGTAGGAAAAAAATTAGAACATATAGTACAGTAAAGGAGAATATCCTATTAATAAGTAATCAGATTGATTTCCTTATTTGTAGTTAATAATCCCTGAAGACATTTGTAAAGAAGTTTCTTTTCTTTTTAAATAAGAATCATAAGCAAGAATGACATTCTTTTGGACTGGTCTTGTTTAGGAAATAAATCTCTTTTATTAGCTTAATTATACCTACTGGAAAAAGTTGTCTCGTTGCTTAACATCATCATATTACCATAATCCTAAAAGCAATATGTCTTAAAATCTTTCATTTTCCACAGCAATAAGGTTTCTTTCAATAAACACATGGCATATTCCTCATCATAAATCTCTTTATGGATTAACTAAAATATTAGTAAATTATTCTTGTTGTAATGTAATGTTAAAAGATTTTTATACCAGAAACACAATGTGACAGTATCTTGCACATGAAGTGAGAAATGCATATAGATGTTTAAGGTTCCTGGAAATCTCACCCTGCAAATCGTTTAACTCTTCAACAACTGCCAAGCAACAACAGTTTGACATTTACAGGCATAATCCTAACTTCAGTGCCACAGAGAAGAGAAAATTAAACAGAGTTAAATTCACAGGACTTCTATGGTCTAGTACGGGAAAGATTTCCAGTTTGGAAAATGAAAAACATTTAATTAACTCTGTGACTTTGAGTAAGATAGTTGTCTTCCCAAACTTTAGTTTTTCAACAATAAAAATGAAAAAGGCTTCTATGCCTTGATGCCTTTCCACCAGTAGTTCTTGTGCCAATAAATGTGTAAACCACTGGAATAGAAGCAAAAATCATAGCCCAGAGATATTGCAATAGTCTAGATGAAAGGTCAAGAGCCTGCGATAAGACAGGTGGTAATAAGAACACGGAAGGAGATGCACAGGACACGAAGGTTAGTGATTTAGGGACACAGAGAGTCATGATTAGATTTGGAGGCTGAGGAATGAGAGACAACCGGACGGCTACAGAGAATGTAGTGCAGTCACAAAGAATAGGGAAATACAAGGTGGAGAAGGGAAATACGGGAGGACAATAAATTCAGCTTCTATAGTTCACCTAAGATGCCTATGAAACATTGGATTAAGATGTCTAGTAAGCCGCTAGAAATGCGGAACAGGATTGCAGAAGAGAGACCTCAACGGGCTGGCACTACAGAGAGAATTGAAGAAAAAGGAGAGGAGGAGAAAGTAGTAATAAAGAGAACTTGTAGGAAGTAGGGAGCATTATTCTGAATGGGTATGTGTACTTTTAAATAACTGTCATCTTAATAAATATACTAGTATGCAACCTTTCTCACTCAATAAAGGATTTTGTACAGCAGAAATTTATACAACATTGTAAATCAACTGTATTTCAATAGAATAAATTTTTTTAAAGATCAGGAACAAAGAAAAAAAGATACATGCACCCGATGTTCATAGCAGCACTATGTACAATAGCCAAGACATGGAAATAATCTAAAAGTCCATCGACAGAGGAATGGATAAAGAAGATGTGGTATATATACACTATGGAATATTACTTAGGTATAAAAAAGCTATGCTTCCAGTTTGGGTAATCATGCTTATCACAGCCGGCGATCTGAATGCACATATTGACGTGAGATGCACAAGCAAAAGAACAAAAAGCAAGGTCTCTCCATCTTTGGTCTCTAAAAGAGAGGAAATCTTAAATATTTTATGTTAAGATATTGACTCCCTAACAGCAAATAACTTTATATCTGATTTTTATAGTACTGATGTCCAAAACTATGTAAAGCCTTTGTTATCTGAGATAATCATCTGAGAACTTGCCATTTCCCCATCTAGAATGGAACAACTGTAAGCTCAGTAATCTTGGTAAGTGTGTGTGAGGGTGTGTGTGTCTTTTATTGTGTGTGTTGTATTTTTTATTTGGTAACCTCGTGCTGCTAACACTTGAATTCCCTCCTAGATGTTCTGTCTGAGTAAACTACTCTTTCCTAAATAGCTTTGTTTCTGATCTAAACCTTAACTTCTAAACTACCATTCCTTTACCTAAATTTTGACAATTCTTCCATCAAATTGTTTCCTGAACCAACTGCCACCAGTAATTCTAGCAGTTGCCTTACAGCTCAGGCTCTGAGCCCCTGACAGTGCATAGCTTCCAATGCCTGTAAATCTTCCCAACACATCACATGCCACGATCTACAAATTCCTTTGCCAGAAGAATCCATTTCAAATTCCTCAGACTGATACTCAGAAAGGTCTAAAGACTGGCATCTCCCTGACTGTCTCATGAGGAATATTTATGACATGAACTACCCCTTCAAGCTGGGTCACCCACCGTCTTCTCTCTCCTGTCCACGCAGAGTAAAAGTCCTGGAGTTCCTGTGCTCACACATTCTGTCCCTTCCTCTGTGCCCACACACTCTTGTCCCTTCCTCTGTGCCCACACACTCTAAATAAATTCTGATTCTTCTTTTAGAAAATATTTATTGGTATGGGGAAAAGCATATGGTACATTGTTGAATTTAAAAAGTTATTAAACAGTATACACAGATGACATACTTCTTGAAAAATGAAGGAAGATTGGAAGAGAGCAAAAACGTGGGGAGACTGGTTTCAGATAATGAGGTTCATGCTGTCAAATCATGTTTTATTCCCTTTGCCCTTTTTGTATTTACTGTATTTTTTTAACATCTTTATTGGAGTATAATTGGTTTACAATGGTGTGTTAGATTCTGCTTTATAACAAAGTGAATCAGCTATACGTATACATATATCCCCATATCCCCTCCCTCTTGCGTCTCCCTCCCACCCTCCCTATCCCACCCCTCTAGGTGGTCACAAAGCACCGAGCTGATCTCCCTGTGCCATGTGGCTGCTTCCCACTAGCTATCTATTTTACATTTGGTAGTGTATATATGTCCATGCCACTCTCCCACTTCATCCCAGCTTACCCTTCCCCCTCCCCATGTCCTCAAGTCCATTCTCTACGTCTGCATCTTTATTCCGGTCCTGCTCATAGGTTCTTCATAACTTTTTTTTTTTTTAGATTCCATATATATGTGTTAGCATACAGTATTTGTTTTTCTCTTTCTGACTTACTTCACTCTGTAGGACAGAATCTAGGTTCATCCACCTCGCTACAAATAACTCATTTTTGTTCCTTTTTATGGCCGAGTAATATTCCATTGTATATATGTGCCACATGTTCTTTATCCATTCATCTCTCTATGGACACTTAGGTTGCTTCCATGTCCTGGCTATTGTAAATAGAGCTGCAATGAACATTGTGGTACATGGCTCTTTTTGAATTATGGCTTTCTCAGGGTATATGCCAAGTAGTGAGATTGGGGGTTGTATTGTAGTTCTGTTTTTAGTTTTTTAAGGAACCTCCATACTGTTCTCCATAGTGGCTGTATCAAATCACATTCCCACCAACAGTGCAAGAGGGTCCCTTTTCTCCACACCGTCTCCAGTATTTATTGTTTGTATATTTTTTGAGATGATGCCCATTCTGACTGGTGTGAGGTGATACCTCATTGTAGTTTTCATTTGCATTTCTCTAATGATTAGTGATGTTGGGCATTCTTTCATGTGTTTGTTGGCAATCTGTATTATCTTCTTTGGAGAAATGTCTATTTAGGTCTCCTGACCATTTTTGGATTGGGTTGTTTGTTTTTTTGATATTGAGCTGCATGAGGTGCTTATAAATTTTGGAGATTAATCCTTTGTCAGTTGCTTCATTTGCAAATATTTTCTCTGATTCTGAGTGTTGTCTTTTCGCCATGTTTATGGTTTCCTTTGCTGTGCAAAAGCTTTTAAGTTCCATTAGGTCCCATTTGTTTATTTTTATTTCCATTTCTCTAGGAGGTGGGTCAAAAAGATCTTGCTGTCATTTACATCATAGAGTGTTCTGCCTAAATTTCCCTCTAAGACTTTTATAGTGTCTGGCCTTACATTTAGGCATTCAATCCATTATGAGTTTATTTTTGTGTATGGTGTTAGGGAGTGCTCTACTCTCTTTCCTTCACACGTAGCTGTCCAGTTTTCCCAGCACCACTTATTGAAGAGGCTTTCTTTTCTCCATTGTATATTCTTGCCTCCTTTATCAAAGATAAGGTGACCATATGTGCATGGGTTTATCTATGGGCTTTCTATCCTGTTCCGTTAATCTATATTTCTGTGTTTTGTTTTTTTTTTGCGGTACGCAGGCCTCTCACTGTTGTGGCCTCTTCCATTGAGGAGCACAGGCACCGGACACACAGGCCCAGCAGCCATGGCTCATGGGCCCAGAAGATCCGTGGCATGTGGGACCTTCCCAGACCAGGGCACAAACCCATGTCCCCTGCATCGGCAGGTGGACTCTCAACCACTTCACCACCAGGGAAGCCCTATATTTCTGTTTTTGTGCCAGTACTATACTGTCTTGATTACTGTAGCTTTGTAGTATAGTTGGAAGTCCAGGAGCCTGATTCCTCCAGCTCTGTTTTTTCTTTCTCAAGATTGCTTTGGCTCTTCAGGGTCTTTTGTGTTTCCATACACATTGTGAAATTTTTTATTGTAGTTCTGTGAAAAATGCCATTGGTAGTTTGATAGGGATTGCGCTGAATCTGTAGATTGCTTTGGGTAGTAGAATCATTTTCACAATGTTGATTCTTCCAATCCAAGAACATGGTATATCTCTCCATCTGTTTATATCAACTTTAATTTCTTTCATCAATGAGTTATAGTTTTCTGCATACAGGTCTTTTGTCTCCTTAGGTAGGTTTATTACTAGGTATTTTATTCTTTTTGTTGCAATGGTAAATGGGAGTGTTTCCTTAATTTCTCTTACAGATTTTTCATCATTAGTGTATAGGAATGCAAGAGATTTCTGTGCATTCATTTTGTATCCTGCTACTTTACCAAATTCATTGATTAACTCTAGTAGTTGTCTGGTAGCATCTTTAGGATTCTCTGTATAGAGTATCATGTCCTCTGCAAACAGTGACAGCTTTACTTCTTCTTTTCCGATTTGGATTCCTTTTATTTCTTTCTGTCTACATTTTAACAACTCCAAATTCATTTCCTATCTCTCATCTGAGTTCCATAACTACATGAATCTTTACTTTTTGTGCTTTTTTTTTTTAAATAGAAGGGAGGAGCTTAGTGGTATAGAAAGGAGGCCTAGGGAGCTGACTAATTGTGTGCCCATCCTGCTCCAACATATGCTAACAGGGTGAAACCAGGCAAGTTATTCAACTCTGTGCCTGCTCCCTCCTCCGTGTCACAGAGGTATGAACAATATACCCACAGATTCTTGTGAGAACAATTCATACAGATAAAGGATCAAAAACAGTATCTGGCATGTAGAGAGTGCCCAATAAGGATAATTATTAATAAATGCAGAGAGGGTGTGGAGAAAAGGGAAACCTCCTACACTGTTGGTAGGAAAGTTAATTGGTGCAACCACTATGGAGAACAGCATGGAGGTTCCTTAAAAAACTAAAAATAGAGCTACAATATGATCCTGCAATCCCACTCCTGGGCATATATCCAGAGAAAAACGTAATTTGAAAGGATATATCCACCCCAATGTTCATAGCAGCACTGTTTACAATAGCCAGGACATGGAAGCAACCTAAATGTCCATCGACAGAGGAATGGATAATGGATATAAGGTACATGTATACAATGGAATATTACTCAGCCATAACAAAGAATGAAACAGTGTCATTTGCAACAACATGAGTGGATCTAAAGATGATCATACTAAGTAAAGTAAGTCAGAATGAGAAAGACAAATATCATATGATATCTCTTATATGTGGAATCTAAAAAATGATATAAATGAACTTATTTACAAAACAGAAACAGATTCACAAACATAGAGAACAAACTTATGGCTACCAAAGGGGAAGAGGTGGGGGAGGGATAAATTAGGAGTTTGGGATTAACAGATACACACTACTATATATAAAATAGATAAACAACAAGGACCTACTGTATAGCACAGGGAATTATGCTCAATCCATAAAGGAAAAGAATCTGAAAAAGAATATATATATTTATATATATTATATACATATAATTGAATCACTTTGCTGTATAACTGAAACTTACACATTATAACTCAACAATACTTCAGTAAAAATTTTTAAAAAGATAAGAACTGTTATGGTTATGATTAACATTATTTGACGTCTGTGTTTGGATAATGGACGTGCATCTCCAATCCAGTACATCAAAAATCATACTCATGGTTCCACTCAGTTCCAGTGACTGATCCTCCTTTCCTGCTGTGTCACCTATCTCAGTCCTTGGCAATGAGACCCCTGACAGGAATCAGCTGATGCCTCTTTTCCCCTCAATTTCCCAGTATCCAATCCAGCAGCAGATCTTGACAACTTCATCTCTCAAATGTAATGTGAATCTCTTCATTGTTCTTCACATCTCTTGCAAACCCCAGTTTAATTTGCACTGTCACCCCTGATTGGGCTGTAGCAGTAACCACCCTTGTTCCACAACTGTCTCTCAACGATCCATTTTTCCAGTAGCAGCCAGCAAGAACTTGTTAGAGTTTAATCAGAACAGGACACTCTGTTACTTCCACTCTAATCACTTCCAACGAATAGTTAACATCATATTGAACTGCCTTCCCACTGCACTTAGGATGTATCCACGTGATTCCATCCTATGTGGTTCTTCTTCAGCCCTCTTGTTCTAGCCCAAGCTGGCCTCATGTGGACTTTGTTCCCACCTCGGGTCCCCTGAATGGATGACTCTCCATCTGGATGTTTGCGTGGCTGGGTCCTTCCCTTCATTCAAGTTCCACCTCAACTCTCACTTTCTAACACACCCTTAGGCTCCTCCTATCAAACACTGTGTTTCCCATTCCCAGTAAGAGTAATTTTCTATCATTTTCCTCTGGCTTATTTTCTTCACGCCTTTTCTTGGTGACTAATAGCTTCTTTGTTTGTTTGTTTTTCATTGCTTGACTCTAAAAATTAGCTTTGAGAGGTCGAGGATCTGATTTGTCTTGTTGACTCTTGTATCTCCACTTCCGAGAATGAATGAGAGGAAATAAAACATTAGTGTTTTGTATTACTTTGTCTTGTCTTCGTGCATGCATGGTGTGGCACTTTACAGGTTTAGTCTTCTCATTAATGTGTTAATTCATTCAACAAATATTCATTGAGTACATACTTTTGTCCCGGACCACTGTTAGCTTTTAGTAAGTCAAAGACAATTAAAACAGTTTCTTTGCTCAATGAACTAATAATGTAAACCAACCTAAGGATTCTATTGGATCTAATAAAGCCCTTTACACATGGCTACATATTTAGCTTAATGGTATTTAAATTAAGTATTCAATTAAAGAAGTAAAGAAAATCTTTCATAAGCCTCTCAGTGGATAACTTCAGCTTTTTAAATATTAGGATAAAAATTAGTAATGTGATTTAACTGATAAAGTAAGCATTTATTTTTCTTATTTCTTTTTGCAGGTATGTGTGCCTGTGTGTGTGTGTGCATGGAAATATATTTTGACTACTATCATTAAAGGGATTCTTGAGTGTGATAATATTTTTAAATAATTTTCAGTAATTTACTTAAAAGAAAAATAAAGTACTTCCTTACTTAATATAGTCAGGAAATAAAGTATTCTGGATAAGTAAATAGCCTTGAGAATTATAATAGATGTAATACATTTTTAGTATTATGCAAGTAAAAATGTCTCAGAAATTGTGTCTTTCAGCCTCCTAAGTTTATTGAAGCAGTAAGAAATTACTCAGAGAATGTTTAAGAAATTTCCCTAGTATCCAATAGCCACATTGCTGAGAAAAGAAACTGTCCATTATAAATTTATAAATTCATTAACTTTAGTTAAAGCTTAGAGTATTAAGTGCCCAAACACTGTTAAAGTTCTTATTTTATCAAGTGGCCTCATGTTGTCCTAAAAATAGCATGAGTTTCGGCAGCAGGCAGATGGGGCTTGTGATCCCAATTTAGTTATTTAATAGCTATGTAAACTCAAGCAAGTCACTTCCATATTTATTTTGACATTTATTTTCCTTGTCTTTGAAATGAGAGCAAAAATATCTGACCAGGTTATTTTCAGAATTGAGAAAAATACATATAAAAGCCTTAGCACTTCAAATATGTACTCAATACCACTTTCTATGAAAATATTCCTAAATTATTAGTAGTATGCATTTACCTTCTCCTAAGTAAACTACTAAGTGCAACAATCTTATAATATCTGTGTTGCAAGGTAGGAATTAACTGATTAAATAAACATAAACATGAGAGTGAATCCCACTCTGTCATTAATTCACTGTGCTACATCAGACAAGCCATGCCCCTCTGGCACAGAATTTCTTCTGTAAATTGAAGAGGTTGGCATAGACAATTCATAAGGTCTGTTCAAGCTCTAATATGCTAAGATTCAAGTGAGCCAGTAATTATTTTGGGATGTGACAGTCTGATGCTCTAAGATTTTGTTACAGATTGAATTGTATCCCCAAAAAGACATGTTGAACTCCTGACCCCCAGTACCTGTGAATTGATCTTATTTGGAAATAAGATCTTTGCAGATGTAAGCAAGCTGAGGCTGTTAGGGTGAGCCCTAACTCAATATGACTGGTGTCCTCATAGGAAGCGGGAAATATCGTGTAAAGGCAGAAACACCCAGTGAGAATGTCATGTGGTGGCAGAGGCAAAGATTGGATTGATGCAGAGACAAGCCAGGGAAGCCTGGGGACCTCCTACCACCACCAGAAGTTAGGAAGAGGCAAGAAAGGACTGCACACAGAGTCTAGAGGGAAGCTGACCCCACAGGCACCTTGATTTTGGACTTCCAGCCTCCCAAACTATAAAAGAATACATTTCTGTTGTTTAAGCCACCAACCTTCTGGTGTTTTGGCACAGCAGCAACATAATAAAAACCACCTCACATTCTCATGGCCAATATCAGGCTCACTGATGGAATAATACTTACACTCCTATGACAAGAAGCATCACCGATAAACTTCAGCATTGCTCAATAAGTTGTTTACATGATAAGAGCTAAGAAATTTAAACACGGAGAGTCAATATTAAGAAAATGCTTCAAATTTATCATTATTTGCCTTATCGTGGTGTTCAGAAATAAAGTGGAATTTTGCAGGAAATATACAACCAATTTAACACTGTATTGGTCTTCTCAAGCTGCCATAATAAAATAACATAGATCGCATGGCTTACACAACAGAAGTTTATTTTCTCAGAATTTTGGAGCCTAGAAGTTCAAGATCAAGGTTCTGGTTGACTCAGGTTCTGGTGAGGGCCTGTTTCCTGGCCTGTAGATGGCCACTGGCTCACTGTGTCCTCACATGGCCTTTCCTTGAGAGAAATTCCTCTTCTTATAAAACACCAGTTCTACCAAATTAGGGCCCCACACTTAGGACCTGATTTAATTACCCCTTAAGTGCCAGATCTCTAAATACAGTCACATTGGGGGTTGGGGTGCCAACATGTGAATTTTGATGGAACACAAGTCAGTGCATAACAAACACTATCTTGAATTTTATTGCAAAATATAAAAGGAGATATGAATAATTGAAATATAAATCTTATTCTTATGACAAATCAATTTTGCAAAGATAATCAATTCTCCTCAAAATAAGGTGTACATACTCACAATTCCAATCAAAACTACAACTAGATATTATTTTATAACATATTTCTTCTTAGATGAGTTTTTTGGTGAGACTAAAAACCAAAGCCAAACAAAGTTGTTTAATCATTTCCTTAAAATATTTATCTCTTGTAATTTATACAACACCTTATAATTTATAAAGTTCTTTTCATGTTGATTACCTTACACAATCCTTAAGGCAATCCTGCTAAAACACTGTCCCAAAGGAAAAGTACTCCTCCGTGAAATTATAAGAAAAACAGGCTATTAAATGCAACCTTCAGGTAATTCCTATATGACAAACAGTATAATTAACTCAGGAGGGAATTAATCCACGTAAAAAGCTACAAGCCAATTTACCTTAACATTAGCATATTTTTCTAATGTATGTGAAAATTTTGGTTGCAAATATTTTCCCTTTTCTCATCCTGTTTGATATTAAATATAACAGTAATACATTAAATGAAGTATTACACTGAGTTTGTAGGTAGCATTTACTTGCTGTGCTCACTAAATACCTCATAAGATATGAATAAATTGAAAGTAACACTTTAGTAAAATAAAAGAAGGGGAAATACAAAGAGAATAGAAACGTTCAAGTCTCATCGGGTCAGTGGGAGCCCTTCCTGTTGACATGGAGGAACCAAAACTTTCCTGACATTTTTCTAATGTAGTTGTCCTCTTGACTCCTTCTTTTCTCCCACCCATTAAGCATATGTTCCACCCCTGCAGTCCAATTCATGATCATGTTTCTGTTCAAAAATCCACCATGCAGAATTCTGGATCACTGTAGCCTGGGTACCATGTGAAGTAAAAGGTTGTGTGGAGACCCACTACCACATGACTACACTGAGCACATCAAAATTCCTTCCACTGTTGATCATTTCTGAATAAATTCCCACTAATAGCTCTATCATAAGACCATAGTACTCTGAAACTACAACAGTTATAAAAGGGAGGGAAAGTATTGAAGTTCTAGCCCTCAGTGGTAGTTCTGAAGAAAGCCATGTATATATCAGCTGTGAAAATGCTGTTCAATCTAGCCAAAGTAGTCTTTTTTTGAAGTAGCAAGTTAAAAGTCTATGCTCAATTTGAAGGGAAACAGAGAGGATACCAGTATCCATGCTCAATTCCCAAGGATGCCAATGTCACTGAGTCCAAGCCCATACTGCTCGCCACACAACAGACAAATAAATCCAAAGATGAGGTGTTGGGGCAAAGAATAGGGACTTTATTCAGAAAGCCAGCAGACTGAGAAGATGATGGACTTGTGTCCCAAAGAAACATGTTGTCCGGGTTAGAATTAGGCTACTCTTATTCTAAACAGGGAGAGGGTGTGGTTGGTCATTGTAAACTTCATGGTGTTGGAATCCTTTGTTCTTTTTTTTCTAGCCATGCCATGTGGCATGCAGGATCTTAGTTCCCTGGCCAGCGATTGAACCCGTGCCCCCTGCAGTAGAAGCACGAAGCCCTAACCACTGGACAACCAGGGAAGGCCCTGGAATCCTTTGTTCTTTCAGTTGTCCGTGTAGGTCAGGTCACAATGTTCCTGTAAACTTCCAACAAGACAACTGTTCTTCTCTATTTTGCAACTTTTTAACTCTATATGAATGGAAAGTGCTATACCTTTAAAGGTTGTCAACTGAAAACAATACACAATATGAGAGTGGTGAGCTAAGTTTTATTTGGGGCAAAATGAGGACTATAGCCTGAGAGATAGCGTCTCAGAGAGGTCTGAGGAACTGTTCCAAAGAGGGAGGTGGGGAAGGTCAGTGTGCATGTGATTCTAGTGAAGGAGGTACGTGCAATCAAGGACACATTTTGGCAGAAGGTGGCTGCTAGTCATGAAGAGCAGATGTCTTCATTAGTAACCTTAGTGCTTTTCTACATATAAGAAGATGTAAGAAATTGAGCTCATAAAGTCTTCTCCTGAAAATACCCAACTGTCTGAAGACCTGTTCTGCTAGTTTTCCCAGAGCATGGATACCTCATCTTTGATCACCCCAAACTCCTTTCAGGGGGTGTTTAAGGTCAAAGACTGCAGCAGTCAGTGACCCCATCCTTGTAGAGGCAGGTGGCCAGTGACAATTTTTCATCCACAAGGTCAAGCCTGGGAGGCAGAGCATTGATAACGGGCTATGCTGTGTATCTCAGGCTCTGGGCAACATTCTTTCACAAGATGCAGAGCCAGCAGGACTAAGCACAGGCAACAGAGCACAAGGCTTAGAGCTCAGGGTTAGATCCAATAAGGAGGCAGCTCTGCTCATTGTTACACCAAGAGTTCCACTATGAAATTCTCCTAATATCTATTTCTAACTATGAACCATTTTCCAAGTCATTTTAAATGACAGCAAATTAGTTTGTCAAACCTATTACAAATTCCCTTTCACACAAATGATCCAGTGAATGAGAGAGAAAAGAAAATAAACATTATGAGTCAAATTATACAGCGAATATAGAAAGTGCAGTAGGTAAATACGTTCAAAAAGTACAGAGGAAATTTTAGAGAGGAGTGAAAAATAAGAGAACATGGTTATCAGAAACGCACAGAGAGGTTTCTGTAACTTTTCAATTTAGAATCTGTGCAACTGATCCAGATGTTCTTTTCCCCAGGCATGCCCTTTCCTTTCTACTTCTCTAAAAGATCTAGCTCAAACGGTCTCACTTCCAGAAAGCTTTTCTGAGTTTTTTCCATTGCCCCCAGTAGCAGCAAAATAAACTTTTCACTTTGTCATTCTCTTATGCTCTCAAATTTTGTGTTTCACGTATGAACTTAACCTCCTTTAATCACAGTCCATGGTCGGGCTTAGTGGAGGATGCACAAGGAAATGTTATAGCCCACCTTAAAAATTTTAGCCTAGTAGTAAGAGTATCGCATAATAAAACTAATCTTGCTGTGATGTGTAATAGCACGATGCTGTGGGAGCAGCCTCCTTCCTCCCTGACTCTGGAAAGAGGAATACAATCTGCCTAACGGAGATTCCACTGAGCAGTTAGAATGAGTCTAAAGATGAATGATAGTAAAGACATTTTGCAGAGCTGAAGGAGAGTGTGTGAACGGAAAGGCAGGGAGAGGGAATGAAGACATTTGGCCTCTTATCATACATGTTTTGACAATGTATTTTACTCAAGGGTTGATGCGTCTGAGACCTGCCTTGGTTATGAGGTCTTTGCATTCACATTTGTTTCGTTTTTTACCCCGGTCCTCCACCCAATGTTCTCCAACCGAGAAGCGTTCAATTGATTTTGTTTGAATGAATAAGTCAATAGCAGGAGTAACTGCAATATTGGTTGAAGATGAGACATGTCAATACATTTAATAAAATACAATTTGATTTAGCTTGTATGGTATTATGCACAGATCAGGCATTTCCCAATCTTTTAAAATGAATACAGTGTAGTAGAAGAAAAAACATCCAAACTGACAAGAAATTTCATTGTATGTCAAGTCAGATCTGATGAACTATGTTGAAAAGATGGAAATTTTCCAGTAACAAAAACTATATTTCTCTTAGTTGGACCACTTAATAAGGTCACTCCAGCATTCCACAGTCATCCTGAGATTAATCACTTTATGATAGATGCATATTGAATACAAGACAGAGTGGGAGAGCCAAGGACTTCGCACTTATAAACTGAAATATGACTCATTAAAAGACCTTTTCAAAACTGGATTGCTTACAAATATTTCTCAGGGATCAAGTACAGTGACTCTCATAGATTGTTGTTTTTATTCTCATAGAAGATAAGGTTTATATTTTACATTTTATTGTCTCTTTTTTCCTGTCCTGAAAGCCTGCATGAAGTTCCTATTTCTTCTTTTTTTTTATTGAGGGAAAATTGGTATATAACATTTTATTAGTTTCAGATGTACAACATAATAATTTAATGTTTGTATACACTATAAAGTGATCACCAAAATAAGTCTAGTTACCATCCATCACCATACATATAATTGACCCCATTCACCCATTTCTCCCACCCCACCCCCTTCGCCTTTGGTGACCACCAATCTGTTCTCTGTATCTGAGTTTATTTTGTTTTGTTTGTTCATTTTTTTTGGTTCTTTTTAGATTCCACATATAAGTGAAATCATACAGTATTTGTCTTTCTCTGTTGTCTATTTTTAACAAGAGCAGAAGTCTCATTAATTGCTTTGGGGAAGTGATTTTGTGTCCATTATAGAAACACAGACAACAATAATACCTCAATTTTGAAAAGTTATGTCACTGAGTAAAGTGAAATTATACAAGGAGTTGTAATCTGCAAAATAAAAACAGTAAATTAATAATATTATTATCATTAGTCCCAAACAGACCAGGTTAGTTTATCATCGATTACTGGGCATGAATCCCTCCAAATGGAAAAATAGCTCAAAGCTCACACCTACTAACAGATGAGAGAAGTATCAGCATTATGTAACAAAAGAACAATATTATATACTCTTAAAAGTTTTAAACTTGTAGTGAAGTACTAACCTTACCAAATAGGCAAGAAAAAAAAAAATAGAAGGCATCCAGATTGGAAAGGAAGAAGTAAGAAGCAAAGTTATCTCTATTCACAGATGATATGATTTTATAGGTAGAGAACCCTAAAGATTTCACACACAAAAAACTTAGACCTCATAAACAGACGCAGCAAAGTTGCAGGATACAAAAATCAACACACAAAAATTAACTGCATTTCTATACACTAACAATGAACAACCTAAAAAGGAAATTGAGAAAACAATCCCCTTAACAATAATATAAAAAAGGAGGGCTTCCCTGGTGGCGCAGTGGTTGAGAGTCTGCCTGCCGATGCAGGGGACACGGGTTCGTGTCCCGGTCCGGGAAGATCCCACATGCCGTGGAGCGGCTGGGCCTGTGAGCCATGGCCGCTGAGCCTGTGCATCCGGAGCCTGCACGTCCGGAGCCTGTGCTCCACAACGGGAGAGGCCACAACAGTGAGAGGCCTGTATACCGCAAAAAAAAAAAAAAAGGATAAAATACTTAAGAATAATCTTAATCAAGAAGGCAAAAGACTTGTACACTGAAAAACACAAAACATTGCTGAAAGAAATTAGGCACAAATAAATGGAAAGGCATCTTGTATCCATAGATTAAAAGATTTAATATTATGGAAATGCCCATATTACCTACAGCAATCTACAGATACAATATCATGCAATTCCAATACAATTCCAATGGAATTTTTGGAAGAAATTCTGATAGACTTTTCTGAAGAAATAGAAAAAGCATCCTAAATTCATATGGAATATCAAAGAACACTGAATAGCTGAACCAATCTTGAGAAAGAAAAGCAAAGTTGGAGGCCTCACACTCCCTGATTTCAAAACATATTGCAAAGCTACAGTAATCAAAACAGTATTGTCCTGGCCTAAAGCCAGGCATATAGACCAATGAAACAGAATAGAAAGTTGAGGAATAAACCCTCACATATATCGTGGATGGGTCTTCCACAAGTGTGCTAAGGCTACACGGTGGGGAAAAGGTAGTTTCTTCAACAAATGTTGTTTGGAAAACCGGGTGTCCAAATACAAAAGAGTGAAGTTGACCACTTGTTACATTATATACAAAAATTAAGTCAAAATGAATTAAATACCTAAACATTAAAACCTGAAACTATAAAACTCCTAGAAGAAAACTTTATGACAATGAGTTTGACAATGTTATCTTGGATATGACAACCAAAATAATAGCAAGAATTGTTAAATGTGACTACATCAGACTAAAAACCTTCTGCACTGCAAAGAAAACATTCAACAGAGTGAAAAGGTAACCTACAGAATCAGAGGAAATATTTGCAAAACAGGTATCTGGTCATGGGTTAATATCCAGACTGTATACAGACAGAAGTCTTACAACTCAACAGCAATGAAACAAATAACCAATTTTAAAATGTACAAGAGATTTGAATAGACATTTATCCAAAGATGATATACAAATGGTTAACAAGCATATGAAAAGATGTTCAACATCACTCATCATCAAGAAAATGCAAATCAAAACCACAGTGAGATATCACCTCACACCTATTAAGATGTTCACCATTTAAAAAACAGAAAATAACATGTATTAATGAGTTGGGGAGGATGTGGAAAAATTGTAACTATTGGTGGGATGTAAAATGGTGCAGTGGCAGCGTGTTATGTAAAACAGTATGGTGGTTTCTCAAAAAAAAAAAAAAAGAAAATAGAACTATTACAGGATTCATCAATCCCAATTCTGGGTATTTATCAAAATAATTGAAATTACTATCTTGAAGAGATATCTGTACTCGTATGTTTATTTAAGCATTATTCACAATAGCCAAGAGGTGCAGCATCCAAAATGTCTATTGATGATGAATAGATTAAAAAAATGTGTCATATATAGAGAGATATAGATATAAAATGAAACATTATTCATCCTTTAAAAAAGGGAGGAAATGGGACTTCCCTGGTGAAGCTGTGGTTAAGAATCTGCCTGAAATGCAGGGGACAATGGTTTGATCCCTGGTCCAGGAAGATCCCACATGAGGCAGAGCAACTAAGCCCATGTGCCACAACTACTGAGCCTGCACTCTAGAGGTCGTGAACCACAACTACTGAGCCCATGTGCCACAACTAATGAAGCCTATGTGCCTAGAGCCCTTGCTCCTCAACAAGAGAAGCCACTGCAGTGAGATGCCCGCACACCACAACAAAGACCCAATGCAGCTGAAAATAAATAAATAAATAAGGGAGGAGAGGACCTTCAAGATGGCAGAGGAGTAAGACACGGAGATCACCTTCCTCTCCACAAATACATCAGAAATACATCTACATGTGGAACAACTCCTGCAGAACACCTACTGAATGCTGGCAGAGACCTCAGACTTCCCAAAAGGCAAGAAACTCCCCACATACCTGGGTAGGGCAAAAGAAAAAAGAAAAAACAGAGACAAAAGAATAGGGACGGGACCTGCACCTCTGGGAGGGAGCTGTGAAGGAGGAAAAGTTTCTGCACGCTAGGAAGCCCCTTCACTGGAGGAAACGGGGGGTGATGGGGGGAAACTTCGGAGCCACGGAGGACAGTGTGGCAACAGGGGTGCAGAGGGCAAAGCGGAGAGATTCCTGGACAGAGGATCAGTGCCAAGCAGCACTCAGCAGCCCGAGAAGCTTGTCTGATCACCCACCGGGGCGGGCAGGGGATGAGAGCTGAGGCTCGGGATTCGGAGGTCAGATCCCAGGGAGAGGCCTGGGGTTGGCTGCATGAACACAGCCTGAAGGGGGCTAGTGTACCACAGCTAGCCAGGAGGGAGTCTGGGAAAAAGTCTGGACCTGCCTAAGAGGCAAGAGACCATTGTTTCGGGGTGCGTGAGGAGAGGGGATTCAGAGCACTGCCTAAACGAGCTCCAGAGATGGGCACAAGCTGCGGGTATCACCACATGGACCCCAGAGACGGGCATGAAATGCTAAGGCTGCTTCTTCAGCCACCAAGAATCCTGTGTGCAAGCACAGGTCACTATCCACACCTCCCCTCCCAGGAGCCTGTGAGGCCCACCACTGCCAGCATCCCGTGATCCAGGGAAAACTTCCCCCAGAGAACCACGGCACGCC
Source organism: Stenella coeruleoalba (assembly GCF_951394435.1). NCBI lineage: Eukaryota > Metazoa > Chordata > Mammalia > Artiodactyla > Delphinidae > Stenella > Stenella coeruleoalba. Next base: position 148,946,145 of record NC_137149.1, on the reverse strand, counting down.
TCAGGCTGTTGCAATGTCACGCTGGCCTCTGCTTCTGCAGGCTCACCCCACATCCCAATTATGACTACCATACCCCTCCCTCCCCAAACAAAGAAGAGAAAGGGAAATTTCTCCGTGCAACCTCAGGAGCAGCAGATTAAATCCCCACAATCAACTTGATGTATCCTGCATCCGTGGAATACGTGAATAGACAACAAATCATCCCGAAATTGAGGTAGTGGATTTTGGGAGCAACTGTAGACTTCGGGTTTGCTGTCTGTGACTGATTTCATTCTGATTTTTATGTTTATCTTAGTTCAGTTTTCAGCCCTTGTTATATTGGTGATTTCTTTATTGGTTTGGTTGCTGTCTTCTTTTTTTAAATTATTATTATTACTTTATTTTAATATTTTTTTAAAATGTTAAATTATGTTTAAAATTATTTATTTATTAATAAATAATTTATTATTTATTTATTTAAATTATTTACTTTTTTCTTTCTTTTTTTCTCATTTTCTTCTGAGCCCTGTTGTTCACAGGGTCTTGGTACTCCAGCCTGGTGTCAGGGCTAAGCCTCTGAGGTGGGAGAGCCAACCACCAGAGACCTCCCGGCCCCATGTAATATCAATCAGCAAGCGATCTCCCAGAGATCTCCATCTCAACACTGAGACCCATCTCCACCCAACGGCCAGCAAGCTCCAGTGCTGGACGCCCCATGCAAAACAACCAGCAAGAAAGGAACACAACACCACCCATTAACAGAGGGTCTGCCTAAAATCATACTACATTAACGGACACCCCAAAACACACCACCGGACACAGCCCTGCCCACCAGAAAGAAAAGATCCAGCTCCACCCACCACAACACAGGCACCAGTCCCATCCACCAGGAAGCCAACACAAGCCACAGAACCAACCTCACCCACTGTGGGCACACACTAAAAACAATGGGAACTACAAAACTGCAGCCTGAAAAAAGGAGGCCCCAAACACAGTAAGTTAAACAAAATGAAAAGACAGAGAAATAAGCAGCAGATGAAGGAGCAAGATAAAAATCCATCAGACCAAACAAATGAAGAGGAAATAGGCAGTCTACCTGAGAAAGAATTCAGAGTAATGATAGTAAAGATGACCCAAAATCTTGGAAATAGAATGGAGAAAATACATGAAACATTTAACAAGGACCTAGAAGAACTAAAGAGCAAACAAACAATGATGAACAACAAAATAAATGAAATTAAGAACTCTCTAGAAGGAATCAATAGCAGAATAACTGAGGCAGAAGAACAGATAAGTGACCTGTTATTTTGTGACTTCCCTCGTGGCGCAGTGGTTAAGAATCCACCTGCCAATACAGGGCACACAGGTTCGAGCCCTGGTCCGGGAAGATCCCACATGCCGCGGGGCAACTAAGCCTGTGCGCCACAATTACTGAGCCTGCACTCTACAGCCCGTGCTCCGCAACAAGAGAAGCCTGCGCACCACAATGAAGAGTAGCCTCCGCTCGCTGCAACTAGAGAAAAGCAACGAAGCAGCAACAAAGACCCGACGCAGCCAGAAACAATAAATAAATATTTTTTAAAAAAAGAATGTATAAAGAGGGACTTCCCTGGTGGTGCAGTGGTTAAGAATCTGCCCGCCAATGCAGGGGACACAGGTTCAAGCCCTGGTCTGGGAGGATCCCACATGTCACGGAGCAACTAAGCCCATGAGCCACAACTACTGAGCCTGCGCTCTAGAGCCCGTGAGCCACAACTGCTGAGCCCATGTGCCGCAGCTACTGAAGCCCAGGTGCCTAGAGCCAGTGCTCCGCAACAAGAGAAGCCACCGCAATGAGAAGCCCGTGCACCACAATGAAGAGTAACCCCTTCTGGCCACAACTAGAGAAAGCTCATGTGCAGCAATGAAGACCCAATGCAGCCAAAAATAATTAAATAATTTTAAAAATTTGGAATAAAAATTGAAATTAGTATAGTAAGAAACACCAAATAACTCTCTTGGATTTTTTCACTTCAGCCTGCCATTCAAGTATATAAAATTTCCTGTAATATGACTGAAAGCCAATGGGGAAGAATTATACAGAGAAAAATAAATGTTTGTCTTTCTCTTCATAACCATGGGGAAAGGCTGGTTAGGAAAAACCCAGAGTCCACAGAGGAAAAGACCTACGTTGGTAAATTCTTTCAGATCACTGGGGTCTACCGAGTCATGCGTCTCTGCCAGGTCATGCCAGAAGGACAAATAGAAAATATTGACAGGTAACCAATCAAACAGATTCTATAGGGCCTGAGATTTTACATTTATATTCCATAACTTTGTCTCACCTGAAAGTGTTTTAGTGAGTACAAGGGCTTTCTCGGCAGATCAAGGAAAAAAAAAAACCATGTGACCATGAGGTGGCACCAGGACACAACAATCTCTATTTGGGTTAAACTGTGACAGGTGTGCCTGCGGGGATGTCCTTCGTAGCAGGGGACTTCCCAGAGGTCATCACTCAGCAGGGAATGAGGTGGAGGGGCCCCTGAGGGAGAGGAGGGTCAGAAAGGGGACTCGCAGGTCTCCATGACGTCACTCAGCAGTGAGGTGGGGCACCTGTGGGTCAGACAGCTCCAAAGGTCAGAGGTTCAGGGTCTTCCAAGCTCAGGCCAGCAGATGTTGGATGTAGTTTTGTGAGGTAGAACAGGTAGGTCTAATTGGCTAAAATTCTCTGTATTGGGGCTATATTTAAGCCAACTGAATGTGTAGAAACTTGGGTTTGGTACCAGTGAGCTTTTGAGCTAATGGGTCCCAGCCTGCTTGTGAGGAAATAGACAATATGGGACAATACATAAGGGGCTGTCTTGAACCCACCTCTGTACCCAATATGTCAAAAGATGTCACTTCAACATAGAGGACAGGAACTTGCATTAGCGTCTCAGGATAATCATTGTTCCCCTAAGTGTTTTCAAATGAAGCCATGCTATTTTCAAAGGAAGAAAATATGTGTCATTTAGTCAACTTTGGGAAATATAAACATATTTTTGTGACATAAAAAATACTTCATGTTTATGATGGTGTGACTCATCTATCTTTATGGCCTCTGAGTTTTTTGTTTCCTTGATTGTATTGAAGCCAGATATTTTTTATCATCATGTTGAGATTTCTGAAAAACTTTTAGAACACAAGACTGTAGACTGTGGAAATGGATAATTTACAATGAAATTTTGGTTTTGAAACTTTGGTTTTAGTTGCAAAAACCATGCTTGAATTAGCTCACTCTTTAAGGTGTCTTTAATAAAACTATTTGTAAATAAGATTAGCCTGCTATGAAATCAAAACACTTATATGTGATTTAATACATATGTAAATTTATACTTGAAGACCACTCAATATGATTTAAAAATACGCTGTCTGTTCTTTGTAATGAAGTGATTTTCATTAAGTAGTTTATTACTTTTACCTTTATTTACTCTTTTGCACTTCACGAAACTCACTTCAATGCAATTAATTATAAAATGCAAATATGTATTTGTTCCTAGATATAAATTTTATTATGTGTTGTGATAGTGAAAAAAATGAGCGTACTGATCTGTACCTTTATGAATATTTAAGATATTTATTATATAATGATGTTTAAGAGCTACATTAAAATACTATTGTGGTGGAGTCTTTTTTAATAATAATAATGTCGTTCTACTCACCAAAATGCAGAAGGCGTTAGGTTACATTCTGCAACTGATAATATTATAGTTTCAAAAATACAGGAAAAGGAACCCTGTTGCCTTTACAGAAGCACAGATATACACCGGAAGCAAATAAAAGGAAGTATTTCAGATACACATTCAAGAAACCCCATACGACTACATCCTGGAAAGGACGATCCTATCTAATGAAATGCCTTGAGTCCTAGAGTCATACGTAGCACATCCTGTCATTTCTAATAAGTATTTAGAGCCCAGAGTCACGGAAACAGCTGAAATTAGAGAATTCTGGAACCTTAAGCAGAAGCAGTTAACCCCACTCAAGGCTCAATAATTCATATCAGCCTTGGGCAGCTGAGCCTGGTGTCATCCTGTATTACAGGTGGTGAGGCCACAGTGAATTAAATCTCATCGTTGATGAAGTCGCTTTCCCCAGGGTTGGGAAAATGTCATACTTTATTGTTCCACCAGGTACGTGGCTTTCATCACTCAAGCAATGGGGCCACACTTGGGATTCGTAAGATGAGTTTAAAAGTGAGCTGGGAGTCATGGGCCACTTAAACCTTAGCCGTCCCAAAGTGAAATTCCGAAAGCCATGGAGCCTCAACGGCTGCCAGCAGCTTCCATGATCAAGGTCACAGCCAGGGCGGCCCCGTCCTGCCCGCCCCCCCGCCCCGTCCCCCAGGGATCCGCCTGTGCGTGCCCAGCCTCATGGCTTTGCTCATCTCTCTGCAGCCTGAAGCCTTAAATTTAAGGCTTCAGAAGGTCATGCTTTCGATTGCTAGGCTTCTTACTGGGAAAGTTCTTCAAAATCAACCATGAGACTACCTGGAATGTTAGCGGTAGGGTTAGGGTTAGGATAAAATTTAGCTGACAGTGAAGACCTTGATGGGCAGGTTGAAACCCTGAATTCTGTGAATCTCTGAATGTGGTTGAATTTATTTTTCCAGTCTCATTATGGACTGCCTTACTACATTTTTCATGTTCGTGAACTAGGACAAGAGATCACGATGCTCAGAGAAAACATGAGAGCTGATTGGGGTAGTCACATAGCTTACACATCTATTATTATCTTCTTTCTTTACAATGATTTTTTGTTGCTGGTGGTAGTTCTATCATGTTTTCAAAAGCCTTATAAGCACTGTGGATAGGGTATATCAGTCGTAAAAATGAACATTTAACCAACTATTAAGTCAGTCTGGCTCTGCAAGCCATTCAGACTGGTACTTCGTCTGCGCTCAGAGAGTGATCTGAGAGAAATACGTTTTATTTTAAAACAAATACATGAAGAACCTTTCAAGATCTTCAACATCTGGATAATATAACCCAGTGACTGGATTTTAAATGTATGCTTTAGAGGAAAAAGGGTGCAGTACTAGCCTGGAATGCACAGGGATCTCAGGATGTGAAGAAGACAGAGCTTGCTTATAGTTTAAGTTTCGGAGGCATCAACTCCATCAGCCCTTCATTCACCTCTGCTCCTCCCGGCTCTGGTTCCCCCTCCCTTAGCTCAGCTCTGAGGCAGTGGCAGCTGCAAGCACAGCAGGACAGAGAAAACATATAGACTTACTTCCATAGGAATCTGGTTCACCTGATCCAAGGTGAGCACTCAGGATCCATGAGAAAAAAAGTAAATATGGGTTTTCTTACATCCACATTGAAAAGAATGCAGGGATAGAAAGCATGGAACAATAAAGAGTGATTTTTGACGGTATTTTCTCCATGCACTTAATTCCACGTGTATTCTTCCTGTAACATGCATAAAATGTGGGTAAAATACACTGAATGCATTTGGAATAGGCTAGAAGCACACAAAAGTTTTACCCTGCTTTGTTATCATCTTGAAATGTCAATGTGCATTTGAGCTCTAAGGATATTATGCCCTCAGAATAAACAACAATTTGTATTTTAAACATATAAATGTTAGATAGGAGAGCTGGATTACAATTCTTTCAGTCCTCCTTTCTGGATAATTTAGGACCAAATTAACAAAGCACCTACTATGCACAGATGGTTGTTTTTGAGCCTTATGGAGACCAGGAAAGCAGGCAGTGTGGTCCTCAGCCTCAAGATGTTTCACCTGGAAGATAAACAGGTGGAAATTTAAATGACAGGAAACATTTAAGGGGGTCCAAGAAAAATGTGATATTGCTTCACATCATAGTGACTTACTGGCAAATGAGCTGCACAGAGAGTAATTCAAGAAGTGTGGCACATATATACAATGGAATATTACTCATCCATAAAAAGAAATGAAACTGAGCTATTTGTAATGAGGTGGATAGACCTAGAGTCTGTCATACAGAGTGAAGTAAGTCAGAAAGAGAAAGACAAACACCGTATGCTAACACATATATATGGAATCTAAGAAAAAAAAAATGTCATGAAGAACCTAGGGGTAGGACAGGAATAAAGACACAGACCTAATAGAGAATGGACTTGAGGATATAGGGAGGGGGAAGGGTAGGCTGGGATGAAGGGAGAGAGTGGCAAGGACATATATACACTACCAAACGTAAAAAAGATAGCTAGTGGGAAGCAGCCACATAGCACAGAGAGATCAGCTCGGTGCTTTGTGACCACCTAGAGGGGTGGGATAGGGAGGGTGGGAGGGAGGGAGATGCAAGAGGGAAGAGATATGGGAACATATGTATATGTATAACTGATTCACTTTGTTATAAAGCAGAAACTAACACACCATTGTAAAGCAATTATCCTCCAATAAAGATGTAAAAAAAGAAGTGTTCAGAGGGTCAGGGGTTCATAAAGTCTGCAATGAATGAAGGTAGCAGGGGATGTGTTGAGCAGCCTTGAAGGTCAAGGAGATTTAAATAGAGAGGTAGGAGGGGGAGAAGATACTAATCCAATATCCCATCTCTCTAGTAGCAGAACATTGTGTTCTGTTTTAAATAGAAAAGATATTGCAGATGACCAAATCTCCAAGCCTGAGTTTGCAATGACTAGTTGATTTCATTACAGCAGGGTTCCTGAGAAAAGTAATATATTTTAAATCCGAAAGACATCAATGCTGAGCTTATAACTGGCATTTTACTAGCCAGAGGACGTGAAAAATTCCGTTAACCCTTGCTGACTTTCAGTTCCTAACATTGTAAACTAGAGATGCTAAGAGAACTGCCAGGATGAGTCAGCACCAAGCTAGGCTCCAGTGAAACACTGGAGACAAACATGCACTTGGGTTATAAACACAGTGAAATGGTGTGAGCTATTTTTAAGGGGACATTCCTTAAAGATCCCCACCCACTAGTGTCATGCGTTGTTGCTGTGTGTCATGACATGCAAAGATTAAGATATAAACGTTAAAATCTTTTCCTTTATTCTTGCTAACAGTACCCAATCCATATCGAGAAGTGAGCGATTTTGTCTGTAAGTTGTACATAAACTGCATTTTATAATGACTTTTTTTCCCAAAAAAAGACAAAGAAGAGAACGACAAGGGAGCATTCTGCTGTTGATACATCCAGCCACAGGGGGTCATTCTCGCTGTACAGATGAGTCTGTCTGGCAGCAGGGACCAAGCATCATATCATATTCAGTTTATTGAATAAATACTGAAAACTCTTAAATGAATTTAATACGTAATTGCTACACCTGGCAAAGTACATTAGCTTTTTTTCCTAGATCTATTTGTACTTTTAAATTATTTTATCTTTAGAGTAAAATGTGCAGACCCTAAACTCTACTTTCTGCAGTTGACTCAGCCTTAGTGAATTAAATGAGTCCCTGCTTGCCTTGGGAATACAGTGAGAGAAACACATGACAGTTACCGTCTCATATTCAGAGGCAGTTTTAAAGAAAAACAAGCAAGCTAAGAACCATATTTATAAATTGTTTCCTTTAAAACTGTGTTTGCATTTATTCCATCACACTGTTAGGCTATGTCGCACCAGTGTCCGAATCAAGTACAATCCAGGTATGGTTGATGCAGCTAATTTACGCTGAATCTGTGAACCCTCTTAGCCCAGAGGGAGCACAGACTCTGAAACGACAGTCTTGCCCAAATCAGCTTAAACTCAGCACCCGGTAGCCACATTGCCATCTCCTTTATCTGGTGCAGCTCATTAATCTGAAAAAGGATCGCTTAACCGTTGTGGGAAAACAGGGTAAAAATGGCTTAGAGAGATCCGTGCAGTCATGAACGCAGTGACAGGTTAGGGTTAATAAGAGGTAATGTTGGCCTGACACTGCACCTTGCTTCTCCAGTCACTGTCACTTGGGGAGACTTCAGCGGCTTTTAGAAATTTGAGAGGAAAAAATGGATATGTGTAAAAAAAAAAATATATATATATATATATATAAAAGAAAATGAACCAATAAAACAGATGGCTATATGGTCTAGAATAACAAGGAAGGACGGAAGGGAGGGAGGGAGGAAAGAAGGAAGAAATGTGAGAGGGAAACTCCCTCATGTCTACTTATACTCTTTACCTGGCCAATTTCCAAGCATAGAAAATCAATGTTTTCTTCACTAATCAGCAAGCATTTTTGAGATGCTTTGCCACAGTGGAGAGAAAACCATACATCATTCTTGCACTCGTTCTGTTAGTCTTTTTGGGCTAGAGAGACATGAATCAAATAACCACAGGAGACGTCACGTGTCCATGCGGTTAGCTGGGCAGCAGAGGTACACCACAGCTCTGCGGATGCTCCTGTGATTGGGGCCTTGACTTCGTCACAGAGATCAGACAGGGCATCCTGAGGAAGCCCAGGCAAGGCTGGGTGTGACCAGAGAGCACGGCCACCAGTCAAGTAGAGGTCAGGTCTGGAGCTGGGTCAGGGGACAGCAGGGCGTCTCTAGGGACTTGGTCCTTCATCTCTGGACTTCATCCTAGGAACCAGGGGAAGCCAGTGAGAGGGTCTGGCAAGAACAAGGGTGGCGGAAGGGAAAGAGGCGACTCTCCCAGGATCAGACTCATAATTCGGGAAAGATTATTCTGACTTTAGGATGCAGAAGTGGTCCCAGGGAAACTAGAGAGCAGCTCTCTGATAGGAGGTTGGTTTAGGGAAGCAGAAATGAAAAATCAAAAGAGCATGGACGTGAGCCGTACAGAAAGAAGACTAAAAGAATAGTCATGTTTATTTTGATGTTCTGAGTTTTAAAATACAATCATATTATTTGATTAAGGCCCTACATATCTAGGTATTTCAGAAACATCAAGCGTATTGTGCTAGGCTGAATAATGTCCCCTAAATTCTTAGGTGCTTCCTAATACTTAGAACCCATAGGACTTTGCAGACGTGATTCAGTAAAAGAACTTGAGATGGGAGGATTATCCTGCATATCCAGGTGGGCCCAGGTACTCACAAGCATACCTACAAGCGAGGGGCAGTAGAATCAGGATCGGAGGAGGATGCAGAGTCAGAAGGCAAGACTGTGGGATGCTGAGCTGCTGCTTTGAGGGCGGAGGGTGAGGTCACAAGCCTAGGAACGCAGGCTGCATGGAGGCCAGAGAAGGCAGGGAAATGATGCTCCCTTGGAACCACCAGAAGGAAGGCAGTCCTTCTAACAACGTAACTTTAGCGCATAAGACCCATTTTTGGCGTCCGACCTCCAGAACTGTGAGATTACAAATGTGTTACTGTAAGCCGCTAGATTTGTGGCCACTTGTTACAGCAGTAACAACAGGAACCTCACATGATGACCACACTCAGAATATTTCCAGGTTTCCTCGTATGTTAGTACATTTCATGCAATGTAAACAAAAGCAACATAGAAAGAAATCTTCATGTTACTTATTTATTTTATTTTAACTACTATATTTTTGCCTATTTAAAGGTAACCATGTATGAAAATAGAATTGCTACAAGAGAACCTCATGCTCTGTTCTCTCCCATCATAGGTCAACTGAAATTTGGCTTTTTTGAAAAAGTGCACTGTTTTGTTTTTGGTTTTCAGTATTAAACATTCCAAGGGCAAATATTCTTGTATTATGAGATTTGGATTGTATTTCTGAAATAGGTGTCATAAATTTAAACACTTTTTCATGTTACTCTTCTAAAGATTGATGCGTATAAATTTAGTCCGTTTGAACATATATAAGACTTTTTGAAAATCGAGCAGGGAAATACTAAATATTGTTTAAATAGTATGATTAAAATACTCTATTTTGAAAAGAAAGTGTTAGTTTCTGATATACAAAAACACTGACATGTCAATATTCTATTTTAGAAAATTGTTGGGTCTTTTCTTCTGTTTTGCATTCACTCTAAAGTAACATGCTTTAAAAAGAGTTTCAGAGGAAAAAATTGTATAACTTACTGTTGTGTTCCTAATAAAACAGAAAAATGACATGTTACAAAGAGCCGTAATTATAGGGAGTTTCAGAAGATATATTTGAAAAGGTCTGGTGGATTAGTCTTTAAAATGGTCCAGCTGCTGTTGTGTTTGCCTTTAATGTTAGGTTGAATATATTTTCGGGCACAACACATTTGGTTACCAAGCATACTGTATTTGATCCAAATGATTCCATGTTTATAACATTGTATACTCTGCAAATCTGGAATTAAAAAAAATTGTAACAGAAATCTCTTTCTTTAGGTGGAAATTTGTTTTACTAGATTTCAAGAACTGCATATGATACGAATTTTTTCCACTCAAGAATGTGTTTTCATTGTAAAAACTGATGGATTCCTAAGATATTTATTTGGTTAGTGAGTTGGTAAACTTTTTGAATAACATTGATTGATTTCGTATGGAATAGACATTATGATAACACATTAATTCTTGCAATGACCTTATGGAAAACATATTCGTTATATACATAAGGAAAATGAGGCTGACAGAACTTAACTTATTCCAAAGGCTGTGATTTCAGCAAATATATATTTCTATCTCAACTTTCAATAATATTCTGAATTACAAAGTGTAATTCAGATATTCACTTTGAATATCGTTTAGCCATGGTCTTTAAACCTGACAGAAGTGATTGTTATGTACAGTATTTAAGCATTTTATTGAGCAGAATATTCTCTCTCTAAACAGTAATACGTCTGTATCAGCCATGCAATGCTAGATTATGCTGTGCAACAAATAATACCACAGATCTCAGTGGGATTATTTACCGCTTATTCATGTGCAATTGACGCTGGATATATTTCTCCTCCATTTGTTTAGCATTTCAGCCTGCTCTGTATGTAGTTTCGTGCTTTCTCTACCATGAATATACACACATACACACACACACACACGCGCGTGTGCACACACACACACTCCTAAAGTAAACTCTATAAAAGTTAAGAGGGGAAATGAAAAGCAAGAGGATGGGGGAGATTAATATAAAAAGAGATTTAGTAAAGGTCAAGAAACAGTGACCAAAATCTGTAAAAGCAAAAATAATGCACATAAATAGAGACCTGTTGCATAAATACCAAGCACCTCTAAGTTAAACAAAGTATTTAAGGTAAATAAGCAATATAAAAGGTGGTGTAAAAAAGGAACCTACTATCCTAAGAGGTTGTTACTGACTGATAAAACATATGAAGGGGAACGAAATCATTCTGAGGAGGTTATTGAATAGAAAAGTCTTGAATAACTTCTGAAATACACTAGAATATATTTAAGCTTGAAAACTGATGTCAGACAAAATAATCAGGGCTTCAGGAGCACCTCCCATGACCTTGCTTTTGGCTGAGAAATGCAGACTTGATAGTCTGAGCCAGTAAGGCTCTTCATTCCTGTATAATTAGCATTGAGAATGCAGATCTTCTGTCTTCTTGTGTTACAACTTCTTTATTTTCCCTTTGACATAAGCATGACAGAAAGATATGTGGGCTGTACAATGTGTTGTTCATATTTACAAGTCCGTCTCACTCCCACGTACATACACATAATAGTCCAACAGTCTCAGAAAGAATTCAGAAATTTAAAGTTTTAACTCTCGCACTTCCACAGATTTAGGGTATTATTCACCACTTGCCTTGTTGGTTTAATCTTTTATCTTTTTCTTGTACTCAAAAGACTTCGTTTTTAAAAATCAAATTAAAAAAATAGTGTATTGTGTTGGTTGTTTTGTCATTATTTATTTCCAGTCATTTTATTCACCATTAAATCTACTCACACAGGAACTTTGCGTCAAAGCAGAATGGCTAAGTAGACAGAAAGCATACTGTGCTCTTTATTGAAGTATATGTGTATAAAACTAATAAGAAATATTAAAATCCCACATTCTCCCCTGCCTGGGTTAAGTTCTCTTAATGTATGTGACCAGTATTTTGTAAGTTTGTTAAAAATATAATGTAGGTATATATAATGGGCATGCATTTAATATTGTATTTCATCTTAAAACATAAATGTCCGTTCATTCAAAATCTTTTGCTGATTCGCCAAGATCTTATTCAGGTACAGTTTTCTAACTGAATAACCAGCTCTTTCTAGTTTCATTTTCCTTTAACTGGAATAAGAATGTAAGAAACTTTTTAAGCTATATGAGTATAGGGTACTTCCACATTTTTCCCCAGTCTTTTCTAGTTGTCTTGTCCACACCTAATTTATGAACCATAATTTTTTCTTTTTGGTTTTTGTTGTTTAGTAATTAACAATTATAGTTAAACAAAATTCTTGTTTTGTTTCAAAGTAACCAAACTCCTAAAATCCTATGTCTTTATTATGTTACAAATTTTAAATCAATAGTATCCTTACTGAGAACATTTCTTTGAAATTGTATGTAAGGTGCCCCTTCACTTCCCTCTGGTCTCTGCTGAAATCCCAACTCCACAGAAAGCCTTCATTGCCCAGCCTGTCTAAAATGGCACCCACGTAAAGCTATGTCCCTTATCCTGTTTATCTGCCACAGCGCTTAACACCACCTGACATGTTCTAGTTTTATTTGCGTATTTTCTATGTTTCTCCTCCTACCTTAGAATCAAAGCTCCATGGGTACTGGTTTATGACTGTTTCTCTTTCCCACTGCGGTACCCAAGTGCCTAGAAAAATCACTGATTCATAGTAGGTGATCAAAAGTATCTGTTAAATTAATTCATGAAATGATCTTGAGCTCCTATTTCTGCTTAATAGCAGAATAATTAGATACTGCCGAATAAATGCAGACAAATTCAAGATTTTAATAATAATTTCTGACTTGAGCTCAGTCAGATTCATGGGTTGCTGCCTCTTGTCACTTGCCCCAGGATGGCTTCTCAGCTCTGGTTGTGTGTAAGAAGATGGGCTTACCTGCTACCACAACATGGGGTTGGGGGGGAACGGGGAGGCACCTCAGCCTTTGCAGCTCTGCTCCAATTCCTGCTGAGATGGAAAAATTCCACCCGACACCTGATTTGGTCCTTTTTCTCTTTGGAAGCTCCTGCTGATGTCTGAGGTCTGCCATGGCCTTTGTTGACCCTAAGTGGCGGTCAAGCTCCTCTGGGTCTGCAGACCACACCGATGACTGGGGACGGAGGGCTGAGTGAGTGATGAGCACAGAAGAACCAAGGAAGCTCATGAGCAGACAGACCAAGTTCCCTTTGATCATTTGATGTTCCCACGTCATTGCCCCTCAGATGTGTCAGGCTGTTCATCCCAGGGTTCCAAGGAGGAAATGGGGTACAAGCCCCCTCTCTTCTTGTATCTGAGGGTCACCATCATTTCCCACTTTGGAACGTGGCCTAAGATCCCTTCTCAGGAACCCTTAATACCCAAGATCCAGTCGTTTCGGCCATATGTCCCCCCGCCACCATCATCTTCCTTTTATCTCCCACCCCATGGACACATACTTCTTGTGTTCTCTTCTATCAATAGAAATGTTAGGAAATGAGGCCTTCAAGTTCCTAGTGTTTAGTATAGAATGACCTTTTTTTTTTTCTCTTCACATATTCATCTTTTGCTTTTAAACCTTGGCAAGACTATTTTCTATGTCATGTATTTTAAAAGCTGCTTGGAAAATCTTGTTTATCTGCTCAACAGCTAGGTCAATGAGTATCACTTTCGATGGACTGTCTGGTCTCTGGAGCAACTACCTGGGAAAAGGGTGGGGAGGCTTCACAGGTCTAAAACTTTGACCCAATACATGAGCTCCACTCAGTCGACACACACAACACACACATATATACATATAAACATACATACATATATACAGGTTTTTTTTTTAAGTTTAGGAAGGAAGGAGAAAAGAGGAAAGGAAAGAAAAGTGGCATGTACAAGACTGGCTTTGCCTGACAATGTCTGAACATGAGAATACACCTTAGATAATAATATATTTATGTTTTTAGTTATAACATTTTAGATAAAACACTACCATCAAGACAACTGAGAAGAGGACTGTTGAAGTGAGGGCTTTTAATGCCTAAGAGGAAAGAAGGAAATATTTTGAAGCGTGAAGTCCTGCCGCCAGGGATAAACAACTGTAAAGGGAGTGATGTGGTTGGGAATTCAGAGGTCATGAAACAATGTCCACAGTTTTCTCCAAAAGATCCTTAGCTATAAGCTAACATAGGGCATTAGGAGCATCAGGAATTAAAAAAAAGTTCTGATACACTTGCCTCTCAAAAGAGAAATTTCCAATTCCAATGCGTGACGTTAATATTACTGAATTCTGAACTTACAGAAATTTTGTAAGATACAGAAACTAAAAATCAAACCAAGAATATTTCCATGTCTCAAATATAAAGCTACATTAATATAGTCATTTAATTGCTTCTGTTTTTGAAATTTTAGTGAAGTTCTCTGTCCACTTTACACAGCTGTGATAACAGTACATATGCAATAATAAATCTTGAAGGTGTGGTTCACTTAATATTATAACATAAGCTTTCTACATTATTATAAGCTCTTCATTAAAATTTATTTGCTAGATAATACTCAAGGTTGAAAATCATGGCATCAATAAGGGGTTTTAAATATATAAATTTCAGTATTATATGCATGAGATTTTTTTCCCCAAAACTCTTTATATCATTCCTTAGAAATCTTAGAAAACAGTCTTTCTGGAATACAGTCACACCACTTACAGTCTAAAATTTAAAAAGTCCTAAAGCATTAATATTTGCCACCTAAACTCTTTAAATCCCATTTGAAATGGTAGAAGTCCCTGATCACACACAGATATGTATACTTTTTAATCTTCAGTGTAATTCCTTATGTCTCTGTCCATTCAGCTCCCCCCAAATTACAGACCAACCATTTCCTTCAAATCTCTATACCAACTTTCTTTTTAATAAATTGAATAATAATAATATTCTATCATCCATGAGGAACAAAACAACTCTAGAAATAACTCTTCTATGGTTAATCTTTGCTACAATGCTTCGTTCAGTTGTGAAAATGCTTAAGATTTAAGATCTTCCAAACATTTTTCAATCTATCTTCAATGATTTACAGCCAAGCAATAGTTATCTCCAGGATCAGCAGTGTAATCTTGATGCAAAATCTGTCCCGAAGCATATTCACACGTCTTATCACGGCACCATTTTAGGATCAGCATGCTGGGATTCGAGCCCTTGGCAGAGCAAATTCCTGTCTAAAATGGTGTAACGCAGAGCTATGTCATAGCTTTCTCCTTCCCCTTCTCTGTTAAAATAATCAGAGAAAGAATTCTGGATAATTGATATATGCTCTCACACGGAATTTACAGCGTGAGTTAGTTAGTATTGAAATTATGTTCTAAAAATGTATGCTTATCTTCTCTGCATCAAACCAATTTTGGTAATGATGAATGTTAGCTCATTCTTTCTTTTTCATTCCTGTTGTAACAGTGAAAATTTCCTCTGAGGCCGATGGATGCCTCATTTTTATCGGAAAGAAAAGATAAAGTGCAAATAAATTCAAATGAGAAATACACACTAATGTAGAATATTTTAAAATATTGCTGCACCATCACATGCTCCCTCGAGTGAATCCATGTGGTCCTGTAATGAGCACTTACTACGATCCCAAAATCTATCTCCCTCCAAGAAATTGAGGGCTAGGTCTTTATCCAAAATGTGTTTTCCCCGGTTTAAGAATTGATCTCAAAGGCAGCCCTGCACACTTAGTGGGAGTCTCCCAATGTATAATGTGTGAGAACTTCGTCCTTCTGGAGGCTCAGCTCCCTTTGCACTGGCCGTTTCCCCATTAGGAGTGAGCACAGATGTGCTCTCAGGCAGACACTGCATGGATTTAAACTCAGGGGGAGCATTTGACTGAGGCCACCAGAAGTGTAGGAGAGATTTCATCCTGACCTCCCCACCATCCCTGATCGAATCCCCAAATCACTGACCAGCTTCTGACCTCAGACACTTGCCTTGAGAAGGACATGTACATTGGTTTTCATGAAAACAGCATGTCTACACAGTGTGCCTAGACCTCTCAACCTGGTCCGGCTTGACCATCACTAGTTGTAGCTTCCTTTTCAGACTTGGTTATGGAGTTTACCTTTCTCCAGAGTACACACTTTCCAAACACATCCCAGACACTGTGTATATGGCTTGAGTTGCCATTGCTGACTCTAAGATCCTCCATATAAAAAAGTCATAATCCAAGAAGGGACCTTTATACACATTTTTCACGACTCTGCCTTCCTTTCCTTCATCTGTTGATTACCCTGCATCTCACTATGTTGTCCTTCATCTCTCTCAGGATTCCATCCATGGACTCAAGGCACCTTGCTGCTCTAATTTAGACTACAGGTTTGTTATGAGCTTTGGGTGCAGTGATATGCTCACAAAGATCTTTAAATATGCCAAGCAATCTTCCTAAATGAGACAGGGTAAAATTCTTAACCATACTACAGTCAAAAGAACAGAGAATTCCTATAAAATCATCTGGCCTTCCTTCAGAGTTGCAGAGGAAATAAATAAGCCTGTATTTTGTCCAGTCAGATCATCTAAAATCAATCCAACCACCGGAACTGCCTTCTTGGGCATTCCCAACTCTGTGTGGGGAGTTTAGATAAATCCTCTCTCACGATGGCATGAGGTGGCCTGCTAGTGTATGAGGTTACCGTCGTTTCATGGGACCTAATGGCTGCAGAGAAGAGATGTGTTCCTTGGAGCCGTGTGGCAGCTTTGAGATCCTTCCTGGTATTTGTCATCCACGAGCTGCCAAGGCTGCTCCCTAGACTGGTGCCCACTGGCCTGAGGGATGACTGACCTTGCCCCAAGCAGGAAGCTGCAGGTGACAACTCTAGTGTACTTGGAATTCATGGTCTGTGGTCTCTCATAGAGACAGTGCTGCTTGGTCCTCCCCCTCGTCTTATCGTCACTTGGTGACTGCTCTTCCCAATCAGGTCCACATTAGGTCTGTGACTTTCCCATGATTTCCCAGCTAATGGCCTACACTGGATTCCCAAGTTTGTGGATACAAGGTAGAGAAAACATTGCCCAGCCCCCATGATTCTCCCTGACAAGAACCATTGACCAGACTCTTAATACCATGCCCTTCAGAAGCAAGAGAGGAAATCTTGTCCCATCCTTATTATATAGGAAGAAAAACTCCAGGCTTCTGTCAACTGAACAATTAAAGTTCCACTGAATTTATGTTGAAGTGGCTTCCCTGAGGTTAGTGTAAGGCGCTTGGAAGGTTGTCTGCTCCCAGACGCCAAGTGTAAAGTGGAGTTTCTACTCCCACACTCCTCTTTCCAAGGGTTTTAACATGGGGGAGATGCGTTACTCCTGCTTATTCTTCTTTCGAGAGTTTGCTGGGCTAAATGAAGAAGGAGTAGATGTCCTATTCCCTCCCCCTCCCTAAACTGACCCTGACTCTACAGTACCTGGGTCTGACACATAACAACTTTTCAGAGTGTCCTGGGGAGAGAGGAGTAGGATGGCCATTTTCCATGTCGACGCCTTATATTCAACACCATAACCTAATGATGATTTTTAAAAAGGTACAGAAACTGTTGGTCATTTACTGTCAGAAAAAATAAAAATAACTCACCAACTTTGCCAAAACAACAAGCTATAAATCTTAGAAGACTGTTCTTAGTATTCAGGTGGAATAGACCCAAAAAAAGCTAAACTGAACATGTGAGGCTATTCATTCATCTGAGGAATTACTTTTGAGCTAACTTTTCTCAGCAGGCCAAATCTGTTCAAAATAAAAACATTTATACAAGTTTTACTGAAACATTTTTGTAATACCTGAAGACAGTTGAATATCCCTATTCTCCAGGCCATTCCAAACATTTTTCAATGTCTTAACATGGAAAACATTGGGGTTTAAATCAAGCATTTATTTGATAATTTGAAGAGATACAAAACACCTTTGTCCAAAATATCATTGACCCCATCCACACAAAAGTCCCTATACCATTTTCATGAAAGTTTGAATAGTAGTCAAAAACACATTTCAGTATTTTCACCAATTTTTCCACAAAATGTCAACTTTGTTTCCTCAATTATAGAACTTCCACACTTTGAGCAAATAGCCAGAGATTTCAATTCTAAGTTACTTACCATCACTTCCTTCCAAATGTCCATAAAGAGTATAGATATGAGAAATTTTAACTTTTTATTATTTACGATTCTTTGTGAATCACCATAGGGAAACATATTTATGTGCTTTAAATTCACTGTGGTAATGCTAAAAATTAACCAGATGACTTTATGTTTTGTTGAGGACCAGCATAGAAGAAGGCATATGAAAGCTGTCTGCATCTTTCATAATTTTCTGTTGAAGACTTGGTCCTTATATGTGTTTAAAAATTCTCCATATATAAATGTCTGCCTAATAATTTCCTCTGAAAAATTTGCTTGACTCTTTTTTTAAGAAAATTTTTTACAGTACTTTAAGGTCCCCAGAAAAATTGAGAGGGAAATACAGAGATTTCCATATATTCCCTGCCCCGGATCCTGCAC
Source organism: Stenella coeruleoalba (assembly GCF_951394435.1). Taxonomy (NCBI): domain Eukaryota; kingdom Metazoa; phylum Chordata; class Mammalia; order Artiodactyla; family Delphinidae; genus Stenella; species Stenella coeruleoalba. The sequence goes on along the minus strand of NC_137149.1, from coordinate 148,927,702 downwards.
CAGAGGGTACATTTGTTATAACTAATGAACCTACATTGATTCATCATAATCACTCAAAGTCTATAGGTCACATTAGGGTTCACTCTTGGTGTTGTACATTCGGTGGGTTTGGACAAAGGTAACAGGATGTGTATCCATCATCATAGTATCATATGGTGTATTTCACTGCCTCAGAAATCCTCTGGGCTCTGACTATGTATCCCTCCACACCCCTAACCCCTGGCAACCACAGATCCTTTTACTTTTATCATAGTTCTGCCTTTTCCATAATGTCTTATAGTTGGAGCTTCCCTCACTTAGTCATATGCTTTTAAGTTTTCTCCATGTCTTTCCATGGCTTGATAGCTCATTTCTTTTCAGCACTGGATAATGTTCCATCGTCTGGATGTACCATAGTTTATTTATCCAGTCACCTACCGAAGGACATCAGGATTACTTCCAAGTTTGGAAAATTATGAATAAAGACACTCCAGACATCCCTGTGCAGGTTTTTGTGGGAACTTAGTGTTTCGACTCTTTTAAGTAAACACCAAAGAGCATGATTGCAGATCATGCAGTAAGAATATGTTTAGTTTTGTAAGAAAGCACCAAACTGTCTTCCAAAGTGTTTGCGTTTAACTCCTTGTAAGAGAAATTATTGCCTGGAAGTTGCTTTAAGGTCCTCATATGTTCTCTCTCACACCCACTTCTTCTCTCTGTTTTGACCCATGAACAGTCATAAAGTACATGCTGCATACATGTGTCATGTGATTTTGATGACCTTACAGTTAATAAGGAGTTTGCAAAATTAACATTCAATTCATTAAAATATTAATTCAAAACCATAGCTTTTTCTAAATCATTGAGTTCAACTATAAAGTTTTTTACACTTTATAAATGTAATGAATATAATATATAACAGGGTCTTTAATTAATGAATTATCAACTCTCTTTTTAAAAATTTTATTGGGGTATAGTTGATTTACAATGTTGTGTTAGTTTCAGGTGTACAGCAAAGTGAATCAGTTATACATATATATATATATTCATTCCTTTTTAGATTCTTTTCTCATATAGGTTATCTCAGAATATTGAATTGTGTTCCCTGTGCTATACAGTAGGTCCTTGTTGATTATCTATTGCATATATAGTAGTGTGTGTATGTTAATCCCAAGCTCCTGATTTATCCCTCCCCACCATGTTTCCCCTTTGGTGACCACAAGTTTGTTTTAGATATCTGTAAGTCCGTTGCCCTTTTGTAAATATGTTCATTTTGTATCATTTTTAATTAGATTACACATATGAGTGATATCATATGATATTTGTCTTTCTCTGTCTGCCTTACTTCAAGTTTTCCTAAGAATTTATTGAATAGACGGTCTTTTCCCCACTGTATATTCTTGTCTCCTTTGTTGTAGATTAATTGACTATATAAGCATGGGTTTATCTCTGAGCTCTCTATCCTGTTCCATTGATCTATGTGTCTATGTTCATGCAGCACCATACTCTTTTGATTACTCTCCCTTTGTAGTGTAGATTGCAATCAGGAAGCATGATACCTCCAGCTTTGTTCTTCTTTCTCAATATGTATCGGCTGTTAGTGGTCTTTTGTGGCTCCATACAAATTATAGAATTATCTGTTCTATGTCTATAAAAAATACCCTGTGTATATTAATAGGAATTGCACTGAATCTGTAGATTGCATTGGGTAGTACGGACATTTTAACAATATTAATTCTTCCAATCCAGGACCATGGTATATCTTTCCATTTATTTGTGTTGTTGTCCATATCTTTCATCAATGCCTTGTAGTTTTCAGAGTATAAGTCTTTCACCTCCTTGGTTAAATTAATTCCTAGATATTTCATTCTTTTTGATGCTATTGTAAATTGGATCATTTTTTAATTTCTCTTTCTAATAGTTTGTTATTAGTTTATAGAAACACAAGAGATTTTTGTATATTAATTTTGTATTCCACAACTTCATTGAATTCATTTACTAGTTCTAATAGTTTTTTAGCGGAGTCTTTAGGATTTTCTATATATGACATCATGTCATCTGCAAATAATGACAGTTTTACTTCTTCACTTTCAATTTTAATTCCTTTTATTTTTCTTGTCTGATTGCTGTAGCTAGTGAACAGCTGAAAACTTTTCTTCTAAGATTGGGACAAGCCAAGGAGGCCCACACTCGCCACTTTCATTCAAAACAGATTGGAAAGTGGCGAGTGTGGGCCTCCTTGGCTTGTCCCAATCTTAGAAGAAAAGTTTTCAGCTGTTCACTATTGATCTTTTCAGATTTTCTATTTGTTCATGATTCAGTTGTGGAAGATTGTATATTTCTAGCAATTTATCCATTTCTGCTAGGTTGTCCAATTTGTTGGCCTATAATTGTAGCAGACTCATGATTCACCATAGTCTTTGCAAAGCAAGTTATTAGTCTTTAAAAATGTAGTGCTCTAGGCAAAATTTTTCTAAAAATTATAGTGCCTTTTTTTGAAATAAAAAAGACAGCATATATTCTCAAATCAAACTCTGATTTTGAACTATAGTTTAATCCCTTTCTTAGTCTATATCCTTGGGCAAGTCACGTAAGGTCTCTGAGTTTCAGTTACCTCATCTATGAAATGGGAATAATTAACGAACCACCAACCTCAGAGTTATTATAGGAATTAACTTAGTTTATGGATGGGCAGAAAATAGTAAGCATTTAGTGTTAGTGGTTACTTTTTTAAAGTTCCTCAAAACCACAGGGGAAAAAATGGTTTTAGTATATTGGGAAGATATTAATGACAGAGTACGTTTTATTTGCAGTTTTGTTTATAAAAAGTGCATGGGTTTTTATGTTCTCACATACTTACTAGAGTGTTGGAGACTGGCAAGTATCTTGGAAAGGCCGTAGTGATTGCATTTTGACAGAAGAGATGCAAAGTTATCAGTGACCAGATGAGGAAGATTTTAATGCCATATAGAATAACAACATTCACCATAGCAACAAGATGGGCAGAAATCATGTAGAATGGTATCCTAAATGTTAAAGGTATTAAAGTAAATCATACTAGGAAAGTCTCTCCTCAGTGACAGTTACTTACCTACAGTCAACAAGATGTTCTCCCAGGTACTAAAATACCCAAACTCCCTTTGACAATCTGCAGAGTTTGGGCAGCTGTCTCTAAAGTGCTCTCAGAACTAACTGATAGAGATCAGAAGCAGAATTCTCACTAAAATATTAAATTGAAATTGCATGTATGACTAGGAAAGATATGCAGAAACGTTCATTCACATTGAACTTTTTAGATAGATTCAGTTGGTTTTCAGAGTCAGTCCTGCCAGTCGCCACTTCCAAGCATCACTTTATTTCATGTCCTTTGCTCACGTAGCCACAAATACTAGATGCAACAGACACCCAAATGCAGGACAAAGGCAACCTTCGCTAAATGGATTTTTAAATAACCTGTGAAAACAGCTATTTTTTTCCACCCTAGGCCAGGTTATGCAATATTATAATACTCAGTCACACATCTGATCTGTCAAGGCTACAAGGATACATTATGTTCTGCATTTAAGGTTGTTCTTGAGATGAACGTTTGACTTTTGAATTGTTGGACACGAATTTGTACCAGGCTTCCATGGCTCAACTGCTGAAGGCGCAAACACTCATTCTTCAGCCAAATGTTTTCTCAACTCATTTCAGGGGAATTCTGACTCAGTGTAGAAGCTGTGAATTATCTAGCTCTCATATAGCAAGAACTAATGGCTTCCCAAACGCCATGTGATCCCATCTCAGGTAAAAACAGACACCAATACTCATGAAATTTTCTCCTTGTTAAATTGAACTATAAGTTTGCTAAATCACTCAGAACTTAATGCAATAAAACCTGTGAAATTAATTTCTCTATGTATTGATCTTTCATAAAATGTCATACATTTTTCAAAGCATTCTAAACCTAAGAAAAAAACATGGCATTAACTTACATTATTTCTTCCTTTACAGTTTCAAAGCATGTAGTATATTATTATAGCTTTTCAAACATTTCTCATTTTCCAGAAGCTAAGGCTTAAAAGAGTTAAATTCGTTTTGTACAAGTAAATAAAATGAGTGAAACAGGTCTTTTAAATTCTGGTGATAAAAATCAAAATCAAATTTAAAGAAAATTAATTTAGTGAGATTTGTCACTCTACTTGAATTTTATAGCCACATCTTTAGTAAATAACTGATTTATTCATTACACAAATGTTTATTTAAAAACTAGACCTGTGATAGACTGTAGGAGAGATGGAGAGATACATAAAACTGTCCCTATTTTCCAAAAATAGTGTGTTCATCAGGAAAGAGGGGGGTGTGTTTGTGCATGTATGTGTGCGCATGTGCAGTGTGTTTAATCTTATTAAAATCACTATCAGATGAACTGGAAGAAATATCTTTATCTTTCAAACTTCCTGATGAATACAAAGTTTCATGATATTTTGCCTTCCCAAAGGTGGTATTTGCAAGCTTCTTAAACACTTCCTTACATACCAATTTTTACTTTTCCTCTGGAAATTCTAAAGTAAACAAGGTTAAACAATATCTAAGAGGTGCTATGATATAATCAACAAATATATTGAAGAAACATCAATTGCCACCTGGAAAAAAAATGCATTTTCCTTCTGTAAAATATTTAATGTTTATACTCAAGGCATAACTTAGAGATGGATTAACTTATTTTGTCCTTTATAAGTCAACCACTATGTCTCCCAGGAGAGTTTTGTGAGCAATTTCATAGTCTGTGCTTTTGGCAGACAGATCACTGTTTAGTACAGTTTTATAACTTCAACACTATTGAATTACTCTTTTAAAAGTATGTTTTCCCTTGTAACCACCGTGTGCCCCGGGACATTCACCAAACAGTATCTTTAAGCAAGATTTTCCATGTCCACACTGTTTGACACATAGTATTCTTAGTAGTTGTTCTCTGCAAAGGCAACTTTGAAATGCTTTGATGACATAACCAATATGTATGATTCATCTCTTAAACGTCACCTACAGCTTGCTACCCATCTGCTACTTACCTGCACAGGGTAAAATCAAGACACGTATTAAAAATTGGTAAATGCCTTTAAGTCTGGGACTGCAGTATCATGGATTTTAGTGTTTAATGCAATGATTTCCAAATCTCCATGTGTTATCTGATAATGGCCCCATGACATTTTTAATATAGCAAGAGTTTGCAAAGCATTCAGAAAATTGGAGAGTTGGCTGTGCCTGGGTTTGATTAAGAGGGCCTAGATAACTATTCTTTCTGGCCTATTCTCACTAAATGTGGGAGTTCAGACACGGCGATTTTGGCCACATGAATCTTCTGGTTAGTGTTTTTATTTTTAAAATTTTTATTTTATATTGGAGTATAGTTGATTAACAATGTTGTGTTAGTTTCAGGTGTACAGCAAAGCGATTCAGTTATACATATACATGGATCTATTCTTTTTCAAATTCTTTTCCCATTTAGGTTATTAGAGTATATTGATCAGAGTTCCCTGTACTATACAGTAGGTCCTTGTTGGTTTTAAATATTTTAAAACGGTCCTTGTCCATTTTAAATATGCAGTGTGTACATGTCAATCCCAAACTCCCAATCTATCCTTCCCCCTCCACCCTTTCCCCCGGTAACCATAGGTTTGTTCTCTAAGTCTGTGAGTCTGTTTCTGTTTTGTAAATAAGTTCAATTGTATCATTTTTTTTTAGACTGTGCATATAAGCGATACCATATGATATTTGTCTTTTTCTTTCTGACTTACTTCACTTAGTATGACAATTTCTTGGTCCATCTATGTTGCTGCAAATGACATTATTTCATTCTTTTTAATGGATGAGTAATAATAGACATTTCTCCAAAGAAGACATACAGATGGCTAACAGGCACAAGAAAAGATGCTCAACATGACTAATTGTCAGAGAAATGCAAATCAAAACTACAGTGAGATATCATCACATACCGGTCAGAATGGCCATCATCAAAAAATCTACAAACAACAAATGCTGGAGAGGGTGCAGAGAAAAAGGAACCCTCCTACACTGTTGGTGGGAATGTAAATTGATGCAACCATATGGAGAATGGTACGGAGGCTTCTTAAAAAACTAAAAATAGAGCTACCATATGATCCAGCAATCCCACTCCTGGGCATATATCCGAAGAAAAACTTGGTTTGAAAATATAGATGCACCCCGATGTTCATTGCACTGCTGCTTACAATAGCCAGGACATGGAAGCAACCTAAATGTCCATCAACAGATAAATGGATAAAGAAGATGTGGTTAGTGTTTTTAAACACAACAGCCAAGAAGTTGGCATCCATACTTCTTTTGGACATTAGCACTGCATTTTGTATAAAATGAGGTAAGACACACACTTCGTATTCAGATACAAAATATGATGTAACAGTAGATTTCTTTCATTCTTTCTCCAGTGGCACAGCTCTGCCTCCAAAGCAAAAGGCATTTACGGGAAATGGTGTTTACCTTTCTCTACTCAACTGGCATCTGAGAAAGGAGAAGGACTGCAGGTTTTATCCAACAGTCAGGTCTAACTTTGCTCCGTTCGTTGTAATTCCACGTTGTCACAACAGGAAGCAGGTCAATAAACATGCAATTTGCCCTGAGGACGCTTCCTGTGAAAACTCTTACAGGCTTTGTTCTTCCATGAAGAAAAACAAAACTTCTACATTAATCCCAACCCTGCCATTAGCACAATGACAACAGGAAATCCATATAATTTTGGAAATTTCTAACATTATTTTTAATTTTTTTAAAGTGTGTGGACATTGATATCCCAAGTAGAATATAGCTTTCTAGAGACTGAGTAGCACATTTATGCTTCCACTTTATGGTAATTTGGCAATGAAATAACATTAGCAATTGTTAGCATTGTTGATTATAAAGAGACGTTTCCTCACGTGATTTTACCCAGAAGTCTTGACTCTTTCTATCACCTGTTGTCCCCTACTTCATCCTTCTATTACAGGAAGGGACAAGCATGAAAGAATGATTTCACCCTTCTATCATTTGAAGATTAACAAGTTGTCGCCTACACTTTGCTTTGTCAAATACATATGAGACCAAGGAAAAAACAAACTGAGAAGAAAGAGGCAGGATGGAAAGTGATGCTAATAACAGTTGTAGTAAAGGAAGAGAGAAGAGTTGGAAAAGGAGAAGATACAGCTGGAGTTAGAGGGGCAGCAGTGCTCTGGTGTCAGAGCCCAGTGGAGTATCCTGGTCATCCCGAGGGCAAGCTTACTCCTTATGTGATATCATCCCAAACAGACTTTCCCCATCCTTGCCACACTTGTTAAATTTTATTTATTGAATACCACTGAAATGTAAAAATCAATGAATATATATATTTTTGAAGACTTAAGAAAGCAATACATAGAGCAAAATTTGCTGCCATGAATTGGATGAAAACTTTGCTGGAACCTACAATGAATCGTCCAAAAATGACTCTATTGTGTTTTGATTCCAAAACCATAGATCTGACTGACCTAGACTGACCCAGTTACAGTTTTCCTGGCCATCTCTTCAAATACTACTAGCTGTCTTCTGTTATGGCTATTTCCAAAACTATTGTCTTTCTCATCACCCACACATTTCAATTTTCTTTTCATTCCCAAGTGCCTCTGTGAGGTTGGAGATGGTCAGTTACAAAACTAAGAAGATTCTGGCATTATAAAATGATTATCTCTGATTCTTTGAAAAACAACTACTAACATAAGTCTTTGTCAGCCAGATTTTCAAATTCAAAGACATTTAGTATTCGACTTGTGTTTGCATTCCCAATGTGTTCTCATTTTCCACTGTTCTGCCGCTTGCTTTTCCAGTTCAACATCTATTAGAAGACTTTTTGAATGCAAACATATTCACATGTAAAGTACATCATTTTGACCATCAGATCAAAACCTACCCATAGGCTAGATAATAGAGTCAAACTTGTGAACAAAATTGCTTCTGGCTTCCCTTGTACTTTCAGTAACATAACGCAGTTTATCACTTAATTATCCCCTAATCGCTTCTTGTAAATCATTAATATTGACCCAAACTGTTTGCTGTAGTCCTTAAGGGAAAGGAGCCTTAGGACCTCGCAGTATCTGACCACAGTATCAGCAAGGTAATGGGCTTTCACTCAGTGTCTTCTGAGCAACAGCTGGTTGCTATAATACACTTATTTCTGAATCACTGAAATTGCTTCCAGTGCAAGCCAAGTGTCCACTGGTTCCCACTTCTCATTAAAGACCAAGATGCCATTGAGACAATGGCATGTAACTGCCTGCCCTGTGAGGCTTGTGGAAGTCCAACCCCCAGAGACTTTGCAGTCTGATGATGACACCTGACACCAGGACTTCTGTTTCAGGTGCTCTACAATTTGGATTACTTAAATCCCATGAAAAAGGTCCCTTTTATGGACCAACTACACTTCCTTTGATTCACATATACATTAACACACAAAGTCTATACGTGAGTAAAAGACTTTAATAAACATTCAAGTGGGAGGGGCATTAGACTGCAATAAGAAAAGGCACCCGAAATCTAAACTTAGCCGTCCCTCCTCCAAAGAATCACCAGCACTGTTACCCCTGCTGGCTGCCCCCCTCACCACTGCACCAGCGTGCATGCCCTCGGTCATCTTTACATTCCCTCCTCTTCTCTTCCATCCCTCCCGCTCCCTTATTCTCTACTGGATCATTCCCAAAGCTACTACTTTTTAATATTCTATGGTGAAGCAAAATTAAGCTCTCCAAGTGTCGTTAGACAGTAAATTCTAGGTCCTTGGCTGCACAAACTCTTTGAATAGCCCCTCTACGGAGAGTTTTCAGTAGCAATTTATTCTTCCCTCTACTCCAGAATTTCCTTCACTGTCAATAGCTCTAATGGCTGGGAATCATGTAGAGGAAATGTTAAATAACATGTCAATGTTGTAAAAGATGATACTGGATTTAAAGAATATCTTTTAAATCCTTAAAAAAAATAGAAGTACGCCATCACAAAGTCAAAGGAGAAGTCATAGATGGTGTGATAGTCTTCAGAATAAGTTCATAATAAAGAAATCTGCTGGGGAGGAGAAGGTGTGCCCGGGGTGGCCTTTGCTGTAAGAGGAGGGTCGTGAGAACAAACATTTCTGCAGCATCCACCACGCCAGACACAAACTTACCACTGAGCGTAAGGGGGACCTGAGGTGTCCACAGAAGATCAAACATGTGAGTCTGAGCAAAGCTGGGCTTCAAACAACTCAGGTGTCACTCAAAAGTGGAAGCAATGAGAGGTACGACTTCCTCAGCCAGCAATCCCTCGGTGAGCAGTTGTTGAGTTTCCAGCTCTAAACTAGTACACGTTTCCATCAAACTATTTTATCCAGATGTATCTTGTCATTACACATAAAACATTTGAGGTGGGTTGTAATAAAAAAGAAAATAGCAGAGCCATGGAAATGTAGCTAGATGCAAGCAATATTACCAGAAGTAAACATTATATAGAAATATAGCTTAAAGGATGCCACACAAATAAAATACTGATATTAAATTGCACTAAGCCTCTTGGCTAGACAAGTGTGAGAACTCAATCTGTTATAAAATTTACATTTTGTATTGTTAAAAGATGAAACTAAAACCGAGGCCCCCTAAAACCGTGTTCTTCTGCTGAGTTGACAATTAACCTCTTTATCCAAAACTTTACTTTCTTTATTTTCCTGAACCCGTTCCCCTCAAGACTGAGAAGTCTCAAAGAGAAGGGGGGATGGAACCCGTATACAAGCCCCTGTGTCCCTGCTCTTTGAAGTAAAAGCCTTTTGCTTTAGTCTCCCAGGCCTCCCCTGAGTCTCTAAAGGCTGCTCTAGAGTTAATGTTTAGGAATGTGAAGACGTAGAAACAAAGAATAGCTGTTGGGCTGGGAAACTGGTAACGATTTAGACTATAAACCAGCCCCATGGCAGAATCACTGAACTCCCAGTTCCCCGAAAGATACAGATAAAGGTCCGACACACAGTCCTAGGTTGATTTTGCAGGAAGCAGACCCACCAGATGAAAAGTGCTGAGCACAGGTACATAGACCCTAAGCCGTTTGAAACCAGAAGGTTGATGATGCTTGAAACCTCACCTTGATGCCAAACCAATCCAAGAATCGTGCACGAGCTGATTGCACACCCTGCAGCCCCTCCCTCACATGACCTTTAAAAACCCTCCCTGAAAGCCATCAGGGAGTTTGGGTGTTTTGAGCATAAGCTGCCGGTTCTCTTGCTTGGAGCCCTGCTTGGTATCATCACCAAGAGATGCATGAATGAGTCCTCAGGACAAGATGGAAACTGAAGGGCCCAGGCACTGAAGAGGTTTTGACTTGTGTCAAGAAAATTACAAGAAGAGATGCTCAGTGATGGAGGATCTCCAAGTGCCCATGGGACAGTCCACCTTTAAAACGTGCCACAACCAAGAAAATCAGCCTTAGCTTGAGGACTGTTTAGTAGGGCTTTTCCCTCCCTGACCCCAAACTTGGAACAAGCAAGTATGGGGTAGGAGATGGCAGAACAAAACATGAAAGACTGATTGTGGCCCCTTTTCCTCTTCCAAAGGGAGCCTTTGCTGGCCTGAGATGGGATGGGCCCGGAGGACGAGAGAATTTTGAATTGAATTGGGAATTTTGTCCAATTAACTAAAGAAATGAAGGTCCTTTGAGTACTAAAGAAACAGAAGATCATCTAAAAATTATCTAATAGTAAACAAACTAAACTAACTGCCAACCATTTAGCACAGGGAAGGAAAAGTCCAACACAAACAGCTAGTTTACAGGAGAAGGCAAGAGAAAGATTAAAATTGTTTTAAAATTGCACACTATGAATCATTTTCTCCCAATGTGCATGGTATGTATTCCAGGTGCATACGTTACTAAATCATTAAATGTCTGCATTAGTACTAACGTGAGCATTTCTAAAGCACTAGAACAAGCTACGGAATATATGTAAGGTGAAATACGTGCTCAGTTTGTATGTACAGAGCACAAACGTGCTCATTCTTTTGCTTAATTAGTTTCAGTTCGTACAAAGTAAAGCATATGTCAATGGCAAAAATGCGTTTGGTATTTCACCTTTGCTTTTGTGTTGGTGCATAGAAGCATCTTAATAAAATGATGAAATATCTGACATCCAGGTGTTTATTTTCTTAAGAGTTAGCTCTCTGCCACCTTTAGACTTGCACGGCCTCCAGGGAGATGACAGACAGCTCGAGAACCCTCTGGAGTTGCTGAGAGGTTAGCTCAGTTCAGAGATGGGAAGCGTGAAGGGCACCCTCCTCCAGCACGGGACTGCCCAGAGCTTGGCCACATGCAAAAGTGAGCCAATCAGCCACTTGATGGGTGTCAGAGTGGAACTCAACAAACAATAACTGCTTTTTAATAAGTTTTCATATACATAACTATCTGCCCCATGTCAGATCGTCACAAGGTCTACATTCCTCCGTTATTACAAATCAAGAACTTGGAAGATTATTAAATTAGATGCTTACCATGTAATAAATATTTCTAAAGAGTTAATATAGTTTCATAATCAGAGATTAGCACACTTCCTCTTTTTTTAACCTTTGTCCATATACTGCCCGTTTTGCCTATTTTTGAAATTAAAAATATTGATAACAACCTAGTGTCTCTGTACAAGGAAATAAGAAGTTGGAATCATTCACTTGTGGATTTACATGCAATGTCTAAAAGTCCACAAGTTCTACTAAAGTAAATATGCATCGAACTGTTGATTAAGTACAGTTCAAAACATAGACTGATATGACAACAACTAAACCAAGACTCATTTATACGGAAAGGGAAAACAAAAGGACAGCCACCCGCCCCAAGGTCAGGGTTAACGATGCTGAGAACACGGACAGGCCAACCTCCGTGTCCTCGGCGCATGCTCACAGACGCCGCCCCATGGCCATTGCGCATGCGTCAGGACTCCGCATCCCTGAGCTCCTGGGAAACTCTGTAAACAAATTGGCTTTGCTACACTCGTTCCAAAGTGTTCATTGTCAGCAACTCGCTTACTGCAATACTAGTAAGTAATCCTTAATCATGTTTTACAAAAGAAAATACAGAATTGTGGTCTGCGCATCAGCAGAGGGGACCTGGCAGTATTTGTTAGAAGTCAATATTCAAAACGTAGTTTAATTATTCAAGTTCAGTGTATTGTGTCCAATAATGAGGAGAGAGCGCTGTGGACGCTGTGGATGGCAGTGAATTCCCCTTACAAGGCCTCCCCATTAAGCCTGTTCGTAAGTATCCCAACTAAGGATCCCATAAATGCTGCTGTTATGAGTAAAATCTGTGTTCATTTCTGTCTTCTTAGTGAAATCCTTCTGAATGCACTAGCTTAACACACACATAACTTTGGTGCTCTTGAAGATGTAGTGAGAATCTCCATAGATTCAGGGAAGAAGCACAATTATCAAGGTATGAATTAAAATCATGATATGCAAAGTTTTAAAGATATGCAAAAATTTGCTTTTGAATGAATTATTCCACTGTAATATTTGTTGAACTAATTTAAAGAAATTTAAATTTACATGTAAATTGTTTTGAAAATGACACTGGCTGGCTTACAAACTTAAGTTATCATGTAGAAGTTCAAAAAATAAAAAATAATGATAATTTACATTCCTATCTGTCATACCCAAGTTTTATCCATTTTTCACATCTTAGGTTTTTGTCCGTAAGTACACATAATTTTCTGATATTTTGTTTCTTTCACTTATATCATTACAGATAATTTATTTAACCTGTTCATACATTCAATACACTAGATTACGCTGTGGTAACATTCAAGTCCAAAATGTTAGCAGTTTATAATCAGAAAGGTTTACTTCTCACTCATTCTGTGCCCATGGCGGGTTTCCACAGGCTCCAGAACTTCCTTGGAGAGGTCGGCTGAGGAGGGATCCGGGGGGACTCACACCCAGGTTTAAAGCTTCTAACGGAGGGGAAGCTGCCATCCACGTCCACCCACATCTGCGGGGCTCCGCCCGACTCCACGGTGCAGGGAGACGCAAGTCTACCGCTGGACCGAAAAGGAGAAGGAACATGGTTTTTGAACAGTACTCATGACTGTCTCGTCTATTTCTGGACATTGAATTTGTTTTCAGTCTTTCTACAATTTTAAAGAGTGCTACAATGGATATTCTCAAATACATTTTTCTTGTTGTTATTTCTTCATTGCAAATTCCCAGGAGTGGAATTGCTGGGTCAAGAATACAGATATTGTCATGACCCAATACATGTTACCATTTTGCTTTTCAATATTATAGGAAATAAATGGATCCATTTTATTCCCCAGGAACTACTTGCTATTCATCCCAGTACACCTGTTGTCTTAAATTATAGACAACCCAGTCTTCATGGAGTAAACAAATAATACATTCTAGCCTATGATTTTACAAATATCTCTTTGTTTTGAGATATCATGACTTTACATTGAGAAACTGAAATTATTTTAACTAAGAAAATATTTTGGAGAGTCATAGTAGTTATAAACCTATCATTCTTTTGTTTCATATCAAGTTGCAATTCCCACCTCACATTGTTGATAGAGGAGATTCAGTGCAATCTTTCTGGTTCTATCTATCTATCATACCATATGAAAGATAGAACTAGAAAGTACCATATATGTGTATATGTATTACATGGTACTCTCTTAGGGACAATAAAACAGTACCTAGATTTACCTAGCATTTTTGATAATGACTGAATCACTTAAAAGTTCTCACTTGTATTCAATAACAGACTCTGGCTAATTGAAAGAAATATTTTGAAAGGAAATTGGGTAGCTTACTGAATCACTAGGAAAACTGAGAAGAAAACTGTTTCAAAAACATAGGCAGGGGCTTCCCTGGTGGCGCAGTGGTTGAGAGTCCGCCTGCCGATGCAGGGGACGCGGGTTCGTGCCCCGGTCCGGGAGGGTCCCGCATGCCGCCGAGCGGCTGGGCCCGTGAGCCATGGCCGCTAAGCCAGTGCGTCCGGAGGCTGTGCTCCGCAACGGGAGAGGCCACAGCGGTGAGAGGCCCGCGTACTGCAAAAAAAAAAAAAAAATAGGCAGAATCCCTTATAGCCAAAATCTACCCTTGCAAACAGCCGGACTGAGGTCACTCTGCTGTGCTCACTGCTCCCTCGGTACACCCCTTGGCATACGTGCTTCTGTGGGCAGGTGACGCGGGCTCAGGTACTACCCCAGTCTGGCGACTGCCTTTGGAGACCAGAAGTTGATGCTGCTGCCTCTGTACTCCCTCCCGGCTCCTTTCCTTTGGATCAGACGTTTAGGTGGAGGCATGTGATGGGCCAAGAACAGTTCAAGTGTCCCAAACTGCAAGACAGGGTGTTCAGTGTCTCTGTAGTCAGAGCGGGGACCTGTCCCACCAAGGTTCACAGAGCAAGGTGTTCCCCATACACAGTGAGGGGCTTCAGAAGAGGGAGGCACAGAAGCAAACACTGAACAAGTACCACCACGAATGGAGCGCACATTTACTACAAGCAGAGCACTTAGACATCTTCTACAATTTCCTTTCATATATTCTGCCCCCCACCCCGCGCCCGCCCCCGACCATCAAAGCCTGATTGAGATTGTTCTGTTCACTTCCTCTGCCCTTTAACCTGCGGAATTTAAAAAGCTTTGCTTTGCTTTGTTTTCAGCTTATAAAGAGAGTATTCATTTCACATTTCCTTTGATGAGTCACATCCTTCTGCTTTTAGAGTCTCTGATGCATTCCCTTTCTTGTATTTGTGGTTCTGTCATCCCTTATAAAATCTGTGTCGTATATCCAGAAAGGTAGTGCAAGTCATTCATGATATCCCCTTTCTCTGGCTTAGGGGAAGGAGAACATGTAGGTGGAAATTGCCAATAGGTCAGGAACGAAGGCACATAAAGAAACAGGGCTTTATTCCTCCAATTTGTCTAGTAGAAAAGACCAACAATCCCAATACAAACATAGGTGCTGTATCAAAGAAGTAAGTATAGAGTGTACTGTAGGTACATGAAAACGACAGTGACTAGTCCTACGTAGGAAAAGTTTCAGAGCAGAGATGTTTGATCTGAGGTTTTCTTTTAGCATGAAGTCTATCGTGTAAAGAAAGGATTAAGCGCCTATAGGGAGGTTTTCTACATTGATTTCCTTAAGAAGTTTCCTCTGATATGTACATTTTATAAGAAGAGCATAATTTAATAATGAACCGTCACCTCATTCAAAAATCTCTCTTTAGCACGCTTTATCTAATGCTGAATAATTTTCTAAGCTTCTGGTACAAACTCATCATTGCCCCAAATAATTATTTTTGGAGTAATAGAAGTTTTTAAAAAGAAAAGAGAACATTCAAATTAGAGATTCATATTTCAAACTTTGCCCCCTTTAAAGCCAAATAAACCCAGCTTTAACTTTATGTCCTTTTTATCATTGAAATAATGAGATGTTTACTTTCAATACAAATATCTCACCAAACCACCAAAACAGTTTTGAAAGAGCTCAAAGTAGAGTTTACAAAATTCCCAACTTTTAGAACGAGAAGTGGTCCTCCCTCTGGTCTAAGGCCAGCCAGTTTCTTCACCTGCACCCAGTTCTCCATCCCCTTCCTTCTCATACACTCTCTGACTCATTACCCCTGATAATTACTTTTCAATACAGTTTGGGCTGGGAAACATCAATCTGATCTAACTACCTCATTTTTTAGAGGATGATATTCAAATTGAGAGACATTAAGTGACTCAAATCTACTTAGTTGCAAAGTCAAGTCCAAGGCAAAGATGGTGAAAACTAGGAAATCTATCTCACATTGAGATTAGTTGAAAGTGCAGTGGAATATTTAGTTGGGAGTTTGATTTAGTTAAATATTTCTTTGGCCAGCAAACTTGAACGCAAACGTCTGAAGGCTTCAGGAAGACATTTTCAGCTCAACTGTACAAATAACTAAAAGCTAGTGCCCTAAAACATAGTGATCCCAGTGGGATGAATTGACTTTCATGATGGTGAATTCCTATATATTTGTTGTATTCCTGAGCATAATAAATTATGAGGACTCAAGGTGGCTTGGAAACGGTCTTGGCTTTGGACTAAAGATTCTCCTGGAAGACACTTGGTCAGGTGACCAACCCGTGAGGGAGTCCCATTTCTGCTGCTGCTGGATTCTTCGATCTAGGGAAAATCACTTATTTGTCCTCACCAGATTTTTGTGATGGTCATCGGAGGTTATACATGGAAAACCACAGGGATATTTGTACACCGCTTCACAATTAGTGATTTTCACTGCTATTACTCACCCAACACGTTATCCAATATATTATCATTTTAAA
This sequence comes from Stenella coeruleoalba, assembly GCF_951394435.1. NCBI lineage: Eukaryota > Metazoa > Chordata > Mammalia > Artiodactyla > Delphinidae > Stenella > Stenella coeruleoalba. The sequence goes on along the minus strand of NC_137149.1, from coordinate 148,911,390 downwards.
TAATTGGCACTGAACTTAGAACATTTTGACTGTTTGGGCTGCTCTAAGAAAACAACAGTAACGAGAATAGCAGCAAAAACATCCCTCGTGTTTTGCTTGGAAATGAATTTTTAAGGCACATATTGAGAGATTCTTTTCCAACCGTTGGGAGTCTGTTCAACTCCCATCACTTGTGTCTAAATCAGTGGGTTACCCTGTCAACTAATGACAAGTAATAAGGTGACAGAATGTGTATCGTTACGTTTCATCTCACTGCCTCATTATTTTGAGTTGGTGGAGGTACAGAAGCAAACACAAGTTGGCACTATTACGCACAGTACTCTACTGTGTCAAAGGGGCAGGAACCTCCACCCGTGTATAAATATGATGCTGTCCTTTAGAAATTATAGGAAGAACAGAGTGAGAAGAGGGGTTTCTAACTCTTTAAAATCCAGAAATGTGGAAGAAAGAGAGAGACAGACAGACAGACAGAGAAGGAGAGAGGGAGAAAAGCCTTTGACAAAAGCAGAGAACTTGAAGAGGCCCATTTTCATAATATGAAATGCAGTATTTATTTTTCTCTAGTGGGCAATAAAGGAACACAGCATGTAAGGATTAGCTCAAATTGATTTGAAGGCACGGATCTCTTTATGAAAGAGCTTTCAAAGGAAAAACATGACATGCTCTGGCACTAGGAAGACGGTGCCAGGAAGGATGGTGCCCCCCATTCACGTTCCAAGAAGGAAATATTCATTAGCTCTGAATACCAAGCTGCTTGCAGAACACGTTCCTGCACAAACTTGCCCCTAACACTGCTGAATGTTATTTCCGTTTGGCCTTATATCAGGGCTTGCTTAGAATGTTGTCTTTCAGCTTTATTCCTGATGGATTTTAACTCAGTATAGGAATACGCACAGCGCAGTGAAGCTTGGTAACTTGTCCTTTATGAATCAGACATATAGGAACACTGTAAGCAGGAAAAATTCAACAACTTATCTAACCACAAACTCTATTATATTATGGGAAAATAAAACTCCTATTGATGTAACCAAAAAAAATTTGAAATATTATATTAAAGTTGCATTTTATGAAAGAAGAGGAAAGAAAAACTTATTTTTAGAAAATGCCTACAATAGTTAAAACGTATTCAGATTTCTTGCTTGAAGAAAGAGTGAGAAAAGAAAAACTTTAAATATTCGCTGAGTCAGTCTTACAGAGGAAATATTTATGAATCTCACTATTATAAAATATGATGAAACATCATCTGTACTCTGGCTAAATGATTCATAAATAGTTACTTATTACAGTAAAAATAAATTTCTAAAGAGTCAGAAACATTTGCCACCTTCATGACCACATCTTTCCAAAGTGTTACCTGTGGAAAGACACATACCCCCAAAACCGGGACCTCAGAATTATGCCTCCTGCTTCGTCATACCCAAAGGCATGATTATCTAACACCCTAGGAACCACACGCTGTTTACGTGTTGCCTCTGCTCCCTAGAGAGAGATTTCTGTTCTGGTTCCTCCTATGGTTATTAAAGATAAGAACCAGACGCTATAAGGAAAAGAAAGTGACAGATTTGCATATTGTGGGAAATAGATGAACTGCCTTACAGGAAAATTAAATGAAATGATAAATAATTATTTAACAATAAAATAAAATGGAGTAATATATAGTATGTACGTAACTAAGAGGCAGAAACCCTGGTAGCATTGTAATATTAAATTAAACACATACTTAATATGGTTAGAAATTGTTCCTTTCTCCTAGCCCAGGAAGAGACCCCCAAACACAACATGGACAGCTGGTGTAGGTTCACAGGTGTTAACATCCTCCACCATCAAGTGGCCTCAGGAGTGCTAAGTGCGTCAAGATTCTGAGGGCCTAGAGCCTCACGTGGTCCAGAACGTGCCCTAAAGTCAGCCTCCCAATGTCCTCTCGTTCACTGTGACCCTCACTCCATCCCTCACTGTCCCCCTTCCAACTGGAAACAGCACAAATAGTAGAGCAGTGACAACTGCATCCACTGCAGTTCAGTAACGGATGCACAGAAAAAACACGTGCTGACCACCTCCGACGCGCCAGACTCAGCTGAGTGCATTGCAACCAGCAGCGGAAGAAACGAAGATCTTTGCCCTCGTGGAGTTGACATTCTGGAGGAAGCCTACAGTGAACACAATGTTTCAGTGAGAAAAAGTCATCTAAACAAGGGAGGATGAGAGAGTGAGGTCATGGTTAAACCAGAAGGTTGAGCAGGGTAAATCGGGGCTCAAAGAGCGGGGGGTTTGTGTTGAGGGGCAGAGGGGAAGAGGGTTCAAGAGAGATATTGGATAGGACGCCCTTGGGAAGAATCTGGAAAGAGGAACGATATTTATCACAACAGTCAGCATATTTTGAACAGAAAGGAAATGCGGAAAAAACAGACCTGGGATCCAGGAAAGCACTTTAGGACAAGTGCAGGCAGCTTGGTGATGGGAGCAGGGTGTCATAGGGTCTCAGGTCTCTCTGCGCATCACATGAGAGAGGCATAAGCTGCCCTTTTGCTCCAAACTCCCTTTCCGAGGATGCTTCTATAGCAAATCACCTTGGAAGAGAGAGGTAGGGAGTCTTTCCAGAGCAAACGGCAGGTCTGTGTTAAGCCTTGGGAGATGAGAGAGTGTTTTCTGGGTAGACATGTTCATCTTCCAGTATAAAAGATGAAAGTTCCCCAAGTTCAGGGTCCTCAGCTGTGCTTCAAGCCTGCTCTCTGCAGCATCCCCTGGGACCCCTCCAAGTGCCCCCATGGGGAGTAGGCAGAGGAGGGGTAGAATTGAAGGGTTCCAGACACAGAGCTTCTGGCTGTCTTCTCCCAGTGGGTCCCAGGTCTCTCCACTCCTCCCAGTAATGATGTGTGATAAGACACACTGAGTATCCCCAGCTAGGGAAGCTCACCTGAGCCCTGATATGCAGAGTCTTGTCATGTAGACACTGTTGGCTGTTCACGTGACCAACCTTAGTCCCCAGCCCTTCTAGGGGTCTAGCTGATATGACAAGACCCAGACCCCTATCATAAGTCACATCCTTACACCACTCAGCATGGCTCGAGGCTCCCGGGTAAACAAACATACTTTTTTCAAGTGGTACATGCCCAGAGCTTAGAGATTACCTACAAGGACTTGAGATCAAAAGCCATACCTCTGTGCAAGGTTAAATTCTTCACTACTCGCCCAAAACCAGAGGTCTCACGCGTTCTGCCAACATCCATGCGTTGGTGGCAGGCTACCTTGTTTGCTTCCAATTAGGGCAAAACCTCAGACCTTACGGCTCTTGACAGGAAAATGAAGAGGGTTTTACTGAACAATGTATTGAGAAAGAAAGGTAAGCAGGGGTTACATCACGGATTCCTCTTATGTTTTGCTGAGAGGCTGAATTTTATTCTTTAGCCAACTCAGTTTATATATCTGTAGAGACACCAGTCTACAGCAGAAATATGTTTTTTCTTAAGAATCAGTCAACATCCCATATGTAGAGGCAAAAACTGCAAGTTTTCAGAAAGTGTTTTGGAAATCTAGAGGGTAAAACATTGAAGATGTTGGCAATAAACAGACTGAATTAAAGATCCCGACGCCATCAGCTGGATCAGTCGGTCATGAGGGAAGCCTACCAATGATAGTGGGAAAAGATAGGTCCAGAGGAATAGTAAACAAAGAACAGGTGTCAGAGGCATAAAGGGGAAGATCAGGAATGACAGAAAAATATGATGAGACCCTGGAATGCTAGAGTTTAAAACTTCATGAATTGATCAGAAGAACTAACAGCAATACTCAGGATCTACTATAAGTGTGGGTCGTTAAGACTGACTAGAAACAAAATTTTAGACTGTAAATGCATAGTATAGGTATACCTTCATTTTATTGCACTTTGCAGATATTGCATTGTTCACAAATTGAAGGTTTGTGGCAACCCCGTGTGGAGCCAAGTCTACTTTTCTAACAGCATTTGCTCACTTCATGTCTCTCTGTCACATTTTGGTAATTCTCACAATATTTCAAACCCTCCAGCAGCAAAAAGATTACACCTTGCTAAAAGTTCAGGCGATGGCTAGAACATTTTGGGAATAAAGTATTTTTTTAATTAAGGTATGTACATTTTTTTGGATATAATGCTATTGTGCACTTAATAGTCTATAGTATAGTGTAAATATACGTTTTAATGGAAGTATACTTAACTTACAGTGTTGTGCTAGTCTATGGCGTACACCAAAGGGATTCATTTACACACACACACACACACACACACACACACACACACACACATATATATATTCTTTTCATATTCTTTTCCATTACAGTTTATTACAAGATATTGAATGTAGTTCCTTTTGCTATACAGTAGGTCCTTCTTGTTTATCTCTTTTATATATAGTAGTTTGTATCTGCTAATGCCAAACTCCTAATTCATGCACTGGGAAACCAAAAAAATGTATGTGACTTGCTTTTGTAATATTTGCTTTATTGTGATGGTCTGGAACAAAATTTGCTGTATCTCCGAGGTGTACCTGTAAATTAGGCACTGGGATTAATCATATACAAAGACATTAATGGATGTAAGACACCACGAGAAAGGAAAATAGCATACACTGGAAGCCCAAATCCTAAGTGAATGTGGAGGGTGAAGTCTGTAAATGACAACCTAGAAGGGCTCAAAGTGTCACTTCTGTGGCAAGAACCTCAATGAAGGAGGGGCAACACTTGTTGGATCTCTCGGTGGAGAGTTAGAGGAACACCTGTATTTCCACTTTGTTGTCTGATGATTGAACATCCTGGACTTGAGTGGACTTCCAGGGAAAGTTCTGGAAAGTGGATGAACCCCTGGTCTCAAAATAGAGAAGGAGTGAGTGTGGAGGGTGGTATTGAGTGTTCTCTGCAGAAACCAAAGACAGGAATGCTTGCTCACAGTGAGCCTTGTGGAAAGAGTACAAACATCCATGGTGTGATGGTTAATTTTATGTGTCGACTTGGTGTGGCCATGAGGGTGGCAGTGGGGTGGGTGCCCGGATGTGTGATTAAACATCATTCGGGATGTAATTTTGAGGGTGTCTTTGGATAAGATTAATATTTGAATTGAATTGAAGTGAGGCAGCTTGCCTTCCCGAAGAAGGGTGACCCCCACCGAACCCCCTGAAGGCCTGGATAGCACAGAAGGTTCTGGAAGGAAGAAGTCACTCTCTAAGTGTCTCCAGTGAGACATCTGTCCGGCGTCACCCGCCTTTGGACCTCGTTGTGGCGGCAGGAGCTACGCCCCCAGCTCGCCCAGGGCTCCAGCTCGCCACGTGGATCGGCTCCTTCTAATACATCACACATCAATACATCGTATCTATTTATACATAATATATCCTATTGGTTCTGTTTCTCTGGAGAACCCAGTCCTAATACACATGGGGAGATGCTCTCAATGGACGACGATGGAGGAGACCCTGGGGAAAGCAGCGTGGTGTGGACGTGTGGGGTCGCGCGGCTATGTGGACGCAAGGATGAGACGCATCCTGGGACAGGCTTCCTCACTAGCCTGAGGTCCCAGCTGCAGACGAAGCACTGCTAAGCTATCAGAGTTTAATCTTTGCCAAAGTTTCCAGTGGGATGGTACGAAAACTAATTAGGAGTTGCTGAAAGGCTGAGCGGGTTTCCTACACGCTGTCTCCTGGGAAAACTCTCTGACTCACACACCGTTGTTTGACTTAAGCATCAGCAGTAGAGATTATAGTGGTACCCAGTAAGAAGACAAGATGTCCCCTGTGGTGAATGGGGAGAAATATATTCTTTAAAATGGAATTACTGCTTGTAGCCAGTAGTGATAAGTCATAGAGATGTAACGTACCATGTAACAGATATAGACAGTAATTTTGTCCGATAACTATGTAATGTGCTAAATATCACTGCAACCAGCAATCATATTACAGTATGTACATGTGTCAAAGTAACACACTGTACACATTAAATTTACACAACGTTTTATGTCGTTATTCAATAAAAACCTTCCAAAAATGTAAATGGAATCACTGCAATCAGACACACCCATATAGTTTCATTCAAAAGCCTAAATCGTAGAAGAATTCAGGAACATGATAATATCCACCTGAAATAATGAGAATAAAGAGAGATGACAGATATTAGATGGGGAAACAGACATTCAGATGAGAGACAGTTTTCTTAAGAGGGCCGTTACCAAGGAAACTGACAATGCATCTTTTCAAGTCTTCGTGTTTTCCTTCGATTTCCACTTGTATTTGAGAACTATAATGTGATTCTTTGAATTATGGGATGGTGCCACTCACACACTAAGAGGTGTGACCACCAAGGAGATCTGGGCTTCAACAAAAACAGGTGAACATCAGGCTAACACCAAAGTGACATCGCATAATTTTCAATTAACAAATCGTCTCTGAGGACATGATATTTCTGGTACTTTGAGAGGTTACAGGAAGGCCTCTCAGGGAGTGGAAAGAGCAGAGGGAAGGTTTAAGAGCTAATATTTAATGGCGTTCTTCACCTTTCTTGTGCCATTAACCTCTGGTGTATCCTTTGATCTCCTTATCAGGATAAAGCATAAAAATGCAGAGGAGGATAAAAGAATTCAAGTATATTGAAATACATTTACCAAAATATATTTTTAAAATATTGATGTTCTACTATGCATACTTCCTCAGTAAGGCATTAAATAATAAGATATATGGACGGATCTAATAATCACCATAATTTTAAAGTAGTGTTAAATATAAGAGATATCTTAAGACATCTGCAGCAGCTGTAATGCAATATGAAAATATCTTTGCCTTCTGTCGGTGACAAGATCACAGGTCCTGGTAATACTACTTTTTTAAGCCTCAATTTATGATTAAAGTAAACAATCAATTTCATTTAGACCTTAGGAAAAATACAGAGGTAAATTTTCCATGCAACACATGTGCCCGCTGAATTCTATCCACTGAATTCTATCCCAAGAAGTTAAAAAGAAAACTGACTGAATGTAGCCTTTTCTGTGACAGACATTGTACCATAGGGGATACAAAAATTACTGAGAGCATCTTGGCTTCAGGCATGTTGAAATCTCATAAAGTAACCTAGACCAAAAGGGATCTAAGCAGGAAGGAATAAGACAGCCGTCTTGTAAAATGGCCCAAAGATTCCACTTGGATATATATTCTAGACTCTGGGCTGAGTGAAATTGTCATATATGTGTACCAGGAGCAAGTACTTTATTACAGTATTCTTAGTAAAGTATAAAGTATAAAACTGTAAGTAACCTAACAGCCCATAAATAAATACAAGGAGGTTTTTATAAAGTAGGATTTATTACTAAGATGAAATATTCCAAAGCAGTTACATGTTATAACATTTGCTGTGATAGTGTTCTGGGTATTAATACCAACGGTCGCAGGTACACTACCCATAATGGTCATCAGCATTAGTAGCAATAGCCATGGACTCAGGGGGAAATTGCTACGACATATATCGAACAGGGGACAGGAGAGAGAGGAGAGCAAGGAAGGTATGATTCATTCTTGTAATGAAAAAACCTACAGTCAAAACAATGCTGATTATTTCTTATGGAATACACATAGACATCAGAATGGAGGAACCTTCAGACAGACCTCAGAGATATCCTGGGTTTGGTTCCAGACACAGCGTAAAGCACAAATCAAATACAGCAAAAGTCACAGGAATTGTTTGGGTTCCCAGGACAAATAAAAGTCATATTTATGCCAGTCTCTATGCCATCACGTGTGCAATAGTATTAGGTCTAAAAAAATACCTTAGTATAAAAATACTTTATTGCTAAAAAATGCCAGCCATCATCTGAGCCTTTAGTGAGTGATGATCCTTTTGTGGTGGAGGGTCTTGCCTGGATGGGTGGCTGCTGACTGATCGGAGTGATGGTGGGTGAAGGCTGCAGCAATTTCTTAAATGAAACGCTAAAGTCTGCTACATCAATTGACTTTTCCTTTCACCAACGATTTCTCTGTAGCACGCAATGCTGTTTGGTACCATTTTACCCACAGAAGAACTTTCTTTGAAAATTGGAGTCAGTCCTCTCAAATCTTGCTGCTGCTTTATCAACTAAGTCTATGAAACCTTCTAAATCCTTTGTTGTCATTTTAACAATCTTCACGTCATCTTCGCCAAGACTAGGTCCCATCTCAGGGAAACATTTTCTTTGCTCATCCATAAGAAGTAGCTTCTCATCTGTTTAAGTTTTATCCTGAGATTTCGGCATTTCAGTCCCATCTTCAGGCTCCACTTTGAATTCTAGTTATCTTGCTGTTTCTTGAAGTCTTGAACCCCTCCACCGAAGTCTTGAACCCCTCCAAGTCATCCAGGAGGGCTGGAATCAACTTCTTCCAAACTCCTGTTAATGTTGATATTTTGACCTCTTTCCATGAATCACAAATGTTCTAAAAGGCGTCTAGAATAGTGAATCCTTTCCAGAAGGTTTTCAACTTATTTTGCTCAGATCCATCAGAGGAATCACTATTGACGGCAGCCATAACCTTACAAAAATTTCTTAAGTAATAAGACTTGAAAGTCAAAATTGCTCCTTAAGTCATGAGCTGCAGAATGGATGTTGGGTTAGCAGCCATGAAAACGACATTCATCTCATTGTTCATCTCCATCAGAGCTCTTGGGTGACCAGATGCATTGTCAATGAGCAGTAATATTTTGAAAGGAATCTTCTTTTTCTGAGCAGAATTTCTCAACAGTGGGCTTAAAATATTCAGTAAACCATGTTGTAAACAGATGTGCTGTCATCTGGGCTTTGTTGTGCCATGTATAGAGCACAGACAGAGTAGATTTAGTATAATTTTCAAGGGCCCTAGGATTTTCAGTTGGTAAATAAGCACTGGCTTCAACTGTAAGTCACCAGCTGTTTTAGCCCCTAACAAGAGAGGCAGCCTGTCCTTTTGAAGCTTTAAAGCCAGGTCTTGACTTCTCCTCTTTAGCTATGAAAGTCCTAGGTAGCATCTACTTCCAATATAAGGCTGTTTCAGCGCCACTGAAAATCTGTTGTTTAGTGTAGTCACCTTCATTATTTATCTGAGCTAGATCTTCTAAGTAACTCGCTGCAGCTTCTACATCAGCAGTTGCTGCTTCACTTTTCACTTTTACATTACGGAGGTGGTTTCTTTCCTTAAACCTCATGAACCAACGTCTGCTGGCTTCACACTTTTCTTCTGCAGCTCCCTTACCTTGCTCAGCCTTCACAGAATTGAAGAGAGTTAGGGCCTTGCTCCGGGACTGGGTTTTGGCTTAAGGGAATATTGTATCTGGTTTGATCTTCTATCCAGGTCACTCAAACTTCCTCTGTATCAGCAATAAGGCTGGTTTGCCTTCTTATCATTTGTGTGTTCACCGGAACAGCACTTCTAATTTCCTTGAAAAACTTTTCCTTTGCCTTCACAACTTGGCTGACTGTTTTTGGTGCAAGAGGTCCAGCTTTTGGCCTGCCTTGGCTTTCCACATGCCTTCCTCACTAAGCTTAATCTTTTCTAGATTTTGATCTGAATTGAGAGACATAGGACTCTTCCTTTCACTTGAACATGTAGAGGTTATTAATTGTCCTAATTCCAATATTGTTATGTCTTAGGGAACAGGGAGGCCAGAGGATGGGGGGGGGGGAGATGGGGGAATGGCTGATCTGTGGAGCAGTCAGAACACACGTGACATTTATTGATTAGGTTCACAGTCTTATATGGGAGTGGTTCATGGCGCCCCCCCCCAAAACAATTACAATACTAAGTAAAGATCACTAATCACAGATCACCATAACAAATACAGTAATGATGAAAAAGTTGGAAATACTGTGAGAATTACCGAAAGGTGACATAGACATGAAGTGAGCAAATGCTGTTAGAAGAAAATGGCACTGACAGACTTGCTCGATGCAAGGTGGCCACAAACATTCAATGTAAAAAAATGCAGTATAGGTAAAGTGTAATAAAGTGGAGTGCAATAAATCAAGTTACGTCTGTATATGAACTTAAGGTAGCTGTTGTCCTGTGGAAGGACGGGGCTAAGGATGGCATGGTAAAATAGCCTTTAGCAATATCTGGGAAACAGTACAACTAAATATTGATTTTGGTGATTGTTTATTCTGAAATGTGGGAACATGGATGCCTGTTATAAGAACTGAGAAGTAGATGGAAAAAACAATATCAAAAGTTTGATGATTAAAAAAAATGAAGAAAAAAAAAAGAAACTCTTCCCTACTGACGCTTCTCAACGGTAGGTTTGGCGACTTTCAGGAAAAGAATTCGTAACACAATAGTCCATTTGTACAGGAAACTAGGCTTTTGAGGAACCATAATGCTCCCCCCAGATGTGATTGGTAATGGTGTTTGAATGCTCTGTCTTCACAGAGTAGGAATATGATTGAAAATTTAAAATTTAGATGATAAAGTATAGTAATGTTTAGTTACCACTACAGGCACTGGGTTTTGTAATGATTTACTTCACACTAAACCCTATGAGGTTATGTTGTTGGTCAGGACATTCAGGTCAGATGGGTCCGATGACTTGCCAAAGCTCACACAACAAACAAGAGGATGTGATAAGATGTGACCTCCCACAGACAGGCTCCAGGACGCAGCGCCCTGGGATGTGCAGACGCAACACTGCTGATGCATTCAAAGACAATTGAATGAGTACCTGTTGCCTGCAAGGTAATGAGCTGTCGACTCACAAATAAGTTAGAAATAACTCCAGCCCTCATGGAACGTTTTCATATTTCTCCTGCTTCACTCCTTTTGTTCATGCCCATTGCTATTTCTATGAAAAATTAATAGTTAACTCTTCATAAAGTTGAGGGTATTATTCACTCTCATGTCAGTGCAACAAATACCACTTCAACCTAGTAAATTTGGGTAAATAGCAAAATCAACATTTATTCTTAAAATAGAACTATCTTATTATTTACATGTTCTGAGCTGTTTTCACGCTCCAAACTATTCCTGCCTATTTTCCACCCACTTCTAAAGCTCTCAGGAAACAGTCTTTCAACATCTGAAGGTAACTGGGTTTACATTTTCAAGAGGGAATTTGTAAATTTTTCTGAAGTGTCTTCTACTAAAGTTTCTGGATCACATTAAAAGAAGAAAAGAACATGCTATGGTTAAATAATGTGGGGAAGGAATGTGTTGATGCCTCCTAAACAGGTACCGTCTATTTACTGTAGAATCTCTCATACCGTGTAAGAGGCTAGTGTGTATCGCGTCTCCAAAGAAAGCATATAGGATGCAAAATTTCCGCAAATTATTTGACTTTGGAGCACTTGACTCAATGTTCTACAGGACTAGTTTTCTGAGAAATATATTTGTGGGGGAAAAGGAGCTGGTACAGGCACGTAGAAAGAAAAACGGTGACTTGTAAGAGCAAACATGGGCTGAGTGAGAAGCCCTTCAGCTCGGGCAATCCCAGGACCAGAGTGTTACTGGGATGTTGTGAGTGTGCAGACGGCACACCTGGACTCCAGCAAGGCCTTCCTCAGGACAGCAGGAAATGCGGCTGAAAGACAGTTTCACTACTTGAGAACACACAAGGCTAAATGGATTAATACAAAAATCACGATTTCTGTCTGTTCACTTGCATTCTTTCCTCTCATGGTCCTTCCAACTTTTTAATCCACAGTCTTCATGAGGACATGAACATATTCTCACTAAATCTTCAGGAAAGAAGGGACGGTTGATGGACTAGCTCAGCATTGGGAAAATGTTTTCTATAAATGGCAAGATAGTAAATATTTCATGTTCTGTGGGTCAGAGACTTTGTGAAAAGTACTCAACTTTTCTGAGTTTCTCTTACAGTGTGAAAGCAGCCATAGGCGATGCACAAATACATGAACATGCTTGTGTTTCAATGAAACATTGTTCATGGCAGTGAGCTGGCCTTGGCCCACAGGCCAAAGTCGCTGACCCTTTTATTAGTTATCAAAGATGGAGCAGAAATATTCAACAGTGTAGTACAATTTGTTAGATCTATGAAATTGGGATTTACTAGCTACAGTATTTTGCATTCTCAAGTCCACAACTCAACTTCATAAGTATTACAAGGAAGACACGTGGTTTATGCTTGAGTTGATTAAAAGCTCAGCGTTCCTCCCTTTAACGTACTTTCCGAGAAAGACAGGGCTACACCTCTAGCAGTGCCCAGAGGAACTCCCAATAAAGCTTTGCCTGAGTCAAACCACACTTGGAGTCTTGCATCACATTCTAGAAACTTCCACCTGCAAGCTGACTTGCAGACAGGAGTGTGCCTGGTGAGGTGAGATAACGGATAATGTTTTAAGAGAAATACGTTCAAAAACAGAGGCTATTTAGCCTGGAGAACAGAAGACGTCAGTGACACAGTATAGCTGTCATCAGACAGACTAACAGTTGTTACATGAAAGATGGATCAGACTTCCCCTCAGCTGTTCCCAAAATCACAGGTGTAAAATTAAGGCAAAGTTTAGGTTTAACCCAAGGAAGATTTTTTTTTTTTTAACAAATGTAGCTGCCTCCTACAAATAAACTACAAATAACCCACTTTGGCAGTGACTCTCCCTGTGGAGGAGCCGTGCTGGTAGTGAAGGGCTTTCTCTGACCACTTGTTGAAACATTACGGAGGGATTCAGTTATTAAATAAGCGATGGAGCTCTCAAGTTTCTATTCAACTCTAATATTCTCCGACTTTATAAACTGGTGAAATTTAAGTCACCGATTTTCTTAATTAGTGATCCCAAGCGATCACGCAGGACGCTTTATGGCTGGGCCTGGAGATGCAGGAGGATGTTACTTTTCTTGTAACACGGGCCCAAACTTACCACACTGTTCCACTGAGATCCAAGGAAGCCTGGGGGATGTAGAACATCGGCAGTTAAGAAGTTGAAGGCAACTGGATATTTGTCAACATGAACAAAAATTATTTGTGCTGATTCTTTAATAAACTTTTTGGGGGTTGGGCTGTGCCTCGCAGCCAGGGAATTCCCCCCACTGATTCTTTAAATTAATGGTTTAATTGTTCTTTACTTTCAAGTTTAAATATTATTTTTGGAAAGTGCAAGAGTATCAGAGCATTTGCAAGTCAAAGGTTAAGGAACGAAATTATTTTAGATCTGATTTAATATACAATTCTCATCAAATTTTAAGACACTGTGGATATCTGTGTGTGTGCGTGTGCGTGTAACCACTTCAGATGTCCAGATTTTAAAGCCTTCTTAGTAAAATATCTCTAACATTTCTAACAGCATTTCCTGACAAGTACCTAATCAATCATGACAGTTTTGATCACAGCAATTAAATGATTTGGGAAGAAAAATTAATTTATAGTGAGTATATATCACTTAACTTGATAGTTATCATATATTGTGTGGTTTTATATGTATAAAGTTACATGGTACTTGGATACCCATATATACAGACCACATATTTAAATGGCTAGTTACAATAGATGGCTAATTGTTTTAATGTTGCTAATATGTGACTCCATCCATTCTAAGAATGAAGTAAGTACATATACCCACAAAGAGCAGACCAGCAAAGCAAACTGAAGTGAAAATTAATTTTCACTTCTGGCCAAAATTACCAAAAGGCAAAAACACCAAGAGTTTTATCAGTAAATACACATGATCCCTTCACTACTGGGATTCATTTTAAAAATTACTTATTTCTATTTTGATCACAATCAGATGCCTGGAACAACAATTAAGTAGAAAAACAATAATGATCCAAGTCAGGAAGTAGCATAGATCTTCAGTGTAGTCCCTAGATCGGTGCTTCTCGTAACACCCTTAAAAACCTTTCACGTGAATCCCCAGCCCCAGAGGGACCTGGTGCCCTACTTTACTCGCTTTCCCGCCCGAGCAGGTATTTCCATCCAATAAGTGGGTTCACGTGGTCCTTGCTCCCTGTGTCCCTCCAAGCTGTCACCCGGTGTCTTCTCTCCTCCACGGCCACGTCACTCGGGAGGCATCGGCACCCAAGGCAGCAGTCGTCCCACCACCCACTCTTCCTGGCTCCTCCTTGCGACCCGTCTTCTCTGCTTGTCTTCCGAGACTCCTCTTACTAAGTGCCCATCACTTCCTCACCTGCAGGCCGGAAGTCTTCTCCTAGGTCTTCTCATCCTGTGACTCAGCCTCCACGCCAGTCTCATTTGATTTTTCTCCCCATGCGACTTTGCCTTTTCCTTTTCAGTTGCTCTGTAATTCTAGGGTCGCTCATTCCCAGCCCCGCTGACACGCACCTCTCCAGGCTGAGTTTCTCACTACGCGTCTCTCCCCTCCGTACTCTACCCCTCGCTTCTATCTGTCCTTGTGGGGTCTAGCCCTCGTGTCTGTGGAATGGCTCCCTCCTTCCACCTCCAGGGCAGACGTCCTCGCTCCCAGGCTGGAGCCTGCGGTTAAACAGAAGGTCAGACGTTGTCTGCTGCGCACAAAGTTCACAGGACCAGAGAGGAGGCGGCATTGGCCCTCGCAGCTCGCCCCTCTTCTGACCTCTGGCTCTTTCAAAGATGCCTCTATGTGCTCATTCACCGAGGCACAAGCCTTTGATCATTTATGACATTCGGGGCCATGTCCACATGATTGAAAAGTCCACGGGGCCTTTCAATTCTACTTAAACCACAGTGCTTACTACAAGTCTTCCTAAATTGCTTTCTTACCTGCAGGGCTTTTGCACTAATCCACTGGAAACGCCAATGCGCAATTACTCTTTTTAGTTACCAGGTCTCTTCTTAAGGACACTCACTCGCCTCTTTGAGTGCGTGCAATCACACATTAAAGTCCTCTCCAAGGTGGTCTCTTCTTCCTTTTCTAACTTTATATCCCTCTGATCCCCAGTGAATGTCCAATAACCCAGTTATGCTCAGATACCAACGTGTCCCCGTCATTTTCCTCTCCTGAGACATTACTCAATGCTCCAGCCATGCCCAGGAATCCCCTGTACTTCCTTCTCCCTCCCAGACATCATGTCAACTCTACTTATGCCTAATGACCACCAGTTCCAATTTCACCCCCTTCAATTGTGTCTTTTCTAATCCTCTCAACCATTTTAAAACCCCTGTATAATGGCAGTTAGCCTATTCCGACTTGGATTTCAGGTAAAATGCCCCAACTACATACATTATAAGCTTCTTGAGTGACTATTATTCTATTTGCATCTGTGACGTTAGACAAAAGACCTTGAACACGGTAGTTATTCGGTAAATATTTGTTGAATCTAAAAACCTTTCAAATTTTCACTCGAACTGTGATTTCAAATCTGGAATTTAGAAATATAGAATCTTAAATAGTTTCAGAAACTTGAGATAACAAAACTGATATATTTGGTTAAGCAAGCACTAAAAACTTTCTCAATGAGTCTAAATCATAGGAAAAATGGTTAAGAATCAAAGAAGAAATCTAATGAGCAAAACAAATTGAAAGATTCTATAGAAAAGTAGAAATTTCTAAAAGGCAGAAGACGTGGATTAAAAACAGTTCAGATCTGAGTGAGGAAAACATCTTTTCTTTTTAAATGTTACTGGAAATGTGCTGCTTTTTATAGTCCTTCGATATTACCAAGAGAGAGATTAAGACTTTTAGATACGCGTATGTCCTCATTCTGCTTTGATTTATTTCCTTTTATAGCCTTTAGTAGATTTGATGCCAAGAAAACCTGTGCTGTTTAGGGTCAGGGATTTATTTAGAATCCTAAAAACTTACAACTAACTTTAGATGAATCCCCAGATTAGCATTCACCACTAAGTTTCCAATGACTGGAATAAAAATATCGTGTCTCAGTTCAAAAGTTAGGGAAGTTCCAAAGGGGTGAAAGTTTTTGATAATAATAATGTTGAGGAGCTGATGAGAATAAAGGGGAACAACTAGTGACAGAATGTGGAGATGATTCCTTCAATAAATGTTGGTCTATTTAACCACAGATTTTTGGTTTTCCTTTAAAACATTTGGGCTTGAACAATCCGTCATGGAATGATACATGTTTATGTGATTTGAACACGACTCATATAACTGAATTCGGTCAAGTCACTGCTCAAAAGTGACAGCAACTCAACTGCAATGATGACAGTGTCTAAAAATTTAAGGCACAAATAAATGCTCCAAATAATACTATAGAATCGATTATAAAAAACAATTCTCGAAGCTCTGTAGAAATAACCCCACCAGGTTTGAGATCTTGTACCTATGTACAAATAAAACTTGGGTTTTTCTCAATTACAGATAATAGTATAGCAAAATATATTTGAAAAAATATTAAGAACACAGCAGTCTGTGGAAGCTGACAGATCTCTGGTTCCTACTTGTGTTGGGCAGAGTGTTAAAGCTACCCTACTTTTCTAAAATTCAAGAGAGTTAATAAAACTCAGTAGGATTTAGCCTTTGACTCACCTATTTCTTACCGTAAACTGTTCAAGGTGTTTCACCTCATTTCATACCTTTTAATGCCCCCCCAAAAATTCTCATCTCTTTTCTGATTTTAGAAGGTATTTCAAACAGAATATTATTTAGAATTTTTTTCAAGGCTAATTTTATTTTTCTTGATTTTTAAACTTATGAACATTTTGACTTTTAAACACTCTCCCAGAACCTTCTTTCTCCTACATTGAGAAGCAAAAGCATAGACTGTTTCTTCTCACAGCTTTTTCCCTCTCCTGACACACACAGTGGAGGATTGTCAGAATGTATGTGATGTATAATTAAGGCATGGATTTGGAATCACACTGTCTAAAATATTTATTTATTTTTAAATTGAAGTAGAGTTGATTTACAATGTTGTGCTCGTTTCTGGTGTACAGCAAAGTGTTCAGTTATACTTATGCATATAAATATATATATATATATATATATATATATATATATATATATATCTCCTTTTTTTTACATTCTCTCCCAGAATAGGTTATTACAAGATACTGAGTAGAGTTCCCTGTGCTGTACACTAGGTCCTTGTTGTTTATCTGTTTTATATACAGTAGTGTGTATCAGCTAATCCCAAACTCCTAATCTCACCCACCCCACTCCCACCCCCATGCTAGCCCTGTTGGTAAAAAAAAGATACAAGTGAATTTATTTACAAAACAGAAATAGACTCACTGTCATAGAAAACACACTTATAAGTCACACTTTTTAAAGTCTTCTCTTCAAAAGTACATTTTTTAAAGGTCGCCAACACTTTCTTTGACAGACTGGATAAATCAAAGCAAAAATTTTTATCTAATTGCTGATTCTTATTCCTACTCTATAAAATCCGGTTAATAATCCAGGATTCAGGAACTGTACGAAATATCCTATGTAGAGAAGTGAAGATCAGAACATTCCATACGTAATGATCCAACAAATACTTCTTTCCCGGGGCTGAAATAGCTCGTTTATAAATTGCCTGCTTTTGAAAGACTGGCTGAACCACGAACTTGATCTATCAGTTTTGAAACCTGCCGGGAGGCACAAACACAAAGCAGGGGACCTCAGCACAGGAATGAGGTCTGCATCGCACCTGGCAGGGCGCCTGATGGAAGCTTCAAAGAGGGAAAGGAGCTGTTTGGGGGCTGCAGAGAGCATGAGCTAACTCAATAAAGCCGTTTTTTAAGCTTTTAAAAAAATCTTTCACCGAAGCTCTAAAGACTTCCATGATTCTCTCAGGTGCTGAAGCCTGGGAAAATTTTTAATTGACTTTAATTAAAACCTTGTATGCTCTATGAGCTAAATCGGGGGAGGGGGATAGACAGGAAATTTCCCTTCCTTTCCCTGCCCTTCTTTATCTTCCCTCAATGTGATTTTTCGTGCTGCTATTGTATAGATTTCTTAACAACGATCATCTCTCCCCAGGTAAAATAAAGATATTTGCTGGATCCTCACTGAAAAAGAATCTGGAATTCTTAAAATGAAAAGCTGAATATCAAACAAATGACAAGCAGAAAAAGAAACACGCGAAAGAGAGGGGTTATGGGGATATAGGTATACGTATAGCTGATTCACTTTGCTATACAGCAGCAACTAAGACAACAATGTAAAGCAATTATACTCCAATAAAGATGTTAAAAAAATTCTTCTACAAATCATTAAAGAAATACTTAGAAACAATGGTGATGTATCTTCGGTAAAGTACAAAGGGATGCTTATACTCTTGGCCAGTTAAGCCCATTGAAATTTCTTATACGAGGCGTACTCGGAGACCTTGTCTTCCTCTGCAGCCTGCAATCCAGTACATTGGCCAAGCAGTAAGATGTGTTGCAGACATCCTAAAAATACGCCATTTTATTAAGTAACGCAAGCTGTACTCTCACAAAAATAATAACTGCTAGAATGGCCAAAGTCGTACCAAAAAATCAGACAACACAATATTTATATACCGGAGGCAGAAAAAGAATCAGAAATTGAAAATGTAAGAATAAAGTTCTATATTTTCGACTGATAATTACAAAACCTTGTGGTCATCCAATTTGTGCTACTCAGACAAGCCTGTTACATTTTTCTATTTTCACTGAAACTTTTCCAATGATAGTATACATGTACTTGCTCCTTCATTCAGCCTAGAGCCCCATACAACCTTCTTTCCTTGTAGCCCAGAAGGTCTGATACCCAAATGTCACCAAGTGTCACTGATTAGACCTTACCCTCCAACTGATGTGGTTAACAAGCCCTTTCCATTGTACATGGTTCCACGTTGTTGGTTGACGCTCATCCTACTGTACTTTCATGGTTTTCATCCTAACTCTGATTTCTTCTTCTCTTTACTATAAACAGTCCCAAGGTTCTGATTTTTTTTGTTGGTTTGCTTGCTGTGCCCTATTTCCTTGGCAACCTCCATACTATCTTCTTATCAATCTAAATGCCATTCTCCTTTAGGAGCCAATGGTCTCAAGTTTCAACCAAGTGTATCTGTGCTGTAGACCACCATACTGATCTTCTCTTCATCTCTTTCTTGAGCTTAACCTTTGCTTTTATAACTGCGTGCTAGAGAGATCTCCCTGGATGTTTTGGGAGCAAATCAAACTTATCACGTCTGAAAGCCTATCTCAAAGGATATCCTCTTAACTAGAAATTCCTTCCCATTTGTCATGTCTGTAATTGTCATCAGTATCCTGTCAAGCCTCAAGGCTCTGCCTTGTGCTCCCTCCATGCCCTTCCTTGTTCATGCTGTTTCTTGATTCTCCCCGTCAGAAGTAAGCCACTGAATTCCTAAGAATTGTTTAAAGTATTTTCGTGACCCTTATCAAGTTTTGATTTACTATGTTATTGGATTCCATCTGACCTTGTCTTACTGTGCTAAATACTCTTGAAATCCAGTATCACATCTGCCTCACATAGAGCTTCCCTCACTACAAAGTGTCCAGATTATGTTCGTTTTCTGAGTAAATGAATCTGATCATTGTTATTTCAGTTTACTCAGAAAGCCACTCACGGAAGGCACAATTAATTTTGAGCCCATCTACATATACAGCCTTTTCTAAATTATTTACGACTCTCATGACCCCGCAGTAGGAGGTAGCAACGGGGAAGTGCAGTCTTCACATTCCGCAAGGTTCACTCTGGGGCACATGCCAGGTAAGAGGGAGAATGTTTAATGATAACAAGTTTGCTGACCCAGGTTGAGGCTATGAATCAGTACTGTTGGCCACGTAATTGATTTTAAAGACAAGGCCCTGGGGATATTAATCCGTGCTGATTCCTCTGATTGATGAACACTCATATTTCAACACAACCCCTACCCGTCAGGATTCTTCACATCTGATCTTTGGCTCTTTCTTCTGTGCATTTTACCTGGTGAGGATGACATACTCTTTGTCTGAAAGGCAAATAAACAGCTAAGTCAAGGTCTTTATGAAAGGGATTAAGAACATAATTATATGGCAGGATGAGGGTGAAAGGATAGAGTCCTTCATCTAATTGTGTGTGAAAAAGGTACAAAGGCTCAACTAGGAATTCAAGGAAGAGTGAAGTCTTGATAGAACTGACATTACTTGAAGGAGCAGTGATTTACCTAAGTTGAAAAGGCAGGTGTGAGTTCACAAAGCCCTTCACAACAGCAGAAGTCTGTGGCCATGTGCTGAACCTGGGAAATAACATCTTAGTAAAACAAACATCATTCATTATTTTCAGATTGTAAATTACCTCCATTGAACATTTTTTAATCGAGAGTGTCTTACTGCTCCCCAGTTATTTTCTGAATATTAGAGCCACTAGTGTAAAGGATGGTGTATTCACACTATGAAGTATTAACTTCGATCTCCATAAGCAGTAAACATGTGTCTCTTTCTGTGTGTGTATGCGATGTCCTTAAATACAGCGTGATAGCAGATGTGACATTTAGAGGAAGGCAAAATGGCTGAAACACTGTTTCCATGGCAACAGTTTATAAAGAAGGGTACAGAAACTTAATAAGTTAAGACAATTTTAAATTCAGACAAGGCATATTTGACTTTTAGTAGCTAAATAATCAAAAAGAATTCTCTCTGTGTATTCTTTGAAATAAATAAGGGAAAGCTTGCTGCCAATGTCACATTTAGTGACCTATCTCAGAAATGTCATAATTCACACCTAGAAACATTGAAGTAAAATGCTTTTGCCTTTGCCTCCTTCTCACCAGAGGGTCTGCAGCACGATAATTTTATCTTCACTGGGCGTAGACATTTTCATTGTTCATTTGGATTTCAAATTTCATGTACATTCTTAATTTATAATCTTAAAACACAAACTAATATTTAGTTCAATGCCTGCACCAGACATTGAATTAGACAATGATGAAGATACAGAGATGATTGCTTCCAGTGTAGTAAGGAAGACAAGATAAAGACCGCAAATAATATAGTACAACTCCAAAGGCATCAAGGAATGCGAGAACGTTCCAAGCAAGGTGCACGATGAAAGAAATTCCTTTGGGCTGATGATCAAATCAGGTTTCAGGGGGCAGTTGCAGTTAATCTGGACCTTAACAAATGTGATGGTTACGACAGGCAGAGACGCAGGTAATTATCTTTTGAGGACAGTCTTGCAGTAAAGACAAAAAACCAAAACAAAGAAAGGCATGGTACATTTGAAAAAATTGGTCAGTTGGGAGTAAACAATAAAAAGAAATATGAATGAGGGCTAAGCCTGGAAAAATGTAGACATTTAATAAATCTTGGTTAAATGGAATTTAAATTACATTGAATCTAATTGAACAAATTGAAATGAATTAATAGATAGGCCTTTTCACGGAGGCTTTGAAAATCAAACTGTAGATTTTACAATGTTTTCGGCTGGAAGGTAATTTACTCATTTAATACATATTTATTAAGTGCCGAACACAAATAGAGCATTTCAGGAGTTTCTAGGAATTCACGGATAAACAGGACAGTTTTGGCGGGTACTGTAGAACTGCTTGACACGATTTTAAAGGATCAGTGAGGCTTAGGCAGACAAAGAGAGGAAGAAATAGAATTCCAGGAAGAGGCGACTTGTGGCCTAAAGACACAGAGGCGTAGTATGTTAGGGTAGTTCTGGTTTTCCCCAGACTTTCCCAACTTTAGCACTGAAAATTCTGAGTTCTGGGAATCCCCTCCATCCTGGACAAATTGGGACAGTTTGTTGGGAGGGGGTGGACGAGAGGAAGACTGTAAGTTTTATAAGACAGAATAGAAAGTTAAGTCAGGGAGTGGCAGAAAATGATACCGAAACTAGGCCCATGCTGGCTCGTAGAGAGTTTAGATTCAAGGCTAAAATCCAGGACTTTATCCCAAGAAACCATTGTGATGAGTTCTAGACAGAGAAAGGGCATTTCTGTAACTACTCATGAGATAAAACATCCAGCAGCAGGAAGGTTATTGACACACACCTCCCACAAGAAATAATGAGGGCTGTGCAGGTTGACGGTAGAAAGCACAGAACGGAGAAACAAGCAGGGAATAAAATACCCAGAATTCAGTGGTTGTGATAGAGATGGAGGATGATGCTGCTCGTTCGTTTATTTATTCAAAAATATTCACTTAGTGCCCGCTGATGATAAAAACTCTTCTCAGAGGTAAAGATACAGCAAGGAAGGAAACAAATATGTAGCTTACGTTCCACTGGGGATGCTGTCACATGACGTGGAGAATGCAAGGGAAGAAACTGGTTGTTGGATAAGATAATGAGCTCATTTTGGTGCATTGGTTATCACACCTGCAGAGTGGCAGGAAAAGAAATTCTACATTAGTCCCTCATACTTCCTATAGATCAGCCTTACTACAATAAGTAAGATAAATTTCATGGAATAACTTCAGGAAAGAAATAGAGAAAAGTAGAGCTCTGTTCATGAACTCTGAGGCCATGACCTACAGAGATTTGATAGGAAAGTAAAAGAGAGGCTAAAAAGGGGAGACACCACAGAGGCTGTTTGGACCCGGTGACTTCTTGGCGACCATGTGATGGAGGTAGTGGTGACGGAGCTTTGGAGATGAGGAGACAGACTCTTGACACTTGGATTTTAGACATTCTCGGGGTCATCCATGGATGCGCTGATGCAAATGTCCAGCAGAGAAACTAAAATGTCAAGTTGGACATCCAGGAAGCGTTAGCCTGTTGTCTACAAGGTGACCTTACAGATATGCCCAAATCCATCAGCGTGAACCCCAGCCATTGCTGGAAAGAGAACGGAGAGAAAGAAGAAGAGAAATGAGGAAACTTAGGGGTGGTCCAAGAAGCCGTAGTAGAAGGGGGAAATCTGTGGATAAAACATAAAATGAAAGGTAAGTTAGAAAAGGAAATGTTTTCAACGCCATGGAAGCCATAGGGAGCATTGCAGTGTGAATTGAATGATATTACTGTGTATCACTTATGACACTAAGGATTACATGTTTAATAGGAGTACTTATTTTACTTAGAATCATAAATTAACTTCTCTCTGTCCTTCCTTTCTTATATCTGCTTAATCACCAAATATTTAAATGCACCTTTGAAATAGAGTAAATTTCATCAAATAGGATTGGATACATGCATTCTAATACAAATAGCTTGTGAACTTAAATTTTATTTAAAAATGGTTTAAATACTCTACGTTTTCTAAAACAAAGAAATTCTAACATTCTCATCAGAAAATACAGAAGACATGATTTTTCATAAATAGAGCTTATAAATACGAATTTTCAACTAGATTAAACATTGTCATACTCTTAAAACAATGGGTGACTGGGTGACTGAGTGTTTCATCAAAACTAATTGTAAACATGAGTTTACATTAAAAATATTTGGCAGAAATGCCAAAACCGAGTTTTTTTAATTACAAGATTGGATACCTTGCTTTTCAAAACTTATAAATATGCTTTTCCACTAAACCAGTGTAATTCAATTAAAGGGAAGCATTTCTTTGGGGAAAAAAAAAGTTGGAGAATATGAATTTCTATAAAAACTCGGTTTTAAATGTGACTTTCCATCCATACTAGCTTAAAAATGACGCTATTCTTAAAACCTTATCGACTGTAAAGTTCACATCAAAATGAACTTACCAACATGACGGTTCCTCCAAAATAGTTTAAAACACAATAGCTTCAATCAGATTGGCAACATTCTTCTAACTGATCTCTCTTTCCAATTTATAGGCCACATGTCGCTCCAACCTCTAAAACTAGGGCCTGGGAGGAGGGATAGCAGCTATTTCATGGGGATGGAGTTTCTGGTTGGGATGATGGAAAAGTTCTGGGGATGATGGTGGTGATGATTACACAACATTGTCAATGGACTTCATGCCACTGAACTGTATACTTACAAATGGTCAAAAGGGTAAATAATAATAATAGTAATAAAGAAAATTGAAAAAGTAGAGACTCAAGTTCTACAGGAATATTAACAAAGTCTGGTACTTCTTCCTCTTCCTGATCCCAGAAGACTTTGCTTCGGCGGCACCGAGCTGTCTGTGGCCTCTCTCACCTCACAGCCCTTCTTGCCTCCACACCTAAGTACTTGCTCTCCGTCTTCTTGGAGACACACACACACACACACACACACACACACACACACCCTCGTCTCCCCGCCTCTACCTGTCTGCCTGTCACAACTGTGGTGGCGTTTTCCTGGTCTCGCTCCTTCCCGGGTGGAGGTGGGTTTCCCTGCTGTGGTCACACAACCCTCTGGCCAAAGGTACCTCTGAATACACTCCATTGTTACAAAATCACTGATTTATGTGTCTATCTTGCTGTAGACGGGGGACGCAGACTGTATTTTTCTGTCTTGAATACCCCGTGCCTAACATATTGCCTGGTATATGGTAAGTGCTCAATAAATGCTCATTGAATCAATGCACCCAGTGTTTTCCTTTCCTGTTCTGTATTCACTCTCACGTGCTGCTCTGGTGTGTGCACCTCAGTCTGAGGGACTCAAAATGCATTTGCTATATCTGATATCTTCTTCTCCTGACCACTCCTCAGAATTTACTGGTTCAATTTTTCATTGTGATATTCAGATACATGATTTGTGTTTTGCTTTTTGCTTCTCAGACTCATAGAACCTGTGCTCATGACCCATCACTATTCCCTAAAGAAACCAGTGACCATTATAATAGTCCCGTGTTAGCCTTGCTTTTTAGTCTTTTTTATACCTTTAGATGTCTCTGTTGCACTGAACTAGAGGGAAAATAAGCCAGTAAATTTTTAGCATATGTATGAAGTTTCCTTTTATGTGTTTATTTATTTAGCTAATAAGTCACTTATTCATTTATTCCACAAACCCAAGCATCTACTACGAACCAAGTGCTACTGTCATCAAGGAAGAATGAGATACGGCAGCAAACACAACCCAGCTCCTGCTGTGACAGTGTTTACGCTGCAGTGAGCAGACAGGAAAGAATCAGACCAAAATGCATTTATAAGATGTAGCGTGATGAGCCATGCTAAGAAGAAAAGTAGAAGAGCGTAAAGGGAAAATGAAACGTAGAGGGAAGACGCCTCAGCTTTCTTAAGGGTGTTCAGTGAAGCTGACGTTTGCACAGGGCTGAGCAGGTGAGGAGATGAGGTGTGTGCAGACCTAGACAGAGGGGCCCAGAGAAAACCAAAGACCTGCAGGGGGCAGGGGCCTGGGACATCTAAGAAACAGCGTGAAAAACGGGGATGGAGGAAGCAAGGGGAGAGCAGAGGATGATGAGAACAGAGGGCTATCGACGACGGAAGAGGCAATGCTGGGGTCCCACTGGACCCCAGGGCCCACAGTAAGAACTTGGACTTGACTCTGAGTGAGAAAGAACAAATAGTGACATGGTTTGATCTATGTTGTCAAATAACTCCCTGGCTTCAGGTGCCAAATAGAAGCAGGGAAACAAGGGAGAAGGTTTCCATAGCTTAGCTTGGGATGAGGTGGTCGGTACTAGATTCTGCATACACTTCCAGAACCAAAAGAAAAAGAGCTGAAAGGAATTGATGAAGAAGATACGGACTCAGTAGAAAGAGAGGAGCTAGGGATGACCCCAGGGTTCTGTCCTGAGAAAATGGAAGAGTGAATTTGAGAAATTATGGAAGGAAACGATTTGTAGGAAATGTTTAAATGTTGGAAATGTTAAGTTTGCAAAAGCTACTAACACCCGAGGAAGAATGTTACAGACAGAGGTGAATGTGAGAAGCTTCCCCTCATCCCCCTATTTTCTTCCCAGAATTCGTCTCACGTGCCCTACTCCAGAATTATCCATATGCCATTGATGGAGCTAAGGATGGTTCAATCGAAACCTTATTTGGATGAGTATTATAAGAATATTTTATACAAAACTGTGTTTAGAAATAAAATGATATGGTCTCTTCTAACTGAGGGAGGCATTTTCTATCAGACATTGGTTGCTTACGTTTTAGAGCCAGTGCTTTTCTGAGAGCCAAAATATCTACTAAAGCATCTTTAGGAGCTGGAAAGGCAGATGAATCCCCTTCTGAGATACAAGAATTTATGCCGTGTTCCGGAGGGCCAGTTGGAAGATTGACATGCTTTGCATGTCAACAAGGATTACGGTCATTTCATTCAGAACTTATACTAGGACTAGTTCTGTGGGCCGCCCTCACAGGGAGAACCCTTAATGCCACACACCTACTGCGCAGATGGTGGACACTTTCTGGAAATTCAGATAGGACCAGGCCCCGGGCTTACTGCCCAATCCCCTTGTCCAGGCGAAGAGAGTATTTTGTAGAAACTGCTCACAAGGGCTGTGACTTCTGTGCCTGTGTTTCCCAAGCTTCTCTTTCTCAGTGTGCCTTTGTTTTAACTGGAGAACATTTTGGACTTGAGCGACCCATCTTCTTACAGCCACGCACTGATGGGGTCAGTCTTCCACCTGTAGCCTTGCTGTTGGCTGTTACATCACAGGCTGCAAGTTCCAAGGCACCAGGCCCCTGAAGCTTTCTTTCTTCCACATTCTGTGTTTACAACTGTTCCCCATCCACTTGACACAGTGCAGTTATGCTGTTCTCATGGCTTCATTCATGTTTCTCATGTGAATGGCCTGGTTTCAATAAAACAGGGTAGTCTACACAAGGCCCCTCACCAGACCAGCTTGCTATTGAATTATCATGGCAGTCATCAGAATGGCAACACGTCTGAAGGCCAGAGGAAATCGACAGGAATTTGACAGCAAAAAAAGAAAAAAAGGGCATGCTCTGTCTCTTCTAGTTTTCTTTCACTTGAAAACAAAG
Organism: Stenella coeruleoalba; assembly: GCF_951394435.1. Classification (NCBI taxonomy): domain Eukaryota; kingdom Metazoa; phylum Chordata; class Mammalia; order Artiodactyla; family Delphinidae; genus Stenella; species Stenella coeruleoalba. The sequence goes on along the minus strand of NC_137149.1, from coordinate 148,884,783 downwards.
AAAAGGAGGTTATGACTTGATGGTCTCCACGGGTCCCCAGCAACATCTGAATCACTCCCTGGAGAGTCACAGGCTCCTATTTGAGAAGCATTGCGTGTCATGGGTTGATTTGGGTCCCCCCGCAAAGATATGTTGACGTCCTGACCCCCCATACCTGTGAACGTGACTTCATTGGGAATTAGGGTCTTTGCATACGTAATCAAGTTAAGATAAGGTCATACTGGATCAGAGTGGGCCATAAATTTCACAACTGGTGTCTTGTAGAAAGGCCTGTAGAAATGGCGCCGACATTGCAGTGGGTCAGCTACAGTCCCAGGAGGTCCAACCATCACAGGCAACACCCAGAATCCAGGAGAGACGTGGGAACAGTTCCTCCCTGATGGCCACAAGGAGGCCCGGCCTTGCCGGCGCCTGGACTTCCGCCTCCAGAGAGCTGACAGTAAACTTCTGTTGTTTGAAACCCGCTAGTTTGTGGTCCTTTGTTACAGCAGCCCCACAAGACTAAATACAGAAGGGAAAACGCTCTGTCTTTTCTGCTTTCTCTTCACTTGGAAACAAAGAAAAGGAGATTATCGCTTGCTCCTTTCTGTGGCTCCATTGCAACAAGGGTCCACTCCCTGGAGAGTTACAGACTCCTGTCTGAGAGACAGCCGGTGTGTACACGTCCTCACCTGACTGAACTGAAGGCCATCAGCCACTTGGACATGGCTGTCTCTTTGAGGGTGCCTTGCTTCTCAGGCCTTCATGCTTTTGTGAATGAATTTACCACTCACAGGGCTGCAGCCTTTCTTCACCACTCTTCTCCATCCTTCTTGCTGAAGGACCACCCCGGATGTTGTCTACTCTGAGACATCTTTCCTTCTTCCAGCTTCCTCTCCTCCACACACACCTGTTCTTTATATTGGGTGACCCACCCCAGGGCTTCAGTTCTACACGTTATATATTGACTAAGATGGTCCGAGGCTGCCTCACACACACACACACACACACACACACACACCCACACACACCCATCTCCTACAAAGAGCTCCGAGTACTTTGGGGTCAAATTCTGGACCATGTGGCCATCATGGGCTTTTTTTTTTTAAACCTAGTCATATAATTAGGCCAGAAGTGAACAGAGGGCCCAAGGGCAGCAGAAGTGTGGCTTTTGCAAGGGTCTTTGATGTCCCCAGTGTAAGCTATTGGGGGTGGGTTGGCAGTGGGGTGGAGGCCGCCGGTTCCAAGTCCAATGCCAGGAGATGCGTTTGACAGTTAAATGGCAGTTGGCAAGGCCATTGTCTTCCATCCACATCCAAGTTCCCCTCTGAAATCCCGTGCATGTCTCATTTGTAGCTCTCTCCCTGCTCCACCACTGACTTACTTGTCACTCTTTCCAGAAAACTATTAGCTCTGTGAGAAAGCGATCTCAATGATTCTGACTATATCAACCTTTCTAGTAAGTTCTCCATAAATGACTAGTAACTGTACCATAACTAATGCAAAAACATCAGGACAAACTTGAACTTTCAAGTACATCTGCCTGTGTTGACAAGCTTTTCAGAATAGGAAAAGCACTGATTGAAAGCGAAGAACATCCCTGTTCGTCAAGCATCTCGATGTACCGGCTCACACCAGAATCAAAGGTCTCTCTTTCCCAACCGACCAGACCCAGGAACTCCGAATCCCAGTGGACTCTCCCCCTCACACCTGGCCCTTTCCCCCGAGAGCACAGCCTCGGCCCGAGTCGGGCACTACTACAGCCCAGCTGAGTTTCCATTATCTGCCTCTCCCCGGTCTTCCCGCCTCAGCTGTAACCCACTACAGTTCATTTCTTCAGTCTGCTTCCAGAATATTCTAAAACACAAGTCTGATCATTTCACATAGAACCTTCCAAGGCCCATCCTCTTGGTTGTAGGATGTAATCCGAATCCTCTGACGTTGCACACAAGGCCCTTCACGGTCTGACTCTTGCGCCCTTGGTGTGGTGTCCTGTCCTCACCTTCCTTCCCCTGCCCTTCTTGCTCCAGCTGAATTCTTTCCTCCAGTTCCCCAAACCTGCCACATCCTCTCAACTCTGGGACCCCGGGCGTGCTATGTCCTTGGCCTGGAACCCTCCCACCACAAACCCCATTGCCCTTAAAACACACTACACCTCCTGACCCTTTCTTCAAATATAGGCTCAGAAACTACCCTCGAGTATTTCAGTGACTCCTCTCTTGATTCCTAAAGTCAGGTTGGCTTTTGCTCTGGTGTGACCCTGTTCCCCCTTTATTGGCATCGTGATACTTGGCTGTATCACTCACCCACTATGCTGTAAACCCGTAACTGCCAGGACTCCCTATAGCATCCGACAATGTTGCCCGCAGCATCTAGTGCCCAGCGGAGGCCCGGAGCAGGCACTCATGAAATCATTTTTAATTGAATGAGGTACTTCACAGGGATTTATTTCTATAGAAAGCAAGGTAGGTTTATACATCGTGGTACAGGACAGATGATAAGTAGACACCTGTTAAGAATTTGGAATTTTTTGCTTATGAAACAGGAAGCAAAGTAACATTTCTGTGTGTGAGTTTGCCCCCAAGAGAGAAGTAGAAGAGAGGGAACCTGAAGAAGGGTGTGTCTTAGCTACTCTGAAAGTCTAATCCAGCTTCATGCTTATTTGCCTTAGTCTGTGGTCTAGGAAATGGATTGAGTCTAAAGGGGGACGTTGCAGTGCCTCAAAGTGTAGATACGAACCCAAGTAAAGAAAAGACAGAATTGCTTCTATGAGTATAGGAAGGTCCATTGTCTTCCTCTATCTGACTTACTTCATCCAGTATGATAATCTCTAGGTCCACCCATGTCACTGCAAATGGCATTATTTCAAATATTATATGATATCGCTTATGTGTGGAATCTAAAAAAAAGGCTACAAATTAACTTATCTACACAAAGGAAATAGAGTTACAGATGTAGAAAATAAATTTATGGTTACCAGGGGGTAAGGGGGGAGGGATAAATTGGGAGATTGGGATTGATACATACACACTACTGTATATAAAATAGATAATTAATAAGGCCCTACTGTAGAGCACAGGGAACTCTACTCAGTGCTCTGTAATGACCTATATGGAAAAAAGATCTAAAAAAGAGTGGATATATGTATATGTATAACTGATTCACTTTGCTGTACACCTGAAACTAACACAACATTGGAAATCAACTATACCCACCCCCCAATTTTTTTTAACTATAAGAAATAGAGCAAACAAAAAGCAATGTTTAAATGGAATCCATACCTACGAAATTAAAATGACTTTTAAGAACAGAAAGTGGCCCATTTTCAAGGTTACCTTTGTCCAAACACAACAGTTTAGTGATTAATTGAGGAATAAGCTTGACTCTGCCGTGTTCTGGAACTAGGTGGCAAAGCATTCACAAGAGAGCTTTATCTGAAGATTTCAATTACCCTACTGTTCCCACAGTCTACGCCATTGTATTCCAAAGTCTTATTCAACTCTCATGGAACTGCAGTAATAGCACCTAATCTCGTAGAGAGACTTTATACATAAATAATCTCATTGGTGCTACTAATTAGGCTGTGGACAGGAAGGGTAAGTATTAATATCGATCTTCATTTTTTGAGTTTGAGACCTAAGATGATATGCATGTTATCTTAAGAGCTGAGATTTATTACGTCTCTGTGCTTTGCCTGCATGATCTCATTTAATGATCACAATAATCCAATGAGTCTGTACTATTATTATCCCATTTTGTGGATGAAAACAACTCAGATTTAGAAAAATGAAGTAATATGTCCAAGGTCACTCAGCAGGTAGAAGGAAGAGTTAAAATTCAGACCTAGTCTCACATTCTAACTTGATGCTGTTTTCCACCATTGCTGAGAATTTCCTAGTAGTCTGATTTTGTTGTTTTTGTTTTTCTAATCACCTCATTCATGCTCCACCACGCAACTCAAAATAGATGTAATCTTTTGCATAATTGTTCACTGAAGTAACTGGCCTCTTTTTCAATGCTCTGTATTAAAAGATGTCACCCCACTTCTATCCCCTTCCTTCTCCGTCGTTCTCCTCTTGTAAGATTTCAAGAAGAAAAACCTATTCATGGATTGCTGGGTCTTTTCTAAGAATAACTGTAGATAAACACAAGGTTTATTTTTATAACCAAGTTACAGTACCAATGTTCATAGTCCTTTTTTTCTTCAAGAACAGTTTTTGTTTGCCATACAGATAGCCATCTTCTCATCCAAGAGGTGGTGCTTGGAGACAAGGATGATTACTTTGTCACTGCAACTAGTAAGATTATCCTCCTTAGACTCTTGAGAATGTGAGGAAATATTGGTCTATCTGCCTAGGAAAGAGCTGAGTTATTAGGATTTTCATTTTCAAAGTTAAATCTGAAACAATTGGTATGCATTTTTATGCTGTCTTATTATTCTCTAAACAAGGTTAATTGTTCTTAAATGTTTTATTGGGACAATTTAGATTAAATAGCGAGAAAAGAATCTCAGTCATTGTATTTTTCGTTTTTTGAGGAACTTGATATTGGTTTTCGCTAGCAGCCAATGATGCACAAGGATTCCAACTTCTTGCCAATGCTTGTCTTTTTAATGATAGCCATCCTGACAGGTGTGAGGTGTTCTCTCACTGTGGTTTTGATTTGCATTTCCCTGATGATGAGTGACGTTGAGCATCTTTTCACAATTCTGTTGTTTTATTTAGATGTCTTCTTTGGAGAACCGTCTATTCAAGTCCTTTGTCCATTTTTGAATTGGGTTATTTCATGTTGTTGTTTATCATCTTTTCATTCATCTTGAAGGACTCGCTTTACCATTTCTTGTAAGGCAGGTCTAGAGCCAATGAACTCTCTGTTTGTGTTTATCTGGGAAAGTCTTTATCTCGTTGTATATTTGAAGACAATCTTCAAGTCTTGATCATATATATATATATATATATATATATATATATATATATATATAGTTAGATCTTCTATGGCAATTTAAAAGAATAAGTTTACCCTTTGGCCATCAACACATCGTTACAATAACCTTTATTTCTCTTCTATTTTTCCAATTTTCCTCAGTTATGGTATATAGTGTTGTTCTATTTCATAACATATTTGCTATTTCAAATCAATTTATTATTGTAGTGGTTATATCCTAATATCCTAATAGGTAAATAAAAACATCACTTGTCTTTATAGAACACTATATCAGATTAAATAAACAACTAAACTTTGCTCTCCCAATTTTAGTTCTCTTATCCTGGCCCATCATTTTTCTAAGTCTTCTTGGACACAACTAAAGAATCGTACCCTATGTTTGAGTAACCTTTAGGATAGGATATTCAGATAAAAATACAGAAGATACTCATGCCAAAAAATATTTGTTGTTTATCTGACATTCAAAATGAACTTGGTGTCTTTTATTTTTATTGCTAAATATGGAAGATCTACTTTGGAAATCTCCTGAGACTTGGCTCATCCCTTGTGAATTAAGTAGCTCAGGCACCAAAAACAACTTAGCTATTTCTTAGTGATGATGTGACATACTCCCATTAGAATGAAATCTGAGGATAAAGTAAGATTTATAATAAAACAGGCACCAGTAGAAATTTGCAATATGCCAGACGCAATGCTTGGCTTTTAACAAGAATTTCAGCACCTAGTCCTTCCAACTACTGTGCTGTAAAGGTAGGAAAATTACAGTTTAGAGAGGTTAATTTGCCCAAAGCTACATCTACCACCAGGATTCTAAACCAGGCTGACATCACCCAAAGCCTGTGGGCTAACTCCCAGTGCTATCCTGGGAGAAAGAAGCGGAAGGTCCCTGTGACAGAATGTGCGGTGACTCGTTTCATGATCTGAGATAAAACACTGTGATAACTGTACAACACGGGCCAAGGTCAATGGAAATATGATATTTATGGTACTTTCCTTCAATCTTCAACTAATGGGCGCTTCTGTGTCAGACACTGTTCTACGTACAGAGCCTGAAATGGTCAACAAGACCTACACGATCCCCACTGTTCTCAATATGCAACAAAATACGTAATATCCTGAGAAACCTCCGCAGCAATTGTGGATCAAACATATAAATAATAAAAATCCCTTCTAACGGGTGAACATGCTTATCATTTCTGAGCTTAGAGCTGTTCAGATGACAAGAAAATGTAAATCCACACATGTCTGAAAAGTTATCACAGAGATAATAATAAAATCAGTTTCCTGGGTATGGCTGTTCGTGAACAGAAAGAGTGGGAAATTTTCCGCTCTTCACATAACAATAGTTTCATAATCTGTGATGGTCTCTTTCATGATCTGAGATAAACAACTATTTAGGGTTTATATACAGATGTAGACAAATCAAAACTTACTGCTCAAATTTATTTGAGAAGCCATGCTAGTAAATTAGAACGTAGGTCTTATTTTTATCACTCAACTAATTCTCACGTTCTGTAATCTAGGAAAGAATTATTTCTAAACATTTTGAATTTTATTGGGCCAGGTATTATTTCTCTTTGCATCTGTAAGTAGGATGGTTAATCATTTATTGTCCAAATTAAGGTACCACTGAGCCTGAAAGGAAGAACCATGAATGATTAAGCCTGGATACCAGCAGAACTGACACATTTGCAGTCTCTTCATCTCCAGCTCAGAAACTTCAAAGAACACCTTGAGGTTTTGCTGTGATTAGTGCTAGTGGCTTTTTCCTTGGTGGGAAAACAAGTGGGTGTGGTACCAACGACCTCATATCAGGATTTGTCCCAGCAGGTTTTTGGTGCCATTGGCCATCATCAGAGCTAAAAATACAGCAAAAGTAAAAATTCTCCCTCGTGGTCATAAACATTTATCCTTCTCCACGGAGACAGAAACAAAATGCATCTGCTGGTTAAAACGAGATGAAGAAGGTGAAAAGCAGTCTTTGAATAGTTAATAATAAAATATGTAAAATTTGTCATCTGTTATTACTAATGGTCTTATTCTTTTTATCTGCAAGTTTATTTGTGCAATGGCTTTAATGCCTGGAAATCCTCAGTAGACATTTTTCCATATTGCCTTAATAGAAGTTTATTACTAGGCTATTTCTCTCTCTTTGTCTTGCTTGAGTTTAATGTTGTCAACTTTATTCCATTTTCCTTGTATTTATATGCAAATAGGTTGTTAGAGAGAAATGGCAATTAACATTATCCTGACTGCCTTGAACACACTGGAACAGTGTGTTGACAATAATGCAGTCTTATGCTTCATTTCTCAGCTCTGTGTTGCCTTCCTTCTACTTTAGTTGGAGTTCTAGAGAAAATTCTCATTTTTCTTATGTATAAACCTGCAATCCTGCACACATATCCTAAAGAAAGAATTCATTTTAAATATCAAAGAACTACCATGTGCAAGAATGCACACAGGCTCTTTACAAATACAGTTGCCCTTTAAAAAAAATGTTGTATTTAATAAAACCTATTCCGTTCTACACATCAAAGTAATAAACCCAAGAGGAAGTGAGAATGATTGCCAGACAAGTTAAAAAAAACTCCGTACCTTTGTTTCTGCTTATTAATAGACTTTTACATTAGGGTATTGGGAGGAATAGGATAAAGCAAAAGCCGTATAAAAAGAGAAGAACACTTTACAGTCAATTCACAGTACGGTAAATTAGGTGGAATGTAACTCTGTAGTTTTTCTTCTAAACACTCACTTTATAACCATTAGCTGTTCCTATACCTAGACACATATAAAGGCCAGAGGGCTTTGCACAGTTTTCCCAACAGTCACTGTGCAAATTTTCCTTAACATTTCAACAAACATATTGGAAATCTGATTCAAAAGGAATATTGATCAGATTGCACTTTGCAAAAAGGCACACATAGGAAAAACAAGCCATGTTTGAATATAATCTGTTCCCAAGACACTAAAAGTGTCTTAGGAACTTAGAAAAACCAATGACAGTTCACAGTATTTCTGCAAGCTGAGTCGACATCATTATTATTGTTACATCAGTGGGAAAATAAAGATGGGATTTTAAGGGGAGCTACAGACCGGTAAAATAAGGTAGAGGATAAAAATATTGTTCAGAGAGCCAGGGACCGAAGCTTGTGCATACACAGCTCTATGCAATATGAAAAATTCTAGTGGAAGTATAAAAAGTATCCAAATAATCCTGCATGCAAAATTACAGGCCACTTAATGATTTTCAGGTTTTTTGCTAAAGCAAAGTGTGTTTCTCCTCCCACACATGAGAAAGATATTAATTCATTTTAAACCTTAAGAAAATGAACCAGACATGTCAAGATCACTGCATTTGAAAATAGGTATAATTTTTCTCTGCAGCATCAAAGGAATTACAGCTTTGAAAATCACTTCTCTGTGACTAACAGCCACAGTGTAAAGAGGGAATGTGAAAATTAAATTGTTCATTTAGTCAGTAGCTGGAGAGCACGAAATTCTGCAGGCAGGAGGCTTCCAGAGGGAAAGGGTGGGTGTAAGGGTCACTATTAGAGCACCCAGCTTGCTTGGTACGCTTTCCTGAAACTGATCTGCTTGAAAGCTGATCTGCCATTATGTTGCAACCCCTAAAGGTATAAAAACTTCCAGGTCATCCAAGAAAGAGAAAACTGAAATACTGGTGTCAGCAAAGTCTGTTTTTTTTTTTTTTCAATTTATTTAAACTACAAAGAAAAAAAAACCCCAAAAGAGTTCACCCATTTCTCCCACCCGACCCCCAACCTCTGGCAAGCAGCAGTCTGTTCTCTGTATCTATGAGCTTGGTATTTATTTGTTTGTTTATAGATTCCACATATAAGCGCAAGATGCAGTATTTTTTTTCCTCTGTCTGACTTATTTCACTTAGCAAATGTTGCTGCAAATAGTGAGATTTCATTCTTTATTATGGCTGCATAATATTCCATTGTGTGTGTGTGTGTGTGTGTGTGTGTGTGTATCACAATTTCTTCATTCACTCATTGAGGGACACAAGTTTGTTCCATATCTTGGCTATTATAACTAACGCTGCAATAAACAAGGAGGTGCATATATCTTTTCAAGTTAGTGTTTTCATTTTCTTCAAATAAATACCCAGAGGTAGAATTGCTGAATTGTGTGGTAGTTCTATTTTTAACTTTTCAAGGAACCTCGATACTCTTGTCCACAGTGGCTGCACCAATTTACATTCCCACCAACGGTGTTGAAGTGTTGCATTTTCTCCATATACTTGCCCGTGGCTGTTATTTCTTGGCTTTTTGATAATAGCCATTCTGACAGGTGTAAGGTGATATCTCATTGTGGTTTTGATTTCCATTTCCCTGATGATTAGTGATGTAGAACATCTTTTCATGCACCTGTTGGCCATCTGTATGTCTTCTTTGGAAAAATGTCTATTCAGATATTCTGCCCATTTTTTAAATAGTTTTTTTTTCAGTTGAGTTCTTTATGTATTTTGGATAATAACCCCTTATCAGATATACAATTTGAAAGTGTTTTCTCCCATTCAGTAGATTTTCTTTTCATTTTGTTAATGCTTTCCTTTGCTGTGTGGAAAGTTTTTAGTTTGATGTTTATTTTTGCTTGTGTTGCTTTTGTTATTGGTGTCAAATATATAAAAAAAATGATCACTAACACCTATGTCAAAGAGCTTACCACCTATATTTTCTTCAAGCAGTATTGTGGTTTCATGTCTTACATTCAAGTCTTTAATCCAATTTGAGTTAATTTTTGTGTACTGTGTAAGACAATTGTCCAGTTTTATTCTTTTGCAAGTGGCTGTCCAATTTTCCCAGTAACATTTACTGAAGAGAGTGCCCTTTCCCCAGTGTATATTCTCACCCCATTTTTCTTAAATTAGTTAACCATGTATGTGTAGGTTCATTTCTGGGCTCTCTGGGTTTTTTTTGTTTTTTTGTTTTTTTGTGTGTGGTACATGGGCCTCTCACTGTTGTGGCCTCTCTCGTTGTGGAGCACAGGCTCCAGACGCACAAGCTCAGCGGCCATGGCTCACGGGCCCAGCCGCTCCATGGCATGTGGGATCTTCCAGGACCGGGGCACGAACCCGTGTCCCCTGCATCGGCAGGCGGACTCTCAACCACTGCGCCACCAGGGAAGCTCTGGGCTCTCTGTTTTATTCCATTGATCTTTGTGTCTTTTACAACAGTACCATACTGTTTTAATTACTATAGCTTTGTAAAATAGTTTGAAATCAGAGAGTGCGATGCTTCCAGCTTTGTTCTTTCTCAAGATTGCTTTGGCTATTTGTGGTATTCTATGGTTCCATACAAATTTTAGGTTTCTTTGTTCTACCTCTGTGAAAAAGGCCATTGGAATTTGATAGGGATTGCATTGAATCTATATTGCTTTTGGTAGTAAATATCACTTCAACAAAAGAAAGGGACCAATGTAAATTTTACAGCTGTTAAGGAAGAGCTTGCCATGTGTTTTTACAATAGATGTTGGTGAGTATGAAATCATTATGATTCTTAGATTTCAATGGATAAATTTATAAAAGAGCTTTAACAGATTTATATTAAAATCTCAATATTTATAATACAGTGGAAAGCATATCTTTTATAAATTTTCGAGGTCAACATAAAAGTGTGCAAAAGAATACATATATTTTCAAAATTCTATGAGGCCGTGCACAAGAAAACTAACTTTTGAAGACCACCTGCTAGAAGCAGTGTCTTGCTTAATATGATCATATACATGATCTGAATAATATGAATTCTGAAAGTAGACTTGGGACTGCATATTAAGTTTTTCCATATCAATTAACATAATGAGGTAATGGCCAGCCTTTCCAGGTGTTCTGTGTTTGGCAGACAAAGGCTGAGAAAATTCAGGAGGCACATATAAAAGCCCAAGCTCCCGATTCACAGAGATGAGGCCTGAACTGGCATCTCTGGTTCTTATGTGTGAAATTTACCAAATACTGTAATTAATGTGTTTCACACCAGAGTAAATTCTCTCCCAAGACATTCAATTTACACACAGAAGATCAATTTCTTCAGCAATCCAATGTTTTAACCTCAAGTCATAAACATGAGAAATGTGTACAGGGTGTCTGCTTTGATGATACAAAGGAATGATGGTACAACAACATAATGAGCTTCCTCAAAAGATTCCTCAGACATTAAAATAAAATCGTTTTTAAAAATACTTAAAATTATCAAAATTGAATTACTAGCTTTGCTTTATATGTCTTACAGCACATAAAAATAAATTATCTGAAAATCTGACATTTTAGGCATAATTCAATTCTTAACATAATTTTTATGTGTAAACAACGTGTGGCAATATCATTAAAAATGTCGTCTTAAATATTTTATAAGTTAACTCCTTAATAGCTTACTCATCTGTCTTCCCACAGCTCATGTTTTCATCTACCCATCCATTCGTTCCAGAGGAAAGGAAATCACAGCTGGATTGTATCACTCCTCTGCTAAAAACATGTTACTAGTTTCTAAGTTCCAGCTCCTTGACTGAGGCCTGAAGAACCTGCATGGTCTGGTTTGCTTCATCTCTTCAACTTCCCCTGTTCCAGGCAGCAGGCTTGCTTTTCTCTCAGCACAGATGAGGAACAGGCCAGAGTGGTGAACACCTTCTGCTACATTAAATGAGTCTCCCCCATCACTGCCGACCCCTGCTTCTCACCCTGCTGGCTCTGGCTCCATCCCCAATTTAAGCTCAAAGCCCCTTCCTAGGAAGGCCCCTCTGAGCATCTCTTCTGTGATGCTATCATTTCCTCTCTCACCCTTACCTCTTTTTATGATTAGACACACATTCAGTTGCATGTTTGTATTTATCTGTGTCTCTTGATGGACCAGATCAGCCTACTTATTATCTCTTGTACACCGAGTCTCAGTGTGGTACCTGAATGTACATGGTAAGTGAAAACCGATGAGTGAGTGGAAGCACCTTGTGAATTACCGAGCACCACAGGCATGGAAATTATCAACCACTAGACTAGATTACACACCTATCATCTTCATGCACACTTAGAAGTATTGTTGTCAGACAACTAACTAAAAGACTGACTACAAAAACAGAACAACCATAATATACAAAAAGTAACCTGTGACAGGTGAGTTTTTCTACATTTCCACTTAATCTTAAAATCATTTAATAATAATTACAGATCAGAAGTTTGTTGGACATACACACTTACCAGAGGAATTCTCAGCAGCCTTTAATACTTTCAATATCACCCACACCAACTAAGTTATGCTTGAAACACTCAAGTATATGTATTACATATATTTCATAGATTACCACCCACAGTCCCAGCCAGATTTGTTTCCTGATTGGTTTCCCTTTCTTCTTTCCAATTCACCTAACTCACTACTGCAGGGTTAACTGTCTTCAAACACTCCATAAAAGGGTTTTCTAATTTCCTTAATGACACTTTTTTCAGTTATGTTTTATTTCCTAGAGCACCAAATTCCAAAATCTCTGCAAGGTTAGTAGTAATGACGTTAGTACTCTTTGGTACTCCCATTTTCCGTATTATGTGTAAATACAGAAAACTTGGCATTTAAAGAAGTATGAACCATTTTAATCTTGAGACATTCTCCAGAGCTAACTCTCTTAAAATTTGGAAATGAGAAAAAGTGAACTAATTTAGAAAGTATTTTTCTGTAACTAAATTTTTAAAAGAAGAAAATGATAGTCGATAAAGCAAAGTGTTTATTACTACAAGAATAAATCTTATTTTTTTCAAAGACTTCCAAACAAGAGGGATACAAATATATCTTGAAACTAATATAATTATTGTGCACGAGAATCCTCTTTCATGCATGATTAAAGGAAAGATGAAGAAAACCAGTAATGCTTTCATTAGAACAAAATTTATTCAATAAAAAGATAGCAAGGGGAGATGACTATTCACAAAACACTTCTTAAAAGTTATCAAAAAAAGAGATAAAATTATTTGATGCATAAATAGTCAAAATAAACTATTTGGACTTGCCTTACAACTATATTCTCTTTATTCCTCTGACCACCATAAGGTCAAAAAGCACCATTTTTAAGTACTTTTCTAAGCTAGAGAAATTTACCAAAAAACTCAACCATAACACTGCTGATATACTCTGCCTTTTAAAGATACATTCCAATAAAACAAATTATCTACAGTTTTTATAATGTTAACCTTTAATTTTCGAGTGAGACAAATTAATATCATTTGCTAATTTGTATTTAAATGATAATATACACTTAATGTTAAATTTCTTATAAATGTATCTTTTGACTTAATGTTTGGAGTATGTTTCTTTATATTAAAAAATTAATATTTAGTATCCCTGTTACATTTGATGTCTTTAATTCTAAGTTTTTAAAAGTGATATTAATTCTAGAATTTTTAATCATATGAAATTGATACAAAATTGCACTTTTTAAAAATAAATTTATTTATTTTCAGCTGTGTTGGGTCTTCGTTGCTGTGCATGGACTTTCTCTAGTTGCAGTGTGCGGGCTTCTCATTGCACTGGCTTCTCTCGTTGCGGAGCACGGGATCTAGGCGTGCAGGCTTCAGTAGTTGTGGCACACGGGCTCAGTAGTTGTGGCTCGCGGGCTCTAGAGTGCAGGCTCAGTAGTGTGGCGCACGGGCTTAGTTGCTCCGCAGCATGTGGGATCTTCACAGACCAGGGCTTGAACCCGTGTCCCCTGCTTTGGCAGGCGGATTCTTAACCACTGCACTGCCAGGGGAGCCCTGTACCATTTTTATAATAGCAAAAGCTTGATACTGAAGATCTGCATCCCAGATTCCTCAGAAAGAATACTTTCTTTCAGCTTCTTCAGGACTGGACTCCTTTTGTTTTTTCTCTCCCCAAAACTTACATGGCTCCTCTAGTTCTGCCCGACCTCCCTCTTCTCTGGGGTTTGGAATTCAGTTTAAACCCACCGTTTATGGTGTGGAAGGGGGCTTCCTGAGGGCAGAGGGTTTTGTCCCTGCTATCCCTGCTGTACCCCCAGCGTTTTGGAACACTCAATAAACATTGGAACAAATAAATGGAATTGACAACAAATTATCTTGCTTATATCCAAAGAATTTCAAGCCTCTTTTGTTAACTTCTCCAAATATATCACAAATTCCTCTTCAGACATGCCAACACTTAAGTTTGGATCTGCGCGCCTGGCCCTTTTTCCTCCGCGCTCTGGTCGTGTCACTTGAGCAACTAGTTCCAGATGAACGGAATTCTGTGGGTCGACGCGCCCTGCTGACCCGCTAAGCTTCGCAAGCGTGAATAGTTGCAAGAGTAGTGCTTTGTTCATGCTTCATATTCTCTAAAGTGGTGGGGTAAATATCAGTGATACTTGCATTTAAAGACGAGTAAAGATATAAACTAGAAATAAACCTGAAGGAATGTATCTCGCCTCCAGAACTTTATGATTGATGTCAGAAGCTTTTACACAACATTAAGCTGAAGTTGGATTTTAACAAAGTATTTTACTTTTGTATCTGCAATTTACAGAACACTCTTTACATGAACACTGTCTTAGGACCACTGACCCTGACTCTCAGCTCTGATGTAAACCCTCCTTTTCCCGGCGGCAGGGACTGTCTGCAGAGGTCAGGGCCAATGCCCACCCTGCCCTTCCCTTCCATTCCCCTCAGCAGCCTGTGATTCCAGCTTTCTCTCGTTATCCCACTTCAAATTGCTCATCCTGCTAATAATGCCTTGCACCTATATCTGTACAGCTTATTTGCACTAATGGCTTTTTCTTCTCAGTTTATGATTTTATGTGTTTAAAGTAGAGAATTAGTGGGTTTCTAAAATTTTGATTTCCTTGCACGAAAAAGATGAAAAAGGTAGCAAACTACAAAAAGAGTTTCCTGTATGTAGAACATTATAAAGTGGGTTTCCTTCAAATTAAAAAAAAATTGCTTTAATAGATAAACATCATTGTTTTACCTCCAGTACTATGTTCCAGCTCTTTCTTTCTGGTCTCTGAAGCCCAGAGCTTCAAAAGAAAAATTGGCTTTGAAGAAAATTAAATTCAATAAGAAAGGTAAAATTTTACCATTACATCATACTTTTACTTTGCACTGTTAGAAAATATGCTATCAAAAAGAACTGAGTTATTGATTTAATTTGTAAGGTGCATAAAGATAATGCACCTTAAAAATTCCTATAGCGGGCTTCCCTGGTGGCGCAGTGGTTGAGAGTCCGCCTGCCGATGCAGGGGATACGGGTTCGTACCCCGGTCCGGGAAGATCCCACATGCCGCGGAGCGGCTGGGCCCGTGAGCAATGGCCGCTGAGCCTGCGCGTCCGGAGCCTGTGCTCCGCAACGGGAGAGGCCGCAACAGTGAGAGGTCCACGTAACACACAAAAAAAAAAAAGAAAGAGAAAAAAATTCCTATAGCATGATCGTGTAATATCCTTTCCCATTTGGGAAAAAAATTGTATGTATGATTTCTTTTCAAGATTTGAAATATTTTCATTCTATACCTGCAAAATATGAAAACTAATTTTGCAAATGTTTGCTTCAAAATCCTCATTCATTGTATATTTAAAAGATAGATCTAAATATATAGACATTTTAGGGACCATGATTTTTCAGGGCAAGAGTTCACACAAGTATTGACTCAATTTCTCCCTCTGTCTCTCTCTCTCTCTCTCTCTCTCTCTCTCTCTCTCTCTCTCTCATCAACGCCAGGGCACATCAGGTTGGACATGGCTGTCATCCAGAGGGATTTGCTCCCAATTATTTTGATCTAATGTTCATTGTCTCTGTGATGACCAAGCAATAGCATGTACTTCATCAAAGACAGGAAATGCATTATTATTTCTTTGATCTCTAAAGGGGAATTCTTGAGTAGGAAGGTGAGAAGATAGCCCTTAAGACTTTTTAACTGCGCTAATCTGAAAATAAGTTAACTACACTTATGTGAAAAGGTAGAAATTCCTAAAAGCACAGCTCCAAGATGGAGGCCCTGATTTTATATTAATCTTTAAATCAAAATGACCCCTCCTCTTTTAAATAGCTCTGTATCTCTGAGTCCCAAACTGGGAATATTTGATTCACTTGGAAGCCTGATCTTATACTTTTAGCTTGAAGATAAAGAAGATGCTGAAACGCAATCCTGTATCTTAAAGAGTTATATATATTGTCAAGTCCTTTCTCCCTGCCTTTTCTCATGGTGTGTTTTACCCCTGACTGAACCAGCATCATCCGTATCTCTTCTCCTTGTCCTTTCCAAGTCCCCTTCAGTTCTAAGCCTCACACTCACTTCTCCGGTCGGCTCACTGGAGGTCTGGTATCCGATTATCTTATTTTCCCTTTCTCAGTATGTGTGTATATGTGTGAGTGAGACAGGACATCTGTGTGTTTCTCCCTCTTTGGAGACACATGAATATTAATGAGAATTAATCTGTTTAATGCTTTCTCCTCCTCTCAACTCAATTTTACCCCTACATAAAATTAGGGATGACTTTTACTCTATACTTCAAGGTGGAGCTCAGAAAACCACAAAAAAATAATTTTATCACAAGGTATTTGACTCCTGCCTTATTCCATACAAAAAAATATTAATTTGAGATAAATACTATGCCTCAACCTAATAGCTAAAGCTATAAAGCTTCTAGAATAAAACCTGGGAGGATATCTTCATGACCTTGGCTTGACACAGATTTCTGAGACAGAACACACAAAAAAATTAACAATAAAAGAAAAATTCAATAAATTGGACCTCATCGAAGTTTAAACTTCTGCACATTAAAAATATCATTAGGAAATTAATAGGCAAGATAGTCTGGTGAAATATTAACAAAAATATATATTTGACAAAGATTAACAAAAGGTTAACATTTCTGGTCTGTAGGAAAATAAGACATTCCTTCGTACCATCTAGAAATAAAATTTAAAAGACTGACACAATATTGGTAAGAGTATGAAGCAACTGTAACCCTCATACACTGCTGGTTGGAGATCTATAAAACCTGACAATTCCATTCACAAATGTAAACTTGCCTGAAGAACTGAAAACTTAGGTCCTCAAAACCTTGCACATATGTTCATAGCATCTCTATTCATAATAGTCCAAAGGAAAAAATAACCCAAATGTTCACTATTGGGAGAGTAATATGATATTAAACAAAATAAGAAAGACAAAAAATAGATTCTATGTTAAAGCAGAAGTTTTATTGGGGGTAACACAGGGGAAAGGAAACGAGTTTGTCCTGAAGCTACTGCCACATGACTTTGTTATTGGCTGGGTATTGCCAAAAATAGTGTGACCTTGGCTCAAAGATTGAGGCAGACCCTGCAGAAGTTTGCAGCAAGAGGCTCTCAGTAAGTACACTGCTGGCACCCAACAAGGAGTCCTTTCTGGGGGGGCATTTACACAGGGCACCTCTATGCTCCACCCTGTGAGGCTTGAATTATGTACATTTCCAAACTAACCTGTGGTACCAGGTGTGATGATGGTGGTTGCCTTTAGGGAACAGAAAGACATTAGCTAGGAGTTAAGAAGGGTTAAGAGAGGTTATATGGGGCTGGCAATGTCCTGTTTCCTAACCTAAGTGCAGGTTACATAGGTACATTTATTTCATCACTTGTCATCAGGCTATACTTTTATGATGTGTAGACTGTTTGTATATATTTTATTTAATTCAAAGGAGAGAAATTTCAGTAATTTCAGGAATGAGAATGCAAACCAGATGACATTTGGGGGAATGAGTGAATGGTGGAAAAATTTAGAATATACGCACACACACACATACATATATATAAAAAGCAAACATACAGAAAACAGCTTCCGTTGTCCTGTGTTGAAAGACAAGAGACTTGTGAAAGTGTAAGTGATACTTATTATTGAAATGTCATATTAGAAGTGAAATGAGCTAAGTTTAATCTAAAATCTAATAAAATGTGTAAATTAATAGACTTTGAAATATAAAAATAGCCTATAAATCTTATCTAAATTCTTGCAATGTACTCGTCTTTCCTGAAGCAAATCTCATTTTTCTTCTCCAAATTTCTACTTTTAAAGTTAATATAAGTGACAAGTTATTAATTAAATGTTAGTGCATAGTAAATATTTGTTGAATTGAATTAAATCCATCAAAAGTAGGCTAACACAAATTTCCTTTGTATTATTATTACACAAATTTCATTTGCATTATTTCTCCTGTCACTGGGAGTCATAATATGTCAAACCTCATGCTTGTCCTTTTGTCAGCACACACGCAATACAGAGGCATTGACAAAGCCACCATATGTGAGGCACTATTCCAGTTCCAAGGGATAAAAAGATAAATACAACACAGCCCTTATCATGAGGAAATAAAACAGCAACCTAAGAAAATGCACTCGTATAATCAACCAAACTACTATATAATGAGGGCTACACTAGCAGTGAAAGAAAGAAGATGTGGAAGCACAGAGAACCAAGGTACAGCATTTCTTTCTTTCATATCAGGGAAAAGTCCCTGCTACTAAAAAAACCAAGAAATTTCCTGTAAAGTGTAAATAAGAGTTCGCCCAGCGAATAGGCAAAGGATGGACATTTCAGGCAGGGAGAAAACATGGTTCAAGGCAGAGGGTGGAAGGTGAGCTCTTGTGTTGCTCTCAGGATTGTTGGAGGCTATAAAGGGGCGAAAGCTGACCCAGGAGGCGGAGGAGGAAAGGCAAGCAGACTGGTGGACAAAAGCTGGAGGGAGTAGTTGGGGAACGGACAAGGGGCTTCAGGATGGATGGAGGGACCCAGGACAGTAATAGAAAAGCAGGCTTTGAGGACAGAAGATGGGGTGCCAGAAAAGGGAAGCCTAGAAAGGCAGAGAAGTCAGAGCAAGAGACAGGGAGACTATTACTCAGACACAGAAAAGAACGAAGTAATGCCATTTGCAGAAACATGGATGGAGATGATCATACTCAGTGAACAAAGTCCGACAGAGAAAGACAACTGCCACATGATAGCACTTATATGTGGAATCTATTAAATGATACACATGCACTTATTTACAAAACAGAAGCAGACTCACAGACATAGAAAACAAAACTTATGGTTACCAAAGGGGAAAAGGGGGGAATAAATTGGGAGATTGGGATTAACATATACACACTACTATATATAAAATAGAGAACCAACAAGGACCTACTGTATAGCACAGGGAACTCTACTCAATATCTTCTAATAACCTATAATGGAAGAGAATCTGAAAAAGAATATATATATGTAAACATTTTTGAATCACTTTGCTGTACACTTGAAACATTGTAAACCAGATATACTTCAATTTAAAAAATGGGAGACGGGACTTCCCTGGTGGTGCAGTGGTTAAGAATCCACCTGCCAATGCAGGGGACACGGGTTCGAGCCCTGGTCTGGGAAGATCCCATGTGCCGTGGAGCAACTAAGCCCATGTGCCACAACTACTGAGTCCGTGTGCCACAACTACTGAAGCCCACGTGCCACAACTACTGAGCCCGTGTGCCACAACTACTGAAGCCCGCGTGCCTAGAGCCCATGCTCTGCAACAAGGGAAGCCACCGCAATGAGAAACCCGTGCACCATAACAAAGAGTAGCCCTTGCTCGCTGCAACTAAAGAAAGCCCGTGTGCAGCAACACTCAATGCAGCCAAAAATAAACAAATAAATTTATTTTTTTAAAAAAAGGGAGAGAGACAAGGAGAGAAAAACACACAGAGAAGTGGAAGGGATTCACCAGTGTGTTAACCCCAAAATCCAGGGAAGAGGAGACTTCAACAAGAAGATAGCCAGCAGGGTGAGAAGTTGTGCAGAGTCGGGCAGGATGAGCACTGAGAGGAACCCTTGGCTCCACAGGTAGGAAGCGGTGCTCACAGATGGGGCAGGGCAGCCAGGACCAGCCAGGATGCAGGGGACCCAGGAGGCCAAGCGGGGGGGGTGGGGTGCAGCCAGGATGCAGGGGACCCAGGAGGCCAAGCAGGGGGGGGAGCCAGGATGCAGGGGACCCAGGAGGCCAAGCAGGGGGGGGAGCCAGGATTCAGGGGACCCAGGAGGCCAAGCAGGGGGATGGGGTGCAGCCAGGATGCAGGGGACCCAGGAGGCCAAGCGGGAGGGCAGCCAGGAGGCCAAGCGGGGGTGGGGGTGCAGCCAGGATGCAGGGGACCCAGGAAGCCAAGCAGGGGGGCAGGCACGATGCAGGGGACCCAGGAGGCCAAGCAGGGGGACAGCCACGATGCAGGGGGCCCAGGAGGCCAAGCGGGGGGGGGGTGCAGCCAGGATGCAGGGGACCCAGGAAGCCAAGCAGGGGGGCAGGCACGATGCAGGGGACCCAGGAGGCCAAGCGGGGGGGCAGCCAGGATGCAGGGGACCCAGGAGGCCAAGCGGGGTGGCCAGACGCCTGCCTGTTGGTTCTAGAACTCTTGTTACTGCACATTTGAGAAAGGGAAGAAACAGATGGGACACTGTTCACAAAGACAAAGAGAAGGGAACTTTTTGTTTTTAAAAACTGGAAAGGCACAAGTACAGCCGAGTAAGAATAAGCTGAGTGGAATTAGCCTATAGAGAAGGAATAATTGAAGATTTCAGAAAGGAGGTAAGAGGACTACTGGAAAGAAATATTCTTTTTTGTTTCCTTTGAACTCGGATGCACGGAAGAAAGAATGAGTGCAAGCATGGGTATATAGAGAAGCAGAGGCACTGATCTCACCAGTGAACTTGACTGAGGACTCTAACGAGCCCACAGCAGAAGAGGCTACACTAACATCCTGTAGACACGGCTCAGACCCTAGAGTCTCTGGAACAAGACGTCCCGTATTAAACCATTTGGTGCCAGAATTTGACTGATGGCTCAACCTGAAATCTTGCCTCAAAAACCCCTACAAAACAGAAGCAGAGTCACAGATGTAGAAAACAAACTTATGGTTACTGGGGGTCGGGGGGTGGGAAGGAGGGGAGGGATAAACTGGGAGGTTGGGATGACATGTACACACTGCTATAAATAAAGTGGATAACTAATAAGGCCCTGCTGTACAGCACAGGGAACTCCACTCAATACTCTGTAATGACCTATATGGGAACAGCATGTGAAAAACAGGGGATATATGTATATGTGTAACTGATTAACTTTGTTGTACAGCAGAAACTAGCACAACATTGTAAATCAACTCTACTCCTCCAATAAAAAAAAAAAGTAAAACCCTACAGCGACTCACTGATGTCGTGTGCACGTCCCACATCCTCCCTTCTCCCTGTCTCTCCTCCCCTCCGTCCCCAGGAGAGATCACACACTTCGTCTGCCTCTAGTGCTGTCCGGGCTGGCTCTGCCCAAGACCCAGGGCTCCTTCTGCAGGGAACCTTCTGGGTGAGGACCCCCCTCCCCAGCCGCCGCTTTCTCCTCCCTGGACCATTTAGATCTGCTGATGCTGAGGTTATCAGGTGATGCTGATCCTGTGGTAAATACAACAAGAATATGATCATCACAGCGACCACCTGAAAAGTTGGAACCATGAGTCCCAGAGAGTGAAATGCGTTAACTTGGACCAAGTTTCACAGGCAGTAAGTGCTACTGAGAGGGTCAAACCCAGGCGGCAGTTACTCTGAAATCCCAGCTTTGACTGCAACCCCCTTAATCCCATCAAGAATGGGTCGGTCGAGAGGCCGGCCTGAGAAAACGGTATTCATGTTTTCAGATATTATTCTCTGGGCAAAATTGAGGTAAAGGCTTTGGAGACTTAGGTCTGAATTTTCAAAGGACTCCAGTGGGCTTGTGTTTTGAGAATTTGCAACTAAATAGTTCATGATTAATTCCAAAACAATTCAAACTGTTCTCCAAAGGAAATTAAGTCAAGTGGAGCTGCACAGGACACTTTCAAATACCACTAAGCTCTTCTCACCTCCTTCAGAAATCCTTCCATTTTCCACAGGGTTTAGTGTCTTAAACTCTCTAAACATGAAGTAAGTAACACACGAGAGTGCAGATGAATTGATTACTTAAGTTAGTTTCTGTAAAGTCCAAGTGTCCAGGGAAAGTTAAAGTTTACTTTAATTTTATTGTATTTTCAAATGTGAAATCAATGAAACAATGCCATTTGCAGCAACATGGATGGACCTAGAGATGATCACACTAAGTGAAGTCAAAGAAAGACAAATATTGTAAGATATCACTTATATGCGGAATCTAAAAGAATGATACAAATGAATTTATTTACAAAACAGAAATATACACACAGGAATAGAAAACAAACTTATGACTACCAAAAGAGGTAAAGGGGGGTGGGATAAATTAAGAGTATGGGATTAACAGATACACACTAGTATATACAAAATATAAACAACAAGGACCTACACTGGGAACTATATTCGATATCTTATAATAACCTATAGTGGAAAGGAATCTGCAACTGTATACCTGAGACCAACACAATATTGTAAATCAATGATAGTTAAATTAAAAATAAATAAATAAATAAAATAAAAACGAAACAACAAAAAAGTGCATATTTTATCACTGGAGTAATTTAGCAGCCTTAAATCAAAGAAAGATAGACAAAAATGAAACCTCCTTTATCAAGAAGAAAATGTCTGTAAATAGAAATATAGGTGAATATTCACAGTTTTTCATTGCAATTGTCAGAGCTGCGGCTGCACCAGACACGCTCTGTGAAACTGTCCTGTTAGTATTTCGTTTTCACTGATGACACATCTAGGGGTGGTTAGTAAAGGACTCATGCTTCATGCAAAATTCTACACAATGACATGCATCATCAAATTATTAGTAATAATAGCTAAATCCTAAGAATTGCCTCTTTTTTTGTAAGTTAGTTGGCTATGGAAAGACTAAATAAGACAAACGCCAGGTTCTCTAGAGTTTGAGGTCGAGGGAGTTGGGAACAAGACAACCCTCAGGCAAAATAACGAGTTGAGACCTTGGGGCAGCTCCTGTCCCAGAGGCACACAATAGATTGGCAGCCTTCCAGGTCTCTGCGGGTCTCCACTGGCTCTGCAGCGGAAGTTTAATGCCAGGTTCTGTTTAGATCAATGCCTTCCAAACTGAAAGCATCAGGCTCACCTGGGACATTTGTTTAAAATTCAGCTTCTTGTCCAATATCCTAAAAGTTTCTATATCAATCAAACTGAAGTAGGATACAGAAATCTGCATTTACATCGCTTCCGGGGACTCTGATACTGTTAGTTTAGGCACAGAGCTTTGAAAAACGTGCATTTTGATCACCTATTCAGAATAAGAAAATATCAGAGCAGAAAGTTCTAAATTTAGCTTTTTCTTACCTGCATTATCACGCCACAACAATGCTAATCTAATCAAATTTGACAGGAAATCAGAGAGAATTTGAAATTATCTGTTAGTTCTTACTTTTTCTTAAGTTAGCCTTTGTTTCTTAAGCTGGCGGTGGATACACTGGTATTCATTCTATTGTTATCACTCTTTTTTGGGGGGGGGGCGGCACGCGGCATGCGTGGTCTTAGTTCCCCAACCAGGGATCAAACCAGCGCCCCCTGCAGTGGAATCACGGCGTCTGAACCACTGGACCGCCAGGGAGTCCCTATCTGTTAGTTATTAGTAATGAACTTTTCGCCTAAATGCACACTGGATCTTGAGATATTGGCCAATCAAGTACAGTTACCTAATTTACAAAAAAACTAAGTATATTGAAATGAATTGAAGGTAGGTTCTCAAAATCTCATCCTGACAAGGGTGAATGAACGAAATGCTTGGTCATTCAACTGTTTGGTCTCTGCAGCAGCCAGAGTGACCCTAGATGTATAGCTCTAGATCTATAGATCACTTCACCTTTACTCCGTGGCTTCATGCTACCTGTACCCTGATTTACAAAGCCTTCCACTGCAGCTGCTCACTTCTTGGGTTACTCTCCAGGCACACGGAGACTTGCCGGACTCTCTCTGGTCTGTCTTCCCTGCGTCCATAACTCTCTTTCCCATCCTCCTTCCCCTCTTTGCCTGGCTACCTTCCACTCAACAATCTTTCTTCAGATTATACCTAAAAAAAGTCATTCCTTTACTAGACCTTTCCAACACATTTGGAACTTCGTACGTTATGCTGAAGTACTCGGCACTTTCACTATTAAAACAATTGCACCTTATTGCAAATTACTAGTTAAATTCTTTATTTTCCCTGATAGTATAAACTGAGGTCAGGGGCCAGGACTCTCTTTCTCACTGCCCACCACTGCCATCATAATGCCTGTTTATTTAATTCTTTTTTTAAAAAAAGAGAGTTTAGAGTACCTTTTAGGTAAATACAGGCAAAAGCAGATTCATACGTCTTCAATCATCTCCCTAAAAACTTAGGTTACCAAGAAGTATAACAGAAGTGCCTGGGGTTTAAATGGGGCCAATAATCTGGGTGACTCAGTGCAGTAACTCCTAAGAGGAAGTCAGTCATTTTATTTATGGCTGGTGGAAAATATACAAAGATCCAATGTTCTTAGGAAGCTTTGAGAATTTGAAATTCTGTGTAATTTTTTTTCTTTGAATGACTCTTACAAAACAAGCTAAAAAGACAAACAAACGAAATCACACTAAATTCCTTATAGAAAATGAAAGTGCTGCAGAAATGGTAATGGGTTATTGTCGCTTTGCCAATGAATATATTGACATTCTGACTTTCATGTAACCTTTCAAACGTGCTCTCCAAAGAGCTGCAGGTCTGGAGATGAGCCGACTTGTTTTAAAGGAAGAGAATTTATACCAAGAGTAAAGGTCCCGTGACTGAGCACTTGAAGGAAGCATTATAAGGCGACATCAATAGGGCAAAAGGACATTCTGTTAGGCAATGAATCTAAAGAAATTTCTGTTTCCAAAGTCAGCCACGATGCTTAAATAGTTCAACTAGAATGCTTTTCATCCTTGGGGTAGAATTTATACTGGTTTACTATAATTAAGACCTAAAAAGTAATGAACTATAGCAAATACAAAAATACCTAGAATATGAAATAGGACAGGCTAGCCAATAGAATGAGGGGTAGAAAAGGGTACAAGCGAAAAATGTGATGAGGAAACTTTCAAAATATTAATTTGCCTTGTTCATAGATTTTCTTTCACTTACACCTATTAGTCACTGTCTGTGGTACAAATGACTTTCGTCTCTAATTAAACATACTATATTTACTTTCTAGGTTTTTCATATTAATCATGTTAGCATCTGACATTCATTTTTGTGTGACTTAGAACCTAGGTATGTGATGTGGTGGAATTACATTTATATAGATTTTTTAATGTACCAGCTATAGTAGCAGACATATTAAGGAGAGTGACTCATATAGCAACCATGCAAATGCTCTGTCATGAATATAATGAAAGAGCCGTGCAATTTTTTTTTAACAATGTCATTTTATAATATGCCTTTATTCCCTTTGATGTGTTTGAGGCATAGCTCCTGAATGGTTACTGTGATAGATTGGTTTGTGCTAACGATTAGGTCTTTTTTTTTTTTTTAATGAAATTGCTCCTTAGAATGGGAAAATGTGGTTTATTTTGAGAATGATCCTGCTTAATGTTTTAGCCTAAGAAAGGTTTGAGGGAAATTAACTGTTCTATGGTTCATGAATTATTTCTGGCCTCTATCACCATCTCTCATAAAGAGATGGGGAAAAGAAGCCATAATAACCCCACTGGCGATCCTTATCAAATACAATAAGTGGCATTTTACTAAAATAAAAATATATGTCTGTTTCTCATTCTGGTGTTGCGTTCTCCAGTTTGTCACCTTAAACACTGAAAAGTTGAGTGACAGACTTAAACTGGTGAAGTCTGGACCCCAAATGACGATATAGTACGTTACATTTATAAGACATTTGGTCTCAGAACATCTAAGCACTTTGAATATTTTAAAGGATTTTAGTTGACACTGCTAAGACGATAAGAAATAGGGGATTGCTACCATCATTCTGTGTCATATTTAAGGAGTAGCTTTCATAACAAAAAAAAACTACTTGTATAGGAGAGAGGAAATGCAGAGGGGAGCTGGTGTTATGATTTTCAGTTTGAATAATAGAAAATGCCCTGAAGGGTGTTCTCTTCTGCAAATGGTCAGGTCTTTCTACAGCCATGATTTATTTTAATAGAAGCTGGAACAGGTGTGGTCTCTCTTTGCCAAAGTCTTGCCGAAGTTCATACCTGCCCTGGGCTTCAGGTTTCAGATCTGTTTAGCAAGATTGCTGAATGGCATGCAACCCAAGAACTTCTATCTTATTACACAAACAGAAGACTGACTTACTATGAAAGCCTTTATCTGAAAGTCCAGTTTCTCATTTTGAATTTGGAGAAATTAACGTACATGATCTCAATGATGTTGGTACGAAGGCTTGTCTTAGGAAAAGTGTCTTCATGGCAAAAGTTTTAACAAAATGAACATTAAAGTGGAGGCATATGCTGAGCAGTTTTATTTCCCCAAATAAATGTCAGCATTGGCCGAGGACCAAACATGGTACTTTTCAAAAGGTGGAATAATTATTACCAAAGTGAATAGGAAGAAAAGAAGGAGGGCAATGGAAAAGCGTGTTTTCGTTGCTTGGAATACAACAACTTTGCCATGAACTCTCTGAAAAAATAAATAAAAGAAGGGCAAAGGGAAAAAAAATGAAGAGTTTCCAGACTCCAATTAAATATGGGGTTTTCACCTTAGGTCAAATACCATTTACTGACTTTATAAAAGAAGCCCTATAATTGCCTGACTTCCGATGAAAAATATACAGGCTTGTGCCAGCAGGTACATCGGTGCTGTTGTTCGCGTGGCCAGGTCGTCCGAGGAGCTGCTGCTTGCCCTTGAGCACGGCTGAGGAACCATCGCATTTTGAAGCCGGCAGGAAAGTGATTGTCGCAGGTCAGCATGCGGGCCCTGACATCTGTAAACGGCTCCATGTAATGAGAATAGGTAGATCAACATAGCTCAGGCTCTGAAGTGAAATTTCATCTTATTTCTGGTACCACAAATATGAACTTGATCCTTATCTGTCTAAGAAAAAACATTCCTCCTTAACAGGCCGGCATCACTCTTGACGATTTCCACATACCTCTAGAAAATTATGAAAGACCCATTGTCTCAAAACCTGGGATAAACAGGATATTTAAGGCCTGTTAGTGTGATCGGGTTAATCCGTAAATTTCACTTTGTTTTAGAAATACCTGAAGAAAAGAATTGTTCAACACTCATATTTTTCAGATCCCACTCTCATTCAAGCAGACAAAACTATGAAACAGAAAAAAAAAATGAAGACAGTATGATTAAAAGACGTTGAGTCTGTTTTTGTGTATTCAAGAGTCTTGGCTATTTTGTTTTTAGTTGACTTCGTGCCACTAGAGACGGTGCATCCTTGGCTGTGGTCCTCGGGAAAGACGTATGGTCTCTCTTGGGCTGCCACTGACCCGATGATGCTTGAGCCCCATTTTAGTTCTAAACTGCCCCATAAAATGGTTTTCCATTTCTCAGTTTTCCTAATATAGAAAATCCCCAATATTAACTTCTCTGCTTGCATTCTAATTTCAGAGGTTTCCTGATATGAGAAATTCAGAGGACTGTGCCTTGTGGAATACAGGGAGTTCTGGAGATAGAAAGCCCTGTCATTTAACGCTGTACCTCGACCAGGTATTTATCTTCTCCAAATACGTTCCCAAGAAGAAAAATAAAGATGTATGATACTTTTTTTTAAATATATCTTTATTAGAGTATAATTGCTTTACAATGTTGTGTTAGTTTCTGCTGTATAACAAAGTGAATCAGCTATACGTATACATATATCCCCATATCCCCTCCCTCTTGCGTCTCCCTCCCACCCTCCCTATCCCACCCCTCTAGGTGGTCACAAAGCACCGAGCTGATCTCCCTGTGCTATGCGGCTGCTTCCCACTAGCCATCTATTTTACACTTGGTAGTGTATATATGTCCTGGCCACTCTCTCACTTCATCCCAGCTTCCCCTTCACCTCCGTGTCTTCAAGTCTCTTCTCTACATCTGCGCCTTTATTCCTGTCCTGCCACTAGGTTCATCAGTACCGGTGTTTTAGATTCCATATATATGTGTTAGCATACGGTATTTGTTTTTCTTTCTGACTTACTTCACTCTGTATGACAGACTCTAGGTCCATCCACCTCATTACAAATGACTCAATTTTGTTCCTTTTTATGGCTGAGTAATATTCCACTGTATACATGTGCCACATCTTCTTTATCCATTCATCTGTTGAGGCACATTTTGAAATAATATTCTTAGGATTACAGGAGATAAATTAACAACCTGTTTTATATTTTACGTAATACACCATGAACGATAAAACAAACATCCCTGGACCTGCCATCAGCTGAACAAATGAGACAGGTCTAGTGCCTCTGAAGTGACCCTGTGCCCCTCCACAATCACAGCCCTCTTCCTCTGTTACAAGGGTAACTGCTACTGTGAATTTTTTGTTTATGACTCTGATTTTGGTTATCTTTTTTACTACATATATGTATCTCTAAACCATATATTTTTAAGTTCTGGATATATGGAGAATTTATATAAGTGGTATTATACCAAATGTAGTCCTCTGCAACTTGCTTAATCATTAAGATTTACTTTTGCTGATCCAATGATATAATAATAATGTTAGTACTAATGGTAATAATAATGATATTGATAACTCTAGTCCCTTGTTGATAGATAGTCAAGTTGCTTCCAGTTTGTGGCTGTTCTGAACAATGCTGTTTCGAACGTTCTGGCATGTGTCTCCCAACTTACACCTGCCAGGGTTTCTCGATATCCCTACGAGTGGAATTGCTGGCCAGGTGCATTTTTCAGCTTTGCAAGATCTAGCCTTGCTTTCCAAAGCAGGAGTGCAACTATATGCTCCCACCAGTTCCTTTTTTCTTTTTTTTTTTCCCCACCAGTTTCTGTAGAATGTGAATTACTTGTTCCTTCGAAAGGAGAATAAACTTCCTCCTGGCAGCTTTGGAGGTAATTTGTAAATAACTTTTCAATTCTTTCTATGACATCAGTGAATTATGTGTTTTTGAATTTCTCTGTCAGAAAATGTTGGGCATATATAAAGAGAAAGGACAGCATCAATTCTATCTAATGTTAATTTTTTAGAATAGAGTTGAAAATCGAATTCTTTGGCAACAATCCAGTAGTCTGGTTATTGATAATGAGGTTGTGCTGGGACTTCCCTGGTGGTCCAGTGGTTAAGACTTCGCCTTCCAGTGCAGGGGGTGTGGGTTCTATCCCTGGTCGGGGAGCGAAGATCCCACAGGCCTCACGGCCACAAAACCTAAAAACATAAAACAGAAGCAATATTGTAACAAATTCAGTAAAGACTTCTAAAAAATAGTTCACATCAAAAAAAAAATCTTAAAAAGAAAAATAAGGTTGTGCTTCCAGCATAGTAAAGCACTGAAGTGGTGAAGCGTGGGCTTGAGAAGGCAGGGCAGTCGTTCTCTCTCCACTCCATACCCCATAAGCTGGCAAGTCTCAAGTTTTATCTGCAGCATATCAATTAGGTCTAAGATCATATTCTCAGTGTCTTTCCCAGGACATTGACAAGAATAATATGTCAAACAAAAATCGGGTTTTTTGGATAAAATTGCCGAGATAAGACATCGCTTAGGTCCTCGGGGCAACCTACTCGAATAAAATTTCCTAGATCTTACATTCCGTTATCCAAATGACACTGAAGATTACAGCTTTGAAAGGCAGGCCTAAGAAACATAAAACATATAATGCACTTCTAAGCGCTGAAGGTCTTATCTCTTGTGCTGGGAAGGATTAAGCCCCGAGGAAGAGAGAGAGACATCCTCCACAGATACACAGGTACGGAGGGGAGGGCATATGAAAAGAATAAGCCATGGGCAGTGTCGTCCATATTGAAACTGCACTCAGTGGGCCCAGGAAAGCATCCAGGGGCTGTGGGGCGTAGTCTAAGGCACGTTTGCGCTGGGCTGAAATGGAAGAAGGTATTTCAGTATCACCCGGTTCTCACGAGAGCGGAGAATTCTACAACATGTTTCAAGGGCGCTGCCCTTAATTTGAGTCCTTCCCTGCCCCAGTTGCAGGCAAGGGACATAAACATTAGGGAGAAGTAAATTACAGTCTGTACAGGATCATCCACCTTGGTGTCTGAGATTTCATTATCCTAGTCCAGAGTGTAAAAAACACACTAAATCACAACAATATTTGTAGATGATGATGAGAAACCTTAATATGACTCCAAATCCGAAAGAAGTGTCAGTCAGACCTGCTCTCACATAATCTAACCTCCTACTGGAGAGGCGATATATGTAGGGGTCAAGAGCTGTAAACTGGTGCAGCCACTATGGAGAACAGTATGGAGGTTCCTCAAAAGACTAAAAATAGAACTACCATATGACTCAGCAATCCCACTCCTAGGTATATACCTGGAGAAAACCATAATCTGAAAAGATACACACACCCCTATGTTCACTGCAGCACTATTTACAATAGCCAGGACACAGAAGCAACCTAAATGCCCATCGACAGATGAATGGATAAAGAAGATGTGGCACATATATACAATGGAATATTACTCAGGCATGAAAAAGAATGAAATAATGCCATTTGCAGCAACATGGACGGACCTAGAGGCGATCACACTAAGTGAAGTAAGTCAGAAAGAGAAAGACAAATGCTGTATGATATCATTTATATGTGGAATCTTAAAAAAAATGATACAGATGAACTTATCTAGGAAACAGAAATAGACCTGCAGACATAGAAAACACACAGTCACTAAAGGGAAAGGGGGTGAGGGAGGGATAAATTAGGAGTTTAGGATTAACATACACACACTACTGTGTATAAAATAGATAATCAACAAGCACTTACTGTATAGCACAGGGAATTCTACTCAATATTTTGTAATAAGCAATAAGGGGAAAAAACCTGAAAAAATATATGTATGTATAATTGAATCAATTATACACCTGAAACTAACACAACCTGTGCACCTGAAAGTAATACAACATTGTAAATCAACTATACACCAATAAAAAATAAATACAAACTAAATAAATGAAAACATCAAAATAAAATAAATGAGTATTGATTCCTCTGGGGACTGCTGAGACCTCCCCACCCCCTGAATAAAAGAGTTTGTTAGAGGTAAAATGCTTAGGCTACAGACCCAGACTGTTTGTTCTGCCACTTACAAAATGGTGCTTACCAATGGTGCACTAAAGTTTCCTGTGCCTCAGTTTCCTCGTCTGTTACATGAGAACGAGAATATTAGCCACAGCCTAGGAGTCATGTGGGGATTAAGTAATACCTGGAGCAATGGGAAAAGTGCCTGACACACATGGCAGATTTTCAGGAATGGATTACCCTTATTGTCGTCATCGTCATCATCAGCTCAGTACTGAACCAGCTTTCCCAGGTGTCAGGTTTGTGGACGGCAGTGGTTCGGAATTTCCAATTACACCTCACTGTTGACATTCAGCAAAACAAGCTTGTTTACCACATCACCCTCCATGCGTGGAAAGAACCAGAAGCACGATAGTTGCGCATTACAGTCAGACGTTACTCTTGACCAACAGCTCAAACGCTCAGCTTTTTTTTTTATTCCTAAGATGTATAAATAGCTGCAGAGAAAAACAACTGAAACGTGAAAGCGCTTTATACCAACTGCAGAAACAAAGAGGCTCTCAGTGCTTCCCTTACACCGTGACTGCGCAGCAGGTACACAAGGAAAATATGTCAGTCAAGAATTTTAAAAACTGTGTATTCTATTTATCCTTAGGGAATGGATTTAAGCTATAATTGAACATTTATTTTATTTCTTACACGGCACATATATGTTTTTATTTATTATTAACTTACAAATGACAAGAGGTGGACGGTTACATTTCAAAGGCCAACATTTTAAATTCTAATTGAATTTATAAATTGTCCATAGGAAAATTTTATCTTTATCTTCACTTGTTTTGTGTTTGCTTCCTTACTTTGTTCTTTTCTTCCTTATTTCTCTCATAAACATCTACAAGGCTGACAGCTTGCTTTCGGGCAAGGAGGGAAACGTTTTCAAGTCATCCAGGGCAGAAGCAGAGTAACTCACCGTATAAAGGCTCTTCACCACAGGGCAGACAGGAAATCTAGCTTGCAAAAACCACAGAAAAAAATTATTCAGTCCTTCTCAATTATTTCAATTCTTTTAAATTTAATTTTAACTGAACTTTTTACAAATAATATATTTCTATATATTTTTAAAGGTCTATTGGGGGAGCCAGAGTCTGTGCAATAGGCTAGTCCACCATCTTGAAGTAATTCCATAAAAGACATTTTCCATTTTCTAAAGCCCTACAGCAATTCATCTATGCCTCTTGTGGCATCTGCCACTCTGTACCTTGTGATTCAACTGTCTGAGCCATTGTTTTCTCTTCCCTACGAAGCCCTACAGTGGCAAGTACAGAGGCAGGTGGCGTGGAAGACAGCATCATTGGACTTGTCAAATCCTTATGGAGTTCAAGAAACACCACACACGCTCTGCGACTTAGTATGAATTTCACTTCTATTACATACATGAGAAAACTGAGGCCCACAGAAATTAAAGTACGTTACGCTGTGCTTCTCTGATTTCAAAGCCCAAACTCTTTTCATGAAGGCAGAGATTTGATTCATTTTCTAATTCTCCACAGAGCTGAGTGTATCTTTTCACTCATAGAAATTGTCAATAAGGGACAGAAAAGAAAGATTTCCTTGAAAATAGTCTATATATCAAATCATATTTGTCACCTATGTTTTCTGAAAAATTATTGTTATATCTGGCTATGCTGTGCTAACACACACCCCCACACACACTTGCACACACAATAAAAAGAAAAGGCTATCCAGACTGCAAGACGAAGGAGCTTAAAGTACATTAGCGATGCTTGTGTATTTGAGAGTGTCAAACAGAACTTTAAACATGTCTTTTTCATTACGTATTTAACCCACATACATGTGTAAACAAATAAATATTCTTTATTCTCACAGAGTATGATCCCCTTATTCTCTCAAATACCCTGGGCTCAGTGGCATTGTATCGTATCGGTGAATTTAGTTGGTTAATACAGGTTGATTACACAACTGTGTGTGGTCTATTCTATTCAAAAAGTAATTAAAAGACTTTCTAAACTTATATGTTGTCACTGGACACCAGATTCTACCATCTTTACTTTACCAAGTACCTGACTGCATGGGTTTACAAATATATAAATTGTATTCAAAAGAGAAAAAAAAAACACAGAGTAAAGAACTCATTTTAATAAAACAGGTCTATTGTACAGCAAACATTTCAAATGTTTGTAATAGATCACACGCTAGCTGACACACTGCGAGCTGCCTCTGGAGAGGCCCCAGTGGCAAAAGCATGGACAACAGCCTTCAAGGAGCCGTAGCCTGGCAGCAGCCAGGAGAGGAGGCCGGAGGGCTGTTTGTGTCTTCAGATGAGACAGCGGCCCCGCCAATCCTGTAGCTGCAACACCCAGAGTCTCTGACGCAGAGAACCCGGCAAGGTGCGTGAAGAAATACCTGACTGGGGGATTGCTTGATGCCACGAAGTCTTGGTGTAATTTTTTTATACACCAAAAGGTAACTAATACGCTCAATAGTGTAACATAACTGAATGAAAAGGAACAAAAGTAAATGTCTTCTTTCAAACAATGACTTGTAAAACTATTTGCAAAATGCACACACACACGCAGCACAGGGTAGGGATTAAGCATAAATTCTGGAGCCGGAACGCAGGGTTTATCCCATTGACTAGACTCAATCTATCTTTAAGCAAGATGTTGAGTTAAATAGTTTTTTTTCAATTTAAAAGTCTGCTCAAACAGCAAGGTCCTACTGTAGAGCACAGGGAACTATATTCAATATCCTATGATAAACGTCATGGAAAACACATAAAGAAGAACACATATATGTATAACTGAATCACTTTGCTGTACAGCAGAAATAAACACAGCATTGTAAATCAACTGTGCTTCAATGTTTTAAAAATTAAATTTGAAAAAAAGGTCTGCTCAGCTCAACTCAGAGCGTGATTGTCTCGTCCAGAGCATCTGAATATGGGGCTGACTTTGGAGGCGCTCACTTACCAAAAGATCCGTGAAGCAAAAGAAGGGAGAGGGAAATCTCATGAGGAAACTCATGAGGAAAAAGGGATTTAGAATGTACAGGCAGCAACTCTCTTCCTAAAAAAAGATTATATCTAGTCTGTCCACATAGGAACGGGTAGAATCAGGTGAATGGAAGGTCTATCTGTTGTATGCTGACATTTTCACCTGATTTTGTCTTCATGTTTGAAAAAAAGGTGTGCCTTTCCATCACTTTTCCTCTATCACGCTCACTGTTTTCTCTTCTCATGGACCAGACGAGTTGTCCAGATACCAGCACAGGTAGGAGGGGAGACCCACCGGAAGATGGAAATACTTCTCAGAACTTGGAGGAAATCGGCAAAGACCAGGCTCTTGCAGGTGCCTGTCTGAGCCTTGTGGGCGCGTGCATTTCGAGTCCCACGCCTCATGAGAACAGATGAGGCGCTTTTGTGGTGTCCCTCCCCAGTGGGATCAGAAATACTCAGGAAGGAACTTTCTCACGCAGGCTGCCAAAGTATTCACCCAACTCCCACAGTTCTCTCCTTGAAATGAATTCTAATTTGCTTCGGAAAATAAACCTAGTTCTTCTATGGAAGCAAACTCCTCACTGCCCAATGACACTGCCAGGCGAAATCAAAGTGCTGTTCAAAAATTAGCAGCCCAGAGGATAAACTCTGACCACTTGATTCTTGGAGGAAATAGCTTCTGAATAGAGGGAGTTTTTGTTAGACGCTCCCATTGAATGTCTTCTGCAGGAATCTGTCACGGATTTTTTTTTTTTTTTTAATTGAAGTAGAGTTGATTTACAGTGTTGTGTTAGTTTCAGGTGTTTTTTACAATCTTGTGTTAGTTTCAGGTGTACAGCAAAGTGAATCAGTTATACACATACATATATCTACTTTTTTTTTTTTTTTTTTAGATTCTTTTCGTCACCGATTTTTGAAGCAACGACTACTTTATTTCTAGGTCAGGAGAGATTCTGCATCCTCTACAAATACACGGAGAAAGTCAGCGTCCAAGCTTCCCGGCCCTCTCTCTTCTGACAGGCCCGTGCATAGTGACCACAAAGACAGCAAACAACGCCCATCTTTAGAACTGAAAGCAGTCAGAACCAACCTAAAGGGAATCAGAGTCAGTGAAAAGGAGTTGAGGATATACTGATTATTTCAGCTTCCTTTTTGGTTTGATTTCGGTGGGGGGCGGGGGGGAATATGTGTATTACATGGAAACACTAAAATAATTTTTGTAAGAAAATGCCTATATTCTTTAGTCTATTTATATGACGATTAAGAAGAGGGAAAAGGGGAATGTTAGCAATTGCTGGTCGGGCGAATGCACAACGGAAAGCAGCAAGTTATAGCCAATTTCACATTGTTTGTAATTTGGAAGGAAAGTAACCGGAAACAACAGGCTCTCCTCTTGGAAAGCAGGACTGACTCCGCTGAGGGAGTCGAGGTGCGTCACAGAGCCCTTCTACCGACTGGCAGCGCCCTGGAACTGCCCTAAATCTAGGCTTGTCTTCAGTCAGATCATCCCGATTCCCAGTTTAAAGAAGAATGTATCTTAGGCAGCTCAGCACATCTCATCGGATGATCGCGTGAGAGTCCTGGAGGAATGGGATTAAGGATATAGGGCAGGTCTGGTTTACATCAGCGTGGGGGCCACCTCCTGCAGGTAAAGGGGGCCCTGAGGGAGAGCTCCATTGGAGTCCTTGCACTGGATTCCTCAGCTAACTAAAAAATAACTTATTTTAATTAATTAACAGTCTCTTTGTCATTTTTTTTGTAGAGCTGATGAAAAACCTAGAAACTACCTTGGTTTTACGTCACTTCTCCTTTGGCCCACTATTTGTAATGAGTACTGGATTCGCCAAGATATTTTTAGCAGAAATAAAACAGGCCAAAGGGGGAAAAAACTATAAAATATATGAAGTGAAACGTTCATCACCACAAAGCTAAGTGACGGCTATTACATTTTCCAAAAACTACTACTGTTGAATAACTCTTTCCAAAGCTGACTTTCAACCATCTCAGAAATGATGCCTTTCTTTAAGACTCCTTTGGAAGGTAGCTGACACTGGATTTTCCAGAAGCACCAGCTGGAGCAGAACGCACCCGAAGAGGATAGCTACTTGCCAAAACGTCGAAAGACCTCTGCTTGCAAAATGGGACGTGGCATGCATTGTTCAGCCTCTTTCCATGGTGATGGAGTTTCAATCCCAGATGTCGTCATTTGGATGGAACAAGGTCACTGAAGAATAAAATCAATGAGGTTTCTCTGAACATGGGGGTACGTGGTGTCTGATTGAAAATGATGTTTGCTTGACGCTATTGCATGCAATGTTTGTACTGTGGTTGCTGAAAGCCCAAATCTACAATTAACTTGGAAGGTTCCTGGGCTACTTTCACATTTCCTGTGTTAGTAAATGTCCTCTTTACTGCCCTGTTTCACAGACATACCTATAAGGAGCTGCTCTTAAAATGGGTAAAGCGAAAAGAAAACAACTCTTTTTAGCAATGACCCAGGTCAGGAGGCTTCCTGGTTTTTATTGCCACTTCAAAGCCAAAACAGATAAACCAGCTTAAGGTACTACTTTGACATGGAGTGGAATGTGAGACAGCTGTCTGAGGTTTGAGATCACAGGCATTCTGCTTGAAAATCTTGCCTCTCCCCCATATATGGCAAAGCCCCCCAAGCTGTCTGCTCACTGGAGCCAAGAATCCCGCTTCTATCCCTTGACCCATCAGACTAGGACCTCCAATGCTTCTGATGGGTTCATCCCTCATTTTGCAGAAAGTCACGTGAGAGCTGTGAGCCGTGATACTCAATTTAAACCGTTGGCGTTTCCTTCCCAGGATGCTCCGACCAGCAGCAGGGACCACGAGTGGAGGCCAGGATGGGAAAGTTGCAAACGCCTGGACACCATGTGTCCCATCTGCTGTAGACACACTTGACGCACATTAATGTCAGTTTTCTGACTGCAGTGTGTCTGGAGCCTCAGTAAGTGCCCAAGCCACCTTCAGAGGGTCACTGCTTGCTTCAAGTAACACCTGTGTATCCCTGACCTCTCTGCCCCTCTCTGATGCCAGGTGGGAGTCAACTTGGAGACGTTTTTTAGCAGGAAATGTACCGTTTGCTTCACGCCATTCTGTCATGTTGATGTGTCCAGTATTTCAAAGCTGATTTGACTAAGGAAATGTCTAAGCCCAGATATGAGCTGAGTAGATGACTTGCCAGATCAGAAGAGCTATAGCAGAGGGTTTAAAGGGAAAACTTTGATTTCTAAAGAGAATAGGAAACTCATCAGAGTTATTCACATTCTACTTAGGAAATGTCCCACGTTGAAAATAAATGTGACATGTGAAATGGAATCTCAACTGGGGCTTCTGGTCACATCTGCAATGATACCTAAGGTTTTCCATTTCTGTGTTCATCTTCCATAATAAATCTGAGACCCAAGAATCATCTTCTGGGAAAGAAGCAAGAGATCAGCTTAACCAAGAACATTAGGCAGAAGCAGGAAGCTGGAAGAAATATATCGATCTTCTTCTGGTCAATGTCTACAGTGAAATAATACCAGCTTTAAAAAATAACTAGGGGCGGGCCTCCCTGGTGGCAGCGTGGTTGAGAGTCCGCCTGCCGATGCAGGGGACACTGGTTCGTGCCCCGGTCCGGGAAGATCCCACATGCCGCGGAGTGGCTGGGCCCGTGAGCCATGGCTACTGAGCCTGCACGTCCGGAGCCTGTGCTCCGCAACGGGAGAGGACGCAACAGTGAGAGGCCCGCGTACCGCAAAAAAAATAAAAAATAACTAGGGGCTAATAAGAAAGCTCATAACATCCAAATAACAAAACACTGGGGGGTGTTGCTGTCATAATAATGCTTGCCATTACTTTTTAAGCTGGCTGTTTCTACAAACTGTTTTTGTTCACATTTAAACTATTATCCTGCATTTTCCATCAAATATATCATATGGAAAATGGGCACCCATACCTGATGTTTTAAATTGATCAGATATTAGAATACTGTAAGTTAAAAGCACTTGTAGCTTCCTTCCAATAGAAGATTTGTTTTCCTGTGTTCAGGGGAATATTTTTAGGAAAGTTTGGTGCATATAAATAGTCCACCCGATAACCAAATCTTGACATAAACTAAATATTTGCAAATGTTCCAGAAATTCAGAGACATCACAATTGTTTTTGGGTTTCTTTTCCCCCATTTTTTTCATGGGCTTCAGCACTTCCTGTCTCAACTTGTGCCAGGAAAAGAAACTACCAAAATAGGTCCAGGAAACTTTTTCTGTCCTACGGTTTAAGAATTCAGCCCCC
The DNA here is from genome assembly GCF_951394435.1 of Stenella coeruleoalba. Classification (NCBI taxonomy): domain Eukaryota; kingdom Metazoa; phylum Chordata; class Mammalia; order Artiodactyla; family Delphinidae; genus Stenella; species Stenella coeruleoalba. The sequence goes on along the minus strand of NC_137149.1, from coordinate 148,846,462 downwards.
AAATCAAGAGGTATTCACAACTTCATGGGATCTCTGAACTGGAAAACATAGATGTGATCAAATGTTACACATGTAATAACCACCTCCTTTGAAGTTTGGCCATAAGCGGCATTCAATCGAAGAGAAAAATCAACATTGAAAAAGTAGGAATGATGGACCCTACAATGACAAGGTTACAGGGCAAGTTGATATGGTCACTGTTAATTATAGAACCAAAGGGGTAATAACAGTTGGTAAGTTCCCCGCCTGCCAATATATCGAAGTTGGTCCACATAAGACATTAACCATGAATTAATCACTATTATTCATATATTTTATTATTAATTAGTTAATTATCAACTGATACTGGAAAATACATTTATTATTCAGCTACCGAATAAAGCCTAAATTAACCATTTAATTCTTTGCATTTAAACTATGACAAAGACATTTCACCAACATATCTTTTTCCCTTAAAACTTGACATATTTAAGCAATTATTATTTTATGTATTTTTTCATTTTGTCATAACTTAAAAATATTTAAAAGATAATCCTTCCAGAAAGATGAGTACGTTTCCCAATGTTCACTTATCTCTTCTGAGTTTGGGTTTCCCCACCCAGCCTCAAGGATGAAAATGGCGGTAGAAGTGAAGCACTGTGGGAGTATCCTTCACAGCCCAGGTTGTACACTTACCAAAGTGTAAACATTAGTCCTGCTGCAACAAAAACGCATCACCCTTCACAGTTCATAGGCCTCAAAAAAAATTCAATGGGTTTTTGAAATATTTTTCTTTCTTTGACTGTCTTCATTTTTATTTATTTATTTTATTTGGCCGCACTGCGTGGCATGTGGGATCTTAGTTCCCTGACCAGGGATCCAGCCGGTGCTCCCTGCATTGGGAGCAGGGAGTCTGAACCACTGGACCGCCAGGGAAGTCCCTGGGTTTTTGATAGAATGGAATATTTAAATTCACATGTTTGTACTGCTCACAAAAGCAGACCACTTCAGTTTTGCAACCCCCAAAAGCTGCTTCTTCCTACTAAGAAATATCTGCCTAAAACTAAAACTGAAAATAAAAAATATGTAACAGAAGTTATGGGATCCCATCACCATAGACACCGTCAGAGTCTCCACAGGTCAGCTGGTTGGTTGTCCTATCATCAGTCGGCTGAGATCAACTCCTTCTTACCACCCTCATCAACGTTAGCCCGATGATTAAGTATCTTAGAATCAAGCATTTCTTCTTGCTTCCCGACTACACAACTGCTGATCACATTATTCTCTGACCCATCCTCTGAAATGCTGCTATCTGTACCCATCCGAGAGAACAAGCCATTGCGGTGAGGTGTGATTGGGGGCAAATGTGAAAAGGGAGCGCTGCCCCCAGATAACTATCCCCCGCACATGCTACAGTAGCTGACGTATCACCACTTAGAGCCGTGTCCTTCCATGTCTTTCATGCTCCTTGAGCAGTTCTAGCAAATTGAACTGTCCCTCAACACCAGATCACACCCATTTTCCTTCCAGGAGAGACCCAGAACTCTCTGAGGAATCAGACACCTCGAGAACTCAGGGAAACTCGTCCTGGATGGAGCTGAAGGTGCAGCCAGGTGAGGCTGCTGTGGACACAACGGTGAACCTTTGAGGGCAGGGTCTCCCTGCGAGGGTCCTCAAAGTGCTTCTCGTCTTTGTCTTTCGCCTCTTCAGTCTCCACGCCTGGCCTGCTGCCCTCACCTGTCATTGCTTCCTTTGCTCCTTTATGAGTTAGAGTAGATGCAGATGAGTCCATCTTGGAAAATTCTCCTGGAAGAGAACGCCTGACAATGTGAGATCTCAGTGAATCACTGCTTCTTTTCCCAGCATTCCTACCCATATTTGGACTCTGTAGTCGCAGGAGAGCCATTTTTCTTGTGTTAAGAACATAGTAAAATCTTTCATGTAATACAATTATTCTGTGGTTAAATCGTTTCTTTCTTAGAAGAATGTCTACTTAGAAAATGATATATTTGATAGACCACTTTGGAAAATTTAGGGGCTGTGAGAGACGATTAGCAGTGTTTTCCCTAGCTCATCGTGAAAGTGAAGGATAAAAAAAAAGATGAAAACATGTGCTTGGATGAAGAATTTAACATCCAGTGGAAATTCCGTAAAGCTCGAGACACACTGGATGATGTGTAACAGAACTTACCTACCTCTGCAAAGAAAAGGAAAAAAGAACAGGGGGAAAAAAGAAAGCATGCACTTGATGTGTGATGCAGTGCTTAAAAGCCCTACAGGAAGCTTTCACCACCACCCCTTTGCTTTCCTGCAGTAGCTGAGCTTTGAGAGACAGCTGCTCTGTAGCTGCTCCTCTGGGCTAAGCACATCCTCTGATGCAGGGACCGAGAACTGGGTTCTCAACCTAGTACCTGAAAGAAACCCCCAGATTCTGAAATTGACAGCGCTCTTCTCATAGCTGGGGAAGCAGTGTCTGGAGACTTCACAGTTTCTTCCCTTATCTATGTGATTTCAGGGAGCACTTTGGCTCACCTAGAATATTATTTCTGCCCTGAGGTTGCCCAGAGGGCAAAGAACATTCTCACTCCTACCAGGCATCCTGCATTCTTCGTTTATCCAGTTTTGACAGAACTGCTTCCCAACCAGAAAGTCATCAGATTTCAAACCAAAATACACCAGACCAAGAGGGCTTGGTGCTGGCCGATCAGGGAAGATATCCATCCCTGGGACTGTGGACGCCGAGGTGATGGCATTTACGCATGCACAGGGGTTAACGCGGCTACAGGTGGCAGTGAAGCAGTCCTGTCCCTTCCCATCGCACGTGAGGAGCTGCCAACATCTCTGAAATATAATATCCTTACATGTTGGATCTTTTCCACATTATGAGTTCCACGCTCCCCAGGGAAAACCAGAAAACTCACACCCTCGGGCTCCTTTGCGGCGCAGGGCCTAAGTCTGGCCGATCAGATCTACCCAGGCGATACTTGGATTCAAGCCTGAGCTACTGAAGGGGGGATTGATCTTCTAACAGGTGCTTCTGGGGTCTGCGGGGCACTGCTGCTGGCAGCGTCCATGGGCTCTCACCGATGCCGCAGCAGTGTTTTCATTTGGGAAGCCTCTGTGTTGTGGCTGGTTACGACCTTGTCTGAGTTTTGACATCTGGCTCTCTAGTCAGCCCGGCAGTACCTCCTAACAGAACGTTTTTTCTGCTTAGATTATTCAGAACAGGTTCTGTCGTTTACAGCAACAGACACTGACCAATACGTAATTGGTAGATCATTAATTCCCTCCAATTTTTTTTTTTTTAAAGAAACAACAAATACTTTTATTTTGTCGCCTATAGACGTTGGGTAATATGACAGGAGAGAGACAATTTTCCTTTTGGAGCCCTAGGTGACGAAGAGTCTGGAGGCTACTGCAGTAAACTTTTCCAGAGAATGAGAATCTAGAAAACGATGCTGGTATTTGGAAATGGGGTCCTGAAAGTTTACTGACAATTTGTGAACTAGAAAATGTGAAGAAAGAGAATGAAAAACTGATGCCAACGCTTTCAGAAACGTTCACTCCCTCAGATTTTCAGTTCCCCCTTAGCTGAGGTTTCTTTCATTTTGGTTCAGTATACAAGCACTTCTACGTCTACCCCCGTGGGTTCTGGTTTCAGCTCTCGTATTCACGGTGACAAGAGAAGACATCTTCCTCCCCCTTTCATAGAATTGACAAAGCTGTGATAGAAAACTGTACACCGTGAGCCAACGGACATCCTGTTTTCCCACTTGGATGTTACAGGCTGAGACAAGGGGAAAGAATGGTGACAATCAAAGCACTACCAGGTACATGTGTTAATATATGATATTTGTCTTTCTCTGTCTGACTTACCTCACTCTGTATTACAGTCTCTAGGTCCATCCACGTCATATATGTGGAATCTAGAAAAATGGTATAGATGAACTTATTTGCAAAGCGGAAATAGAGACACAGAGAACAAACATTTAGATACTAAGGGGGAAAGAGGGGTGGGAAGAATTGGGAGATTGGGATTGACGTATATACACTATACTATGTATAAAATAGATAACGAATGAGAACCTACTGTGTAGCACGAGGACCTCTACTCAGTGCTCTGTGGTGACCTAAATGGGAAGGAAATCCAAGGAAGAGGGGATATATGTGCACGTGTGGCTGATTCACTCTGTTATACGGCAGAAACCAACACTACATTGTACAGCAACTATACTCCAATTAAAAAAAAAAAAGCACTACTAGGTACGTGGCTGCTATAAATTAATTCACAAACAGACACGTATTGCCAAGCTATCTAGGGGATGTATCTGGGGGCAGAGGGGTGTTTTAACATGCCCCCCACTGCCCAGTCATGCTAGTGGTCACAGCCTCTCTCTAAGGCCCTCTGCTCTCCTGGGGGCTGGACCTAAGGACTTGGTTCTGGAGAGCAGCACGCGGCAGAGTGAGAAACGGTCACTTCTGCGATGAGACTATAAAAATCTGCTACTTCTTTTTTCTTTATTACAAAAGCAAACATCCCCTATTTGAACAACCCAACTGGAGAGAAAGGGTGGGCGAACATGCACTGTAAACAACGGGAAAAAGTTCTATGTCAAATCTTTTTAAAATGGCAGAATACGATGAAAGCAGTTTACTTCTAAAGAAGCTGTCTGAAAGGAAAGCAATGTTTACTCCGACATGACATGGTAACCTGACCCCTTACAGTAGTAGATCTGTAACGTGAATGTTTTGTCCAATCCAATATTTTAAACTTTTTTTGGCTTTTATTTGGCCATGCTTCCCAGCTTGCGGGATCTCAGTTCCCCGACCAGGGATTGAACCCAGGCCCCAGCAGTGAAAGCCCAGAATCCTAACCACCAGTCCACCAGGGAACTCCTACAGCCTTTTAAATATTGAGAACAAATTTAAGCCATGTCTACTTAGGAATACAACAAAATCTGTTCTCTTAGTCTACCTAATACAAATACTGAAAAAGCAGCTCATTAAATTTACATAGGTTTTCATGGACGTGCCAATCACAAGTTTGAAGAAAAAGAATCAGGAGAAAGGTCATCACATGGTTTAAACAACATGTAATTGAAACATTAGATCAACTCTGGCTTGTATACCAAGTGGTGACAAATGCCCACCTAAAGTTTTCACGAGCTCAGTAGCCCAAGGACTTGGTTCTGAAGGACAGCATACAGCAACGTGAGAGACGGTTACTTCTGAGATGACCCTATAACATTCTGCCATTTGCAGCAACATGGATGGACCTAGAGGTTCTCATACTAAGTGAAGTAAGTCAGACAGAGGAAGGCAAATACCGTATGACGTCACTTATATGCGGAATCTAAAAAAGGAAGAAAAGATACTACTGAATTTACATACAAAACCGAAATAGACTCACAGACATTGAAAACAACGTTATGGTACCAAAGGGGAAAGGTGGAGGGGAGGGATAAATTAGGAGTTTGGGATCGACATGTACACACTACTATATAGAAAACAGACAAACAACAAGGACAGACAGTATAGCACAGGGAACTCTACTCAATATTTGTAATAAACTATTAGGAAAAAGAATCTGAAAAAGAAAGATATACTTATATGTATAATGAATCATTGTGCTGTACATCTGAAACCAACGCCACATTGTACGTCAACTATTCTTCAATTAAAAATAAAATAAAATAACACAGAAATGAAATCAACTTTATTGGCAGTGGAGAGGCATTGTGCAATATTAATTCAAAACCTCCATGAAATGTATTTCATATCTATCATAGTCAATGCATTATGATAAGAATTATAAAAAGGAAGCAGATTAAATATCCCAAACCCTAACAACTTGGAGCTTACAGGAAAGATAGAATCAAAACATATCTATGATAGAAGATAGAAAATGATCATTGTGAACATAAATATCATGGGATTTCAGAAAACGTAGAGATTTCCGAAGATAAGGGGACACTGTATGAAGGGTGATGGTGTATATACATTAAAAGGAAAAATATATCTGGCACTAGGAGGAAGCTCATTCCAGGGGGAGGAAACAGCCCAGCGAAAGTGCTGAGGCGGGAAAGCAGGGTTAAAAACTTGAGAGTGTAGTTTTCCTGGAGGGCTCAGTCTGCACGGGCAGCCGTGAACCACACACTCAGCGAAGCAGGTCCAGACCTCCACCTCCTCTGCAGGTGCCTTTATGCCTCAGATAATGGGACACACACTATGAGTGTCAGCTGGAAAATCATATTATCATAACTGACTGAAAAGGCTAATCTGACAGGCTGTGTGGTGTGAAAGAGAAATATGATCGCTCGGTAGAGGACGTTCATGAATAAAGTAATATATACACACTACTATAAAGTAGATAATCAACAAGGACCTGCTGTATAGCACAGGGAACTCTACTCAATACTCTGTAATGACCTATATGGGAAAAGAATTTGAAAAAGCATGGATATAGGTATATGCATAACTGATTCACTTTGCTGTACACCTGTAACTAATACCATATTGCAAATCAATTATAATATAAAACAAAAATTAAATTTAAAAAAAGTAAAATTCACAACTAACGGAGTCTATCAGGCAAAAAAGAGGGGGGGAAAAGAGTCGAACATTAACATTCCAGTGGAGTGGTGTAATCAAAGAATGCTCTAGGAAGATCAAACCGGATGAAGGGTACAAAGAGAGTGATCAAGGAAGACAGAAAAGTGAGTGATGGAGAGATGCTGACAGATGCAGGGCCTGACAGAGCTCTGAGTGGATGGTGACAAGAGGAAGGGAAGTGAGTTTCTAAAACACAGTTCAAGACAGGAATGAACAAGAACTGATGTTACGACGAATCTCATGAATGGAAGTCACAGAATCAAGGTCAGATCTAAGGTTTAAAGCTGGAGGAGTTTGTGGTCACTGACAGCCGTAAGGAATGTACTATAAGGAAAAGTTAGTTGTAAAATGGGGAAAAGATAAATTTGGGCAGGTGGAGTTGCATAACGCAGCCACCATTACCTCAATCGAGCCTTCCTAAAGCTATTGTTACACTAATACACTTTCTTTTTCAACATTGTAATACACAGTGAGCCTTCCATTTCAGATTTTCAGTTTCTCAGAAACTCTGCAGACATTTGATACTTCTAAATATTTTCGAGTAACCATTAGCTTATGTGTTTCATCTTGTTGCATACTACTGTAGCAGAAGTAGAGAGATCAAAGAATACTATTGGTCTAACTTTTCTGTGCTTTAATGTTTTGGTTATATAGGAACCAGAAATCATAGTCACAGCTGAAATGGATCCTCAGACATTCCACAATGTCCTATTTGGACATCGGTATGAAGACCCAGCAATAAAGAATCTAAAAACATCTGAAAGTTACTTACTTCAGGAAAAGCTGGCAGGTGACTTTGATCTTACTGTTTTAGTAATATGAACCAACACAGACAGTCATATAAAGGGCAAACCAATTAAGGTTGTTTAATGAGTAAACCAAATAAAACTATCAAATACCAGATTATTAGTAAAATAATCAGAGAGAATGATATAGAGTCAAATATAAGTGGGAAGAAATGTCCTGCTGAGTTTTTAAAAATAGTTAATCCAATTCTTAAGCCATACTTAAATGGCCTCGGAAAACAGATATTATCTAGTCTACGCCCTAAACTATAAAAGAAACCATAAATAAACACGTGAAGACTGATGCTGTCCAACAAAATAACTTGCTCATAGAAATTATAAAGAACCAAGTATCCCAGTGATATTATGACTTTAATGGTAGGAAGAGTAAAATAGTTCAGAAGATCAAGGAAGAAATATATTAAGGTTAGGGTTAGGGTTATTTTTCACACTATAATCTGTTGTCTGCTGGCTCCTACAAATCCCATGTTATGTCTGAAGACGTGTTAATCTAGGCAAGATATTTCCCCTATGAATAAGGTTAGCAATGCTTCTCTCTTTAATAAAGACTCAAAACTTAATATGAGTTTCAGAGTTTTAGAAGAGATATTTTCCAACTCGCTATAAATTTTAAATTAAAAAATATAAAGATAGTATGTATTCATTGGTCAGTTCTATACGATATATTTATCAACAATTAAAATGACACAGTTAAATAACAGAGGAGAAATAGAAAGATTGGCCAATTTGGGTAAAAAAAAATAGTTTTTTATAAGAAATAATATTTTTTCCAACAATAAAACGATTTTGCCTCAGTAAAATAAATGAGTCTTCATATTAAGGTCATATGGGGTGTGTGTGAAAATGATTCCTGAACCAAATATTCGAAATCTTATTAGGAAAGAGGATTAGCTTAAGATGGGTATAACAATTCAGAGTCTACAGAAGAAACCAGGAAACTTAACCACGGTTTTATTCATTGGAGAAATCTCTTCAGAATCTGCCTAAGGGTTGAAACAGACTCCACTGAAATGCACCAGAGAACTGGGTCCCCAGACAGGCCTTTCTCGAATTACACAGAGCAACTGCTGTAAGCTTGACCACAAAAAAAGACCAAGCGCTCCAAAATGCTCCACGCAGGACAACCTGCTTGCATTCCTGCTAGATTAAACAATATGTCCCTGCATCGGACCAGATGGATTTTTTTCATAACATCAAACCCCAAATCCAAAAACTTTCAGCATCCCGACATTTCGTTCAGAATCTCCCCTAATTGTTGACAGCACAGCAGCTGCTAGGAGCCCAAACCTGACCGAGAGAGCGTTTTCCATCCTCCTACCGCAAAGAGAGTGAGGAAAGGAGATCTTCCCTGCCCACGACTATCTGATTTGGCTCGGATTTGGAGGAAAGTTGGGGGAAGGGGAAAGGGAAAAGAACAAAATATTTTGGCTACGCTGAGATAATGGGAAAGTCCCTTCAACAGCCCTCTGAGTTCTGAGCAGTTTCTCATCTTTGTTTGGGGTAAGAGAGAAGCCAGGATATATGAAATCTTATTTTTAGTTTGATTCTTTGGAAAGGGGTGTATTCCAGCAACTTCCACAAGTTCAGGGAAAGGATAAAGTGTAAGTAAACAGCTTAGGAGCAGGCTGTCCAGCTTCTTAGAAGAAATGAACTGGATGAAACGGATGATTTATTTCTCACTTTTCTAGAAAACATTGAACTCCATCTAGGCAAAAAAGCAGATGCAGCTGAAGCCATGGCTATCCAAGTAATTCGGACGGGTGTGTGCCAACGGGCTCGACTTTTATACTCTCTTCTGATTTATTAAGAAGAAGGAGAGGCAGGGATCACTATGGTGATTAGAACATGCTTCAGAAACATTCTAGAGTCACAATCTCTAGCCCACTGATTAGGCTACTGCTCAGAATCTGTACGAACACGTTGAGAAGCACGTAAAAGGGCCAACCCTCCCACAGCTACGACGGCCTCAGCACAGAAAGACTTCCCAGAAACCTACGAGTCCCGCAGCTCGGCCGACAGATTTGCCAGGACACGTGTCATGGTTAATGAGCTCCAAAGAGAGGAAGTTAGTAGCGTGGGGCTCACCTGACTTAGTAGCAGTTTAGCAGTTTAGGTCTAACCATTGTGCTGGGCCCAAGGAGATCTCCATTCTCTGGGTAATTGCTGTGCTTTAATGATTAGGACCTTTAATGATGGAATGCAATGGAATAGGTACCACAAGTCATCGATCCACAACATTCTGTGGGAAGTGAGATATAAAAAACCGAATGCATTCATTATTTCATGAAGAAATGGAGTCTTGAACTGTAAAAACGAGCCTGCATTGGCGTTTACCTAACAAGACTTAGGAGAAGTAGACATCGAGATGAGAAGACACACGTTCAGTGGTATAGAGATTCGTTCAAAGTTCTGAGAGTTAAATGGAATATATAGAAAACATTCCACGTTACGTGGATGGATGTAGAGATGATCAGACTAAGTGAAGTCAGCCGGAGTCAAACATCATATGACGTCACTTATATGTGGAACCTAAAAAAAAAAAAAATGACACAAATGACCTTATTTACGAAACAGAAACAGACCCACAGACATAGAAAACAAACATACGGCTACCAAAGGGGAAAGCAGGGGACAGGGAGCGATAAATCAGGAGTTTGGGATTAACATGTACACATGACCATGTACAAAATAGATGAACAACAAGGACCTACTGTATAGCACAGGGAACTGTGGTCAATATCTGTAATAACCTGTAAGGGAAAAGAATCTGAAAAAAATACGTATATATATATATATATATATATATATATATATATATATATATATATCTGAATCACTTTGCTGTATACCTGAAACTAACACAATATTATAAATCAACTATACTTCATTTAAAAACAAACAAAACAAAACGAAAACAAAGAAAGAAAACATCCCATGCTGGTAAGCAAGATTGCAAAACAGGTTGCCAATTCTTCTATCCGCACACCATTTGCAGTGTGACTTGATGAGGGGTGGGTTCTATTTCTTTACCCATTAAATCTGGGCTTGGCCACGTGACTTGCTTTGGCCACTGAGACGTTACCAAGAGTGTCACGAGCAGAAGATTGAAAGTTGCTTTCACTTTTCACGTAGGAAGAAGAGGTTAACCTCTTAAGCTCAAGTCACACCCGTCCCGTGCTGACAGCCAGCACCAGTGGTCACCAGTACCAACCACCAGTTATGTGATGAGGCCACAGAGATCAGCCAGCCCCTGTTTGACCTACCAGGTGACTGCAACCACATAGACGAGCCCAGGTGAAACTAGAGAAAACCTCAGACTCGCAGAATAGTGAGCTAAGAAATGATTGTTCATTTAAGACCCCAAGTTTTGGGTCTGATGGGTTACACTGCAAAAGCTGATAGTTGACATGCTATAGAAGATGTCATAGAACAGTCAGTGTTCCTAAAGGTGAAAAAAAAATGCATACCTGACTCTAGCTAGTTTCACAAGGAAAGGTACCATTAAATAAAACAGTAAACAGTTCCTAGACCCTCCAGGAGGGCAAGATGACTAAACTTTGGAGCCAGGAACAGTCTACATTGCCCTGCAGAAACTCTGTCCTGGGTACACCACTGCCCGGACCCCAGGGACCAGCCACACCAAACTGCACCTGTCACTTTGGACACGGAGCCCTGGATGCTGTTGTTAGGACCCCTGCCGCTTTCGGAGAAAGGGCAAGTGCTGGCCCTCAGCAGATGGGTCCCATACGTCACCTCTTTATTTGCATCATTGGCTTCCCAATGGAAGTCTCCAGCGGGTCTGTGTGGTTTGCAGAGTCAGGGAATATGCCTGCCCTCCAGTAATAGAGCAGGGTGGCGGGGAGTGAATCTGTGGCTTTGACCTTGTGGAAGAATGAGCTTATAAATTAAGAAACGCCCTCAAAGAAAGGGTTCAAAAGTGTGGACAGCCAAAGGTAACTTACAAATGCCCTTCAGTGTCTGCTCCTTCATATATAGATGTTTCTTTCTCACTTACGTATGCAAACAACCAGAAGAAATACATTCCTCTTAATATGATGTAACCATCACTCCGCAAATGAAAACTGTCATACACCCTCCCCAAAGGGAGACACTACAAAGCCTCATCCATTCAGCAAATAGAGCCAGTCCAGGGTCTCTGAGTCACGCCATTTCTCTTCTGGTTCCACCATGGTCCTCTCTTGTTGCTTGATATTCTATAAACTACAGGTCAGGATGTAATGTTTCCCACCATCAAAACATCCTATACACATGTAGAAGAGGGAGAGGTCAAGAGGGGAGACATTAGAATATTCACATGTGTACATGACACAGGAAAGAGGGGAAGGTATAGGTACTGCAAGTGGCCACGAGGCTGCACTTAGACTTTTAAACATGTCTCCTTCTTTCTCTGAACCACGTCGCCTTTGCCCTCAGCTGGCCGCTCAGTAGATTCGGGTCTTTTACCCAGCGAAATAACCCAGACCCTTATTTCTCAGAGATCGGAGGGCAGAGGTCCCACCTCCATGATATAATCTTTTATTCATCTTCATCGTTGGGCATGACAGTCTCATGACACGTCCTGTGTTCTGGACACAGTTCTCCGTGTCCCTGTTACATACCAGTCACACAAACAGGCCACAGGAAGAAAGTCCCTTTGGGGGACAAATTTAGCAGGAAGTAATTAGGTAGTAGAGGGCAAAGCCAGTCCACCGTGCCCATCGCCATGAACTTGGGATCCCTTCCTTCGGAGCCTAGCGAGGGATCAGCAAACTGCTTCTTAAAAGGGAGATAGGAAATATTTTAGACTAAGAGACAAAATCAAAGATATAATGTAGATATTTGCATAACCATTTTAAACTGATATCACTGTATAGCACAGGGACCTCTGCTCAATATTTTGTAGTAACCTATAAGAGAAAAGAATCTGAGGGAGAATATATATATATATATATCCGGAAACCAACACAACATTGCAAATCAAGTCTACTTCAATAATAAAAAAATTAAAACATACAAACCCATCTTAGCTCAGGAGCTATAAAAAATATAAATAAAACACAAAAGCAAGCCAGCGACCAGCTTTGGCTCCCAAGGCTATAATTTGCTGACCCCTAGTCTAGGTTATACCACGTATTTCTGGCACATGGAATTATTCTGGCATTGGTCACCAAGTCCAGACGTCAGTGAACAGTGCAAACAGAACCACTCCCAGTTGGTATGGGAACCCGTATCAGTAAATTCAATCTAGTTTAAGATTAAGCGTCTCTCCTGACCTGACACCATAGACTCTCCCACACCTCAACTCTAGGCTCCCTTATGCGAATTAGCAAAGCTGCGCAAACATCACGTGCGAGCCCTGTCCTTCCAGGCTCTATTCCCTCAGTGCCTCTACACCCACCCCGGGGCACTGATTCTAGTTCTGGGTCTGAAGGTGTGGTGGGGTTTTTAGGGAAATGGTATTGTTGGGAGAATTTTCCTTCCCCTTTCAAGTCTGCTCCTTTAGGCAAGGTTATTCTGGGCTCATCCAGCAGGGCAGGAAGCGTCTCATCGCACCAGAGAGGAAGGACGGCTTCCTGTGCTAGGCCACTTTCGCGATTTGAGCAGAAACAGGACCTACCAAGTGCTCTTACTTAGCTACTCACTCTTCCAGGAAGGCCTGGCATCAGCGTCGCGAACCACAAAGGGCCCCGAGTTCACTGCAGGCCAAGTTCCCCTGGAGACAGCCCCCCTGCTCCCAGGGCCGAGCTGTCCACAAACCCCCAAACTCTCCTTGCCAGAGCCAGACCTCAGGTGCCACGGCCAGAACTTCTGCCCTTGCATCCACAGGTTACTCCCACCTCCTCTCCCACGCCCTGCCCCCTGCCCCCTCCCGCCCCCCCCCACCCCCAGGGCCAGAGGATCCCGCTTCTCTGCATCACTGGCTCGGACAAGTGGTCAGATTGGCAAAGTCTGGGGTGTATTTTGTACCCTCAGCTATTAAAGAAATATTAGAACAGCTGTTGTCTGGTTTCCACCCTGAGGAGCAGCAGACTTAACCTGCTCGATGCTTCTGGGAAGATAAGTATAATAACCAGTTTCGAAAATCACCTGCTCAGAGCACTCAGCAGAGATGAGAAGTCTCACCGGAATTCTCTGGAACCTGCCTGCCCCAGAGGGCAAGCCCTGCCAGTGCACTGCAGAGCCGCGGCTACAGGTGATGGAACACGAGACACAGGGAGGACGGTGCAGGGTTCTGCAAAAGTGAGAGATGCCAGATGGGGCGTGGAGAAAAGGGGGCCTTCCTGCACTGCTGGTGGGAATGTACACCGGTGCAGCCACTGTGGAGAACGGTACGCATGTTCCTGAAAAAACTAAGAATAAAGCTACCATATGATCCAGCAATCCCATTCCTGGGCTTATATCCGGAGAAAACCATAATTTGAAAAGATCCATGCACCCCAATATTCATTGCAGCACTGTGTACAATAGCCAGGTCATGGAAGCAACCTAAGTGTCCAGCAACAGAGGAATGGATAAAGAAGATGTGGTACATATATACAATGGAATATTACTCAGCCATAAAAAGGAATGAAATAATGCCATTTGCAGCCACATGGATGGACCTAGAGGTTATCATACTAAGTGAAGTAAGCCAGACAAAGACAAATATCATATGCTATCACTTATATGCAGAATCTAAAAAGAGATACAAATGAACTTACTTACAAAACAGAAACAGACCCACAGCCTTTGAAAATAAACTTATGGTTACCAAAGGGGAAAGCTGGGGGAGGGATACATTAGGAGTTTGGGATTAACACATACACGCTACTATGTATAAAATAGATAATAAACAAGGGCCTACTGTAGAGCACAGGGAACTCTGCTCCATAATCTGTAATAACCTATAAGGGAAAAGAATCTGGAAAAAAAAAAATATATATAGCTGATTCACTTTGTTGTACACCTGAAATTAACACAACATTGTAAATCACCTATACTCCAATAAAATAAATAAATAAACAAATTCTTGGCTACCAGTCAAAAAGAAAAAAAAAAGGTAGAAGAGAGAGGCTTACAGGAGACAGAGGGGCTGAGAGTTAAAAAGAAAATTAGGAGAGAATTGACGTCAAAGATCTCAAGCAAAGGGAGAAATTCAAAAAAGGAAGGCTGGGAGAGGTGTTAACAATAGTTCAGAGGTCAAGAAGTATATACATTTCTTAGAAGTCAGCAATTAGGGGGATAGAGGCAACTCCACTGCAAGGTAAACGCACAGGGAAGCCAGATTGCAGTTGGTGGGAAGAGAATATAAAATGGGTAAATGGGTACAAATACCAGGCCCTTCCCTAACAGAGGGCAAAGTGAGGACGGTATCTAGAGATGAACAGAGATCCCAGGAAGGGCTCTTTTATTTAATCTGGAAGAAATCTAATCAAGTTTAGGTGTCGTTTCCTTTGTGAGGAAGAAAAGTGACCCTCTCGGATTTCTGATGGCGGGATGGAGCGAGTTGGGATCTCAAGGAAGGAATGGAAGCTTTACGATGAAAAGGGCATCAACCGGGGCCACACATAGGCATGTTTTCAAGCCGTGCTGAGATTCACGCCAGAAGTCCTTCTAGAGACTCAAAGGCAACCATCATCGAAACACAGAGGTTGGAGTTACAGTAAGAATGTGGCACAAAGACAAAGAAGCAGGAACTTTGAGGTGATGGTCAGGGGTCTTCTAAGTCATGGACCCACGATCCAAGCTGGGTTTGTAAGAAAGTGACCTGAGAGGGTCGCTAGGTAATAAGGGGGTTCCAAGAGCCTAGAAACTTCTATGAAAAAAAGTTTGTGTATAAATGAAAGTTTTTCATCCAAACACCTATTAAAGGGGGCAGGGTGCAAAGCATTTGTCGCACAGGCAATGAAGGGACAGAGAAGGATGAGCGCAGGTCAGATTAACACCGAGACTTGAAAGTTGCTTATTTGAAACACGGAAGATGGAAATAGAGGACCCTGGTGATTCTTGCCCTAAGCAAGCGCACTTGTTCCAGACTCCGAAATTACACAGTGCATCGCTTTCTGCGAGGTCAGTGCCTTAATAAAGAAATAAAGGATTCTCTAACTTCTCCAGAGATCATGTGTAAATAGACGTCACTCCAGGGGCTGTGTGTCTTGGGCAGACAGCAGAGCGGATTGGGTGGTGTCACACTGCAAGGTCTGATGGGAGAGGCGACGTTATTATTATGGACCACAAAAAAGGCCTTGTGATCTCTGAACATACAGAGAATATTAGACTGTGAAAGTAAAGCTGCTTCCAAGTCATGCATTCACTCCCTCAGTCACTATTTATGCTTTCTCTCTCAATACCAGGAACTATGCTAGGCATTTGGAATATAATTATGAGCAAACATGTGTACATTACCACTGTCTGTGGAGCCCCCAGATGAGCTGGGAGCGCACGGCCACCACACACTGAGGTCAGTGTGATCACACAGGGTAGCAAGTTCCTGGAAGGGGAAGAACAGACCTGCAGACCCAGGAGGAGCTGCCTAGCAGTGGAAGTCCTGCCTGCATGCAAGTCTGCAAGGCGAGTTCAAGAAGTGAGGACCTGTAGGACCGACAGAAGTAAAGTGTGTGGGGCAGGTCAGGGACCTGAGGCAGAAAACGCCCTGGTGAATTCCAGCAACGGGAGGAGGGCTGGAGGCTGGAGGGAAAGATGAGCTCGTGAGGGGAGGGAAGCCCAGACTGTGTCATCAATCTGCCTTAGAGCCACAAGATTGAAAAAGCCTCCCCCCCTCTCCCCCCAAGTTAACAATCCATGGATGGTTTTGAGCAGGAAAACGACGTCATCAGATTTTGTTTGAAAAATCAATCGAATGTATTGAAGGGGAGAAGGTCATCTCGACAGGGGGATTGTCGCTGAGACCAAGAGAACAGCATGCAGACGGGGAAGCATAGGCGACTTAAGCGTGTGTGAGCGCAGAGATTGGAAATTCAAGGTGGGAAGAGAGAGATGGGGTGGTACTTCCTCCCTCGGTTTCTAGCTCTCAGGACTGGATATTATATATTATATAATAATATATATATAATTATATAATATATTATTATATACTATAATAAAGTATCAAATATTTATATGATTAATCATAATATAATTAATAACATATTAATATATAATAAGGAGCCTAGATAGAGATGTGAGACTCTGGGATAAAACCAGATTTTAGGGGGAAAAATCATGAGTTTCTTTTAAGGCGTGTTGAGTTTGAGTTGCCTAAAAATGAGATATTTAAGAAGCAGTTGACTCTAGCTGTCTACAGGTATACACCTGGGAGTCATTCGTTGCATAAAAGGTGTGTGCAGCCGTAAGCATGGACACGATTTACCTGCGGGACCAGAGTAGAGGGCGAGAAAAGAAAAGGGCTGGAAAGAAGGCTTAAATGTAATATGTAAAGGCCAGAGGAAGGAGGAAGCCACCTTCATAAAGGGATTCTGGAAGCAGCATCTGGAGGGAGAAGAGGAAGTGGGATCCGTGTCCAGGGAGCCCAGGAAGCAGGTTCTAGATGGAAGGGCTGCCTGAGATGTGCAGGTTCCCCTTCCAGGTCAGGGAAGGTGCAGACTGAAAATATCCACGGAGTATGGAGACCTGGCCCCCTAAGTGGGTTTTATGAAGATACTCTTCATGGGGGGGATGAAGCCACAGTCGGAGTGCAGGGTGCGAAGGACTGAAACACAGAGACTCAGAAGGGCTGGCAGCGGGATTTCTTTGAGGAGCTGAGCAGAGAAGGTGGCAGAAGAAAGATGGTGGAACGGTGCTTGGTCTGCCCCAGAGAAGGGGTCTCATCCAGTGCCTTTTTTATTGTTTACGGTTAAAAAGTGAAATGTAACAGAGCGTTTAAAATTGGATGATCTCACATAAAACTCCAGCTGTCCTTGAAATGTCCGCTCATCTCACCTCACAGGTTTACAGCACTAGCTCTCGTTTGCCAAAAGAAAACCCGAGGCTGGGGATTTAGGTGACTTGCCCAACACGACAGCTTGGAAGCCGGGACTGAAACCCAGCGCCAACCCCAAGTCCTGCCGTCCTTTGCATAATTCATTCTGTTTCCCAGGAAGCTCTCAAGATCCCGGGGGCTCGTGATGCAATTCTGGGGTGACTGGAGGCCCCCGGTGACCCCGGCCCTTAGCTGTGCGGGAGAAAGCACAGCCCTGCAGTCTGGGCTGCCCTGGCCCTGCTTCTGTAGCTCCTGGGTCTGACGTGTGCTCCCCCTTGATGTGTTTGAAAGAAAGCAGCAGGGATCCCTGGAGAGATTCCTCTGCGAAGCAGGGCCTGCAGATGTGCAGATACACGGTCAGTCATGACTCATGAACTGCTGAGAGTCAGGAAGAGCCAGGAATCCAGGGAGAAGCAGAGCACTCGGCCAGGCTCGCGTTCTGTACTCACGATGGCTGCCCTCCAACCATCTGGTCTCCAGGATGGAAACCTCTTTCCTTAATTCCGTTATGGTCCTCAGTTCGGGGAGCTACTGTTCCAGAGATCAATAAAACTCAACACGAAGGCTCTTCTCGGCCTCTGTCAGGGAAACTCTGAGTTACTCTACTGTTCTGCTGTTGTTATTCAAAGAGCCCTGTTTCCTCTGATGTTGATGTGATTCTTCTTGGCTACAAAGTAAATGTGTCATTAACGTAATTAACTAGAAAATAAAATGTTACTTTTCCTAAGCATCAGAACTTATTTTTTTAAAAGCTCCTTGTTTTTGTATATTGTGAACTCTGGACACAAAATAAAGAACTTTTAAATGTCTTTCTCCTTCAGGATTATTTGAGTGCTTCTTTATTTTCCTCCTGTCCAACCTCCCCTCCCCTCTTTGCCACAAGTCTGGAAAACACAGAAAAACATTACCTTGCCTCTTATTTGGAGACCTCAGCAAATGTCTTGGAAATGGTAAACATTTACAAACATGCAATCAGTTTGAAATTTTCTGTCATCTTCATGAAAAGTTAAATCAAATGGTTTAACTTAACAGAAAAATACTTAACCAAAAAATAAATTCAACAGACATGAGGAGAAATGCCTTATTGTATCTTGAAAGCAAGAGTGGATGTCTATTAGTTTTGCGTCCTTCTGGGAAGATACCTATGTACTATTATCACAAGAAAATTTATCCTCCGAAATGAACAAAGATATGTAAGGAATGCAAATTAGAACAAACTGTAGCTGGTGAACTAATAAATTATAAATGATTAAAACTATCTAATTAGATTTATGTATGCTTTTCTTTTTACAAGCCACTATTTTCAGCTTTTTGTTACTAACAACCAAATAGTATTTCTAACTGATATACCCTCAGAAAATTACCAGGACAATTTTTCTATTAATTTTTCTTATTAGTGGCTTTGGGTAAACCAGTTTTTTCCCCAGTTTTCTTTACTTCAGACAGAGTTGAAGACAAGACCCTGGCTAAAAGAAACAAAACAATGTATACACCCAGAAAGAGATTAGGTATGATTATGTATTTTTAAGGCAATGAAAGTAAAAATGTTTTTATTTTGCATGACACAGTATTCGTTTTCCTCTGCAATACTTCCTCATAAACTAATTTATGACAACATAATAAAAAGTGCTTCTTCCGTGACTTAAAGAATTGTATTTGAAAACATTTAAGAAAATAAATGCTATCCTTAAAATAAATCAAATTGTTATTCAAGACATCTAAGGATCAAGTAATAGTACACACCTGCTGCTTCTCTGTGAGTTTCCTGAGCTTGACTTAAATATCAGGATGGTCATGGTCATGGTCTGGGCTCCTGGGAGTCTGGCCCTGGGATGGAGAGCAGAGGTTAGGATGCAAGAGCACATGAGGATGAGCCCTTGTGACCGACACCTGTGAAAGCCCACCTGTGGTGGGTGCCCTGCAGTCCCAGCAAAGGCCTCCATGGGCCCCAGCAGGGCTGTGAGGCCCAGACGACCCTCCAAGCTCTCCCGACGGGGCGCGGGACCCAGATGTTTAGAGCCCACGTCTGTCCGTCATTGCATAGCCCCCCCCCCCATGGGGACATGACCTTGAGCCCTTCAGACACAGCAGGTATCATCTATGCCTCCCTCCCTACCCCTATGGCTACATTTACATTTCATTTCTCTTATCACAGCAATGCTGCCAAAACTTATGGAAAGAGGAATATGACGAGGATGTGTTTGATTGGTGACATTCAGAAAAAAACCCTTTTAGGGTCAGACAGCTCCTCTCCCAGCATCAGCACAGCTCCCCTGGATCCACTTTCAGGGCTGTGATCCTGGAGGAACACTCGGCAGGCTCCCCGAGTGTAAACATCCTCTGGACACTTCTAGTCACTGTGGCGCTTCCGCTGCACGTCACTAATTAATAGAGGAAGATCCATACCATTTTTCTAAAACTCAGAATTTAATTTAGGGTTCGAATTCTCCCCTTCCCGGGATTTATCTCCTGCACGCTAGCTGCCTGCAGGAAAGGACGTTTGAGTGAACTTCTTTTTCTTTTCCCTCTAGGTTGGCTTCTCCCCACCCTTGGCCCCAGTGTGTCTGTTGCTTCTGATCGATCCTGTTCTGGGTGGAAGGGGCAGGGAGATGCGAGGATCGGGGAACAGTTTTGTTAGTAAAGAGCAAGGTTAAAGGGACAGGAAATTGGGCTTGCCCGGCACTGAGCTGGTGTTGATTTCTTCTCGGCATCGCAAGTGTTTGAACCTGAAGAGCAGGTTCTGTGTGTGATACTGTGTGCTCTTCCCAAGTCCACTCCCACCCAAAGTTTGAAGGCGATTCCCAGGACACAAGTAACATGGTTTCCTCTGAGTTGCTAGATATGCTTCTCTACCCAAAGCCAAAGGTATTGGCCCCATCACTCCAGTCGACCCTTTGGAAGGTGGAAATGGTGGCGAGCACATTCTCTCTCTACACGTGGGCTACATCTGGTCCAGAGAAACTCTCTGGTGTGGATGGAGGTGTGGCTTCTGACCACTGAGCCAACCTCCCTCTAAGTCCTCTGCAGCCTCGGGCATGTGCAGTCGATCCCCAGACTCTGACTGGTCTCTGTGAACCTTCCCACTAGTCTTGAGGGAGATGTGTTTCCTTCCCTGTGGGAATTCACAGCACCCAGCGTTCTCCAGAGAAAGACTTGGCTTCCAACATCTTCCGAATTGATGTCCTGTCCTCTGAATCAGTGAAGGGTCAGAGGTCCCGAGCCAGGTTTCTTCACCTCTTTCTCAAGTCTTGCATGGATGGTCCAGCGTATCATGTTGGAAAGTAGTGATACTCGCCATGGTGCTTCTGTTGGTGATCTTTACGCCTCATTCTACAATGAGGCCCTAGGAGTGCTCAGTTTTAACAGGCTGCTCCACAACATTATACATTCACAAGGTAGAAACAGAGTCGTACACGTTAATCCGCCAGGCTCTTCTGAGACAGAGCGAAGCACATCCCAGCACTCACCCTTTAGAGACTCTAAGGGAGACCTGGACTGAACTCCCTTGTAGGCCGAGTTTGCTGGCATCTCTGATGTACAGTCAAATCTTTCTTTAACAATTTAGGTCATTGACCTGACTCACGGAATTGCTTGTCAAATCAGACTCACAGGAATCAGAGCTTTTATCTGATATCAAGCTTTATGAAATCATTCCAAAGATGCAGGCAAGAGCGAGGCTCAGAGAAAACAGAGAGACATCTGAGCCATCCATGGCAGCTCCCCAGACTTTGGCTCAGAATAGATGAATTCTCCACGTGAGTTTCTTGGGGTTCCTCATACAGCTGGAACGTTTTAAATATGAAATAACTCCAGGGAGTGGCATCGCCTACATTACTCAGGAGGCCACACCTTGCGGATCCTGGGTTCTACGTTTCTAGGAAATCCTTAGCTAGGGCTGTCCTACTAACAGCAGCTCAGAGTCAAGGGCTTTTCTTCCTAGCAAATGACATTAGCCTATGACCCAGAGGTCAGGTTGACCAGGAGATCAGAGAGCAGTCACCTACCTCCTTTTCTTTCTCCTAGGAGCACTTTCATCACCTGTAAAAGAGAGTAAGAGGGTCTCAGACCATCTGCTTTAACTCTTTCCTCCCAGGCGTTTAACGCTTAATGTACAAATGGGACGAAAAGAGTTGGCTTACCTCTAGGGTATAATTTATAACCTAGTGTAGTACAGATAAAACAGACATTCAAGGGTATTACACAAATGTAATTGACTCATAGCATAAGCGCAGGAGAGGGTGCAGCACGGGGAGGGCGAGAATGAAACCATTCATCCAAAGCAAGATGGGGTACCATCGCCACAAAGAGACGGACGAGAGGTTGGGATCTCAAAACAGCAAATACCACATCCTCAGACAAGAGGTGGAGGACAGGCCAAAATAGATCAAGGTTAAGGCAATGGGTTTTTAAATTATACTGTGGGTCAGCTATGCACCACAGAGTTCACCACTTAGTGGGTTTCTGAGAAGTTTAAAAAAATGTTGAGGACGCAAATAAATTTGAAAAGGCCTCTTGGCAATTAGGCAGAAAAGGTAAAGAAGACTTTTACTTTAAAAGGTAAAAGAATACAAAGAGACCACCAGGAAAGCCACATTTTCCTAAGGCTCTCCCCTGAACTTTCTCTAGCATCTGTGCTTTAGAATTTCTACCGTCTTTTTCCATCTCTTCCTACTCTCCATCTGCTATTCAATGTTTTGAAGGCACGACCTATAGCCTAGAGACACAGTAGGCTCTACAAGAGGGTTTTTGAAATAATTATATAAATATGCATAGAATCATTATTCTGACTTTAGATCTGTGCACTCCCTCTCACCTCTCTCTGAATATTTTTGAAGACATTAAGAATCAAGAGTCCTATTCTGCCCTGCATTCTTTCTTGTTTACTTCAAAGCAATCACAGATGCATTTCTTGGAAATCATAGTGATGCTCTTTTTTTTAATTTAATTTGTTTATTTATTTATTTTTATACAGCAGGTTCTTATTCGTTATCTATTTTATACATATTAGTGTGTATATGTCAGTCCCAATCTCCCATTCATCATTCTTTCAATGACGTTTTATAGCTTTCTAGGAGACATCTTGTACATCTTGTACATCTTTCGTAGATTTATTTCTAGGAATTTGATATTTTTTATTGCTGTTATAGATGATACTTTTAAAACAACGATTTTGTTTTGGTAAATTGAAATAAAATTGATTTCTTGACTTTATATCTAGCAACTTTCTAATTTACCTCTTAATTAGAATTTTCTGTAGATTCTTTTGGATTTTTGGCCCAGTGGTTAAGAATCTGCCTGCCAATGCAGGGGACATGGGCTCGAGCCCTGGTCTAGGAAGACCCCACATGCCGCAGAGCAACTAAGTCCGTGCGCAACAACTACCGAGCCTGCACTCTAGAGCCCGTGAGCCCCAACTACTGAGCCCACGTGGCACAACTACTGAAGCCCATGTACCTAGAGCCCATGCTCGGCAACAAGAGAAGCCACTGCAATGAGAAGCCCACGCACCGCAAGGAAGAGCAGCCCCTGCTAGCTGCAACTAGAGAGAGCCCACGCACAGCAGCAAAGACCCAACACAGCCAAAAATAAATTTAAAATAAATAAATAAATTTATTTGAAAAATAAATAAATACTGGTGTAAGAAAAGTGATGATTTCTAAATGATGTCTATTTTGTTCCTACTTTTCCTTTCCTTATACCTTTTACTTATTTTATTTCCTTATTGTACTAGCTATGTCCTCCTGTAATGTATTGAAGTCTGAGATGTTAAATTGAAAACATTGAGAGCAGTCATTCTTATCTTGATTCTGATCTTAATGGGAAAGCTTTCAAGATTTCACCATTTCGTATGATGTTTGCTTAGGTTGTCTTTTGTTTTGTTTTGTTTTGTTTTTGTTTGTTTTTTGAGAAACTCTTAATAAAATTAATGCTAGACCTTTGTATTTCTAGTTTACCAAAAGTTTTCTGGGGGGGTGGTGGCAGTGTGATGAATTGGGTGATTGGGATTGACATGTATACACTAATGTGTGTAAAATTGATGACTAATAAGAACCTGCTGTATAAAAAAATAAAGTAAAATTAAAAAATTAAAAAAAAAGAAAAAATGTTTTTGTTCATTTTTCAATCATGAATGAATATTGAGTATATAAGATGATTTTCTTGCACCTGCTGAAATATCCATAACATGTTTTCTTTATTTTATAGTATGTTGAATTATGTTGGATGATTTTTTTTACTGTTAAATCAACCATCTTTCCTAGAATAAATCCAACTTTAATATAGGCATTATGCTTTTTTATAAATCACTGGATTTGCTAAAAATTAGTGTAAGATTTTTTCATCATGAGTGAGTTGACCTGTGATATTCCTTTTTTGTACTGTCCTCATCATGTTTCTGGCTTCATAAAATGAATGGGACAGTTTAAATATTTTCTGTTTTCTGGAAAAGTTTGTGTGAGATTAGAATAATTCCTCAAATGATTTATAAAATCTCTGTGAAGACATAATTATAGGTTTGATTTCTGTTTCTAGATAGATGGAGAACTATTCAGATTTTTGTACTTCCTTTTGTGTAAGTTTTAAGAATTTGTATTTTCCTGGGAATTTATCCATTTAATCTACACTTTCAAATTTATTGGCATAAAGTTATTCATAGTGTCATTTTATGATATTTAGAATGTCTGTAGGATCGATAGTGTTAGATCTCTCAACATTCCTGACTTTGGTTACCTGTGATGTCTCATTTTTCTCTTGTCAGTCTCAGTAGAAACTTATCAATTCTGTTAGTCTTTTCTAAGAATTAACTTGTAGTTTTATTCATCCTCCCTATTGTGCATATTTGTTCTATTTCATAACTTCTGCTCTTTATTATTTTCTTCTATTTTCATGGGCTTAATTTGCCTTATCTTTCTAAGTTTTTGAGATGTATACTTAGATTAATAATTTGCAGCATTCTTCTTCTCTAAAATATGCACTTAGAGCTATAGATTTCCCTCAAGCACAGCTCTAGTTGGTTTAATATTTTTTAATACATAATTATCCATTGTCTTAAGTTAGAATATTTTCTAATTACTGTAAGAAGGTTTCTCTTTGGTCCATGGGTTATTTAGAAGGTACATTTCTTACTTTTCTGTCCAAATATATGGGGATTTTCAAAGTATTCTTTTATCATTCATTTCTAGCACAATTACTCTGTGGAAGGAGAACATTTTTTTTTTTAATTGGGGTATAGTTGATTTACAATGTTGTGTTAATTTCTACTGTACAGCAAAGTGAATCAGTTATACATATATATATATCCACTCTCTTTTAGCTTCTTTTCCCATATAGGCCATTACAGAGTACTGAGAAGAGTTCTCTGTGCTATACAGCATGTTCTTATTAGTTATCTATTTTATACATATTAGTGTACATATGTCAATCCCAATCTCCCAGTTCATCCCACCCTCAACCCCCTACTTCCCCCCCTTGGTGTCCATACATATGTCCTCTACATCTCTTTTAAAGATAATTCTCCAAAACGAGGTCAAAGCTACATATTTGAAAGATAAAAATCTGTTTAAGAATAAAATCTTACTCAAAGGAAATTCTGTGAAAATACCTAACAGAAAAGTCAGGTCATTCATTTTCTAAAAGATTTGCTCCCTGCTGTGTAATCTGTAAAGAAGTTACAAAAAAAGAAATGAAAAAATCTGACCCAGAAAAACATATCAGAGAGAAAATGTGGTGAGTGTATTTCAACATGAGCAAACTTAACTTAGAATGATCATATGTTAGATGAACGGATAAAGAACGAGTGGTATATAGACACATACACACACACACACACACACACACACACACACACACACACACGATGGAATATTACTCAGCCATGAAAAAGAATGAAATAATGCCATTTGCAGCAACGTGGATGGACCTAGAGATGATCATACTAAGTGATGCAAATTAGACAGAGAAAGACAAATACCACATGATATCGCTTATATGTGAAATCTAAAATGTGACACAAATGAACTTATCTACAAAACAGAAACAGACTCACAGACATATAAATCAAACTTATGGTTACCAAAGGGGAAAGGTGGGGGGAGGGATAAATTAGGAATTTGGAATTAACATATGTATATATATATAAAATAGATAAACAACAAGGACCTACTGTATAGCAGAGGAAACTATATTCAATATCTGTAAGAACCTCTAATGGAAAAGAATCTGAAAAATAATAGATATATGTGTATTTATAACTGAATCACTTTGCTGTACCCCTGAAACTAACACCACATTGTAAATCAACTATACTCCAATATAAAATAAAAAGTTAAAAAATGACAACAAAAATAAAAATAAAATACATAACCAGCAAGGACCTACTGTAGAGCACAGGGAACTAGACTCAATACCTTGTAATGACCTATGATGGAAAAGAATCTGGAAAAGAATAGACATGTATGTGTACATATAACTGAATCACTGTGCTGTACCCCTGAAACTAACACGATGTTGTAAAGCAACTCTACTCCAGTTATATATATATAGGAAATCTCTACCGTCTAGGCTACCCAGTCCCTTACGGCAGCCCAGACTAAGACAACAGTCATGCATGTCATTTTCGGAATAAGAATTATCTCATTAGTTACACACTCCCTCAAAGTCGCTCCTTCTGCACCAGCAACCCTCCTGTCTAGCATCTAACAGTGACACTGGTTATACAGAATCCATTAAGTTCAATAAATAAAAATTTCAAACCTTAAGGAAGAAAAAAAAAAGAGATTGCGAGCTGCCCTGACAACTGCTGGAATCCCGAGGGCCTGATGGGGCTTAATCGCACTTCCCCTTCCCGCTGTGACCCGGCTGATAAGGCCCCGCCAAACATCCTCCTTATCAGAGGGACCAGATGCCTTCCTGCTTCTCCCTGGGCAACAGGCTTCAGCTCCCGCCAGCCCACAGAATTACTCAACGCGCTGTCCGCATTCTCCCCAGATGCAGGGGCTCCATTTCTGGATGGGGCACGCCTGCGTCCCACGGGCTCTGCATGATGAGCGGGGCCCTGCTCCCTGCTCTGTGTGTACAAGTGACTCATAAACTGCTTTTGGTCTCCTCCGTCCAATGTCAGGGGTGTGTGTTCAGCCATCCCTGAAAGTCCAGGGCAGGAGTCCCCCACACACACACCAATGGGGTGAGTGGGACGGGAATAAAGCACCATCCCTTCCCTCCCACCATGAGGATTCTGACCCCCAGACTTGTGGAAGCATCTAAACTAGAGCTTGGCTCCCTCTGCTTCCCAAGCGTGCACCCCACCCGGACACCACTTAATACTCTCTCCAGGGATGTGCATTCTAGTGCAAACAAGAAGAAAAGCGTCCTCCAGACCCCAGACCCTACCTTGATGTAGACTGCAGTGAAGATGTTAAACAACCTTTTTTTAATTATTATTTTGCTGTAGGTCTATAAAACCGAAGTTTGAGTTACAGCCGGAAATATAACTGGCAGGAGACAAAGCCTTTTGCATCCTTCACCAGCCCTTTTTCCTCCTCTTGGCAGACGCTCACGAAAAGCCTATGTATAGCCAGGATTCTTGGTAGAAGCAGAATCAGAAAAATGAAGATAATTTGTACGTGTTGAATATGCAATAGAAATAGATATAAACTTCCTAACAGTCTTCTAAGTCTTCTTTTTCTTTTGTAATGCCTTCCCTCACTAGGTCTTCACAAAACAAACAGCAATTAGGGAGAGTCATCTCCGTGGCACAGCGAGAACAGGTAGGCCCAGAGAGTTTGGGGAATTTGCCCAAGGTCACACAGGGATGGATGGTGGAGCCAGAACTGGAAACCAGGAGAGCACTTACAGGTTATTCCCTGCTTTGCTATCTCCTCAGCAATACGTGCCAGGATCAGGTAAAGCTCTGGGGGCACCATAACACCCAGCCTTCTTTGGATGCACTCTGACAACGCTGCTTTTACTCCCCTGCCCCCCAAGTCCCAGGTGTGACCTACAGGGTCTCAAACCTCTGCTGAAGGCTTCAGCACAGTTACCCTTGTGATGGCAACACAGCTTTGCCCCTCTCCTTCCCTTTCATCTTGCTTACCCATACCCTCAACAGCTGTTAGGGAATTTTTCCAGATGGGTACATGAAGCCACATCTCAAGGTCCGCTTTTGGGAAACCCAGCCCAAGACAACAGCCTTTCTATACAGAACACATTCTGAAATGAACTGCTCTTGACCGGCTTGAAAGGACCTCAGTTGGCCAGGATCGCCTTGCTTCCAGCACTAGAAATAGTTTGTGTCTATGTTGTCTTTTGCACACATATCATCTGATCAGTTACGTGTTGGCTTTATCATTGGACCTGGAATTCTGGTGTTTCCTCCATCCTGCTCCCATACTGTCTGCTGTGAACTCATCCATGTAAAAAGGTACAAACCCTTCTTAACATGTACCAACTATTTTATGATGCCTTTTAATATCCCCTACAACCTGTAGTTAAGCAAGACAACAGTTATTGTCCCCATTTTGACATGAGGCTGCGTAGGCTTGGAGGGGAGGCCACCCAGGCAGTCGTTAGGAAATTACGCTGCTGAGCCTGGTATCCAGGTCCTCAGACTCCTTCACTTCTGAGACTAAGTCCTCAGGCCCTGGAAGTCATCAGCCTCATTCTACATGTTCTTAAAATCTCTTAACTCTTCTACTTTCTACGTTCAGAACAACAGATCTTACATGGGACATCAGAGCGGTCTGGGACCTTCAATTCCACGCATATGTGGCAAATCATTACATTCTAATAGTAAATCTCCCCCTGTCATTTGTACCCTGGGTGCAGCCATGGGTCACTTGCCACGGTTACATCATCTGGAACAAAACCACAGCATGCGTAGGAAGGTGCCTGAAAGGGAAAGTATCTTTCTGATTTGAAAGACAGAATTTGGAGCATCCAAAAATGTCTTCTGTTGGATTGCTCACCTTCTGCACTAAATCAGGTTATTGTGACCTCACGCCTCACAGTTATTTTATTCCTGGATTTTTCTCAGAAGTTGCCCATTGAGGAGAAGTGAGGGACAAAATCCAAATATTTTGACTATAAAATATTTAAAAATTAAAATACATTTATCTTGGCCCTTATAATATGCTGATATGTTTATTCCTCTTTCTCATTCTTTATATGAAGGTGTTTATTTATGATCCTAATTTCAAGTAATGCATTTGATAAAATAATCATTAATTATCTTATATTGATAGGAAACAAAGGCAAAAACATATAGGAATATATTGACTCTTCTCAGTGTTTTAAAACATTTTATCTCAGTTTTCCATTGGAGATTTTAATTCAATTGGGCATATCCTAAAATTTGTTTTTTTGATACATTTTTTTAAATTGAAGTATAGTTGATTTAGATACATTTCTTTTTTGGTTTATGAGGGACAGGGGAAGGAATTTTTAGAGGTCATGTTACCTCTTCATTCTGCACAGAAAGCTCTTCTTTGCCAACAAGAACAGTGTTGATTGAATTCAGACCACTATTGTCTTTATTGGGAAGAAAGTCCATATCTGTCATGTTGTAAAACAGAACTAGAAAAAGCTATTTATTTCTTCTTGTTCTTATAGCAATCTTTTGAATACACTTAGCATTCAATAAGACTTTATTGAGATTAAATAAGACTTTAATGAGATTAAAACAACATAGTTAATTTAAATCAACAAGTATTTATTGGCTGCCTACTATACGCCATACACCCTTCTAGACTCTGAAGTTATATTGGAGAACAAAGCAAATCCAGACTCACGGAAGTTAATTTTAGTGAAGAAATACAGACTATTATGTCAGATGGTGGTAAAAAGTTGTTCAAAAGAGATTAAAGTCAAGTAATATCGATAGTGCAGGTGGGTGCAAGAGTCAGAGGAAACCCTGCTGAGTGGAAACCCAAAGGAAGGGGTAAGTCAGTCTATTCACGACTGGAAGAAAGAATATTGCAGGCAGAAGGAAAGCAAGTGAAAAGGCTCTGAGGTAGAAACACATCCAGCATCTCTGAGAAAAAACAAGGAATGGAGAAGGGGATCATGTAGCACCTAGGGGTCCATGGTCTATGGTGAAAACTCTGGCTTTTACTCAGGATGAAACGGGAAGTTACAAGGCTGGAAGCTGACGAGTGACACAGTCGGACTCAAGTTTTAAAATTCAAACTTTTCTAAAAATCTGACTGCTATGAAAGGAAGAAAAGAAACCAACAACAACTCATTAGGAAGCTATTGAAACAGTTCTGAGGAGAGCTAAGAGGAGTAGGAGGCAAGGGCTGAGAAGTGATTTGATGCTGGGTATATTTTGATGGAAAAGCCAGTGTGGCTTCCTGGTGGATTGGATGGGAAGGATGAGATTAAAAGGAATAAAGAATAACCCAAGTTGTTTGGCCCCAGTGATCAGTAGAACAGGCTTTTCTCCCTTTGAGGAAAGGGAAATCCATAGAAATAGTGGGCTAGGTGAAGAAATGAATAGTTTGACAAGCTATGTCTAGATACCCAATGGAAAATGTCTCCTAAGTGGTTGTATGAAGGCGTCCAAAGTTTAAAGGAAAGCCAAGGCTGGAAGTAGGCATCTGAGTCATCAGCACACGGAGATAGATTTAAAGCCAGGGGATTGGACAAGACCACAGAAAGGAGTGTGGAAGATAGAGAAAACGAAAGGGAACTCGGAACTGCATGGACTTTGTTCATGAACGTGTTCCCAAGCAGAAGCTCCAAAGATAGGAATTTCCTATGGATTCAAATACTCTATTTTTTACAGAATTGGTACCAAACAAATTAAACCTGGCATCATCCTTTCATAAAGGTCCTCTCTTCTCCATGTGTTGCTAAAACTCCTAAGTTCTGGAGATAGCTATTTATGGAAGATTTTTTTCACAAATTAACGGTTGACTGTGATAATGTCAGACAAAGAATAGTAAATGGTGAAAAAAAATAATAGGTACCAAACCATATAATTACCCCCAATAATCTTCCCTTTGTTGATAATCATCCCCAATTATCTCTTTATCTTTGTAATTCATCCACGTAACCAATAATTTCCTTTCATCCAAATGCCTTCTTTACTTCTAAACAGATTGAACAAATCTACTTACAAACCCTGCAGGCGGGTGTGGGTGTGCGGGTGTGTGTTTAACACATTTTCATTGTAATGTGAACTCCTGAAACACTCTTTTCACTTTGTTCAAAAGCATTGATTTTGCAGAAACAAAACTGTGACCAAACACACATAGCACATAAGAGACCTAACAGGATGGTTCTTTAGGAGAAGTGGTATCTGATCTGATCTGAGAGAGGAAAAGAAAGAGAGAGAGCGAGAGAGAGAGAGAGAGAGAGAGAGAGAGAGAGAGAGGCTTTATAAATAACATTAAAGTAATGTGAGGCTTATTATATAACACTAGAATTTTACCAATGTACTAAATCCAATATATTATTTTGTATATTTTTATACATTATGTTATATATGATATATAGCATATATATGCTGGAGTTGTGTATATACTTTTAAGTACACATTGTGATATATTTCAAGTAGGCACCAAACACAAAACTGTTTTACAACAAGACATTTTTCTGGCACTAATCTTTCCTACCAGCAACATTTCGGCATTCTTGAATATTTGGGTAATTAGATTTTAAAAAATCATTTTTAAAAAAAAATTTTGGAACCAAATTTTTACCATCACAGAAGTACTGGGAGGAAGACATAGAATATGTTGATAATAAACCAGTGTCACAAGCCATAAACCCAGCTTTCTACACTTTGTGCAACGATCATTTATATTCCATTCATCCCCAGATACTTGAAATGATCTTCCAACAACAGCTGTTACGATGGATGCCCATGAACCACCTGACGTCAATATGGCAGATGTGGGTACTCGCCACAGCTGTAAGCACACAATAGAAGGGGCAAGAAAACTACTAAACCTCTTTCCACACACAAACAAAAATACTTTGCTTGTTTGCAGGTTAGAGAAGGAAACCCTACATTCAAGGGACAAAATGAAGTAAGCTGGTTGTCTTGCAATGCATGGCCTAAACTAGTTATTCGTCCACTATCCTCCAAAAAATTGTTTTGGCATCCTAAAAAATAGAGACACATATCTCTTCGTGTCAACTCATTGGCTTTGCGTGATTCTATTAGGCTCACAGGCAAGAGAGAACAGTTGTTTCTGTAAAAGCCATCACCTCAGACCCATCTTAAGTCATTCTGAATCTTGCAAACACACAGGCAGCAGCATTTTACCATAAAAGACAGTGGGACATGTTTACGTTTAAATGTGATTTTGACAAATTACTCCAAAAACTTCTCTCAAGCCTGTTTCGTCCAGCAAATGTGATCGTCAATAAGATAACCACTTGACAATAACAATGTTTATTCTTGTTGTCTATTTAGGATTTCTCAGGTTTATCATTTAGATTTCTTTGGTCCTTTTATAGGTATTTATGTTCCAAAGAACAAAAAAAACAAAACACAGGCTTGGTTGTGCTGGACTTCCGTGGTGATGGTTTCCGTCAAGACTAACCTCCTCTAGGACCTGTAGCCCGACGTCACATTTCTTTTCCTACTGTGGTCAAGTAACTGGCTTAAAAGTAAAGAAGGCAGTTGGTGAGGATATTTGAAGATCCTGGTGGAAAGCAGACCACAGTCAGGAAACACATCAGACGCTGGGCAGGAAGATGGTACAAAGTGTGAAAACACAAGTGAAAATGCAACGTCAACTATCTTCTCCTGTAAAACACTTTAACTTTGCACTATAATCACCAAAAGCTTTTGAAGCCTAAAATACTACAATTTTAATAAATACCTAGAATTTTTTTTTAATTTAGTTGTCCCTGAAGGAAATACAGAGATGAACACTTTACATTATAATTGGGACATGTTTACTGAAAATCCAGTTTTTCCAACCTATTTTAGTCTGTACAAACGTAAAGAAGTGAAAAACTTTACAAGTGTCTCCCCTCATTCCAGACATTTTTCACTGATAAAAAATCAAAAAGTACAACTTCCAAGATTGTAAAGTTGGCCAAAACTCTGCGACTTGCAGTCTTCGGCCGGTTTTCACTCCCTCCCTGAGTTGTGAGTCTGGGTTTTGAGTAGCGAACCCTTTGCAGTCCACAGGAGCTCAACATGCAGAAGGAATTGTGTCTGGTGAGGCCGGTCTTTGCTTTTTCACTCCCCCTCCCCCCCACGTTTTGTAAATGTTTAGTGTGGAACTAACATATATTCCTGCTTTATCTTCTGCTTTTCTTCATACTATTATACAAAGTTACATCCAAATAGTATAATCCAGAGGAAGAGTTAACCTTTCCAGAAACAAAAATACTTATTCAACTAAAATGAAAAACACGCATTAAGCCTTAAGCAAATGGTGCTCATATGCACAATAAGTGCCTCATAGAACTGGCAAGGAAAGGTCAAAATATACATACGTATGTAAACTTTAGAGGAATGACTCAGAAAAGTATTCCAATTAATTCACAAATTACTTTACCTCTCTCTGTCTCTGTCTGCCTCTGCCTCTCTCTCTTTCTCTGTCTCTCTCTCTCCTAGTTATTAAGACTTGAAGAAGCTGAATCACTTGGCCTCAAATTTTCCACATTACTGTCTAGTCTAAAATGGAATTTCTTTTGAAAGTTTAAGCAAAATCTGTCTGGC
This sequence comes from Stenella coeruleoalba, assembly GCF_951394435.1. Classification (NCBI taxonomy): domain Eukaryota; kingdom Metazoa; phylum Chordata; class Mammalia; order Artiodactyla; family Delphinidae; genus Stenella; species Stenella coeruleoalba. The sequence continues at coordinate 148,813,428 of NC_137149.1, read as the reverse complement.
TGTTTGTGAGTTATAGGAACATAGAAGAAATATGCTTCTTCAGTTATAAAAAGTACTGTTAAGAGCTTTCTTTTCACTCTTGTAAATTAAACGGCACCAAAGCTATAAACTTCAGACTTGGAAAGATTTGAATCACAAGGAGAAAAGAAAACCTAGCTGAAATCAATGAGAGTCTAAGTATTTTTATCCCTTAACTTACAGAACATCAAGAAAAGTGATTTGAAAATAACTAGCAAGATATATCTGTCTACCTGTCTAAAAGGTGACGGAATTATTTTCGTAGGGTAGTTGCCATGCACGTCTGCATGCAAGAGCCCTTTCTCTCTCTCCCCTAAATTCTAGGGAAATTAAGTTAAAAAATTGCAATATTAAAGGGGAGATTATTAAGAACATACAAATCAGGAAATTATTAAATGAATAATCCATGAGTAAAATTAAATATAAGTGAACGTTGTGTATATGTGTAAGACATCTTTAGCAAAGCACTAGAATTATGTTTGGAGTACAGACCAAGTTTTCTGTGTCTTAATTTATGCATATTACGTGTTGTCCTGTGCTCCACTCTCACTGCAGATTAATCCAGCCCTGCTCCTCTCTCTCTCATCCCTGGTCTCTCATCCAGGCACTTAACCAGCTCTTCCTCCATCCTAAGCTATGAGGTCAAGAAACCCTATGTACCACGGTTTCTTAGCATCATCTACTTTATTACTCTAGACGACTCAAGAAACAGCAGTTTTCCCATAACTTTCAAAGGGAAGCATCATCACCTGCAATTGTCTGCCCTCTGAGATATGCGTGAAAGTGTCCCTCCCCAGTCCCTACTTTTAGCAATGTGACACTGGCTTTGAATTTGTCACCTCTCTCCTGCATCCTTTTGCATCCTTGACTATAGGTCACTTCTTTATGTCTTGTAACATATTTGAAATGAGACTCAACGTCTGTTTTTCTTTTCTCCACTCTGTTTTCCTAACACCTTGTGCCACATCATCGTTTGCATAGATGACCATCTCGATGCCCTGGTCTTCCGGTTCCAACACCTCCATCAGACTTTACTTCCACGATTTCACCATGACCTACCCCCACCTTTGCCCCCATTACGCTCTCAGGGACCAAGATCTCCTACTTTTCACCAGCTTTCTTGCCTCGATTCAGGTTCCTGCCTCCTGTCTCCACTCCGCGCTCCACCTTGGTTTCTAAATGCAGCTTTATCTACGGCTCCTTAATGTAGTTTTCCAGGTTATGACATCATATGACTACATAATTAGATCTCATCTCTAAATCTTGGTCTATAAATTCCAAATTTTACCTACTGACTTACTGCTATGAAAAATAACAATCAGACATTTTTCTCCCCCAGGCCACTCCTGTTTGTTACTAATACTATGATTGTTATTATTATTATAATGATGATGGTTGTGATGGTGATGGTGATGGTGGTGATGGTGGTGGTAATGGTGATGATGGTGGTGATGGTGATGATGGTGGTGTTGGTGATGGTGGTGATGGTGGTGATGGTGATGGTGATGGTGATGATGGTGGTGATGGTGATGATGATGGTGATGATGGGGATGATGGTGGTGATGTTGATGATGGTGATGGTGGTGATGGTGATGGTGATGATGGTGGTGATGGTGGTGATGGTGATGATGATGGTGATGATGGGGATGATGGTGGTGATGGTGATGATGATGGTGGTGGTGGCGGTGATGGTGGTGGTGGTGATGATGATGGTGATGGTGGTGAGGATGATGATGGTGGTGATGGTGATGATAGTGATGATGATGGCAATGGTGGTGTGGTGATGGTGATGATAATGATGATGATGGTGATGGTGGTGATGGTGATGATGATGGTGATGATGGTGGTGATGGTGATGATGGTGGTGATGATGGTGATGGTGGTGGTGATGATGATTTATGATTTTTCTCTTCGTTATTTTTTTAAGTTTATGTACAAAACTTGAATCTGCATCTGTTAAGCAACATTAGAGAGTGTTTCTTAAACTCTTATTATGTAAGAAGAGGAATATGAAATTATTACTCCTAGAGAGTAGAACCAGCTACAAAACTTCTGCTTTTCATTCTCTACCTCTCTGTACTGTCTGAACAAACTGTCCTTGAGTTGCTTGTGAAATAAATAAAATAAAATGGAGATCTGATTATGACATCCACTCACGATGACTGTTTCCTCAAAAAGATTAGCTTTCCAGTCCTCCTGTTATGCTGTAATCTGTACAAACCTCTCTTCCCACCCCCATCCCCCCAAATCTCAGCACCTAATTTGTTTCCTGCTTTGCAATGTCTTTCCGTACTAATCTTAGTGCTCTGCCCAGGTTCTGGCTGACTTGCTGAGAACGATGCCCTCACACTGTGGATGGGCTTCACTTACCAGGTATGTGAATCTCACAGCTGCAGACTCTAACCATCCACACATGACTTATCTGGAAAATTATGATGCTGGGTCGCGTATGCAATTCTTGATTTTTTATCATAGAAATTTGTCAGAAAGAAGGTCAGGTTTGCCACATCCTCGAGGTTGAACGAAAGTTCAACCCCCTCCCTAAAGCCAGATTTCTGTTCACTTTGCCCTGGTTTTGCCACTGCCCACCACATTTTCCCCCACACACACCTGCCCGCCAGCAGCAGTCAGGCAGCTGAGGTCCCAGCAGCCTCAGGGACAAAGTGACAAAAACTTGGACTTAATCTTCAATTTCTCTGATCCCTCCAGCTCTTCTTGGCTAGACTGTAATTAGCTCCAGGTCAAAGAGCAATTTTTACTTCAGAAGAAATTATTTAAGCTGAAGTAAAGGAGCCAATAAGCATTTTTATAATAATATGATGGAATTCAAAAGTTCTCAGTATACTTTCTTTTAGCAACAATCCCTGGCTTCATGAGCAAATTTATACATTTATTTTTCCCTTAATTCAGCAATTTCAGCAGAGTTCTCATTTGGGGAATGTATTCCCTTTTATGTTTTATTCCCATGATTAAATAAAAAGAACTTTTTCTTTCACCACGTGTGTTTTTCAAGAGTGAACTTTCCATTCCATATGGTGGATGACAGTGGCCAGCCCAAGTACCATGATTCCCTGGCAGGGCTCTGAATTCTTGTCCCCAAACCAGAAAGGATGCACTCACCACTCAGCTGAGGGGGCCGTCCACCAGAAGGAGACTCCTCGGGCTGCTTGAAAGAAACAGACAAAGAAAGAACCTCACAGCCAAGCAAAGAGAATATAATATTTTAAACCATTCCCAAAATGCTTGCAGATGTTGAGTACAAAATACGAAGGAAGGACAGTCTCTAAAATTGGACAGAGAAAAATGCAGATTAAGAAAGCCACATTTTCCATTTGGGGGACCTAAAAGATTCATCCTCAAAAGAGTATTCTCCATCAAATAAGAACACCAAATCGTTCCAGCAAAGTTTATCAAATCTACAATTTCAGCACAATAAGGCAGAATTTCTTTACAAACAAAATATTCTGCTGTATAGCTATAATCTCATCATTTTATAATCCTGAGGCCCCTTCCACCTCCCATCAGCAAGTCTAAAACATGATAAAAGACCTCATTTCTCATCATTGCAGTAGAATCATAGAGGAAAAAAGGAAAGGTCGCCTAGCTCCAGTTTCCTCTGCCTTCCATGCTCCATCCACGTCCAGCATCCTTAGACCTTTCCCGTCTCTGAGCCAATGGACTTGTTGACCCCTCCATCTCGTGTGTCCACAGCCGACTCACCAAGCACATCCCATGCCTTAATTCTTTCACTCCAGCATTTGGGTGAGTGAAAGTGCAGTGTCCCAGCACTGCAGAGATGGGGTGTGACACCAGAGAGCTCGTGGGGCTCACATTCTAGGAAAGGGACAGAGGCAAGAGATAAACACCCAAGTGGAAGATGTCAGATGTTGTAAGTACCAAGGGCAGCAACGACTCGGGGAAGGAACTGGGGATAACGTACTGGGACAGTGGTGATGACTCTTAGAAAGAGTGCAGTCAAATGGCATGTGGGAAACCACCCGCAGGAGGTGAGGGGTGAGTCGCCTGTCTATTCCAGACAGAGAGACAAGCAGTCTCAGAGGCCCTGCAGGGGAGCACGCGTGTCAGGTTTGAGGGTTCCCAAGGCTGACAGAAGGCGTGGAGCAAAGACAAGGGAGGGGGCCACTCAGAGAAGAAACTGGACCAAGTGGCCCACGGAGGGGCCGGATGGGCACTGTGGACATGGGACTCCACTCCGAGTACAGCAGGAGGTGCCTGAGGGCTTTGTACTAGCAAGCGTCATCCTCCGACTCCCGGGTTTACCAGGGTCCCTGGGCTGCCGTGTTGGGCACAGACTGAGGGGGGGGGGGTGCCTGGGGAGCACTGACATGGAAGACAGTGTCGCTGGGAGCAGGGTGTTCCTGCTGGTGTTGATGAGACGATGCAGGGCTCTGCATATCTTGAAAGCAGAGCTGGACAGGACTGACTGAGGGATTGGATACGAGCGTCAAATTGTGTGATGTCCTTGAGGAAATCTGATGTCAGACCAGGTTAGAACCTCCCGGTACACACTCCCAGGGGCCTGACCCCATCCTTGTACAGGATGCGCCCTTCCAGTGTTTGTCTTTGTATCTGTGTATCTTCTCCTGTAACCCCAGCTGTTAAGGTAATGCGTTTCCTGTACTAGAGGCCAAACGATATTCTATGAAATTATTAAGAGAAGGAAAAACCACAGCATTTGCACATTTTATTTCTACATGTAATGCTCTGTGGTAACTTGCTGGCTGGATCAATTCCTATTCACCCATCAAAACCTAATGCAGATAGCACCTGAATCTTTCATCTGGCACTTCCGAAAGCACAATTAATTACCATCACCCCTCTGTTTTTGTATCTTGTACTATTGCATTTATTACCACGTCTTACAATTGACTTTTGTAGTGTAGTAAAAACAATTTCAACAGATGTGCTCTTAGCAAACAAAGCTATCTAATAGCCAAGGGTTTGTGTTTCTACAAAGCAGTAAACTCCCAACACACCCTGGCCTCCAGAGGATGTGCTATGTATACAAATGCCAGTATAAGTGACTTTTAAAGTGAGAGCAAACAATATATTGAGTATTTATGTGTCACATTCTACGTTAAGTACCTAAACGATCACATTTACTTTTCACAAAACACTAATAATTAAAACAAGTGTTATCCTGTCTTACAAATGAGAAAATTGAGGTAAAGATCCTTGGCCAATTCACACACGTTGTCAGGGCCATAGTCGAGACCTCAGGTCTTGGGCAGAGAGACTGTCACCAGCCCAGCTCTGTGCACTGCTGTCTTTCTGAAATGAAAGGGGTTGAGTTTCGTGCCCCACCCTTGAGCAGACAGAATAGATGCAGGAGGTTACATTTAAGCTAAATCAAATGTTCAGAAGGAATAGGAACTCAGACCGCAAACCTGAAGCCCAAACTGACCATGTTGACGTGTATTTCCCAGGAATATCCAGATATAGGAGAGGCAGGACCTTTCCCATGGGGTGTGACAGGAGGGGCCTGAATCCATTTAATTTCATTTCCTAGAGCTTGGACGTTCTTCAAGAGACACAGGCACTGCATTTATTTTCCTGTTTATCTCTTCTCAGAGTTCACAATTTCTGTAGGTTGCGCTCTTCCTTTCCATTTTATGACCTGCTAATGAGCAAGTTCTTCTCTGATTTAATGAGACTCATTCAGTCTTCTACTCTCAGCGGGGAGTCCACTCAAACCCGAAGAGGCGAAGTGGCTAGACCATTATCCTACAGGTAATTTTCAGTAGGGAACCTGCCTGTCCTCTGACTACTGGTCAAGGACTCCATACCACACACCACATTTAGTCTCATGAAACAGAGTCACATGCAAGAAAATGCAGACACAGAAAGGAAGAAAGGAAGGGAGCGTTTATTATCTTCTCTTAAAACTTACCACAAGCTCGAGACGCAGGTTGTTATTAATTCCATCTAGTGGAAATGCTTACTGATGCTCTTTTCTGGGCTAGTGCCTTGTGGGTTCACCTTGCTACCACAGAGGAAATCCAGAACCACCACTTAAGGACACCGGTAAACGAATTGCTGACCATGGCTCTCTGAGGCCAGCTGTTCTCCGATCCACCCCTCCCTCAGCTCAAAGACATGGCAATCCCAACCAAATTGGATAACAGTATCCCCAACACACACCAGTAGCTTTTAAACTGTAAGGAAAACCAGAATCACATGGGGAAGACTGTTAAATGCAGATTCCTGGTACCGGGCACTAGAAAACATCAAATCAAAGGATTTGAAATGATAAGAAATCTAAACTGCTTGAAAGTACCATGTATTTTTTGAGACAGGTAGTCTTTGGATTACAATACTGTGAAAACTACTGGCCTTCCACCTGCAATGCATGTCATCATGTTTTTCTTAGTTTGACACTATTATTCTATGAATTAGGGCGATCAGCAGAGGCTCTATTGGGAGAGACTCAGTGGAGCTTTCTTTCTCAAGTTGCTGGAAAGGAATGTTGAGGAGAATACGTTTTCAGGGTACAGTTCTCTACTGTCCCATCGGCACACGGGCTGGCAATAAATTGTTTACTGGTATTTACTTCCTCAGTTTATAATTACTGCATAATCATGCTCTAATTAAATTATATCCCAGCAGGTAAAATTTCTAGACGGCATTAATTCGCATATAAGGCTGGCAGAGTAATCACAATATAGAACAAGCCACAAATGCAAATACATAGTAGATATATATTAGTCAGGAAGGAAAATAAGTGTAAAATCATGACATTGAGAAACAATGACACCACAATTTGACCTTTCCCTCAGATGATAACCTGACCTCAATTTTATTCTGTTTGATTAAAACTAGATAGCTTCTTGAAAGCTGATTCTCTGCTCTCCTGTTTTATCCAAGTTGCTGGGTCAAGAGATAAACAGTGAGGCTAAGAGAAATGGCTCCAACACTGAGATGCACGTCAAATCTTCCAAGAACCTCCAGAATTCACTGAGCCTGCAGGATGGCTTTTGTGATCATTTTGTGTGAAATCCAGTATTGTGTCAGCCTCCTAGGGCCTAAAGTGTGCCTTTCTTGAAAGACCTCAAAATTTAGTCATCCTAGCTCTAAATGAGTGAAAATGTGCTTTGTTGAAACTTCCCAACAAGTAACTTCATTTACTGTGGAATCTTGCATCGTTCATGGGCCTGATGGAAGTGCTTGGCACTTATAGATTCCCAGAGTATTCCAACTTTAAAAACAAAAAAAGAGAAGAAGAAAGGAAAAATGGTGGAAGCTGAATATTTTGAATGCTAAAAACAAAATATGTGGTTTCTAAACACTTACAAATACGTTAATGCAAAGATTTGCCTACATGTTAAGAAAAGTTCTCATGAGTGATGACCTGCTTGATGAGAAAATGAAGCATGAGAGAAAGTGACAGAGAACAAGAGACCCAGGTGGCCCTCTGAAATTCGAGTCTGTTGCTATTAGCTCTGGTATAATTATCTTCCACTCCCTTAAATTTTCCCCCAATGCTAATCCTCCCCATGAAATCTCAGACTTTACTTCAATCAACACTCCAAGAAGTAATGTATTCTGCTTAACATCTAGCCAATTAGAAACACCATACATGGCACATAGTTACAAGAGGTAGCTTTTGAATAGTTACACATATTTTTAAAATGTATCATAATTAGAGAAAAATTAACTTTTATGCTTTTCACAGAATTATTGGGGGGTGGGACTAAAAGGTAGCTTTTCCTTACCAGATGCCAACAATTTACAATTGGCTTCAAAATGTTTATTTATATGATAAAGGTGATAATTTATGTGACTGTAACACTTAAATCTCTTTATTACTGAGATTAGGTTATTTCTGAACTACGGAGACATTTCATATACATTCCGTTGAAGAATTTTATCATCTTAATATGTCCTCACATGTAAAAATAAAATGTCAGGCTTATTTGCAATACTAAAGATTCCACTTTATTAAACAGGAAAGCTGATAGAATTTACCCAATTACGTTGTCAAAATGGCTTAACTTTCAAAAAGTTAAAACAACAAAAGTTCTGGAGTACAATGTTACAACCCACATTCTTTCTATTCCTTATTTTCTCATTGCCAAAATTCAGAGAATTATAGAGCTCTAAATGCATAGGTTACAAGGGCTCATTATTGACTATTTGATAAGTATCTGAAATGCCGTGAAACAAAAATACATAGGATTTCTCTGGGGCCCTTTCTAGCAACATGCTGGTTATACCAAAGTTTGATTTTCATGCCTCCCTTATTCCTTTCCGTGCTCTTCCTCTACCTCTGGTTCCCAAATCCACGGGGTGTCTCCATACTCCACCTCAGTTTTTTCAAGATCCCCAATCCAATGGACTCTCCAGAAATACCCTCCCTGGACAATCACGTACGCTCCATCACCCTCTCCCTCCACCTCTCCTCGTGACAAATGCCCTGATCAAGGAGTTTAAGCCAAAAGAGAATGTACTGGCTGCTTTAATTGGGAAATCCAAGTGACTGTATAACCTTTATGCACAAATGGATCCAGAATTTTGAATGACGTTGTTAGGAATCTCCCTCTTGCCTGCATCAATTATTTTATCATTTATTATTTATTTTTAGGCAGGTTCTGCCCATGAAGAGCAAAAATGGGTCTAGAAAGCTGTAACTCTATACGGCACTTATTATCTACAGTCACAGAAGGAGAAAGACCCTTTCTCTTTCAGCATACGTATAATTTTCCCCAAAAGGGCCTTGACTGGTTCTGCTTGGATCATGTGACCAAGCTTGACAGTCCCCAAGGTTAGTGGGACACGACTATGATTAGTCAGCAATGACTGGTTTCCCACTGCCATGGCAGAGAAGATGTCATGATTGATAACATACCATCTGAGTGAATGGCAGTTCACAAAAGGAAAGAAAGGCCATTGTTTTGTGTCCACCAAGGATTGAATCCACCATACTAGAAGTGTTTTTATTCTTTAAGGATTCTTAATAGTAAAACTATATTCTAATAGTGGCATGGATGGTAGTGTGATTGGGATGTTGAAAAAAATTATTATACTACAGGTTCCGTCCAGAATCCGCTTGAGGATGGCTTGTCTTAATTTGCTTTTTACTGTATGTCCAAGATGACCTAATTTCCAAGGTTTGCTGCTCCCTGAAAATATATGTGCACTTATTCCTCTCCAAAAGAAACATGAGAAGTGAATCGAAGGTCAGAAAACCAAAATATGCATGTACTTCTAATACACATTGTAATCCATACAGACAAAGTTACTGAGAAGTTTGTCTCCAGTTCGTTTCTGAAGCATTGTTATAAACAAAATCATTCTCAGTAAATGGAAAATCACATTATTGTTGACATAATCAGGTACAAAGGAAAAGAAATAGAAAAAATAGATTTTTTTCTCAAAATATAATTCTTCAACCTCAACTCTGATACCCCTGATGAAAGATCATCTTAACTTGTTAAAATGAGACAGAATCTCAGAATTACCTCATACAAAATTACCCTCAAGGTCTCCTTGAACCTAACATAGTTTATACTATATATATATATTTATTTATTTATTTATTTATGATTTCCTGACAAGGAATCGTATCTTGCAGACATATGACATCAGATGGTATCTTGTCCAGTTTTTTTTTTTTTCTAAAAGACCATGAAATCTGACATTTCACTGTTTAGAATCTTAGATTAAAAAAATACTGTTGCCGGGCTGCCCTGGTGGCGCAGTGGTTGAGAGTCTGCCTGCTGATGCAGGGGACATGGGTTCGTGCCCCGGTCCGGGAGGATCCTACATGCCGCGGAGCGGCTGGGCCCGTGAGCCATGGCCGCTGAGCCTGTGTGTCCGGAGCCTGTGCTCCGCAACAGGAGAGGCCACAACAGTGAGAGGCCCACGTACCGCAAAAAAACAAAAACAAAACAAAACAAAACAAATACTGCTGTCAATAAATTTCCTCATTGGGCATGTGTGTTGAGCTTGGGTTGGAAGGTGCTACGGCAGCTGAAAAGCCTACATCTGCTCTCGCTCTGAACCACAATGTGGCTGGCCTCGATCAGCACTGCCACCCAAACCTCCAGAGCTGCTCCCACTTGGGGGGACCAGGCTCACACATCTGCACACCTGCAACAGCCACGGCCAGGCCTTGTAGCCAGTCCCACTGGGCACCAGACCCACATCAGCGTGCCCACAGCGGTTGCAGCCAGGCCTGGAAGAAGCCAGCCAGGGGCCAGCCCTACCCACCAGCATGCCCACATGCCACAATCACTGGCCAAGGACAACAGGAGGACACAAAGGCCGCCCACATAGGGGACACCCCTGGAGAGTTGGCTCTGGTGACTGGGGTGGGGGATTGCACCACTGGGTACCACAGGAAACCTTCTACATAAGGCCACTCTTTAAAGACGGGGAGACATGGCTAACACACTGAATACGTAGAAACACAGTATGTTAGATTTAGGTAAAAGGAGGAGACAAAAGAATACCTTCCAAATAAAAGAACAAGACAAAGTCTCAGGAGAAGAACCAAACAATACAGGGATAAGCAGTTTACCAGGTAAAAAGTTAAAACATAAAGATGCTCACCAAATTCCAACGAAAAATGGATGAACTTGGTGAGAACTTCAACAAAGAAAAAGTATAAAAAAGGACCAGTCAGACTGAAGAATACAAAAACTGAAATGAAAAATACTCTAGAGGGACTCAACAGCAGATTAGAAGATGCAGAAAAACAGAGCATCAATGTGGAAGAGAGAAGAGTGGAAATCACCCAATCTGAATAGCAAAAAGAAAAGAGAATTTTAAAATTGAGGCCAGTTTAAGAGACCTCTGGGACAATATCAACCTTACTAACATTCACATTATAGGGGTGTCAGAAGGAGAAGAGAGAGAGAAAAGGACAGAAAACGCATTTGAAGAAATAGTGGCTAAAAACTTTCCTAACCTGGATAAAGTAACAGATAACCATGTCCAGAAAGCACAAAGTCCCAAACAAGATAAATCCAAAGAGACCCAAACCAAGACACATTATAATGGAAATGTCAAAAGTTAAAGATAGGAAAAATCTTAAAAAGAGCAAGAGAAAAACAACTAGTTACTTACAAGGGAACCCACATAAGACTACCAGCTGATTTTTCAGCAGAAACTTTACAGACCAGAGGGACTGGCATGATATATCCAAAGTACTGAAAAGAAAGATCTTACAAGCAGGAATACTCTACCCTGCAAGGTTTTATTCCGAATTGCAAGAGAGATAAAGAGTTTCCCACACATCACCACTAAACCAGCCTTACAAGAAATGTTAAGTAGACTTCTTTTAACAGAAAAGGAAAGGCCACAACTAGAAAAAAAAAATTATGAAAGAAAAACTCTAACTGGTAAAGGCAAATACATATTAGAAGTACTGGATAAACCATCTATAAAGTCAGAATGAAGGTTAAAAAGTAAAAGTGGTAAAATCATCTATAACTAAAATAATTAGTTAAGCAATATGCAAAATTAAAAAAGATGTAAAATATGACATCAAAATCATAAAACAAGGTGGGGAGGGTAAAAATATAGTACTTTTAGAATGCAACAGAATGTAAGTGACCATCAACACAAAATAGACTAAGGTGGTGGAGGACTGAGACATGGAGATCACCTTCCTCCCCACAGATACACCAGAAATACATCTACACGTGGAACAACTCCTACAGAACACCTACTGAACGCTGGCAGAAGACCTCAGACCTCCCAAAAGGCAAGAAACTCCCCACGTACCTGGGTAGGGCAAAAGAAAAAAGAATAAACAGAGACAAAAGAATAGGGACGGGGCCTGCACCAGTGGGAGGGAGCTGTGAAGGAGGAAAGGTTTCCACACACTTGGAGCCCCTTCGCGGGCAGAGACAGCGGGTGGTGGAGGGGGAAGCTTCAGAGCCGCGGAGGAGAGCGCAGCCACAGGGGTGCGGAGGGCAAAGCGGGGAGATTCCCGCACAGAGGATCGGTGCCGACCGGCACTCACCAGCCCGAGAGGCTTGTCTGCTCCCCCGCCGGGGCGGGCGGGGCTGGGAGCTGAGGCTTGGGCTTCAGTCGGAGCGCCGGGAGAGGACTGGGGTTGGCGGCGTGAACACAGCCTGCAGGGGTTTAGTGCGCCACGGCTGGCCGGGAGGGAGTCCGGGGAAAAGTCTGGACCTGCCGAAGAGGCAAGAGACTTTTTCTTCCCTCTTTGTTTCCTGGTGCACAAGAAGAGGGGATTCAGAGCGCTGCTTAAAGGAGCTCCAGAGACGGGCGCGAGCCGCGGCTAACAGCGCGGACCCCAGAGACGGGCATGAGACGCTAAGGCTGCTGCTGCTGCCACTATGAAGCCTGTGTGCGAGCACAGGTCACTATCCACACCCCGCTTCCAGGGAGCCTGTGCAGCCCGCCACTGCCAGGGTCCCGGGATCCAGGGCCAACTTCCCCGAGAGAACGCACGGCGCGCCTCAGGCTGGTGCAACGTCACGCCGCCTCTGACGCCGCAGGCCCACCCCGCACTCCATGCCCCTCCCTCCCCCCCGGCCTGAGTGAGCCAGAGCCCCCGAATCAGCGGCTCCTTTAACCCCGTCCTGTCTGAGCAAAGAACAGATGCCTTCTAGCGACCTACACGCAGAGGCGGGGCCAAATCCAAAGCTGAGCCCCAGGAGCTGTGAGAACAAAGAAGAGAAAGGGAAATCTCTCCCAGCAGCCTCAGAAGCAGCGGATTAAAGCTCCACAATCAACTTGATGTACCTGCATCGGTGGAATACATGAATAGACAACGAATCATCCCAAATTGAGGAGGTGGACTTTGGGAGCAACTGTAGACTTGGGGTTTGCTGTCTGCAACTGATTTGTTTCTGATTTTTATGTTTATCTTAGTTTTGTTTTTAGTGCTTGTTATCATTGGTGATTTCTTTATTGGTTTGGTTGCTCTATTCCTTTTTTAAATTATTGTTTTTTTTTATTTTAATAATTAAAAAATTTTTTTTCTTTTTTTTTTTCTCCCTTTTCTCCTGAGCCCTGTGTCTGACAGGGTCGTAGTGTTCTAGCCTGGTGTAAGGCCTAAGCCTCTGAGATGGGAGAGCCAAGTTCAGGACATTGGACCACCAGAGACCTCCCAGCCCCACGTAATACCAATTGGCGAGAGCTCTCCCAGAGATCTCCATCTCAACGCTAAGACCCAGCTCCACCCAACGGCCAGCAAGCTCCAGGGCTGGACGCCCCATGCCAAACAACTAGCAAGACAGGAACACAGCCCCACCCATTAGCAGAGAGGCTGCCTAAAGTCATACTAAGTTCACAGACAACCCAAACATACCACTGGATGCGGCCCTGCCCACCAGAAAGACAAGATCCAGCTTCATCCACAAGAACACAGGCACCAGTCCCCTCCACCAGGAAGCCTACACAGCCCACAGAACCAACCTCCCCCACTGGGGGAAGACACCAAAAACAATGGGAGCTGTGAACCTGCAGCCTTACTGTGTTTGGAGACTCCAAACACTGTAACTTAGACGAAATGAGAAGACAGAGAAATATGCAGCAGATGAAGGAACAAGGTAAAAACCCACCAGACCAAACAAGTGAAGAGGAAATAGGCAGTCTACCTGAAAAAGAATTCAGAGTAATGATAGTAAAGATGGTCCAAAATCTTGGAAACAGAATAGAGAAAATACAAGAAATGTTTAACAAGGAGAACTAAAGAGCAAACAAACAATGATGTACAACACAATAAATGAAATTAAAAATTCTCTAGAAAGAATCAATAGCAGAATAACTGAGACAGAAGAATGGATAAGTGACCTGGAAGATAAAATAGTGGAAATAACTACTGCAGAGCAGAATAAGGATAAAAGAATGAAGAGCATTGAGGACAGTCTCAAAGACATCGGGGACAAAGTGAGAGTGGCATGGATTTATATACACTACCAAACGTAAAACAGATAGCTAGTGAGAAGCAGCCGCATAGCACAGGAAGATCAGCTTGGTGCTTTGTGCTGTCCACATAGAGGGGTAGGATAGGGAGGGTGGGAGGGAGATGCAAGAGGGAGGAGATATGGAGATATATGTATACATATAGCTGATTCACTTTGTTATACAGCAGAAACTATCACACCATTGTAAAGCAATTATACTCCAATAAAGATGTTAAAAAAAAAGAAGGCTCACAGGTGAATTCTACCACACATTTAAAGAAGAATTAACATTTATCCTTCTCAAACTATTCCAAAAGATTGAAGATGAAAGGAATGCTTCCAAGCTCATTCTACAAGGGCAGCATCACCCTGATACCAAAACCACATAAAAACACTAGAAAAAATTACAGAACAATATTCCTGATAAACATAAATGCAAAAATCTTCAACAGAATATTAGCAAATGAATTTAGCAATACATTAAAAGGGTCATACACCATAATCAAGAGGTGATTTTTCCAGGGTTGAAAGCATGTTTTAATATCTGCAAATTGGGGAATTCCTTGGTGGTCCAGTGGTTAGCACTCGGTGTTTTCACTGCCATGGGTCAAGGTTCAATCCCTGGTTGGGGAATCCTGTAAGCCATACAGCACCACCAAAATAAAATTAAATAATTAAAATAAAGAAGAGAAATATTTGCAAATCAATCAACGTGACACACCACATTATGAAAACCAAAGGTAAAAATCATGACCATCTCAATACATGCAGAAGAAGCTTTTGACAAAATTAAATGTTCATTTATCATTAAAAACTCTCAACAAAGTGGATATAGAAGAAACATACTGCAACATAATAAGGGCCATATATGTTAAACCTACAGCCAATATCATACTCAAGGGTGAAAACCTGAAAGCTTTTATTCTAAGTCCAGGAACAAGACAAGAATGCCCACCCTCACCACTTTTATTCAGCATAATATTTGAAGTCCTAGCCTCAGAAATCAGACAGGAAAAAGAAATAATGTACACAAATTGGAAGGGAAGAAGTAAAACTGTCACTATTTGCAGATGACATGATCTATATATAGAAAACCCTAAAGACACCACCAAGAAACTACTAGAACTAATAAATGAATTCAGTAAAGTTGCAAGATATAAAATCAATGTACAGAAAACATTGAATTTTTATACAGTAATAAAACACTATTGAAAGAGAAATTAAGAAAACAATCCCATTTACAATAGCATCCAAAAGAATAAAATACCTAGGAATCAATTTAACCAAGGAGGTGAAAGATCTGTACTCTGAAAACTATGAGACATTAGTGAAATAAATTGAAGATGACACAAATAAATGGAGGGTTACACTATGCTCTTCGATTGGAAGAATTAATATGATTAAAACGTTCGTACTACCCAAAGAAATCTACAGATTTAACGCAATCCCTATCAAAATATTAATGACATTTTTCACAGAACTGAAACTAATAACCCTATAATTTGTGTGGAATCACAAAATACTTCAAATATCCAAAGCAATCTTAAGAAAGAACAAAGCTGGAGGTAACATGCTTCCTGATTTCAAATTACACGCTATAGAAATAGTAATCAAAACAGTATGGTACTGGCACAAAAACAGACACATAGATCATTGGGACAGGATACTGTAGAGTTCAGATATAAACCCATACTTATGTGGTCAATTAATTTACCACAGAAGAGTCAAGAATATATAATGGTGAAAAAAAATCTCTTCAATAAATGGTGTTGGGAAAACTGGACACCTACATACAAAAGAATGAAAGGAGAACACTTCCTTGTACCATATACAAAAATAAACTCAGAATAGATTGAAGACTTAAATATAAGACCTAAAAGCATAAAAGTCCTGGAAGAAAACATAGGCTGTATGGTTTGGCATCAGTCCTAAAAATATTTTGGTGTATCTGTCTCTTCAGGCAATGGCAACAAAAGCCAAATTTAAAATATGGGACAACAAAAAAAGCTTTTGCACAGTGAAAGAAACCATCAACAAAACAAAAAGGTAACTTACTAAATGGGAGAACATATCTGCAAATGATATGTCCAATAAGGAGTTAATATCCAAAATATATTTTAAAAACTTACATAACTCAATACCAAAGAAAATTTAAAACACCAAACAATCCAATTTAAAATGGACAAAAGCCCAGAATAGACATTCTTCCAGGGAAGACATACAGATGGCCAACAGACCCATGAAGAAATGCTCAGCATCACTAATCATCAGGGAAATGCAAATCCAGACCAAAATGAGAGAACACCTCACACCTGTCAGAATGGCTGTCATCAAAAAGAACACAAATAACAAATGCTGGTGAGGGTGTGGAGAAAAGGGTACATTTGTGCACTGTTGATGGGAATGTAAATTGTTACAGTCACTATGGAACACAATATGGAGATTCCTCAAAAAAATTAAAAATAGAACTAACACACAATCCACCAATCCCACTCTCGGTATTTATCCAAAGAAAATGAAAACACTAATTTGAAAAGATACATGCACCCCTATATTCATTGCAACATTATTTACAATAGCCAAAATATAGACGCAGCCTACATGCCCACCGATAGACGAATGAATAAGGAAGATGTGGTTTCTGTATATATGTATACATATTTGTAGGAATACTACTCAGCCATAAAAAAGGATGAAATCTTGCCATTTGTGACAATATGGATGGATGTAGAGGGTATTAATGCTTAGTGAAATAATTCAGGTAGAGAAAGGTAAATACCATAAGATTTCACTTATATGTGGAATCTAAAAAACAAAACAAACAAACAAAACAAAACATAATCAGATACAAAGAAGAAAGTGGTTGTTACCAGAGGGGAGGGGAGTGGTGAGTTGGGAGAAATAGGTGAAGGGGATTAAGAAGTACAAACTTCCAGGAATCAAATAATCACAGGGATGTGATGTAAGCATAGGGAATATAGTCAATATCTCAATAACTTTGCATCATGACAGATGGTTACTAGACCTATGGTTATCAATTCATAATGTATATAAATATCAAATCACTATGTTGCAGGCCAGAAACTAATATAATGTTATATGTCAACTATACTTCAATTAAAAAAAATTAGTTTGCACCTGGAGAATCATAGAAAGATTCTGGGAATGATATACAACCATGACATAGTAAGTAGTATTAGGAATTCGTTATAAGATAATGCGGCAAAAACATTTAAAAAATTAGATTATTACATTTGTAACTTGAATTAACATAATAGAATGCTACAACTTTTCAGTACTCTGCAAATTCTATGTGCTGATAAACTGTATGTTTATATTTTAAAAATTAATTTTTTGAAATGTGAGTAGTGTTAAAACATCCCCAATCCTCTGGACAGACACCCTCTCTGCCAACTTTTCTGTAACCACCCCTCACCCTCCACCTCTCTCTTTCCTCCTTTCTTTCTCCCTCTTTGTTTTTCATTGTGCGCACGCGCGCGCGCGCACACACACACACACACACACACACACACACACACAGGCTTGCATATGCAAAAACGAGTTTCCATTGTATTTAATGGAAAACTTCCTCACACCACATAGGGCTTCAGACACAGTCCCTTGCGCGGCTTCGCATTAGACCTGGATCTTGGTGTCACATAGGTTCCACACTCTGCAAACTTCCCCAGGCTGTGTTGTTCTTTAGTAGTCCATTCCCTGCATAGTTGTCAAAGAGCCCAGGTGAAGGAATGCCATGGCAGTGTTCAGCTCTGGACTGTCCATAAGAATATATGACCATGTGCAGAGTGCAGATGAAAGCAAGAAGCCCTGGCAGCTTTGGAAAGCAAGTTGAAGTGAGGCAGATCGTAACTTTTAAAGAGTCACTGGGACACAGCCTCGAAAAATGAGGCTTAAAAGTGGGTGGTTGGAAACCGCAGCAACTGCGGAACCTCTTCATTTAGCTTTAAGGGAACTTCCTCTTTTTGAGCAAAAGCTTCAGACTGTCTGGAATTCCTGAAAAGAAAAGTGTGTGTTTGCTCTTCAGGTGGTAGACGGGATGCTAAGTAAAGAGCATTTTATTTGTTCTCATATTTTGTCATGAGGTGATGGTGTCACGTTTTTAAGTATATTTATGGATCTTAATCTTCAGTCATATTTCCTCCAAAACTAAAGGGCAAGGACAAATAGTCTACGGCAAATATGCATGTAGATATGTAGAGAACGCATGTATGCACGATAATGTCTAATTCAGTGAAAAATATCGAGGAACTGGTTAGTCTATTTAAGTGAATATTTTAGATAATAAAATTGAGCCTCTTCACGTATGAAGAATTTTTGAAATGTTTTCCTTTTTATAAGCAAAGTGTTATGTACATCACCACATTCAAAAGAAATTTTAATATAATTTAACATTTTCTTAATGACAGATTGGTCTTAAAATCCGTTTAGATGCCTACAACTGTTTTTCCATATACTTTATGTTCTCCACTGCATTCATAACTAATCAACTTGCTGTAAAATCAACATCGTCTCTATTATCACTCTGCCTACTTCTGCCCAAGGTCACTGCCTCCTTCCTTTCAGCCCTCCTAGTAGTGTGTGCGATGATAAACAAGGTCATCTGGCTATTTCAAAGTGTCACTTAAGGAGACTTTCAAATCAAAAAACAAACAAAAATCAAAAAACAGCCTAGTCATCCCCAAAGCAGCTTCTCCCAACTTCCCAGCTCATTGCCTATGAAAACTCCAAAACGTATGAAACCCAGGATGAAAGAGATTCCACGTACCCCGAGGCAGACTGGACAGAACTGAGCACACACCTACCTAAAGGAAGGAGGGAAGACCCTTTAGGTATTTTCACAGCCCTGCTCACTGGATCAGTCACACAAGATACATACCAACAAGAAAACAAAGCAGCTGTCCTCCTATTGGACAGATGTCACAGTTTGCTTAGTTCAGAGTTCCCTTCGTGCTCAAATTAAACTTAATCCTACCGTCCACCCCAATACCCCAACACACACACTCATTAATACCTTCTTCATTCTTTTAGAAATTAAAGCTTAAAGGAAACATCTAGGCAAGGAGAGAGTAAAATGCTTTGGAGGAAAAGGGATTGGGTGTTTGATGTCACTTTGGAAAACGTAACCCCTCAGTTAAGGATTGTAAACAGTAGGAAAAGACTTAATAAATCCAAAAGTCTGGCGATTATAATTTTTATATATTCCATTGCTTTTCAACCTAATGGCTCTATGAAAGATAGATTTTAGTGCTCTGAGAACTGGGCTAGGAGCTGTGCACAATGACACAGGACAGCACTGGAAAAAATGCTTGTGACATCAGTGAAACAAGGGTGCAGGCAGCCGACACAGCTTGTCCGTGGAAAACACGAGTTCTAGAGAGATCTCTGCTCAGTCAAGTAAGAGTGAGAAAAACAAAACCATGTGGTCTTGCAAAACACTGCAGGGCAAGAAAAAGAGAACCACTTTCTGAAGGCTAAGCAGCTGAGAAGCCAGGAAAATTTCTAGGAAAGTATGTCATTCTCAGAAAAACACAAAAAAGATGAACTTAAGGCCCAAGGGAAACAGGTGCAAAAAATTTTTTTAATCCTTTTGTTTTAAAAAGATCTTATATTTTGAAAGATCCTCGACCTATTAAAAGTGACATGGGTTAGATGAGAAAATATCACAGTAGCATTAAAAAAGTGCATATTGAAGGTAATAAATGGTAACATTGACAAAGAATAAAAATAAAATCCTAATGTGAAGACTAAGCTAGATACATCTCTGAATAACACAGAGGAAAAAAATGGCCCGAGGAAAAAAATGGCCCAAGGAAAGGAAAACAGTAAGTAAAAATTCATAACTGAAAGACAGAAAATGACAACCAGAAATTAATAGAAGTTACTGTGGAAGAAAGCACAGTACCTAAAGCAGAAGCAATAAGGAAAGATGTAGTGAGATAAAATGCTCCTATGCTAATAAATGGCCAACGTATAGATCAGAAAAGCTTAGTAATCTTTTTTTTTGCGGTACGCGGGCCTCTCACTGCCGTGGCCTCTCCCGTTGTGGAGCACAGGCTCCGGACGCGCAGGCTCAGCGGCCATGGTTCACGGGCCCAGCCGCTCCGAGGCATGTGGGATCTTCCCGGACCGGGGCACGAACCCGTGTTCCCTGCCTCGGCAGGCGGACTCTCAACCACTGCGCCACCAGGGAAACCCAAGCTTAGTAATCTTTGAGCATAAGAATTATAGAGAGTTAAAGTATGTTTAGAAAAATGGTGTTAGAATAATAAAAAAATACTAAAAGCACTTGAACATCTTTTTTTATTTACTAAAAGTCAGGTTAGCCCTTACTTCTTCCAAATGGTAAATGGCAGAAAAATAAAAGTAAATTTCTAGAGTTTGAGGCAAAAAAAGTTATCACCCAAACTGCATTTCCTGTCAAGTTGTCCTCTATGGGTACACACCACAAGAAAAAGGATAATTGCAAATATGCAAAAACTCAGAAGACATAACGCTAACATGTATAGCTTGAAAAAAGTAATAGAAAACAGTATCTTAATTAAAGAAAACAGTGTCTTCATTAAAAACACAGTATCTTAACATCTAGAGATGATCAAACATAATTTTTAAACAGGTATGTCATCACATAAAAAGATAGACAGTAAATACGTTTCAATGGCATATGTTCACATTTGAAATATTGAAACTTTTTCTAAAAATAAGATATATGGCATAAATAATATTTTAATAATTATCTAGGTAGAAATCACTAGATCGATGATCACAGTTTCACGTGACCATGGGGCCTGGGATAGAAGGCAGATAAGGAAAGAGGCCCTGTCTTGATGTACAGGGAGTGGGGACAGCCATGCTGAGCTGGGGATGTGTCTGCCAGCCAAAGGCAGCAGATGCTGCTAGAACCACTCACACCATTACCCCACAATACAGGCAGGTCAACACATTTCAAGAGAAGCCAGATATCCATATGCAACATTGCAATTTTTTAATGTACAAAGACAATCCAACTATTGAAAAAAAGCACTGGAGGGTGCTAAACAAAATGTGTTTGAGATTTGAGCCAGGGCTAACCAGGTCTTAACCTAGGCATTCAAAATTATTGGAACGTCTTAGAAATACAAAGGTAAATAAAGACCAAAGATGGTAGGTGGGAGGTTTGGAGTGTAGAAATGTCTTGCTTTGTGGGATAAAGGGGGTCCAAAACAAATATTTGATTGGAAAATTAGTATTATATAGAGTCTAAATGTTTGGACAAAAATATACCAACAGGGCTTCCCTGGTGGCGCAGTGGTTGAGAGTCCGCCTGCCGATGCAGGGGACACAGGTTCATGCCCCGGTCCGGGAAGATCCCACATGCCGCGGAGCGGCTGGGCCAGTGAGCCATGGCTGCTGAGCCTGCGCGTCCGGAGCCTGTGCTCCGCAACAAGAGAGGCCACAACAGTGAGAGGCCCGCGTACCGCAAAAAAATAAATAAATAAAAAATATATATATACATATATATATATATATATATATATACCAACAAAATTTGTAACATTTAAATAATAGAGTAAGATAAAGCAAACAAACCATGGCTAGGCAGCAATGTCCAGCTGTGCTGATTGCAGAATTCAAAAGGACACTAAAATTTAAAAATAAAATAGTGGTTAACTTTTTTTATACAAATACTATAAAAAGAAGGCAGGAGAGGACAACAGTTCAGAAACTGTAATAAGTAGAGTGGCAAGATAAAATGCAGTAGGTAAATCCAAGTAAGTTACTTTATTTTGAAATATGATTTAGTGAACTTTAAAAATAGAATAACCCATTTGCAAAGCAGAAATAGAGACACAGAAGTAGAGAACAAACATGTGGACACGAAGGGGGGCGATGAATTGGGAGATTGGGATTGACATATACACACTAATATGTATTAAATAGATAACTAATAAGAACCTGCTGTATAAAAAATGAATAAATAAAATAAAATTCAAAAAAATTAAATAAAAAGTAAACATAGAATAACGATGTGGTACAACATAATTACCAATAAAAGGATAAATTAATAATTATTAATAAAAGGATAAATAATTAATTAATAAAGATACAAATTTTGTAATCATAACTTTTGAAAATACCTGTATAAATATAAGCATCTGAGTAAATGTTACTCCATAAAGAACATATCAAGACATTTTCTATAGCACAACTTGTACAGCCCACACTTACTATTAACATAGTGTAATTGAGTCAAAGAAGCTACCAAAATTTCAAATTAGGTTATTTAGAAAGTAACAATGCAAATGTGCTTATTAAACATATGTGATGTGACACAAGTTTTAGCCAGTGGCAACTGTATACCTTTAAATGCTTTCTTAATATTAACGGAAGGATGAAAATAAGTAACAAATGAAATGAACATTCAAAGTAAGAAAGAAAACAAAAGTAGACTAAAGTGGTACAGATGAAGAAAGAAAAAACATGAAATTGAGATGTTAGAACAGATTTTTAAAAAGCTGATTTTAAAAACCCATAAAACCTAAGGGCCAGGCCAATCAAATGATGAGAGGTACACACAAAATTTTGAATGAAATAATTAACAAATAGATATGGCTAAATATATAAAAAATAACAGTATGTGCAATTCTGTGTTAATTCACTTGAAATTCTTGATAAAATGTATGTTTTACTAAGAACAGATAAATTACCAGATGGTTATGTTTTCCACTAGTTGAACCTCAGGTTAATAAGAAAAAGGAAACCAGTTTTACAGACAGAACACAAGAGTAACATGTCAGGAAAGCTGTCCTCCTGCTCGACCACTTTCCACACAGTGACCTTGGCCAGGTCAACTCACGCCATTGTCCTCTTCTTCTCCACCATTAATTGAGAACTTGGAAAGTGGTCACCATTGAGGTATCTCTAAGCATCAGAATTCCTTGCTTTTCCCACCTACTAATCTGCACACAGGCATGAGTATGTGAAAGGCTAGTAAAACATAAAAGTAATCAAAACCTCAAAGCATCATAATTATATTGCAGGTCGACCCTCTGCCTGATGTCGCTTTTGTCCCTTCGCCTGTTATATGTCCCTATTAGTTCAAACACCAGAGCTAAGGGGAGACATACAAACCAAAGAATTTAGTTCAATATTTCATTCATTCACTGTCTTGTCTTGGAATTCTTTCTTCTCTTACTGTTTCTTAAAATATGTCTCTTTTCCCAAGTAACAAGTCATGCACTGTCTTTTCTTCTGGAACTCCTGGGGCTGGTTTCCAGTACCGAAGTCTCCCTCCAACTCATACTTTGGGTTTGTGGCTTCTTTTTATATGGTTTATATGGTTATATGGTTTATATGGTTTTATGGCCATTATATGGAAAATGGCCAAAGTGAGCATCTGTGCGTCTTTCTCCCAAAACTTCTATGTCTCACACTTTCCCTGAAATTTCTCTGTAGGTTTTCATATCATTTGACATCTCTTTTTTAGTGAGGGTGACACTCTAAATAAATCTTTAGCCATGACTCCAGTATTCATATAAATTTTACTCCACTCCTGCTGCCAATGTATCAAACTGGTCAGATTTTGAAACACCAGCCGGTTATAATTTGACTGTAATAGGCCCTATAAGTAAATATGTTCATCATATTTTTTTCAAAATTATTATTCCAACTAATCACAGGCTATGACAATAGCCCTGAAGTAAACCAAACAAATAGCAGAATTCCCTGTCAGCATGCCTGCGGAGGATGGAGGGGGTAAGGGGAGAGAGCAGAAGAGGGTTCATTCAAATGTATCAAGAACCTACATCTAACTAATTTACAGTTTTCACTCTTCCTATGATTTTCCCCACTGCTAACAATTAACCATATGATATAACCTAAGTGGTTGTGGTTCTGTTTTTTATCTACTGAGATTAAATTTTCCTTTATCCTTTACACATTTGCTTGCGTTCTGAGAGAAGCTATCTTATAACAGTGTTGGGGTCTCAGATGTGACAAAACTATTCATCTGATGCCCATACCATGGGTGACATTGACTGGACACTCATGATATACTATTTTCTCTAATAAGGACTTTAATACCTAAGCTTAAAGTTCAACACTACATTCATCACAGGAAACTAGGAAGAACATCAACTGACACAAGTAGGCTCTCAATAAATAGCACTGAATGAATGCGCGAATACACCATTTCATTAATCTTTTCAACACAAAAAGAGTAAGTGCTGAAATCCTTTTTCTCACACACAAGGAAACCAAGGTTTGGAGAGGGTGGATTACTTGCTTGCGGTCACTTTGCTACTAAGTGGCTGAGTTAGAATGTAAACCCAAGTCTGACTGAGTTCCACGCCCTCACCGTTTTGATGCCCTAAATCCACCACCAGTGTATTAAAGTTCTTCACTTGCTTCAGTGGATGTGGGACAAGGTAGCACTTTACAGGCATCTCACTGTATATTCTAAGAATGCCCCAAAACTTCTGGAACAATCTTGGCTGTGTTTGAGCCAGAGAGTTATGCGTGTCTGAGAAACAAAGAGGGTCACAGAAAGGGTCATTACACAGAGTTTGCACCCTTCAGACCGTGGCTTCTCACCATTATTTAACATTCATGAGTAGTAAATTCCCTGGGCATTCTAAGCATTTTAGGTCATTTCCTGGGCCCTTGCTAAAAACCTTTATTTTTATACTCAGAAAAGCAAATCTAAACATAAATGAAATGGATATTGTTATAGAAAACATTTGGTATTTTAAAGATCAATCATTATAAATGAAAAATCAAACATTAAAAAAATTTAAATGACTTAAAAATCAACTAGAGATTTGTCTGTTTCAGAGCACAAACATGTACATAGGAAGAAAAATCCAGAAGTGAAAGGTAATATATGACTCGTGTGGCAGTACTCGGTCCACCTGAGTATTCTTTCATTGTTAGAACTTATTCAAACCCTATGGAACGAAATAATCAAGATGCAATCTAAGGTTAATCATTGCCTTTCTTCAGAATAAATGTTATGCATCCTTTCCATAGGCAGAAGCCAATTCTGTATGAAGTACCACCCATGTTACCAAGGATTTTAAAAGGCCCCTCTTCATCTGATGAGAGATATTAGTCATTCATCATAACTCCACAGTATGTCCAAAAATATTCCTGTGAAGAATCATCGTTAAATTGCTATTAATATTACAAATGTATAAGTAGCTTTTCATCCAAAAAGGTCAGATTATTCATATATATATATATATATATATACATATACAATTTATGGAACCAAATCATGCCTTAGTATCATATATACAGTAGTTTTGCCATTCTTCATTGGTCATTTTTTTAATATGTCATGTAATAGACATATTATCCTCCATTATATAAGTTGGATTTCTAAAATAAAAATTTGAGTGTACATCAGAATTTCAAGTAAATATTTTTAACTTACTCACAATCAAGATCTAAAACCAGGTGATTCATGATCCTAGTTGGATTTTCTCTTGTATGATTGATAGTGATGAATCACTTACCTGGTTTATAATCTTGACACTCAACAAATTAATAAGTTATTGACAGATTTGTCCCACTTTTCATATACAAAAATATATGAATATATATGTATATATTCATATATAAATATATATTTCATACATATAAATATAAAGATTGACAAAATCTAGAGCCAACTTCACTCAATGGGTGAATCAAAATTAAAATTAATAATTCTTATCACCCACCTTTGCTTACCCTAAGAGCTACTCTGCACATACATCAAATTAGCAAACACTGGCCCTCAGAGCTTTCCTTGGATGCCAAGCCCGTCTGGCTCTTTCATTTTTGGCTCCTTACTAACTAACCACCATAACCATGAACTTTTAAAAAGACCACTCAGCCTATAACTGGGGAGAATGTGATGTCATCCACACCAGCAGACTCACATTTTACCCTGGGGACAGGACCCTGATGTCGCTTCACATGGTCACCATCACAATCCTGCTTTTCTGTTGACCTCAGTCTCTGGAAGAGTCAATCCTGGCCAAGCCAGAACAGTCAGTGACCACCTTCTGGCTCTTTGTGTGTCACCAGGTAGAGGGTCCAGCATTCCATATTCTGAAAACTAGCAAATAAGGGTCAATACAATTCTATTCCTATGGAATGCCAGTTTCCATAGACAAATTTGTTAATGACTGCTAGAATTATTCATTATAATTTGGAGGTCCTTTAAGACCAGTTAGACTTCACATTTATCTGTTTAAATTCAAGCACTGGAAAGAATAAACTATTACCTAAAGGAGGACACCTCACATGACAAACAGAATCTCTGGTGTTGAAGAGATGTCAGCTCAATCCATGATTCCGCTTCTCATTGGCCATTCACCAGCCATTTGACCTAGAGGTGGCCACCCAGAGCCTCAGTCTCTCATCTCTAAAAAGGGGTAGTGCCAGTCCCAAGTGCAACCCCTACTTCATGAGGTTATTTGTGGGGATTAAATGAAAAAATGGAACTAAAGAAAGAACGTAGCAGGTACCTGGCACATAGGAATGGCTCAATAAATGTTGTCTATTAGTTTTATTTCTCCCAACACAAATATAAAAGTTGCCTTGATTTCAACAAATATTTATTGAGTATCACCATGTGCCAGACAACATTCCAAGCCTGTGATACATCAGTATACACGACAGACAAAGATCCCTGCCCTTCCTGGTGGGGAGAAGCCAAAAATATACAATGAACTTAAAATATGAACAAAACTGTGGAGATTTAGAAGGTGAATAACACAATGAAAAAGAAAGGAAACAGGAGTAAGGATGACTAGTAGTTGGTGGGGCTGATTGTAGGGTGGTCCGGGGAGCCTATAAAATAAGATTTGGCTTTCTGAGTTTCCCAGTTTAAGAATTATTAAAATTGTACTATTTTTCCTTGTAAACTGCATGCATTTAACTAAAAACTCACTGGTCAGAGTTACTCAGCAGCAT
Source organism: Stenella coeruleoalba (assembly GCF_951394435.1). NCBI lineage: Eukaryota > Metazoa > Chordata > Mammalia > Artiodactyla > Delphinidae > Stenella > Stenella coeruleoalba. Next base: position 148,786,549 of record NC_137149.1, on the reverse strand, counting down.
ATATTTTTCAAAATCAGAAGCCTCCTCCTATGCCATCAACCCTCCTTAAAAATTGCTGAGGTAACAATTGCAGAATCAATTGTTGACAACAGATTGCACAGTCATGTCTAATGTTATATATAGATCAATGTTGTCACAGAAAGCCTCACTCTGATTTTATCATGACTTTTCACACATATTTCTCCTTTCCCAAACTAAAGCTGTTTTCTATCAGAGTTGTGAGAGCTCTGAGATATTCACCTGGCAAACAAAGCCAGGTGAATATCTCAGAGCTCTCACAACTCTGATAGAAGCTAAGTTTCCATAGCTCTGGTTTTTGCAAACTTTTAGGGATTTGCTTTGATTCTCTAGAGACCTACAAATATCAATTTAAGAATCAGTGTTCCTGAACATTCCATGCAGCCAGTAAGGTCAGAAATATCAGGATAAGTTTCTAGAAACAAGGTATCCAACCCAAATTCCACTAATCTCTAAAGAGATCGTTGGTTAAATTTTAACTCCGGGATTTATGAGTAGATTCTATTTTTTTTTAAATATACACCTCTGCAGTAACCAATAGTTGGCCGTTATGAATGAGTCTTTTCAAAACAATGCATTATTTAGAAAGTCAGATGGGTGACTGGAAGGTTCGTCAGAAGCAGCTGGTCACATGTAACAACCTTTGCAAACTTGACACACATGTAAGTACCAGTTCCTCAACTGTACAGCGAGACCAGATCATTAGGGTAGATACCATTAGGGCAAGGAAAGGTGTTCCCTTTCCCTGTCTCAGGACAGGCAGATATGCTGTGCTCATCCCCCCAAAGCAGTATTATTCCCTAAAATAATGATTCTCAAGGAATTTTTTTAGAGAATTCCAAACATGAGGAGCCAGCCTATCTCTATTTTAATCACAAATCCCTAGCCTGTAGAGAAATTCTCATGAAGTTATATGGGATAAAATGATAACATTTTTTATAAGTATGTTCTCACATTCACACATAAAGCTGTCCAAAAGCCTAATATGGTTCAGTTTCCACAGTGCAGAATCTGTTAACTGCATCTGCCTATGTTTTCCAGCTCACAGCATCCTGCAGTGCTAAGTATCTAATATAAACACTCCCCACTGAGACTCCTCATAACCCCTGGATTTTTTTTCTTCCTTGAAGTCAGTTGGTGAATTTAGATGGCCTAAATACTAAAAATAAACTTGGTTTTTCATTCTTTACTGACATAATCCAACCCCGCACAGAGAGTTTAATAACGATTATCCTCTTTACAATCTTCCCCCAAAGACTAATGCAATGTTCATGTAAAAGTCCAGAGAGAGGACGGCAGAACAATGATTTGGCAACCTCAGATATCAACTTCAAGAAGTGAGTGCATTTTCTCTCTACAATTTTTATAGTTGTTGTTTTAACTTTAATGCTTACTGAAATAAGCATATATACAAAGAATGCAAGTCTTAAATGTATAGTTTGATGACTTTTTACAAGGTTATCACACACATACCCACCACCAGATCAAGATGAAGAGCATCGCGAGCTCCCCAGAATCCCTCTTGTGCCACCGTGGAATCATTGTCCTATACCCAAAGTAACCACCATATTTACCTCTATCACCACAGATTAGCTCTGCCTGTTTCTGAAGTTTATGTGAACGGTGTCACACATCATTTTGTACTGTTAAGTATTTAGCTTTATTCCTTGCTATTCTCTCTGTGAGATTCATCCATGTTATATGCAGCAGTAGTTTGCTCTTTTGTTATCGTAGAGCTTTGCGTTACATAAGTAGTTTTAACCATGGATTCAGTTCCTTTAAAAATACAAGAGCGTTGAGATTTTATGTTTTGTGTCAATGCTTGAAAGTTGTGTATTTCGAGATTTACCCACTTCAACTTAATGACTTGCTTATTACCTTTTCCAGTCTATGAATCTATAATAATATGATATTTTCTTTCCTTACAATAGCATTGTATGTTTGTTTCCTGCCCTTTGTGTTTATGACTTGTATTGCTAGAGGGTTCATCAATTTTATAACTCTTTCCAAATAATCAAATTTTGATTTGTGGGGTTTTTTCTATTTGTTTCACTAGGGGTTTCATTGGTTTCTGCTTCTTTATACTTCTTTTCTCTTAGGATTTTTAGCTTTAATTTGCTGTGGTTTCTGTTGGACCTTGAGAAGGCTGCTTGGATAATTGTTTTCTAGAATTACTTCGTTATTAATGTATGGTTTAATTCTGTGGTTTTCTTCTCAGCTTTTGTTTAGCTGCATACCACAAGTTTTAATATTTTTAACTAAATGAAAATCACATATTTTCTTACTGCTATTGTGATTCACCTTTGACCAAGGTATAATTTAGAAAAGTACATTTTTATTTTCAACCATTTTTACAGATTATCTACTTTTACTTTTGCAATTGATTTTGAGGTTAATTCTTCTGTGGCCAGAGAATATGCTATGAGTATTTTCAAATTTTTGAATTTGGTGATGATTTGCTTTATGGTACAGCATATGTTCTCTTTCAGCTAATACCAGTGGGAGACAATTCTCTGTGAGTCTCTTGTGTTTCTGCAAGTCCTCGGGGCAGAAGTTCTGACTCTCCTTAGTCTGGACTGTTCTTTGAAGAATGTCTGTGCAGAGATCAACTTTGGAAGATGAGATAGTATCTCCCTCCAGAACAAAAGGCAGGTTTTCTTGCACACTGGGAGGGCTGTCTCTCTCTGGAATGGCAGGCAGGCATGTTTACCATCCAGTGTAAAAAGCTCAAGTTTCTAAGCCCTTTCTCTTCTGTAACACAACTCACGGCATGTGCAGGTATTACCTGGCCTTCCCGTCATCCTGTATGAACTGAAGCTCAGGGACCTGGCACAAAACACACTGATGTGTGTGCAGCTTGCTGTTATGTGAGTAATAAAACCCACTGTTTCTGGTTCAAGAAGAATCTCACATCATCTGCAGGCCTTCATGAATCATAGCACACTAACATTTTAGGTTAAAGAAATGGATAAAATTGAGATGAAGTCAGCAAGACGGTAGAAGAGGAAGTCCTAGAACTTCCTTCTGCCAGGAGACACTGGCTCAAAAACAACACAAACCAATTCCCTTCATGAGAGGTCCAAGAACTAGTTAAGAGACTCCTGTACCCCCAGGTAAGTTCAAAACCAGCCACAGAAAAGCTGCTAGGAAGATTCACTCACCTGCTGTAGCCCCACCCCCCCAGCTCAGTGTGACATAATTGGGAGAAAACTCCCAACCCCCATTTCTTTCTGGGGAGAGAAAGAGAAAGCTGAAACGTATGTCCAACATTTTGAGGGGCGCTGTCCAAGGGACTGTTTTCTGTCTTCCCTGTCTCAGAGTGCTAATGGGACCTGACACACCTGGGTGCAGGGGTGTGTCCTCCTTCAGAGGACCCACAATATAGCAGAGAGAAGCCAATACAGCTCAGGAGACAAAATGACAATAGTTAAGTCCTTCATTATCAAAAACTATTCTAAATGTAAATGGTTAAACTCCCCAATCAAAAGACATAGCATGGTTGAGTGGATTAGAAACAACAGCAATGAGATACAATTATATGTTGTCTACAAGAAATGCACTTTAGATTGAAGAGCAAACATAGGCTGAAAGTGAAAGGACGGAAAAAAGATATTCCATGAAAATGCTACGTGGTAACCAAAAGAGAGTATGGATGGCCATAATCATATCAGACAAAATAGATGTTAAGCTAAAAACTGTCACAAGAGATAAAGATGGTAATTATATAATTATAAAATGGTAAATTCAGCAGGAAGAGCTATCATTTATAAATATATATTCAGCTAACATCAAGGTACCAATATATGAAGCAAACATTGACATAACTGAAAGGAGAAATAGACAGTAAAACAATAAGAGAAGGAAATTTCAATACTTCACTTTCAGTAGTGGATAAAAAATCCAGACAGATGATCAATAAGGGAACAGGAACTTGAATGAAACTATAGATCATACGCATTTAATAGATATATACAGAACATCTCCAACAGCAGCAGAAGATACTTCTTCTCAAGCATGCGCAGAAGTATCGCCAGGATAGATCACACGTCAGTCACAAAACAAGTCTTAACAAATTTAAGAATGTTTAATCATACAAAGTATCTTTTCTGGCCACAATGGAATAAAAGTAGAAATCAACAGAAGAAGGAAAACTGGAAAATTAACAAATGGTGGAAATTAAACAACACAACTGTTGAACAACAAATGGATCAAAGAATAAATCATCCAGTAAATTGGAAAATAAGTTGAGATGACCAAAAAAGAAAAAATAAAATACCAAAGTTTATGGAATACAGCAAAACAATATTAAGAGGGAAGTTTATACTGATGAACATGTACATTAAAAAAGAATTATCTCAAAAAAAGAACAACCTAGTTTTAAAGAACAAATAAGGAAAAAGTTAGCAGAATAAAGAATAGAATAAATATTAGAACAGAAGTAAATAAAATCAAGAATAAAAAAAGAAAATATCAAAATTGAATTAGTTTTTTGAAAACATCACAATACTGTCAAACTTTTAGCTAGACTAAGGAAAAGAGAGAGGAGACTCAAACAAGATGAGAAATGAAAGAAGAGACAATAACTTACACCACAGAAATAAAAAAGATTGCATGTCACAAAATGTTTCACCTAGAAGAAATATAAATTCCTAAAAATATGCAACCTACCAAGACTGAATCATGATGAAAGAGAAAATATGAATAGATCTATAACTAGCACGGTGATTGAATCAGTTATCAAAAACCTCCCAAAAACTAAAACAAAAGAGCCCCAGACCAATTGGATTCACTGGAGAACTCTACTTAACATTTAAAGATTTAATGCCAATCCTTCTAAAACTCTTCCAAAATATTGAAGAGGAGATCATTTCCAAACTCACTTTATAAGGTCACATGTACCCTAATATCAAAGCAAGTGAAGGACACTACAAGAAAAAAAAATAAAACTACAGGGAAGTATTACTGATGAATATAGATGCAAAAATCTTCAACAAAATAAAAACAATATGAATTCAACAGCACATGAAAAGTATCAGACACCAAGACCAACTGGGATTTATTGTGGGGATAAAAAAAATGGTTCAATATCTGAAAATCAATGTGATGCACCACATTACCAGAAAAAAGGATAAAAATCACATGATCATCTCAATAGAAGAGAAAAATCATTGGACAAAATTCAACACCTTTCATGAAAAAAACACTTAACAAACTAGGGATAGAAGGAAATTACCTGTCTAATAAAGGCCCAGAGATAAACCCACTCAGCTATGGTCAACTAATCTATGACAAAGGAGGCAGGAATATACAATGGAGAAAAGACAGCTTCTTCAATAAGTGGTGCTGGGAAAACTGGACAGCTACACGTACAAGAATGAAATTAGAACACTCCCTAACACCATACACACACACACACACACACACACACACACACACACACACACACACAATGGATTAAAGACCCAAATGTAAGCCAGGACACTATAAAACTCTTAGAAGGAAACATAGGAAGAACACTCTTTGACATAAATCACAGCAAGATCTTTTTTGACCCACCTCCTAGAGTAATGGAAATAAAAAGAAAAATAAACAAATGGGACCTAATGAAACTTAAAAGCTTTTGCACAGCAAAGGAAACCATAAACAAGACCAAAAGACAACCCTCAGAATGGGAGAAAATATTTGCAAACAAATCAATGGACAAAGGATTAATCTCCAAAATATACAAACAGCTAATGCAGCCCTATATCAAAAAAACAAACAACCCAATCAAAAAATGGGCAGAAGACCTAAATAGACATTTCTCCAAAGAAGATATACAGATGGCCAAGAAGCACATGAAAAGCTGCTCAACATCACTAATTATTAGAGAAATGCAAATAAAAACTACAATGAGGTATCACCTCACACCGGTCAGAATGGCCATCATCAAAAAATCTACAGATAATAAATGCTGGAGAGGATGTGGAGAAAAGGGAACCCTCTTGCACTGCTGGTGGGTATAGAAACTGATACAGCCACTGTAATCAACTGGTGGCGCAGTGGTCGAGGGTCCGCCTGCCGATGCAGGGGACACGGGTTTGTGCCCCGGTCCGGGAGGATCCCACGTGCCGCGGAGCGGCTGGGCCCGTGAGCCATGGCCGCTGAGCCTGCGTGTCCGGAGCCCGTGCTCCGCAACGGGAGAGGCCACAGCAGTGAGAGGCCCGCGTACTGCAAAAAAAAAAAATAAATAAATAAATAATAATAAATGAAAAGGCATACTCATACTTCAAATAAAGATACACAGATGAGAACTCTAGGATGTCTTAGAATACCAGGTATTTCCTATCTCAAGTGGAGAAGAATGAACTTAGACCTAGAACAGCAATGTGAGTAAGCACACAGTTGGTCCATCTAAATTTGTGTATGCTTTGAAATGTTTGGGTCCAGTTCTCTTCAGCTGTGCCAGGTAACATTAAACAAGAATGGCCCACACAAACGTCCACCAGCAGTGTTTAGAGGCAGATGAGCTCACACTGTCCATTTTGTCAGGATGCTTCAGCCACGGAAGGCTACTAAGTGTATTCCTTCTCCACAAATTAGGAAGAAAGTCTCGAAGAGAGGCAATGCAATGTCTTGCTGACTACTTTTACCCAAGAAGGAACTGTTTGCATTCACCCTTGATTTTCATCTCTCAGTTCTCCTGAGTCCATTTTGCCAAATGGTGCTTTTTCACTTTGCAGCAAGAGAAATGAGGTTTTCTCCTAAAAAGCTGAAAGCCATGGAGTAGATGATTGGATGGCTTCTAAGCATTCTTCGGGTACCATGGGGTGGCGTGCGACCATGATTCAGCCACATACTTTAGCTTATCTCATGTCACAAAAATGTTTATCTACCAGAAAGATCCGTGTATCCGAAGCTGAAGAATGCCAGCTGTCCCAAAGGAGACTCAGGGGAGAAGACAGGAACCTTTGGTGACTGGGACCTGGATTGAGGGATTGCTCCCCAGAAGAAGTGAAGAAAAGAATTGGGGAAGAGGTTGGTCCGCATTTTAGCAGAGGAGCCAGAGGAGGGGAGGTGTCTCTTAACATGTCATTTTCATGAGGCATGAAAGTGACTGTCCGAGCCATGTGTGAACAGGGCATTTTCACCTCTTAAGTGTGTGCTGCTTTTATGTACCTGTGTTGAAAACACCACAGGGCCAGGGTGGTTGAACACCAGCAGAAGGTTGAGTTATGAGCACACCCTACTGGTTTGGTGTGAGACCACAATAAAAGACAATAGAAGGTCTCGAAGGTTTTGAGGGGTTTGTGTGTGTGTGTGTGTGTGTGTGTGTGTGAAATTATGGAAATGATAAAACACACAGTATTTCATAATTTTCATATGACACTAAATAATAGTGATATGAATATTAAGTGCATATGAACACAGATTAATATATAAATACATATATTCTACAGGATCTAATCCTTTCTGAACTTTTTGGTTGCCTTGCTACACCTCCTTTCCCTCTTCTTGTATTTTTAAGACTCTTCACACTGTCAGCTGACATTTAGTGTTAGCAGACTCTGAACGCAGCCCGAGGAGGACTCTTCTGAAGCCAGTCAGTCTGACCTGGATCCACAGAGACACCTGCACACATCACACTGACACCCTGCTCTTGACCCACCACCTGTTTTTTTTCTCTTTCTCCCTCGGTTTTTGCTTTCATCCAGCAAATTCTTCCAACAGCTGTGTGATGCCAACACATGGAGCCCCCGAGGAGGACATTTTTGCTCCACAGCAGAAATGCAACCCTAATTGCTCCATCACATTTGGGGTACAATTTCTACTCCACGGATCTCTCATCATGTTGGCCGTATTTGAATTAGAAAATAGCAGTGTTTTCAGCCATGCAAGAGGAACACAAATTTACTTAAATATCAATACATAGCCATAAATATGTGGTCTGTTCTCCTGTGACGAGAAAATAAATGAATGTGTCACGTGATCCTTTCCAACTGCTCTCTTCCTGAAAGAGAGACATTATCTAAAAACGGATGTGAGGGGCATTGCAGTGGTGAGTGAAGAGTTTCAGATTAATTCTTTTGTTTTTCAGCAGTAATAGTGACCAAAACCACGTGGCTCTTTTTACATCGTGATTTTACTACCTCTCGATAGGTATGCATTGGAATTTCACTACAACTGTATTCTCAGTGTCCAGACAATAAGGGATTAGGAATCATTAACTAAATTCCTATTAGTAAATGGGGACACAGAAAAGCAAATTTATCATTCTACTTTTATGAAGTCCAAACTTTTTGTTTCAGAGCTCAGATAAATATATGGATACAATGGTGCAAAAGGAATTTCTTCCCAACTTTTTTATCTATCAGGCATAAGAAATAATTTTGTGACCAAATACTAAACCTCTTCCAATATAATAAAATAAAACTCAACAAAGCTCATGTAACCACAAAATGTAATTAATATTTGGCAGTGTTTGCCTTCCATTTGCTTTTGGCTCAAAACTAACTCTGAAATTCCAACCACATTATTCATTTTACAGTGGCAGCATTCCTGAAGTTGAGGCTCACTCTTTTAAAACTTTGACTCATACTATGTTTTGAAAATTGAAATCTGATAGACAATTGTGTAAAAATGGCAAGGTAAATTCCATGAGCCCAGGCGCTGCGCCTCTCTCTAGGGACCTCTGTGAAATGCAATATGCATCCTGCTACCAGATGAACCTAACAAAGCAGAGTTGGAATCGTATCACTCAAAAGTCGTTACTGGCTCCCCAATTACCTACAAAGTTAAATTCTTAAGTCTTGTCCTCACATGCAAAGTCCTCTTCTATCAACATCTCCATCTATACTTCTATTATTCTCTTTTGGACATTCCTAAGTTCCAACCTCACCCAATTACTTTTCTTGTTTTTTTTTCTGATTCATAAAGGGTTTTTTTCTCTATATACATGTATTTTTTAAATTGAGGTATAGTTGATTTACAATGTTGTGTAAGTTTCAGGTGTACAGCACAGTGTTTCAGTTATATATTCTTTTTCATTTATATATTCTTTTTCATATTCTTTTCCCTTATAGGTTATTACAAACCACTGAATATATTTCCCTGCACTATATAGTAGGTCCTTATTGGTTATCTATTTTATATATAGTAATTTGTATGTGTTAATCCCAAACTCCTAATTTATCCCTCCCGCCACATTTCCGCTTTGGTAACCGTAAGTTTTTTTCTATGTCTATGGGTTTATTTCTGTTTTGTAAATAAGTTCATCTGTATCTTTGTTTTTTTTTAGATTCCACATATAAGTAATGCCATATGTTTGTCTTTCTCTGTCTGGTGTACTTCACTTAATATGATAATCTCTAGGTCCATCCATGTTGCTGCAAATGGTATTACTTCATTCTTTCTTATGGCTGAGTAATATTCCATTGTATATATGTACCACATCTTCTTTATCCATTCATCTGTCAGTGGACATTTAGGTTGCTTCCATGTCTTGGCTATTGTAAATAGTGCTGCAATGAACATAGAGGTGCATGTGTCTTTAGAATGATGGTTTTCTCTGGATATATGCCCAGGAGTGGGATTGCTGGATCATATGGTAATTCTATTTTTACATTTTGAGGAACCGCCATACTGTTCTCCATAGTGGCTGCATGAACTTACATTCCCACCAACAGTGCAGGAGGGTTCCTTTTTCAAATGGACAGCCTAGAAGAAATGGACAAATTCTTAGAAAGGTGAATTATTTTCTACTTCTTCAAATTCATCTGCTGCTTTCCTCTATGTGACTCTAATGCTATCCAACAACTACCATGGACCAATTCAAATTCCATTCCAACTACATTTAATAGTAGAGATGAGGTCAACAGTGATGAGTAGCACCTGACATTGGTGCAGGCTCATCATGGGCCAAGCATTGAATGGAGCCCTTCACACCTGCAGTAGGTTCTTCCTTCCTCTGGGCAACTTGGGTGGTAGGCTCTGTTGTTAACGAAAAACTGAGATATTGTTATAACCTGTCCAAGGTCTCATACCTTATATGCAGAAGAGCTCAGATGGCAAATACCTTCTTTCTCAGAAGAGTTTTTTGATTTCTCAAACATTATAAACGGACGTTATCCAGGTATGTCAGGCAGAGCTCTTAGGCTGCTTTTGCTAGGAATTGTGGTCACCAGCAGTGTTTAGCCTATGCGTCAGCAGCCATTCATATTCCTGTTCTGGAAAGTCAGAAAGGCCCAGCGCTCTGCCCCCTTAGAGGTCTGGCTACCACCAGATTCCAGAAGCAAGATTATGTTTACCTTAATTCCAGGAAAGGGCAACCCGAACCCACTGTGTTACTGCTTGGATACAAAAATTTCTTTTTTTTTTTTTTTAAATCTAGCTAGACTAGCAGTTCTTAGTATGATCTCTAAGTCTCTTTCAGGGATTCTGCAAGGTCAAAACGATCCTGTAATAATACTTAGATATTATTTGTCTTTTATCAGTGTTTCAGCATCTCCACTGATGATGCAAAAGCAGTGGTGAGTAAAACTGTCGGAGTCTTTGCACAAATAAAGACAGAGCTGCCAAACTGTCCTGGGGCGTCTTGTGTTCTTCACTGCCAGTGTATTCACGGGGTAGAGAAATTCCACTGAAAATGGCCTTGAGAAAGCAATCAAATTTACTAATTTTATTACACCTAGACCCTTGAAAAAGTGTGTCATTAGTGTTCTGTGTGCAAAATGGAAAATTTCATGCAAAATTTAGAATTTTAGAACTTTGTCTTCTTCACCATATTGGCAGTCTCCCAATACTTTTAAATTTTTCTCATGAGATTGGTGGTTATATTAATGATTCTATGTATGTGTGTGTTTATTAAAATGAAGTGTATTAACATTTGGAAGATCTGGATAAGTTGGTGCACCTATAGTTCATAATGGCCAGTGTGTGATGTTACAAACGCATGTGTGGATAAGCAGTCCCTTTGATCTTAATGGAACAGAATACAAAATGTTCATGGATATAGTTTCAAATTTCCCACTGTAACTAATCTTCAATAAACTACCACTTGTTATGTTGTGATATAATATCAAAAAAATCCAAAATTATTTGCAAAAGATACTTAGTTACTTTTTTTCCAGCTACATAGATCAGAGGAGGTTTGACATCAGATTTTCTTCATGTGCTCCAACCAAAACAATGTATCTCAACAAACTGAACATGTGAGAACCAGGCATCTTCTAATACTCCAGACACTAAAGAACTTTTCAAAAAAGTAAAGAAATGCCACTCTTGCCATTTTTTGTTTTTAAGAATAAAGTTATTTTTCATAAACATTTATGTTTAACCCATTATCACTATTTTTAAATTAATAAATACTTTAATTCCTTATTTTCTATTTCATGATATACGTTCTTATGGTATTTTCAATCAACTTTAAGAGTGTTCATGGATTCTAAGACCAAAAAGATTATATACAATTGAGCTAGGCCCTCATTTTTAAGGATAAAGACAATGAGCTTTGCTGAATTTTTATGCACTGTTCTCAAAAGTGTGAACATGTCTGGCAAACACCTAAGCTGACACATGTGTCTTGAATATCTTATTTTCACCACGAGAGCCCATTTTAACATTTCCTATGGTCAATAGAGAACACCTAACTCACAAATTAGAACCATTTCTGACATTCACTGCATGATGGGAAAAGCCTCATGTGTTGACCACGACAGAGCATGTATAGTCACCAGAACTTGGGATTTCTCCTTAGAATATTAGCTGACAACACCTGGAGTTTACATTCCCCATTAGAATTCAAAATTCATCAATTGAGTTTTAACTTAATCCAAATGAGAAACATGTTATACTACGCATAATGCTGAAGTATCGAAAATAAAATTATAGACATCGAAACCACCAACCAGTTGCCACCTCTCTTTGAATCTCTTCAGTTCTTTAATGTGCCTCTTCCAGGATACCTAGTTATGTATTCTGCCATGTTTGTATTGAAAGCTTTCTGAATTTATTTTACTTCCTGTTATTTTCAAAAATTCTGACATGTTACCCATCCAACCACTACGGATAGATATAAGATATGATGACTGGGTAAGCAAGTCCTCAGAAACAGGAGAAATCTAACAAGAATGCCAGCAGGAAGCTGGTCAGGTGGACCCTGCATTTCCAGAAATACACAGGGAGCGACAGGAAATAAATAGTAAAGAAGAGATGGATATTCCAATGGTAAATGAAATGCAGCAATGAGAACCTAGGATCAGACAATATTTGGACACATAAAAAGTTTTATTTTTAATAACCAACATCCAAAAACAGTTAAGAAAGACTTTTTAACCCATCAGAAACTCAGGGTGGGGTTTGAGTCTTGAGGGAGAAATAAAATGGAAAATGACGTTTATAATCTTAGAGAGATTTGACCATTGGTTAGTTATGAATTTAAAGACTCGGGAAAAGGGGAATAAGACAATATTCCAGTTACCCAACTGTCAGAATATATAATTATAATAAAAACATAATTTTAGTTTTAGTGAAGAGTTGGCTTTAGACATCCAGGACTATGTGAGTCTAACAGTCTGCAAATAAAGTCACAATGCTATTGAAATGACATATATATGTAAATTCAGAAACATGGAAGAACAGCTTCAAAGCTATTATTCTTAAATGAATTTGGGAGAAAATAATTCAACCAACCACAACTATGGAGGACAAAAAAGGCTGGATTTTAATCCTAGCTTGACCGTATTCTAGAAATATACTCTTGAACAAAATACACAACTTCTCAAAAATCTCAATTTCCTCATTCCTAACATGAAGGATAATATCGTTCTGATAGAGTAGTTATGAGTGTTGGATGTTATGTCTATAAAAAGTATAGTACAGGTCTTCCCTGGTGGCGCAGTGGTTGAGAGTCCGCCTGCCGATGCAGGGGACACGGGCTCGTGCCCCGGTCCGGGAAGATCCCACGTGCTGCGGAGCGGCTGGGCCCGTGAGCCATGGCCGCTGAGCCTGCGCTTCCGGAGTCTGTGCTCCGCAACGGGAGAGGCCGCAGCAGCGAGAGGCCAGCGTATCGCCACACACACACACAAAAAATATAGTACATGTAAGTATGTCAGTTCATTAATTTTAAGAGTAAGAGGTCTTTGATTTTGATCACAGCACTGTTTTGAAAAACTAATTATTATCACAATTTCCAGGAAAATAAATTTTCATGTGCCATGTCATTCCAAAAAAAAAGACATGAAGGAAAACAAAACATAAACATCACTGAAAGTATATTTTAAATGGAAATGGAAACAGCCAACCATAGTACAAAAATAACATGATTCTCAGTACAGATATGCTCAGGAGTTTTACTTACCTAGCAAGAAAGACCTCAAAGAGATGGGACATGTGTAGCAACCAAAATTCAGAAACATGGGTAGATTTCTGAATGGGAATAGAAATAAACAAAAAAGTTATTTAGTCTACATAGGTGAAGACTGAAGGAGATATAATAAAAATAAAGAACATAGTAAAGATAAATGGGTTTTATTTCCTTGGATTTTCTACGTAAAGAATTCATACAAATCTACTGGTGAATTAAAAGTTAAATATATTCCAGTATCTCCTGTATTTTAGCTTGAAATACAACACAAATCTTTGAATAAATCTTATTTATTTCTCAACAAATTAAAGTCATTATAAAAAATTTCACACATAATGCTGCTCTGAAGGTCAAAGAATTTAGGCATGTGCTGTGAGGCTACTTATAAAAATGTTAATCCTTCATTGCACCAGAATATCCTGACTAGAGTATTTGATGCTGTCTTAGTTCCTCTTACCTCCCTTGAAAGTGGTGTTGCATATGGATGTCAGAAATAAAAAACACCCAAACTCTGATTATGACCACGCCATTAACCTAATCTGAATTGAAGAAGAGAAAATTCTTTGTGGTAAGTTAAAATGCTCTAAATCAGCTGTCTTCAAAGTTTGGTGTACATACACCTAGGTATATGTAAAGTCTTTTCAAGGAGTAGTTAGACATGAACTTTCAGATTCTCAACTTCTATGGTTTTTATTTTTAAAATTTTTTATTAAAGTATAGTTGATTTAAAATGATGTGTTAGTTTCAAGTGTACAGCAAAGTGATTCATTTATACATACACATATACATATATATATATATATATATACGTTCTTTTTCAGTTTATTTTCCATTATAGTTTTTAATAACGTGTTGAATTTAGTTCCTTGTGCTATACAGGAGGACCTTGATGTTTATTTTATACGTAGTAGTGTGTATATGTTAATCCCAAATTCTTAATTTATCCCTCCCCCCTTCCCCTTTGGTAGCCATAAGTTTGTTTTCTATATCTATGAGTCTATCTCTGTTTTGTAAGTAAGTTCATTTGTATCATTTTTTTAGGTGCCACATATAAATGATATACAGTATTTGTCATTTTCTGTCTGACTTGCTTCATTTAGTATGATAATCTCTAGGTCCATCCATGTTGCTGCAAATGACATTGTTTCATTCTTTTTTATGGCTGAGCAATATTCCATTGTATATATGTACCACTTCTTTATCCATTCCTCTGTCAATGGACATTTAGGTTGCTTCCATGTCTTGGCTATTGTAAATGGTGCTGCAATGAACATTGGGGTGTGTGTATCTTTTCAAATTATGGTTTTCTCTGGATATGTGCCCAGGAGTAGGATTGCTGGATCATATGGTAGCTCTATTCTTAGCTTTTTGAGGAACCTCCATACTGTTCTCCATAGTAGCTGTATCAATTTACATTCCCACCAACAGTGTAGGAGGGTTCCCTTTTCTCCACACCCTCTCCAGCATTTATTATTTGTAGACTTTTTGATGATGGCCATCAAGGCATGGGGTGATACCTCATTGTAGTTTTGATTTGCATTTCTCTAAAAATTAGTGATGTTGAGCATCTTTTCATGTGTCCGCTGATCATCTGTGTTTCTTCTTTGAGGATATATCCATTTAGGTCTTCTGCCCCTGTTTTGATTGGGTTGTTTGTGTTTTTGTTATTGAGATGTATGAGCTGTTTGTATATTTTGGAAATTAAGCCCTTGTTGATTGCATTGTTGGCAAATATTTTCTCCCAGTCCTTAGGCAGTCTTTTCATTTTGTTTAGGGTTTCCTTTGCTGAGCAAAAACTTATAAGTTTGACTGGGTCCCATTTGTTTATTTTTGCTTTTATTTGTATTGCCTTGGAAAACTCACCTAAGAAAGCACTGCTCTGGTTTATGTCAGAGAATGTTTTGCCTTTGTTCTCTTCTAGGAGTTTTATGGTGTCATGTCTTATATTTCAGTCTTTAAGCCATTTTGAGTTTACGTTTGTGTATGCTGTGAGGGTGTGCTCTGACTTCATCAGTTTACATGAGGCTGTCCGCTTTCCCAACACCACTTGATGAAGATAATGCCTTTTCTCCATTGTATATTCTCACCTCCTTTGTCAAAGATTAAGTGACCATAAGTGCAAATTCCATGTTCTTAAACTCCCAAGTATACACTGTCTCAAACTGATCTCCCTGAGAATACACTTTAGATTGAGGTTCAAGACCTCCTTTCCAATCACCCTCTCAAGATATCCTATGCCCATCTCAAAGTTATTACAGTCCATGTTTCCGGGGTATAAACCTTCCAGGGAAGCCAAACAGGGCTATAAAAGTACTAATGTTGGTGTTGACAGATGATTGATAACAAATATTTTCGTAAGTCAGGTAGTTTACAATTCTTTGTTTTGAACAACATGGAAGAAAGATGTAACTAGTAGCGATCTATTTTCAAGATTATTTTTAACAATCTGTGTGACTTGGAATGATAACAAGGAAGGACTTCAAATAATTATGTCAAATCCTAATAATAAAGCTTCTATTTCTACCTGTTTATCTCTGTGACACGTTTCTGAACATGTACATCTAAGCAAACAAGAAAGAATATGATTAGGATTGTGTTTGAACACTATCTAAATGTAGCAACAACTCAATTTTAATACATAAATTAATATTTTAATTCCATCCTTTCAGAGAGCTATTAAAAGAGATGTGACAATAAAGTTCTTACTGTTATATTTAATTATTATTTTTCAGCATTTTAGTATATATGTTGTTTTTATCAATGGTATATAATTATAAGTTTAATGAAAACTCAATTTAGAAAAAAAATTTTGTCTGAGATTTGCAACCCCAGGAAGTTTTAAAATATTAGATTTCAATTTTCCATATGTATGTGTAACTTTTCTTGTTTTGTTCTGTTTTTTTAACTTTTTATTTTATATTGGAGTATAGCCAATTAGCAATGTTGTGATATTTTCAGGTGCACAGCAAAGTGACCCAGCCATACATATACACGTATCCATCCTCCCCCAGACTCCCCTCCCAGCCAGGCTGCCACATCACATTGAGCAGAGTTCCCTGTGCTATGTGTATATTTTCTTGTTGAATAGAAGTACGAAAGGATGATCAGTAGAAGGCATTCAAACAAAAGTGTATTTCATATATTTCTTAAAACAGGTGATGGTACATATCAAGTTACTATAGGGTTTAAAATCAGTAAGATGTATTTCAAAAGATGAAGTAATTGTTTTAACTTAGGAGTGATCATTTACAATATGCTGTGAGGCTTTTTAATTGCAATATTTATATTTATGTTAAAACCTTTAAAATGGTCAGCTAAATATCTGAAGTTGTCCATAGTTTTACAAAATTCCTTTAGGAGTAAAAGAATAAAAGTTTGAAGTCCAGGGCTCTAGTCTAAATCAGAGACCCAAAAGACGCTTGATTGAGACAGTGCTGTGTCTAAAACCTCACAGTGGCCCCTACAAACAATAAAAAGTAGTGAGTCTTTTGGACAGGTTCTGTTATTTTTTCTTTCAGTTCAGTGACCATGTCTGGTCGCTGTTAACTCACCACACAAGATTTATGATTTTGAATGATTCATTGACAGTGACCATAATTTGTTTTTAAAGACTTTCTCTTTGAAATGTACCTTGATCTTGATATATCACTCCAGGTTGATCTCTACAGAAAAAACTGACACCAAAAGCTGCAATGCTTTGAGGGAAGGTTTATGTGATGATTAGATTTCAAAGCCCCTAAGTCCGTGATAATCTTCTACATAAGAGTCCTAAACATGATTGTTTGTGAACACTTCCTCATTCCTCTAAGGTTTCCTCTTCCCCACTTTCTCCAATACCATCGAAAATACGCCCTGATTTTCTTTGAATCAGAAGTGTTAGCACCTTGGAAGCCCTTCATTTGAAAGAATTCCTCCGACTATGATGGGAAACACGGGGTAGAAACAATCGCTAAGTGCCCATGCTTAATAAAACACATCTCTTCTAGACATCTAAAATTCGGTGTCTATAAAAGTCACATCACGTCGTCAATGAATTTTTCCATACCACTTGACTATTTCTAGAGGGCAGTGAGAAGAATTATATTTTCCCTTTTTAAAGCATGACATTTATTACTTTGTACAAATTGAGTGTTTGAGACCCAGAAGACGGCTGCAGATTCAGTTGAAAAAAAAGTCAACTGCTTTTCTGATGGCTTTAACAAAAGCTGTTGGAATTCTTTATATTTAACATCTGTACGACTAGAAAGCAGTGTGTGTGCGTGTGTGTGTGTGTGTGTGTGTGTGTGTGTGTATAAATGGGAGCTCCAGCTGCTCGTGGAGTGAAGGAATCTCCATGGCATCAGCAGATAGAATGATATTTCCTTCACCCTTCGGCCATGGTTGAGAGTCAACGAGCGCCACATGGTTGTTCTGGGTGTTAAAGTGTGTCTGCTTTGTAATCGTTGTCTGAGACCCAAACCCTTGTTTTATGGTGCTTAGATAATTGATTTCACCCAGCCTTCAGTCAGAGCTAGAAAACCCCAAATATTTTCCCATTAATCCTCAGAGTAGGGCACTGCTTATGGTGCTAAGGAGTTTCAAAATTCATGGATTCATGGGAAATCACAGTGTTTATAAAGAAATCCATTTGGGCTGGGAACGAGAATAAAAGCCTCACACTGATGATTTCATAATGTGACGAACCAGAGCTGCAGGGTGACTAGATAAAACAAGAAGAGTATTGAACTCATGAAAGATGCAGGCTTACGCTGGTCTATACCACCGGGCAGATTATTCCCCATAAATGTCATGGTTATCTTTTTAAAGAAGTGAATTTACAAAAAAATAGGGGTTCAATGAAAACATACAAAGTCATCCACATGCTATATAAAACATTAGGGCAACTAACTCTTAGGATCAAAAACTCTCTAATGAAGAGCTCAAACGCGAAAAGACATTCTGAATGCTGAGTCACCAAAAGAAGTTTAATGACAATGTATTCCTTCGAGAAAAGCATTCAGGATGGTCTGTCTGCTGTTCTAGCCAATGCAATCCAAACTTTATTCCCTGTTGGAATTAAAGGTAGATACATGTTTATTCGTAAGGGAAGTACAAGCTTACTTTCATTGTTTGCATTTGACTGTTTGACATCCTGAAAGAATGCGTAGCACATTACAGACTAAAGCACAGTATGAGATAAACCACTGAAGGATGAATGTAACAAACTTTCCTAAAGGAAATTTGAATAACCGCCCTAAGACACCTGAGTTGAGTAGATGACCAAACTCAGGCAATACGTTTGGCTGGAAGGCTTCTGACTGCAAAGTCAAAAGATGGGAAACATTTTGGTTTGCACCGTTTTCACATTTTAGCATCAGAGAGTGTAAATATTCATCTAAAGTCACTATTTCCCCTAGAATAAAAATTATGTGTGTGTATTGTAGCTGGCCACATGGTGGTTGACAAAATCGTTAAGTGTAAAAGTGGTGACTTATGTGTCAAGATGTCAGAGGCCAAAAGCTCTAGTGGGGGCTTCCCTGGTGGCGCAGTGGTTGAGAGTCCGCCTGCCGATGCAGGGGACACGAGTTTGTGCCCCGGTTCGGGAGGATCCCACATGCCGCGGAGCGGCGGGGCCCGTGAGCCATGGCCGCTGAGCCTGCGCGTCCGGAGCCTGTGCTCCGCAACGGGAGACGCCCGCGTACCGCAAAAAAAAAAAAAAAAAAAAAAAAAAAGCTCTGGAGGATACAGGATGGACACTAATTTAGTTCTAATCATTGGAAACCTGCCTATTAATGCTTACAAAGAAATAAAAAGCACACCAGTGTTACATCCTGTAGAACAAGGAATGTGATGCAACTTTAAGAGAGATTCCTATGCCAGAAAATTTAACGAGAAGTGGGTGGGGTCTGCTCTTTCTAACTATACTGCAGAAATTTTGACAAGCATGTGCTCATCTCA
This sequence comes from Stenella coeruleoalba, assembly GCF_951394435.1. Classification (NCBI taxonomy): domain Eukaryota; kingdom Metazoa; phylum Chordata; class Mammalia; order Artiodactyla; family Delphinidae; genus Stenella; species Stenella coeruleoalba. The sequence continues at coordinate 148,767,252 of NC_137149.1, read as the reverse complement.
GTGTTTCTCCTTAAGGTCATTCCACAAATATAAGGAAAATTTTCATGACAGATTTTGAGAAAAATACATATTTTAATCCTGTAATCTGTGGTCTTAGCTCTGATCTGCGCAAGTTTATGCATAAAAGTATGTGAGGTGATATGCTTTAGTATGTGCATGGCCAAGCTTACATATTTGTAAGGAAACAATTAGAAAGGCCTTCACAATCCTATGAAAATAGTTCCTCATCAGCCCCAGGGCGGCTCTCAGCAGAATGGATGGAGGTGATCCCGCGACCATTTACAGATACGGCTGAGGACGCGCCTGGTGGAAGTTATCCTCCGATGGATTCCAAATGATAAATCTCTGCGTCACTTTATTGTGAGAATTATGTGCTTGGTCCACTGCCTTGCTTTCTGACAATTCCTTAACTTAGTAAGAAAAAGATGACTATTTGCGTTTAAGTTAATGGAGTTTTTGCATGGGAAGGTGTGTGTCATGGAAGATAAGAAGAAATACGTGTTTATTTTTAGCAACACTTGGTGAGAAAAGGCAGAAGCCACATTACTCTGTTTAAAAAGCAGTTTCCCCGTGCAAAGAAACATATATGGAAGCAGATACAACAGCAGTTTCACTGATTTTCCTAAGGTGATGATTGATTCTAAGAAGGAGGCCCTTTCAGAGGTGCAGCTCTATGGTGGGATTCAAGGGCACAGGTAGCTTGTCTGAATGCCCTTCCCATTTGTATCTTTCTCAGGCTCCTGGCAACCATCACAGGTCTATAACAATGGCTTCACCTACATAATCTTTTAAAGGAAATGAGGGCACCTGAGGTTCCCAGAGAGCAAAATAGAAAAAGCAAACCTGGCAGGCAATACCATACCTTTAAGCTTAAAACACAAGAAAACAAAATGGATAATGATGAAACTCCGTCGGTGTGTATTAAATCAGAATTTTCACTCTAAAAAAATTACAGAGATGCTCATTTTGCCTCAAATGATTGACAGAACCGCAGAGCAACGTTGAATCATTCATTCAAACAAGACTTTTGAGTCCTTCCTTGCAGTGTTCTGGGAATCTCTGGAGACGTTTGGGGGATAACATAGAAGGACACAGACACACAGGCTATTTTCTAAGGAGGGAGAAAAACAATAAACATTATCTTAGACTGTGAGGAGTGCTCACAGGAAGGATAAAGCAGGAAAGGAGGGCGCGAGGTGCTGGCTTGTGTGAAGGTTGCGATTTTCCTCCCCATTGGGAGGGGCTGAGGGAGGGGGACCCCTAGGGTAGCAGCTGTGGAGTCAAGAGCGAACCTGCCTGGCTTTACTCTGAGACCATCATGGAGGCCAATGTCAACACGGATGGTGATTGACAGATGCGGGTTCTTTTATTTAATTTTTAGAGACATCACATTTTATTTAAAGAGGAGAAGAAACTCCATTTTATATTTTAGCAATTGCTGCTAAGGTGGCAACAAATTTAGTGGAAGGAAATAAAACGAGAAGCAGCCCCTTCACTGGAAAACAGGAACAGAGGTCACTATTCTATCTCGTGTTTTTCCCTTAGACCTCAATAGTCTCCATGGAAGAACTGAAGGGAAACTGGTGTATTTCAATTTTTAGAGTGATGTTTACTTTCTAAAATGGACCATGTCTACAAACTTGGAAGCCCTATTTAATGAAAGAAAATAATATGCAGTTGAGGAAAGCTGCAAACATGAAGACGGACTTGACTCCAATAAAGTCGTGGAGGCCAGCCTTGGCAGCGGGGGGCATTTCATAGGCAAAATGTCAAGGAACCTTCCGTAAGAGAGGACACAATCCAAAGATCCTTTCCTCATAAATGGGCAAGCTGTGCTATCCCCACACTGTTGGTCATCAGTGTACTTTAACAAAGACACATTTACTTCCTTTACTCCTTCACACCACCACCCACAAAAAGCAGGCGACCTCCTAAGCCTACTCCTGATAAATACATAGGTTACTTTTAAAAGGTCACATGAAAAGAAGGAAGATAAGTAAATTTAACAAGAAGTAATGCATTAAACTACATGATAAAAAGAGAGAGGAATAAATGCTGGAGTGGATGTGGAGAAAAGAGAGCCCTCCTGCACTGTTGGTGGGAATGTAAATTGGTGCAGCCACTGTGGAGAACAGTATGGAGGTTCCTTAAAAAACTAAAAATAGAACTCCCATATGATCCAGCAATCCCACTACTGGGTATATACCTGGAGAAAACCATAATTCAAAATGACACATGCATCCCAGTGTTCATTGCAGCACTATTGACAATAGCCAAGATGTGGAAGCAACCTAAATGTCCATTGAGAGATGAATGGATGAAGAAGATGTGGTACATAGATACAATGGAATATTACTCAGCCATAAAGAAGAATGAAATGATGCCATTTGCAGCAACATGGACAGACTTAGAGATTGTCATGGTGAGTAAAGTAAGTCAGACAGAGAAAGACAAATATCATATGATATCACTGATATGTGCAATCTAAAATATGACACAAATGAACTTATTTACAAAACAGAAATAGACTCGCAAACATAGAAAGCAAACTTATGGTTACCAATGGGGAAAGTTGGAGGAGAGATAAATTAGGACTTTAACACATACTCACTACTACGTATAAAATAGATAACCAGCAAGGGTCTACTGTATAGCACAGGGAACGGTACTCAATACTTTGTAATAACCTATAAGGGAAAAGAATCTGAAAAAGAATATATATGTACATGTTTATATATATATATTTATTTATTTATTTATAAAACTGAATCACTTTGCTCTATACCTGAAACAAACACATTGTAAATCAATTAAATAAAATTTCAATCAAAATTTGAAAATGAAAATTAATTATTTTTTTAAAGAGAGGAATAAGAAAATGCATATGGAAAAAGAAGTCACTAGCTCACCATTATTGGATGGAATGACCCCAAATAGGAACTTTTTCATGATAAAATTAGAGTTCTGAGCCATAAAACCCCCAAAATAGGAACAGCTGCAAAATGTAAAATTGAGGGACCCCAAGATTCTTCTCAATTTTTTAACTGAAGTATTATTTAAGGTACAGTAGCTAACCTTTCTTTCTTTATAAAGCTAATTTTCTCTCCCTGTTCATGCAGCAGCATGCATTTGTAGTAGCATAATCCTGAGGAAAGCAATCAATGTACAGTGATCTCTGTTCTAAACTAAAAGACTGTTTTGCCAGATGTCAAGCAGCTCTGACAGGTTATTTCTAATTCAAACATGAACACCTCATTTTGCACCTCATTTAAGAGGCCCTAAAATAATAAAAATCTCCTATCTCCAAATACAAACACATTTTAATTGCAGTTCTTAGAGATACACCAGGTCCCATGTTCAGCAAGTACCTGCAGACCCAGTGCTTTTAAGATAAGCTTGCAGTTTCCAAAATTGTTCAGAAAAGAAAAACTGGATTATTAAAATTACATTACAGGTGTTTCATTATTCCACACTATATTCAATAACGAGAAAGTGCAAGCTCCAGATAAATTCTGCTCAGAACCACCAAATCGTAAATACCATTTTCATCGTTTTGCTCTCAGACAACTCAAAATATGCTACTACTTGATTCATTTCAAAGACTTTCCAAGTGTTTTTTTTTTTCCTAAACTGCTGTTTAAGTAGTTCAAAAATATTTTCTCTGAACTGAGACTAACATTTCAGAAGTCACATCAGCACAAAAAGATTTGTTTTCATTCCATCTAATTATGTTGAATGTGGTTTGTAACTAATTTTGGTTCCGTTGGAGATGTGTATACCAAAAACTGGTGACTTGAAACAAATAGTAGGTATATTTTGGCTGTTTATAGATCATCAGGAATGTTATTCTAGACACACAATCAAATTCTATACCCCCCTCACTGGTGCTCTTTCACTGCATAGTTTCCAGTGTGAGTTCTGAGATGCCCTTAGGTCTGGGGTTTTTCCATACTCATAAACTAGTAAATTAGCCTAGTTTTGTGGATACTGGCAGGGAACACACATTCCCCTGGGGTAGAGACAAGAAAGCAGCAGAGCCAGCAACCCGAGAGTTTAGTTTGGGGGATTCCCCTCTATGCCCCCAGCACATCCCTGTTGCTCACTAGGCCCGCAGTGGGTCTGCATCGATCACAGAGGACAAACACAGCCTGGAAAATTCAACACGAAGAGCGAGGCCTTTGTCCCCGAGGAATGACAACCCAGAAAATGTACCTGGTGGAGGGTGAGCGGGGCCTTGCACATGGCACAAAACACTTACCACATGCGGGGTAGGGGGTTTGGTTCCTCTCCCACCCACACTGGGTGAATATTTACTAAAAAAATGTCCTGATTGAGGATTTGTATCCATCCCAAGAAACTCTATTTATATTCTCCTTCCCCCACCCTCTCTCTCTCTCTCTCTCTCTCTCTCTCTCTCTCTCTCACACACACACACACACACACACCATGCACACACATCTTTTACAATGACTTAAACTGAAACCCAAACTTTAAATAATAACCCACCTCCACCACTATCTCCCAAGTCAACAAAATTACTTCCGTGATACAATAAAGTGGCTTTCTGTGCTTGTATAGAGCTTTGCTTATAAATAAAATGCTACATGCATTAGGTACTTTTGCAATGATGTCAGCTGTACTTTAAGACTGTATTGAAAGACAGCAGAAACAAGACGAACTACAATCTTGAAGCCTGTGGACCGAAAACCACATTCACAGAAAGACAGACAAAATGAAAAGGCAGACGACTATGTACCAGATGAAGGAACAAGATAAAACCCCAGAAAAACAACTAAACGAAGTGGAGATAGGCAAACTTCCAGAAAAACAATTCAGAATAATGATAATGAAGATGATCCAGGACCTCGGAAAAAGAATGGAGGCAAAGATCGAGCAGGTGCAAGAAATATTTAACAAAGACCTAGAAGAATTAAAGAACAAACACCTAGAAGAATTAAAGAACAAACAGAGATGAACAATACAATAACTGAAATGAAAAATACATTAGAAGAAATCAATAGCAGAATAACTGACAGAAGAATGGATAAGTGACCTGGAAGATGGAATGGTGGAATTCACTGCTGTGGAACAGAGTAAAGAAAAAAGAATGAAAAGAAGTGAAGACAGCCTAAGAGATCTCTGGGACAACATTAAATATACCAACATTCAAATTATAGGGGTCCCAGAAAGAGAAGAGAGAGAGAAAGGACCCAAGAAAATATTTGAAGAGATTATAGTCAAAAACTTCCCTAATATGGGAAAGGAAATAGCCACCCAAGTCCAGGAAGTGCAGAGTCCCAGGCAGGATAAACCAAAGTAGAAACACGCTGAGACACATAGTAATCAAACTGACAAAAATTTAAAACAAAGAAACATTATTGAAAGCAACAAGGGAAAAATGACAAATAACATACAAAGGAACTCCCATAAGGTTAACAGCTGATTTCTTAGCAGAAACTCTACAAACCAGAAGGGAGTGGCATGATATATTTAAAGTGATGAAAGGGGAGAGCCTATAACCAAGATTACCGTACCCGACAAAGATCTGATTCAGATTCGACAGAGAAATCAAAAGCTTTACAGACAAGCAAAAGCTAAGAGAATTCAGCACCACCAAACCAGATCTACAACAAATGCTAAATGAAATTCTCTAAGTGGGGAACACAACAGAAGAAAAGGACCTACAAAAAAAAAACTCAAAACAATCAAGAAAATGATAATAGGAACATACATATTGAAAATTACCTTAAGTGTGAATGGATTAAATGCTGTAACCAAAAAACAGGCTCGCTGAATGAATACAAAAACAAGAACCATATATATGCTGTCTACAAGAGACCCACTTCAGACCTAGAGACACATACAGACTGAAAGTGAGGAGATGGAAAAATATATTCCATGCAAATAGAAATCAAAAGAAAGTTGGAGTAGCAATACTCATTTCAGATAAAATAGACTAAAATAAAGAATGTTACAAGAGAGAAGGAAGGACACTACATAATGATCAAGGGATCAATCCAAGAAGAAGATATAACAATTATAAATATATATGCACCCAAAATAGGAGCATCTCAACATATAAGGCAAATGGTAACAGCTATGAAAGAGGAAATCGACAGTAACACAATAATAGTGGGGGACTTTAACACCTCACTTACACAAATGGACATATCATCCAGACAGAAAATTAATAAGGAAACACAAGCTTTAAGTGACAGAATAGACCACATAGATTTAATTGATATTTATGGGACATTCCATTCAAAAACAGCAGATTACACTTTCTTCTCAAATGCACACAGAACATTCTCCAGGATAGATCACATCTTGGGTCACATATCAAGCCTCAGTAGATTTAAGAAAATTGAAATAATATCAATCATCTTTTCCAGCCACAACACTATGAGATTAGAAATCAATTATAGGGAAAGAAACATAGAAAACACGAACACATGGAGGCTAAACAATATGTTACTAAATAACCAAGAGATCACTGAAGAAATCAAAGAGGAAATGAAAAACTACCAAGAAACAAATGACAATGAAAACACAATGATCCAAAACTTACTGGATGCAGCAAAAGCATACCTAAGAGGAAAGTTTATAGCAATACAATCCTACCTCAAGAAACAAGAAGAATGTCAAATAAACAATCTAATCTTACACCTAAAGGAACTAGAGAAAGAAGAACAAACTAAACACAAAGTTATTAGAAGGAAAGAAAGCATAAAGATCAGAGAAGAAATAAATGAAATAGAAACAAAGAAAACAATAGCAAAGATCAATTAAACTAAAAGCTGGTTCTTTAAGAATATAAACAAAATTGATAAATCTTTAGCCAACCTCATCAAGAAAAAGAGGGAGAGGACACAAAGCAATAAAATTAGACATGAAAAAGGTGAAGTTACAATGGACACCACAGAAATACAAAGCATCCCAAGAGACAACTACAAGCAACTCTATGCCAATAAAATGGACAACCTGGAAGAAATGGACAAATTTTTAAAAAGGTATAACCTTCCAAGACTGAACTAGGAAGAAATAGAAAATATGAACAGACCAATCACAAGCACTAAAATTGAAAGTGTGATTAAACATCTTCCAACAAACAAAAGTCCAGGACCAGATGACTTCACAGGTGAATTCTACCAAACATTTAGAGAAGAGCTAACACCCATCCTTCTCAAACTCTTCCAAAAAATTACAGAGGAAGGGACACTGCCAAACTCATTCTACGAGGCCACCATCACCCTGATACCAAAACCAGACAAAGATACTACAAAAAAGAAAGTTACAGACCAATATCACTGATGAATATAGATGCAAAAATCCTCAACAAAATACTAGCAAACAGAGTCCAACAACACATTAAAAGGATCATACACTGAGATCAAGTGAGATTTATTCCAGGGATGCAAGGATTCTTCAATATACACAAACCAATCAATGTGATACACCATATTAACAAACTGAGGAATAAAACCATATGATCATCTCAATAGATACAGAAAAAGCTTTTGAAAAAATTCAACACCCATTCATGATAAAAAACTCTCCAGAAAGTGGGCACAAAGGGAACCTACCTCAACATAATAAATGCCATATGTGACAAACCCACAGCCAACATCGTTCTCAATGGTGAAAAACTGAAACCATTTCCTCTAAGATCAGGAACAAGACAAGGATGTCCACTCTCACCACTATTATTCAACATGGTTTTGGAAGTCCTAGCCATGGCAATCAGAGAAGAAAAAGAAATAAAAGGAATACAAATTAGAAAAGAAGAAGTAAAACTGTCACTGTTTGCAGATGACATGATACTCTACCTAGAGAATCCGAAAGATGCCACCAGAAATCTACTAGAGCTAATCAATGAATTTGGGAAAGATGCAGGATACAAAATTAATGCACAGAAATCTCTTGCATTCCTATACACTAACAATGAAAGACCAGAAAGAGAAATTAAGGAAACAATCCCATTCACCATTGCAACAAAAAAAATAAAATATCTATGAATAAACCTACCTAAGGACGTAAAGGACCTGTTTGCAGAAAACTGTGAGACACTGATGAAAGAAATGAAAGATGACACAAACAGATGGAGAGATATACCATGTTCTTAGACTGGAAGAATCAATATTGTGATAATGACCATACTGCCCAAAACAATCTACAGATTCAATGCAATCCTTATCAAATTACAAATGGCATTTTTCACAGAATTAGAACAAACAATTTTACAATTTGTATGGAAACACAAAAGGTCATGAATAGCCAAAGCAATCTTGAGAAAGAAAAACAGAGCTGGAAGAATCAGGTTCCCTGACTTCAGACTATAATACAAAGCTACAGCCATCAAGACAGTATGCTACTGGTGCAAAAACAGAAATATGGAACAGGGTAAAAGTCCAGACATAAACCCATGCACATATGGTCATCTTATCTTTGACAAAGGAGGCAACAAGCATATACAATGGAGAAAAGACAGTCTCTTCAATAAGTGGTGCTGGGAAAACTGGACAACTTCATGTAAAAAAATGAAATTAGAACAGTCCCTAACACCATACACAAAAATAAACTCAAAATGGATTAAAGACCTAAATATAAGGCCAGACATATAAAACTCTTAGAGGAAAACATAGGAAGAACACTCTTTGACATAAATCACAGCAAGATCTTTTATAACCCACCTCCTAGAGTAATGGAAATAAAAACGAAAATAAACAAATGGGACCTAATGAAACTTAAAAGCTTTTGCACAACAAAGGAAACCATAAAGAAGACGAAAAGACAACCCTCAGAATGGGAGAAAATCTTTGCAAACGAATCAATGGACAAAGGATTAATCTCCAAAATATATAAATAGCTCATGCAACTCAATATTAAAAAAAAAATCAACAAATGGGCAGAGACCTAAATAGACATTTCTCCAAAGAAGACATACAGATGGCCAAGAAGCACATGAAAAGCTGCTTAACATCACTAATCATTAGAGAAATGCAAATCAGAACTACAATGAGGTATCACCTCACACTGGTTAGAATGGGCATCATCAGAAAGTGATGGGCATCATCTACAAACAACAACTGAAGGAGAGGTTGTGAATAGGGAACCCTCTTGCCCTGTTGGTGGGAATGTAAATTGATACAGCCTCTACAGAGAACAGTATGGAGGTTCCTTGCAAAACTAAAAATAGAATTACCATATGACCCAGCAATCCCACTAGTGGGCAAGTACCCAGAGAAAACCATAATTCCAAAAGACACATGCACCCCAATGTTCCTTGCAGCTTTATTTACAATAGCTAGGTCATGGAAGCAACCTAAATGCCCATCAACAGACAAATGGATAAAGAAGATATGGTACCTATATACAGTGGAATATTACTCAGCTATAAAAAGGAATGATATTGGATCATTTGTAGAGACGTGAGTGGACCTAGAGACTGTCATACAGAATGATGTAAGTCAGAAAGAGAAAAACAAATACCATATATTAATGCTTATATGTGGAATCTAGAAAAATGGTACAGATGAACCAGTTTGCAGGGCAGAAATTGAGACACAGATGTAGAGAACAAACGTATGGACACCAAGGGGGGAAGCGGGGGTAGTGGGATGAGTTGGGAGATTGGGATTGACATATATACACTAATATGAATAAAATAGATAACTAATAAGAACCTGCTGCATAAAAATTAATTAATTCATTCATTTAAATTTAAAAAAAGAAAATTAAAAACTAAGAAAAAAACAAAGACTGAATTGAGATCATCTCATTATCCATAGGATACCAAAAATGCAAAGAACTTCAAATTTCTATCACTATGAATAATAACCATATTTTAAATGGTTAAATCTGCTAGAGATTGAAATAATTGTTCTCTGTTGATACTATTTTGGAAATATTTTTACAAATTAAAAATAAAGTCTTTCATTACCATAAGATATATGTGTGAGTTTCACATTTATCAGATTATAAAATGCACGTGTTTTTCTGTGGAATTTGGGATGCGATGCCTTTGACTCTAGATCTTATATTCCAGCTGGGACTCTCTAATCCCTGGTTCGTACTTTAAAGAGTAACGTGAAAGAGAAGAGCAGTGAGTTTATAAAAACCTAAGTCAGAAACAACATTCTGTTTCAAAAGATACCTTTTTTCAGTCTCTTCCCCAATATTGGTTTTATGTATATCTGTTTCCAGGACAGCTTGCCTTTAAAGTGAATTAGAAAGATGGGATTTATAAAGTGGATCTGAAATAATAAAATTAGATGTTAAATGCTAATTTTTAACTTTAATACATGCATAAATGTCTACTGCAGGCTTTAGAGACTGAATAATAACTTTAACAAGGCATAACTGTAGCCAAGCATTTCCCAAAAATGTAACTGTAAAAAAAAGTTCTGAAAAATAGCCCAGACAAATGTACCCCTTTAACATGAATTATCCCAAAATGCTCTTTTAATCTTAAGAAAGTATAGATAGTATCATTAAAGTGTGAAATAAAATCAGGGTGAAAGAAACTATTTTCCAGAACTTTGCTCTACCCGGCTTTTCACACAGGATCATTTTAATTGCATTAGACCGAGGAACTGCGGTCATAACATCATCTTTAAGTACTGTTGCCTCTCCCTTTTGTTTACTGAGAATTGCTGTCCATGTGCCCAGCGAGCATTAATTACACCACTAGGTCTCGAAGCCAGAGAAAAAGAGAGGACCAAACAGAGCCTCCACCCTCCAGAAGCTCACCTTCCAGTGGTAGAAAGGAGCCCATAAACCAGCTATGACATCAGAGGTGAGAAGACACCTGTAAAGTGCTCTGAGCAGTCCCGTGTGCAGTGAGCTCTGAGGACTTGGACTCCACAGAAGTCTTAAAACAGTGCCTCTGGACCCTCCTGCACTGGTGGTGGGACTGTAAATTGGTGCAGCCACTATGGAGAAGAGTAAAAGAGAATAGAGCTGCCGTATGGTCCAGCAATCACACTACTGGGCATATATCCAGAGAAAACTCTAATTTGAAAAGATACGTGCACCCCAATGTTCATTGCAGTACCATTGACAATAGCCAGGTCATGGAAGCAACCTAAATGTCCATCGACAGAAGAATGGATAAAGAAGATGTGGTACATATGTATATATGTATAATGGAATATTATGCAGTGATAAAAAAGAATGAAATAATGCCATTTGCAGCAACATAGCTGGACCTAGAGATTATTGTACTAAGGGAAGTAAGTCAGACAGAGAAAGACAAATATCATATGATATCCCTTGTAAGTGGAATCTAAAATATGACCCAAATGAACTTATCTACAAAGCAGAAACAGACTCACAGACATAGAGAACAGACTTGTGGTTGCCAAGGGGGAGGGGCAGTGGGGGAGAGAGGGAGTGGGAGTTTGAGGTCAGCAGATGCCAACCATTACTTAGAGAATGGATCAACAACAAGGTCCTACTGTAGAGCACAGGGAACTACATTCAATATCCTGTGATAAACAATAATGGAAAAGAATATGAAGACTATTAAAAAAGTTTTCAAATTTTATACTTCATAGTCACTGGGAAAAAGATGTTTTCCTGTAATCTTGAAAAGTGGTAAAAAGTCATCTTCAGAAAGAATCTTCTTTTTCTCTGAGTCAGTTTGCCAGGGCTACCTTCACATAGGACCACAAACTTGGGCTTAAATAACAGAAACTTATCATCACCTTTCTGGAGAACGGGAATCCCAGATCAAGGTGTGGGGAGGGTGATTCCTTCTGAGGCTGTGAGGGCAAGTCTGCTCCCAGCCTCTGCTCCAGCTTCTGGGGCTTTGCTGGCCGTCCTGGGGTCCTTGGCTGGCGTACCCCTGTCTTCATCTTCAGGCAGCACCCTCCGTGTAGGTACATCTGTGTCCACACTTCTGCTCTTCATAAGGAGGGAGCCAGAGCAGATTGGGGGCCACCTGCCCCACTATGACCTCATCCTCACTAAATGCATCTCCAATGACCCTATTTCCTAACAAGGTCATATTCCAAGGTACTGGGCATTAGTCCTTCAACGTGTGAATTTGGGGGGGCATGCAATTCATCCCACGACAACATTCAAAGTACAGTAAGTGTTCACGGAAATTAAATCTAATATAAACAGATCTGCCTAAAATTTAGTGCCGTGCTATACCGGGCACTCATCACGGCCCTTCTCTCAGTTTAATTCAGTGAACCACGGACTGCAAACTCAAAAAAACATGAAGGCGGGTAGAGACAGGCATGGAGCAGGGGCTATAAGTGGATGATACAGGTTGTGTGAGCGGTGTGGACATGGCAGGCAGGGGAGTACACGCCGCAACCTCTAACCAGCTGAGGCCACAGAGAATTCTTCAAGACTGTGTGGACATAGCATGTTTCGGTGTCATCACCCATACTAATTATAGGTTTATACTGGACACACACACACACACACACACACACACACACACAATGTGTGAGTACCTGTCGGCAGAGTCCAGCGCACAGCTCTGAAATTCCAGGCCATGAACCCATCTCCACCCCAGAGCTTCTCCTCAGTCCCCTGGGCTGAGATGCCCCAGGATCCCTCCCCTCTGCACACTCTTTCTTGGCAATCTCACAGTTTCAATAGCAACTCTTGAAAATTCACTTTTTTAAAAAAGTTTTATATTGGAGTGTAGTTGATTTACAAAGTTCTGTTAGTTTCAGGTGTACAGCAAAGAGATTCAGTTACACATATACCTGTACCTATTCTTTTTCAAATTATTTTCCCATTTAGGTTATTACAGAATATTGAGCAGAGTTCCTGTGCTGTACAGTAGGCCTTTATTGGTTATCTATTTTATACATAGTAGTGTATATGTGTTAAGCCCAAACTCCCAAGTTATCCCTCCCCCCGTTTCCCCCATGGTAACCATAAATTCATTCTCTAAGTCTGAGAGTCTGTTTCTGTTTTGTAAATAAGTTCATTTGTATCATTTTTTTAAGATTCCACATATAAGTGTTATCACATGATATATGTCTTTCTCTGTCTCATCTACTTCACTTAGTATGATTATCTCTAAGTCCATCCATGTTGCTACAAATGGCATTACTTCGTTCTTTTTTATGGCTGAGTAATATTCCATTGTATATATGTGCCACATCTTCTTTATCCATTCATCTGTCGACGGACCCTTAGGTTGCTTCCATGTCCTGGCTGCTGTAAACGGCGCTGCAGTGAACACTGGGGTGCAGGTATCCTTTCGGACTATGGTTTTCCCCAGATATATTTGAATCTTCCTCTCTTACCCTGGCTTTTGGCCTGTGCTTCCATCCTTCGTTTCCAGCCCCTACTGGTTGGAATTTCAGACTCAGTGACCCCCTTGACCTCCCCTCCACTCCCTCAGCATTTCCTGTCCCTATTAGAGACATCATTACTCCCCACCTCACTCAGGTTGGAAAATTATGGGAATGCTCTGACTCTCGTCTTGTAAAACTTCTACGTCCAACAATTGGATCAATTTGCACCACTGCCCTTTTAAAGAGTCAGGAAGTATAATAATTCTCCCCCGGGTAATCCTTTATGGACCTGCCAGGGAGTGTAAATTCATCCTCATCTCCCAAACAGCCAGCCACCTGGAGAGAAAATTAAAATGCCAACCGATCTTCACCTAGTGTTTTTGCAATATGCATCTGCTACTGTCCCTCCAAGGGACACTCCGGAATCCAATAACCCATTTGCCAGGGTCCCAGAAGCTGGTGCTTTAAATGTTTAATCTCAACTTTAAAACCTTTACAATGCTTCCGAGAAGTTGGCTTGAAAATAGCACACATGTGCACAAAAATACCAACCAACTGATAAACAAACAAACTGAAGGACACGCAGAAATAGGAAACGTTTGGGGAAAAAGAAGAGTGATAACAGGAAGCCCGCCTTCTCCAGTAGGAATGCATTGATGGCTATGTATTCGTGCCTACAGTTTCTCTGAATGGAAAATTGGTTCCTTCCCAATTCCACTAAATATTGAGTAAATATGCAGTGTTGGAATCGGAATCAAAGGATTCCCATTTCAGAGTGGGGACGACTCTCCCCTCAATCACCCGGCACCATCTCCCCACCCTGCTGTCGTCACTTTCATCATTACCTCTTATCCCGAAATGGTCACACTACCCTTTAAACTATCAACAGGAGCATTTTTGGTGCTTTTAGGATAACCTTTTGTATATAGCACTGATAGGTAGAAATTATTTTGTACTCCTAATCGATATTTAATTTATGAAAATTACAAAGTCAAGAGTGAAGTTCCCCTGGAAGTTGAAAGTTCAGCTTGTAAATATTGTCACATGTTATAGGATTGTTAACTTTTAATCAATTAAAACCTCTGAGTTATTTCAACATGTATTTATAAAATTACTATATTCCATTTCCTTACCAATATTGCACTTGTCTACCATAATCAAGGAAACCTTTGCACACACTTAAAAAGATCTTAAATATCTAGTAAATGAATGTATAAATGTGGTAATTCTTAAGTTCTCTTAAATGTTTTTATATTAGTTGTAATTTATTTTTAACTTGAATGTAAATTAACTTCTCAATTACGTATTTTAAAGCTTCATAAAGGATACCCAAACATGAATCACAGTACTTATAATATTCAAAATATTGCTAAACAACACAAAATATAAATATCACAGTGTTGCTTCATTATGTGTCTATACCGAATTCCAAATCTCTCCTGGTTAAAAGCATTTAATTACTGTCTTCACACACTAGGTTGTCCCCCAGTGTTGGGGTCACTTGCTCAGCACGCAGAAATGACAGCAGCCCAAAAGCCCTGCCTTTCAGACACCCGAGAATTTCTGCTGACTGCCTAGGGCAGACCTGTACTGCTTTCTAAACAAACTTGTCAACTGTTCTTGTAGCTTTCTTTTCCTTATAAATAAGAAAAATCAAGTGACTTTCTAATGGGCCATTTGGTCAAAATTATATTGAAAACAGGGAGGGAAGGGCTTTGGGGTTTCCTCTGAGAGGGTTGGGAAGCGTTTGAATACAGAGCAGGATAAGTGGTCACCTGGCAGCTGCCACCCAGGAAATAGATGGAGACGAGCAGGTGGGTTTGTTAGGAGGAAGGACCTTGACCATCCCAAGAAAATGCTCACATCTAATTTGTGGACAGCAGGGAAACATAAACAGTCAAATAGTTGTTAAAGGAGAGCCATCGTTTCCGATGAATTTGTTAAAAGTGCTTCCAGGCCAACATTTATTGAAAAATATCATAGTTTATTCAATTAACATTTTTAAAGTCCTGCAATACACTTAGGTCAGAAAGTAAAGATTAAAATGCCATTTCTTCATATTCCCAGTTGTGTAAAATCTGAGTGTGTTTGATTAACAAAGTAGAAATGTTCAGTGTCTTTCTTTCAAGATTTTTATGAAAGTAAAGTTTGCTTCGAAAACATGTAAAATTTAAAAAAGAAAAAATATTCAAAGAGAATTTTGTTAAGATCAATTTCAAAGAAGTTATGGGTGGCCAGAATAAGATATTCCATAGTTTCAGACTTTTTTTTCTTTTTAAAAACAATTTCCTAATTTATAGAGATCCTATGCTTATCATATATGCCCCTTTGAACTTTCATATATTATTTACATTTATTTATAAAATTTTTAAAAATGAAATTAGCATAAAAAGTCAAATGTTAAATCAATCATCGGCGATTTTGCCTATTCTTTCCAGAGAAAATTCTAAACAAAGTTACCGTATGAGTGTTGTCCAGCTGTCTTCCACAATATGTTCACATGCCCTAATGGAGCTCTTTTGGAACCAGACAACAATAGGGAAAAAAAAATGGAAATCAATTGCTTTACAGGCTACTGGTCGTTTTCTTGGTTCACAGTTTCAGAATCGAGATGGAGCCAGAAGTTATGTGGCCGGAGCCATTTGTCAGGCCCTAAGTATTATTTATCTAATGACATATAGCTACGAGTCGTCCGGCAATAAAGGAGACCGCGAATGAATAGAGTCATTAAGTGTTTGGAAAGCAGGAAAGTACCATACGAGTGGGTTCCGTCAATCACCCTGGTATGTGGAGTATTCACGTCTTAACTTCCATTAAAATCTCAGACTAAAAGGCCGGGGAGTGTGCGAAATTTCAAAAATGCTTCCCTCTAGCTTTTCAGACAGCACTTTTCAAGATCTATGTATATGCTTATATATATATATATATATATATTACATGTTCATGACACCACATTTAAATAAATGTAAATAAGGGACAAGAAGAGATACAATTTAAACATTTAAAAGCCTATATGTATAAGTATAACTGATTCACTTTGCTCCACACCTGAAGTGAACACAACGTTGTAAATCAACTATCCTCCAATAAAAACTTTTTAAATAAAATAAAAATTTAAAATCCTGTATAGATAAAATTTCCACTAGAGATGGAACATTAATACCAGAAGGCACACAGTAAATTAAAAGTACCAAATACACACACTCACACGCGCGCGCACACACACACACACCCAGAGCTGACATATTACTCCCAAAGGGGACCCCTGTGGTTATGATGGATCCACTGGGACATAATTTCAGGAGAAAGAAGTAAGAAGAGCCGCTCAGCTCCCAGCCGACAGCAGCTTGAACCCTGCGTCGTGTTTATGAACACTGGCAACAGATATCATATGCCCTTTCATTCGAAACATCCTGCTAAATGTGTAAAATTATTACAGTGTGGCCCCATGCTCTGTCCTGCCCTGCCGACACCTTTGATCTGGGTCCACAGGGAGCATTTATTCGTGGGGGCGTAGCAACAGCTATAAACACGGCACTAATGCTATCAAGGTATTGAATTTCCCTTTCTTTTCCAACTGAAATCAGGGTTTCTCTGCACTCCATTTCCCACTGGTTATTCTTCTAAGTTTCTGAAGTTTCAAGATAATCTACCAACGGTAGTTGCTTAAAAACTGTGACCATCAGTTTCCATTAGAACAACAACAGAAACAATATTCTTCTTTCTCTTTGGTAAAGAGAACCGACTGCTGCTGATAAATGCCAACCCTCATATTTCTGGTCTTCTGTCCCTGTCCCAGTAGCTGTCGTTCCTAGCTCTTTATTGTTCACAATTAATGAGGCATGAAGTGGGGGAAAAGGTGAGCCTGGCCCCAAGCATGCCACACCCATACCCACTGGACCATAAAATAGAGATAAAGAGAATGGACCATAAAACAGAAAATGGATGAATGTGCCCACACACAGTAGGAGGACCTTTTCCATAAGACCAGTGTCCATGGTTCTACACTGTACCTTCTATTAAATTCCCTTTCACACCCTAATTTTTCTTCCCCCTCTGCCATCTTCCACCTTCAAAGTCAAACGTCATCAACTTCATCCCGTACCTTCCACTGGCCACCCCCTCTGCTCTGCACTTACAGCCTCCAAACTGATTGTATGAGTGGCCACTGACCAGGTTACCTGCCTTCCTTCTTTCCTTCCTGCCGTCCACCCATCATGTGATTGAAGATGGATTTTTGTGCCATTCTACTGTTCAAAACGTTTCATTGAATGAGTACCACTTCCCTCGAAACACAGATCAAATAGCTTAAAATTGACTTTACGACCGACCTGGGGAAAGCAAAGAAGGATCTTAAGGTCCTGATTTGAATTTCCATCCAATAATCCCAGGAGGAAACTATACTTCTTGCCCTCGTCCATCTAGAGAGACCTCCTCAGCCTTCGGACAGCATTGATCTCAAACAGCCTTCATGACCAGCAGTTGCAGGTTACCTGGGAGCTTCTCAGATGAGAAGGCTCTTGGGGCTGAATCACGATCTCCATCTTTGACACGATCCACCTATGCACTGGAGAGTTTGAGAAGCCCAGTGTTAGGGAAAATATTCCTTATTTCCTGGCTAATCCTGGGCCACTGCTCTGCTGGCTCCTGGACTGCTTTGCCGTCCTCTGGCCTGATGGTCTGCATTTTGTGAATCGGTCTTCCAGAATCACCCACTTGGTGACTTTCACCAAATTTACTTTTCACCTCCATCCTTGGCCAGAAACCACCAATTTCACATCTCGCATGCGGCAGATGAGAGTGAAGACTGTTTATGTGAGGTACTTAATAGCATAAGAAAAGGAGGGATTGTTTTCAAAAAAAGATAAACGAAATTTGTTTAAGACAGAAAGAGAGCGAGAAGAGCCTTGTGGAGAGGGTTTGCACAAACAAACGATCCTCAGTGGGACAGAGAAAAGGATGGATGGGTGTCCCTAATCTCGCTAAGGCAACGTTGAGCCCTGTCCTCCACAGGACTCTAGTACCACTGTTTCTGCTCTTACTTTTTTCCTTGACAGACATGCCTGGAGGAAGGGGCTTATTTCCATCTTCCTGTACCCAGTAGTGTTCCAAGCCCTCCTGACATGTTACCTAAGGCAACCTGCCAGCACAGACTCCCAACCCCTAGAGCTGATACTGTCCCAACTTGTTGTGACACCCAAAAGGCACTAAAAGCAGGCTCCATCCTCTACTCTTGGCCACAAATACCACGAGCTTCCCAATTCCAGATTCCTTGGATGTGACTGAAATTCCATTTCTGAGCTTTTTATCTAAATCCCTCACATTGTTTAAAGCCCAAAGCCAGAAACACTCTATAATCAACTGTCAGAGAAAAATCTTTCAATTTTAGTCCTGGAGTACTACTTCTATATTATTTGGGATGCTTATCACATTTGCCTTGAATAGTAGACAAGTCCATTCTACACCCTAGTTTTTTTTGTTCGTGTGTATCTATTAGCTTTTGTTTGTTTGTTTTTTGCCTAGAGACCATGTCTTATACCAATTTTGAATCCCTCAAACAGATGGTACTGAGTCTTGACTTCAATTATGTTCAAAAACTAATAGTTATATGAGCCAATAATCTGAACTCCAATTCCTAAATCCCTACCGTATTCTTCCCTTTTCCAATTGAACCAAAGCATTGTGTTGGAAAGACAGTGCCCTCTATTCCAGGAACATCATTCATTATATTTCTGAAAATATCCTCTAGGAATTGTATATTCCTTGTAGAGAAAATATACACACGAAGTTCCTTTTCATAAAAATTCTGACTTTAAATTTCCTAGCTTTACAATTGTGAGATGAGCAATATCCTATTAACTTGGAGTTTAGAATTTTTTGTCATTTAACAAGTTCTACAAGACAATTTTATATCCTGCCCCAATTATCTTTATGGCCAGAGTACTTCTCAGCCTTAGTGGACAACCAGGAAGTAGGTCAAGGGCTCGGGGGTGTTATTCACCCAGCAGAGAAACATATCCTTCCTCTTCTCCCACCAAGATCACTGGCTTCTTCTGCAGCCCCAGAAATCACCAAGTTGTGCTGGTATTAGATATGTCAAATGTGCATTTCCAAGTTAGTGGAGACACACCAAGGACTGATTTTCATGTAACAATTTTAGACATTGTAATATGCTAGCAAGAATTATACTAACAGTCTTTATAGACTTTTCTATTAACAAGAACTCTTAAAAAAAAAAAACAGAAACCAACTGCATCAATAAAATCTTAAAAGGGAGCATTTGGTGCATGAATTGTTTCTACCCCCAAAAAAACGTGCGCATGAATTTAAAAGCCAAATACCTCAAGGCACGCGAAAAGATCTCAGGTCCTATTATGAGAGAAATAAAATAAGAGGAAGATGACTATACACTCATTTCATGAAAATTATATAATGTAGAAACTGCAAAACATGAATTATGAGGTGAGCTTCCTTCATTCTGTTTCTACAGATAATTAATGTTGAACCACAAAGAAAGGGAATGACGACGTCCCCCTATTCTCTCCCTCAACCCTAAATTTCTTTAGTATTTTCATGTTCACTGGTGTAATTATCCTTTAATATCATGAAATTAATTTTTTCTATTTCAGATAATTTACTCACAATAAATTTTCTGAATGATACTATTTTGAGAAAGAAAATGTCCTTATTCACTTGTTGAAATGATCAAACTCTCATTTGCCAACAGACTTGTAAAAATTATCCTTTAACTTCTAAGGAAAAAGGAGAATCTCATAGTAGACAGCCCACAGAAAATGTCCGAAAGGTAGTGCTTAAATACAGTACTGGAAATCAAAGTGGAATCCTCCAAGTAATCTTACGTATCATAAAATGAGAGTCTTTCTGAATGAGACTTCATTATAGATGCTAGATTTTTGTAGGAGCAAAAATGAAGGTAAATTTTATCCAATCATCCTCTTTTTAGGGAAAACGCTCCCTCATCCTCACTCAGAAAAGAACACCAAGGCACTAACACAACATTACAAATCAACTATACTTCAATAAAAAATTAATTAATTAATTAAAAAACTAGAACGCCAAGGCAAAGGTAGAAATATCTCGTGAACCCAAAGAATGGTCCCTCTTCTGCAACAAATTAAGAAGAAATGACACATTTACGTCTTCAGTTTTTTCTAAAACTTTTGATTAAGTTTTCATTTTTTTCCAAACAATCCATTATGTAAAATTTAGAAAACAGGACATGAATACATTTACCACCTCAATTTTCTCTGCTTCAGGAAGTGATGAGTTTCCAGATATGAGAGAATGGATGTTAAATAATCTGAAAAGTTGAGTTTCCACCTCCCCAACCTCTACACCCTCCTGCAAAGCTTAGCTCTTTATTTTTATAATTTTCTCATTGTTGCTGATGGGGAAGGTATGTCTTTGTCTTTTCCGAACTAAACAACTTAGACAAGTAGTTCGACAAGAGGCCCTCAGGATCATTCTCTACTCATCAAATGAGGAAATTATGAAATAGGGAAGTGAAATGATTTTGTTTAGATTGCTGAGCTCAATGGTAGAGAGTGGCAACTAAACTTTTAAATTTGTCCTAAAAAAAATCCCTAGAAGGAAGAAATTCTTGCAGTGAGAATGTCAGTATGAATATGAGGATGTATTTCTTGAGTAACTGATTTAAAGTTGACCTACATGACAAGAGACACCATTTGTGAAGGCACCGGGTCACAGAACTAGGTGTTGGTGATATTTTCACTATTGTAAAAAACTGTTATACAGACATAGTCTGGACACCCCAAATATTGTACCAAATTATTCATCGGGCATTTCATTTTGACAAAAGTGAACAATATTCTAATATGGATCATCTCAGAACATTGGTTTGATCACCAAAGTAATTTTTTAATACAGACAGATAGATAGATAACAGAAATGGACATTAAATTCCTACATTACCAGAAATGGACATTAAATTCCTCATGTACAATTTGTATATAAAAAATTAACAGCTAGTTTATGTCATCTAACTCTGTTTTTATTTCATTTGTGCCTAAAATTGGTGTTACCTCAGAATCACCCAGAATTTGGGGAAAAAATCTATATACCCAAGCCTCACCTCAACCCAACTGGGTCAGGATCTCCAGAACATAAAAATCAAATGATTCTGAGTCTATCCAAAGTTGAGGAACTACAGAAGTTGTGCAAACTATTGATTAAGACGGTATAACTTGTGTGCGTTGAGGGAGTTGGAAAAGAAATGTGTGTTTTAGGTTTTTTGTTTTTTTGTTTTAGAAAATAAGCAAAACTTCCTTTCACTTTTTTCCAGTAACATTTTAATATACAGTGTTTTGGAAATTGGATGTCAAACATCTTGGTGTTTTAAAACGTAGAAAATGGTAGTCAATGTAAAAGAATGCCTTTTATTTCAATCTGAGTAGGGCATACTCAGAATTTAAACCTAAAACTTCCCGTTCACCATTAAAGTAAAAAAAAAAAAAAATGAACAGTAAGACATAAAGTCGATTTAGTCAGACAAAACAGGAACTCTAGCTGTTATGTGAGTAGCTAAGAGGATGTGGGCCTCACATACCAGTTCGGGATCTCCATGCAAAAGCATGTTTATAGCACATAATTATCATTGCAGCACTGTATGACTTGGTGACACATATGACATTACCAGAAAGAATTTACTAAAATTCTGAGTCAGAAATTTAAACCACAGATATGTACTTGACAATAATATTTTGGTTTTGTATGGGGCACTATTAAAAGCATGGATTACGCTCTAAATTTTGGAGAAGTTGAATCACATGAATTTGTGTCAAAAAAAAGTTTTGAAATTTGGATTGAATACGAAAAAATATTCCCTAGTGGAGAAAGAAAATTCATGCTTTAATTTTATGAAAACTGAGTTGATGACAGAAAATGATTTTACATGCTAAATAACATGGTATGCCCACCTCTAAGAGCACAGGAGTGGGGAAAGTAGTCTTTGAAATTGCTAATATAGAAGCTATTTTTTTTAATCACATTAATTCACTTTAGGATAATAGTCAGATCATGCCTTATACGAATTATCCACAGAGTTGTTAATGGATAGGTAGGAGAGGACCCTCTTGCCACTCTTTAAAATATGTGGGTCTTAATTTAATACTGACAACATTCCCCAAGTTACTCTGGTTTATAAATGACCTGAATGTTATCTCTACCTGTCTCAGATTGCGTTCCATGGAAGTGGTCTGTGAGATCCAGAGGGGCGTGCAGAAATTTACTAGGGAAGCTTTCAGAAAAAGGGAGGAGGGCAGGCTTGGCAGAAGGAGACACTGAGGACACCGCAGCTTTAACTGAGACCTTGGACAATCCTACCAGGAGCTGTGTAGCTTCAGTGGTCCTTCTGAGTGTCCGAAATTGAGGCAAGGGGGTCTGGCTTTGTATGCCCACCACTCACCAGTAGTGCCCCCAACCTGTCACAAGGAGAGAGTGTAACTGGAGGTGAGGCAGCTCCTTGGGGCTGAGTGGAGAGACTGGGTTGTGAGAAACCAGCAGCTGATACACCAAGGAGCACATTAGCCCTAAAGATGGGTCTGAGTCAATGATATCTCAATAACACTGAAGAAAGAAATAGGGAAAGAAAGAAAGTGTGAGAGAGAGAAAGAAAGAAAGGAAGGAAGGAGGAAGGAAGGATGGGAAAGAGAAGAAGGGAAGGAAGGAGGGAGGGAGGGAGGGAAGGAAGGAAGGAAGGAAGGGAGGAAGGAAGGAGGGATGGAAGGAAGGAAGGAAGGAGGGATGGATGGAGGGAAGGAAGGAAGGAAGGAGGGAGGGAGGGAAGGAAGGAAGGAAGGAAGGAAGGAGGGATGGATGGAGGGAAGGAAGGAAGGAAGGAGGGAGGGGGGGAAGGAAGGAAGGAAGGAAGGAAGGAGGGATGGATGGAGGGAAGGAAGGAAGGAAGGAAGGAGGGAAGGAAGGAGGGAAGGAAGGAGGGAAGGAAGGAAGGGATCTGGGCAGAGCACGATTGTACAGCTGGACTCCCTATAACCCACCCTGGCACTACTTCTTCTTGGAGGGAGTCAGAGTATGCCTGCCTCCTGGGAAGAGCCCGTGGGCACTTAGATGAAAGGGGTCCAGCCTAGGCACAGCAGCTGATTTCCAGGTCTACCCCTCAGCGCCCTCCTCCACCACTCACTCTGAACGTCCCTCATGCTGGGCTGGCAATACAGGTTGTCTTGCATCAGTGAATCTGAGCCCCTCCTCAGGCCATGGAGGCTCTGTTGTCCATTTACCCCTAAAGTAGACATGAAACACCACAGGAGGCCCCAGGCGATAACCTGGCAGCGAGCATCCTGTACACACCGCTGTGTCATGGTGGCCCAACGTTCTCCCGATAACCTCGTTCAGTAGCCGACGCCAGTAGGACCATCCATTTCCTTGCCTGCTGGTCCTTTGGCACAAGGAGCCTAGAGGTCAGGCAACATATTTTGCTTAAAGTTGAATGAGACTCTTCCTGTGTAGGCAGGATCTGTACACACACAGAGCCTCAGGACTACAGGAAGCGGGTAATGGGTCACGGAAAGTAACGATACCATTCGCGCTTCCACTCTTGTTTCCTGGATCCACGTGCTCTACTTCTGGGGGCACGGCATCGTGTAAATGTCCATCTTCTCCGAGTCTCCCCTCACACCTGGTGACAGGTGCCCCCTCAACAGACCGTCTTGTTTCTCCATCAGGACAGTAACTGACGGGCAGTGAAGGATGTGGTAGGTTTCTGTCTCTGCTGTACCTCCTTTGCCCTAACGTCGATTCCTTGGTATAATGTGATGTTTGGGGGGATCTTCTGTTGGCAGATCAAAGAACCTACAAGCCCTCCGATCCTTCCATCGGCTGAAACCCTGTGTGCAAAACAAGCAAACTCACACTCAGAAGAGGCGCCAATCCAATCAAGATGCTTGCGGCCTCTCCAGGTGGGGGGTCCAGGACTGTTTGCACCAGCGGCTGGCTGGTCTCAGGACGCTCTGTCCAGGGGCTGAGTGCTGGTCCCTCCAGCTGGCAGCTTGAACGCTGAGCAGCATCGAGGGACAGATTAGACTCGGCGAGTGGAGTCCAGGCTCCACTTCCACCTCCCTGACGCCCCTCCAGCCCTATGCCAGCACTGGAGTGGTCACTGACACAGGCTAACTGGCCAGGTCATTCAGTCTGCTTGTGCGTTTGATGTCTTTTCAACGGTGGGCGCTTTCCAGTGGGCGTTTAGTCTGATCCCAGCACAGGCGTCAGGACAAGAACTTCTGGCTGCCTACGCATCCCTGAAGATCCATCCCCATGCCTTTTCCCCAGACCTCCGGGACCAGACCTTCCAATCTTCCCCATTCAGGCCCCTGTCTGATCAGCGCCAACACCCATGAGTCTGTGCGTATTCTTACGTTGTTCGGCTTGTCTGTTCACATGCAGTCGAAGGCTAAGGGGCGCCTCTCAGAACCCCACCCAGTGGGAGGGTTTCCCCTCACCATGCTTTTAAGGGCCATCCCGGATGAGACTGCGGTAAGCGGCAGACCCTTCTGGGCTGTCACCGATATGCTGAGCACACTGAGGAATGAACCGAGCCAGCCTCTCCCTCCGCATCCCACGGTCAGAAGGGACCTCAGTTGCCACAGGAAGCCAGAGGGGAGAGGTGACAGGTGGGATGGGAAGGGGTTGCTCCACCTGCTTGCACAGCGCCCTTGTGTCATCGGGTCCCACCTGTGCCTGGGGCTTGTGGCATCCCTTCCTTCTTACACTGGACCCCTGCTGGGCTTGCCCGATCTTGGGGGTTCAGCATAATCTTGCTCAAGATGAAGGTCTTTTTTTTTTTTTTTTTGCTTTTATTTTTTTGGCGGTATGCGGGCCTCTCACTGCTGTGGCCTCTCCCGTTGCGGAGCACAGGCTCCGGACGCGCAGGCTCAGTGGCCATGGCTCACGGGCCCAGCCGCTCCGCAGCATGTGGGATCCTCCCGGACCGGGGCACGAACCCGCGTCCCCTGCATCGGCAGGCGGACTCCCAACCACTGCGCCCCCAGGGAAGCCCCAAGATGAAGGTCTTTGACCACATGGGGCTAGTCACTTGATGTTGCATGGTCAGGTCTCTACAGAGGACCAATGACACTCCAGTTCTGCTTTCTGAATGATGTAGCATTTGTTGCTGCTGCCTAGGTCTGCTGCAGACCCCTTTCCTGCCCCGGGCCCTGAGGAGAGCCGGCAGTTTTTCACATAACCGGTATAGCTGTTAGAAGAGGATTTCCAAAAGTAGACTATGTTGTATCCAGAACCTGAAAGAAATTGACCTAGAGTTGTATTTCTTCGTGGTGGAAGGTGAGTTATGCCGGAGTTTGTCTTTCACTTTGGAAAGGATGTCCTGAATTCCCCGGGCCACTAAGCTCCCTACACACTTGGTTGATGTGGTATCCCCTGAACCTTCATGGGGTTTGTCTCCCACCTGATGGGGTTCATGTGTCTCGACACAATGCACACACTTTGTGCTCATCTGGTCCTGTTAGCTCGTGGTCTTTAATACAGCAGACCGATGTGACACCGCAGGATGTCAAGCCCAGGTCCCCTTTGACTGTACTGTCACGGACAGTAGAAGATGTAACAGAGACCTAGAGCAGCACAGTAAACGTCTGTCCTAGTAAGGTGCAAACAATTCCTATCCTCTTTTGCAATATGGATGGAAAGGAAGGCATTCATCAGATCAACGGCAGCCTAGCAGAGGGCAGAATGTTTGTTCATCTGTACCAGCAAAGGTACCACATCCAGCATAACAACTGCAATGAATGCTCCTGTTTGATTCAGTTGCTGGAATTCCACTGTCATCCATCATATTTCTGTAAAGACAAGACTGGTTAACTTCGTGGGAATATAATGGAGACCCCCTTGCATTCTGTGGGCAGGACACTTAGCCCTGCTGTTCACTCCTAAGACACAGGATGGATTTGCTGTCTTGGGAAGAAGGGGGCAGTTTCAAGGCTTCTGCTTCCCACTACGGTAGTTCTTCCATCAAAGATCAAGACCCAGCTGAGGCTTCTGTCAACTACCAAGGTCACCCACTGTGAGTACGACCTGGGCCAAGATTCCACTTATTTCCTGGCCTCCACCTGCCTCAATGCTCCCAGGGGGGTCTCGCTGGCACTGGGGATCTCTAGCTAGTGACATTAATCTAGACCCTTGGGGAAGGGTCTCTGAACGTCTGAGCATCTCTGTCTTCCCAGTGCACCCTTACGTGAGTTAATGTTCATAGCTGACTTCAGGGAAGGACTGGGGAATTACCACCGAATACCCTGGGTGCAGCGATGCAGGGTCCATCCTGCTGGGAATCTGGCTTCTCCTTCAGAGAGTGGCTTCAGATGTGAGGACTGGCTCAGGTCCAGGAACTTGGGGAGGAATCATGACTTTCTACTGGGGCACCACCTTCAGTCTCCTGCTGTTCTATCCTTTATTTGATGAAGAAATAGAGTTTATTACATTTTCAGAAAAGATAACCATTTGACAAAAATTAGTAACCCATTATTTGTTTAGACATCAAATTGTACCAGTTTGCAAGACTTAATCTTTCAATCTCACATTTTTCATTAAGAATAGGAACAATTTTTTTCATCAGGTAGAGTTCCCTGTACCTATACAGTAGGCTCTCATTCGTTATCTATTTTATACATAGTAGCGTATCCATCCTTGATTTTTTTCATTGTATAAAATCAGAAGTACCCTTGTTGACTGTCTTTCCCTCTCGCTTCTAGAAGTACCATCCCTATAGCCGGCTGAAGTTTGAGCGCCCTTGACTGTTCCTGCAACCTCGCCACTACTGTGACCAGTGCACACACTTCGCACCATCGTCTGGCCTTTACAATAGTTTGGAATCGTATCATCAGCATCGCTGGAAAGGAGCCCGGCTCTGTGAGAGCACATCCTACTATTGGCCCAGCCGAGGACAGACGTCACTGAACTTCCCAGTGATGCTGACGTCACTCTGCAGCAGATGTATGTGTTAAAAAATGTGTCCAAGAAAGCCTAGTCCCAGTGATATTTCTAGTTTGAAGCAGAATAATACCCTTTGGAGAAAAAAAATATTGCTCTATATCTGAGAGCTCACAGCCGCGTTATCTCTTCCAACCTCAATTATGTGAAATGCAGGTATGTTTCCACTGCTGAGACTGCTATGTAATTTCAGGGGGTATCATTTCCTCCCACTGAAAAAATTTTTCTTTTTTTGATGTGGACCATCTCTAAAGCTTTTATTGAATTTGCTACAACATTGCTTCTGGGTTTTTTTTGGTTTGTTTTTTTTTGGGGGGGGTTGTTTTTTTTTTTGGCTGCAAGGCATGTGAGATCTTAGCTCCCTGACCAGTGGTCAGACCCGCATCCCCTGCATTGGAAGGTGAAGTCTTAACCACTGGGCCACCAGGGAAGTCCCACCACCGAACCTTTTTAAGTTCTCAGGTGCACTGGAAAGTTAGTAAAACCTGGTGGACTCTGCATTGAGGCAAGAAATGAGATTTTATGATGAAAGCTGAGATAGTCCTGAAATGAATACACATATGCAAAGAACAATAATGATATCAAGCATCACAGATTGTGGATGAAATCAAACATGGCATTTTTCTTGGGCAACATAATTAGGGCATCACGGAAAGTGGAAACTTATGAGGTCATTTAGGTCATTTTTTTTTTACCATGGAAACCACTATTAGATTATTCCAGGTGGGCTATAATCCCTAGTGTTTTCCTGAATTTCAAGGGCACACCACCAGCACTATAGTGGATTGTATGATGAAGGCCACAGAACACTGAAGTTTCATCTTGGAATGCAGGGGCCTGAAATTAATCAGGTAGCAACAAGCTAAGCCGCTTCTATTACAGAGTTGCTTTATATTAATTCCAAATTACTCTGGTGGAAATACGGGTAGAAAAAAATATTAGAAGCCTCTTTGATAAATATTTTCTTTCAGAATCATATTTGCTTATTTTTCACTCAGAATTTTTAGGAAAGTGAAGAATATTAGAGCTAGGCAGGTAATCTAATAAACTTCATCTTACACGTGAAAAATCTGGGGCCCTAAGGTCTGCCTTAAATCAGATGTGTCTCATGCAAAAGATTCATTATTCCCAATGAGATATGCAATTTCGAGCTTTCTTTCTCAAAAAGATGCGAAATTGACATTCTGACAAGTAAGACGGCAAATGACTTTATTACGCTATACCACGTTTTAAATGATTTCTCAGACACCCCAAGAAGCCATGTCCCAATTTTCTTAAAATTTCAGAATTGAATTCAATGTCAGCCTAATTAAGGAGCACTTACGCCGAAGTCAAGAGTGAGGAAAATGGGGTCCTATGTTTTAGGAACTATATTTTTAGAAAATAATGGTTCCCTGATAAAAACATAAGATCAAATATTGAAGGACAAAATATTAGAATTTTACTAAATATATAGCCTCATTACATTTCAGTCTTCTATTCTATTCCCTTATAACTGTGAATAACTTTCAATTATCAGAGAAGATAAAGTAAGGTAACTCCTTTCAGTTTTAGAAAAAATAATGTGTTATATTAGCCAACGTTCTGAAATTTGCTTTTAAAATATACTTGGTATCAATTTACCTCAAAATTTACTTGTCTGGAATACTTCAGATTACATAGTCCTTGAGCTGGTTTTTAAAGTTTCTCAGTAACAAAGGAGTATCAGAGCCCACTTTAGATTCACATTTGATCAGAATTCTTTTGATAACTCAGTAGCTACAGAATCCTAGGGCGAAAAACACAAGCTCCTCATAGCCCCTGTTTTAGCCAGAAGCATTAGGAACCCAAGCAAGACCATCCTCTTAAAAACATCCGTCAGAGTGTGTGTTTTTGCTGGCTTCTCTAATAAAAGTGATTCCGAAACCAGAGGCCTTCGGTGGTGACATGTGGATAAACAGAAACAATTATCCAAGTACTGATAACTCATTTTTAAATGTGAAAGTGAATACTAGTGTCACTACACGCTAACAAGTTCACGCAGGAATCTAAATCCTAAAGACAAAACCTGGTTCCAAAAACACTCAAACAGGGCTTCCCTGGTGGCGCAGTGGTTAAGAATCCGCCTGCCAATGCAGAGGACACGGGTTCAAGCCCTGGTCCGGGAAGATCCCACATACCATGGAGCGACTAAGCCCCGTGAGCCACAACTACTGAGCCTGTGCTCTAGAGCCTACGAGCCACAACTACTGAGTACCAAGTAAATCTATGTCATTTTCTGACTTAATCTTCCAGAGAATCTACCACCATGGCCTAGATGCACCCACAGGTCCAGGCTTCTGAAAGCACACTCTTCCCGAGACAGAAACCTGGGTGACAAGGGAAGTGACAGGGACTCCGCCAGGTGGCCCAACCTTCCAGGAGTTATTTCTCAAACTATAATGACCTTAAGAGAATTTAGAAATGACTTAAAGCTAAACATTATTTTAACTACTTTAGACTAACGAGAAAGTTTTTCAAAAATACTATTACAAACGTGGTACAGAACACGATCGATTTACACAAAGGCAGGCAGAAGTGTCTATTAACTGGTTGTTATTTGAGGAGGAGAAAAGCTCCTTCTCTCTCCTGTCCTCTCCCCCGAGGTTTGAAGGGCCTTATTAAAATGCAAATATTCTCTGGGTAGATCATCTTTCTCAGAAAAGCCTTGAGGCCAAAGGAGAACAAGTGGCTGAGAGAGCTAAACTGTCTATCTTCTATTTCAAGCAGGGAATTTCATGAGCCCATCTCCATCCCCAAAGGAAATATCTGAAAAAACTACAACAGCAATAATATCATTTCCGTACGGATTGCAGTGTGCCAGAGATCGTGCTAATACTTTATGTAATTTATCTCATTTATTCCTAACAGTACCCCACCCGTATAGGTATGTAGCTGCAGGTCTGGGAAGCTCTGAAATGTAGAAAGGTGAGTATTTTGCTCACAGTCACAGAAGTAGCAGGAAAGACAGTGAATAAACTCCACTTCTATGACATCGACCATGACACAAGCTGCCTGTCAAGACATGTCTTCATCTTCTCTTTGTTCTCTCCTGACTCAGAGGGAAAGGTGCCAACACGTTTCCTCTCCAATGGCCATCGCCACTTCCCATCCCATCCTCTGACCTACAATGGGATAACCATCCTGTATCTCTTGAATTTCCCCTCCTCACTCCATCGTACTAATTCAGTACCTTCAACTGATCCTGTGAACACCTCCCTCCTCTGCTTTATGGACCAGCAAACATACACACTCACCTCCACTGTCTCTCTCCTTTTTTATGAATTTTATTGAAGTATAGTTGACTTAAAACGTTGTGTTAATTTCTGCTGTACAACCAAGTGATTCAGTTGCACATATATATATTCTTTTTCATATTTTTTCATTATGGTTTATAACAGGATATTGAATAGAGTTCCCTGTGCTATACAGTAGGACCTTGCCTATCCATCCTGTATATAATAGTTTGCATCTGCTAATCCCAAACTCCTTTTTTTAATTAATTTTTATTGGAGTACAGTTGCTTTACAATGCTGTGTTAGTTTCTGCTGTACAGCAAAGTGAATCAGAGCTATAGGTATACATATATCCCCTCTTTTTTGGATTTCCTTCCTATTTAGGTCACCAAGCTAATTCCAAACTCCTAATTTATCCCTTCCCCACCCCTCCCCCTTTGGCAACCACCAGTCTGTTCTCTATGTCTGTGAGTCTGTTTTTGTTTCCTAGATAAGTTACTTTGTGTCGTATTTTAGATTCCACATATAAGTGATATCATATTGTATTTATCTTTCTCTGTCTGACTTACTTCATTTAGTATGATAATCTCCAGGTCCATCCATGTTGCTGCAAATGGCCTTACTTCGTTCTTTTTTATGGCTGAGTAATATTCCATTGTATATATGTACCACATCTTCTTTATCCATTCCTCTGTTGATGGACACTTAGGTTGCTTCCATGTCCTGGCTGTTGTCTTTTACAACCACCTTCCTATTACTGTACTTATTTCCTTTGACGATTTCTTGGATAAGTATTCTAAAAATGTAATCTCCATTTCTCATGGAAGTTTAAATGGTTTACAGAGTGATTTCCAGTGACGGCGGAAAGCGAGGCTGAGCCCTTGCTGACGATTCCTAACTCCTAGTGAGCAGGCTGCAGACGATTGGGAACCATGGTCTCTGTCATTTCCTTCATAAGCACCGCTTCCCTTTATTTCCGCTGTGGTTACTGGCCTTAATGTGTTGCAGCTGAGTTTCCATCTCAGCCTTTAATGGTGCTTCTGCGTCTTGTCTTTCCCTCTTCCAACACATATATAACACCTCTGCAGAATGTGACCCCCTAGAATAGCACTTTGCTCACCTATCTGCCTTGTATCTGAACTTGCCATGTGCTCATGTGGCCTCAGGACAACGTAGAAGCTCTTCTATCAAATCCCCAAAGCTATCAAAGTGTGAACTCCGGCTCCAAGTTGCTTTTCCTTTCCTTCCTCCCTTCTACTAAGCTCCTCTTCTCAAAGTGTTCCTTCTCTCCTGGTTTCTTCCACCCAGCAGGACACCTCCACCCTTCCTGGTCTCGTGCTCAGACCCCTGCGTGCTCCACAAGGTGTCACTTCCTCAGCATTGTTCACGTCCCTTCTGCCACCTCACCTCCCATGCAACTTGCTTTCCTCTGAGGAATGTTGCCTCAGTATTTCATCCAGCAGGCTTTCCAACATCAGGCTTTTACAATTCATTCAACATTTTTTAAATTTCCTGTTATCACGTGGTCATGAGTGTATATCTTGCCTCTTGAACCAGACTTAGCATTTCCTTGAGAGCACTGTAGGATGTGGGCCATTTCCTTTATGTCTCTGTCTCTACCCCATAGTGTAGAATACAATGTTTTGCCCAAAACTATGTATTTGGTGAATGAATGGTAGGCAATATTTAGTCAGGATTTTATACTAACTCACTAAAGAAATGGCAACCATCTATCAATGGAATTCTGTAACAAGAAAAATCAACTTCTTATTAAAATACTTTTCAGGTTACAAATGGTTGGATTTGCTCCACCTTCCTCACCCCCACCAAATATGGTGTGTTTCTTTCTTTTCCCACATGTGCACTTTATCAGGAGACCTTCTGGGAGCTTAGTCTCTGGTAAACAGCTTACTGCAATATTAATAAAAGGAAACAGATTCAGATTGCTAGAAAATTAAAAGCCTCGGTTACCTAAAAGATGACTCCACTTTGGTAGTAAAAATAAAATAAAATGCAAACCTATAAACTTGTTCCATGAAGGCTTATATGAATACAAGAAACAATGGTCTAAAAGTGAAGCATGAAGCCAATTTCTCCAAAGATAGGTTAATACTATTACAAATGTTTCCACTTGTTCCTTAAATAGTTCTCTATTTCATGAACTGAGGTGTCCAAGTGCTAACATCACGCCATCATAACAGTGCCAACTTACTCTTGGCATGGTTAGAGCTTAATTTTTGAAAGACTGCATTTTATATGCTCCCTTTGTAAGGAGAATTTAGACAAAATTAGCACAATGAAGAAGAATATGAAGAATAAGAGATCCGTGCATTCAAAGAGCTGCAATAGATCCACAGGTATTACTTCTCAAAATGAGTTAAACTGGACCAAAGAGTAGAATTCTGGATGGAACTCTGGATGAAAAATTAGGAGCTATTTTCTAGATTTTCAGCTCACCGTGAGCTCACGAGGAGATTTACTCCTTGTAAATCACTCTTAGGAGAGTGTTAGAGAACTTGAAATAGAATCAAACATTACCACAACTAGGGATGTGTCCAATGAGACCATCAATTCTTTTCGGGCAAGTACATTAAAATTAAGTCTTACAGAGTAGTGGGACCACTGGCTGCTTTGACTGAATGATCTATATTGATTCTGCAAATTATAACAAGTATATTAGATAACTATTCAAACTTTACTAGTAATTGGCATAAAATAGAAAGAAATATTAAAGTACTCATGATTAAATAATTAAGGTCATCATTTTTATTGAAGAAGTTTTTTCTGACTTCTGGAAGGATGGAGTACATATAATTTCTCAATTCCTCCCAGTAAGTACAAGTAATAATCCTGGATATTGTATATAAACAAATATAAGAGTACTCTGAAAGGTGGAGAGAAGAAAGCAAAGTAGATCAGGACCTCGGAGTCTGAAGAATGACACAGTCGTGAGTGCCCTGGATTCTCTTTTTGCCTAGAATCCCTTAGACAGGGTCTATGAGGTACTGGAAAAGCAGACAACATGGAAATGCCAACAGGGACAGATCAGAAAAGCCCAAGCAAAGCCTGCTCTCTCAGCAAAGGAGTAGTAAAGGGACATCCCAGAAAGATGGAGATCTTCTATAACATAACCACTCTGCTCCAGGCAAAACCAGAGAAAAAACTGTGGCCCTTCCCCATCCCTGTCATCACAGTCCACATGGAGAGGGTAGACTTCACCCTCACCAGACTCTAACAAGACTCCTTCCCCCCAACCCCCAGTGTGGTGTCAGAGAAGCAGGGAGCCTGGAATCCCACCCACCAGTACTAATGAGTTGCCCCCTCATCCTCACCAGGTGAGTACAGGAGGCCCAGTGGAGAGTCAGGACCTCAACCACAACCCAGTGGTGAGGTGATGGAACCTCCCTCCACAGTGTAGGGGACCATGTGAAAAGGGTCATGAGGTGGCCTCTCCTTCCCAGCCAAGGTGTTACAAATGGAAGCCCCTGGAAAATGTGATTGCCCACCTCCTTCCAACAGTAGAAGGAGCCCCCTTATCCAGGTGTCAGTGGAAGCAAGTGGAGGACCTAGATGTCCACTCCAACCTGGCAGTCGTGAAGCAGCACCCTCTTCCTTGCTGAAGAGGAGTCTGGAGAGGTCTGCTAAAACACATGATTTAAATAAGACCCAGACTCTCAGAACATTATACCAAAATTGTCCAGATTCTAATCGAATGACTCATCTTACCAGGAACCAGGAAGATCTCCACTTGAATGAGGTAAGGTAATCAATAGATACTAACACTCAAGTGACACAGGTGTTAGAATCATTTGTCAAGGATTCCCAACAGCCATCATAAAAACACTTCCAGAACTACTTATGAACATGCTTGAAACAAATTTAAAAAACAGAAAGTTTTAACAAAGAATTAGAAGATATAAGGAAGAACAAAATTGAAATTTTAGAATTGAAAAATACAAAACTAAAATTAAAAACTCTCAAAAGAACAACGGAAATTACCCAATCTGAGAAACAAACATCAAATAAACTGAAAAAAAAATGAACAGGGGCATGGGAGACTATAACAAAAATTCTAACTTTTATGTCATCTGCATCCCTGAAGTAAAGAATATAGAGGATAGGGTTGAAAAAGTATTCAAGTAAAAAGTGGCTGAAAACTTCCCAGGTTTGGCAAAAGACATAAGACTACAGATTCAAGAAGCTGAACAAACACTAAAAAAGATAAACCCAAAGAAACCCACACCAAGATGTATCATAGGAAAACTTCCAAAAACTAAAGACAAAGAAAAAATCTTAAAAATAGAAAGAAATTACTCATTAACGCATAAGGCAAAAACAATCTGAAGGATATCAGATTTCTCTTGTGAAAGCATGAAACCAGAGGAAATAGTATAGCCTTTTCCAAGAACTGAAAGAAAAGAACTGTCCACAGGAATTCTACATCCTGTGAGAATGTCCTTCAGAAATGAAGGATAAATCAAGACAGTCTTAGATGAAAGAAAACTAGGAACTAAAACTAAAACCATCAACAGCAGACCTACCCTAAAAGAATGCCTAAAGGAAACTCTCTAACCAGGAATAAAATGATAAAGGAGGAATCTTGGAAAACCAAGAAGAAAAACAGAACAACAGAAGGAGTGAAAATATTTCATTCTCATGAGTTTTATAAATTGTATTTGATGGTTGAAGCAAAATGTATAACGCTGTCTAATGTCTCAATGTATGTGGAAGGAATACTTAAGACAATTATAAATGGGGGAAGTAAAGGGATGTAAAGACAAGTAGATTTCTACCCTTCTCTTGAACTGAAAAATGTTGGCACCAATAAGCCATGGTAAGGTATATATATGTATACATATATATATATAATAACCTACAGTAACCTAGAGCAACAAAAAAAAATGCTTAGAGAAACAGCTATATAGAGAAATACTATAGATTTTCTATAGTAGAAATACTATAGAAATACTCGAAAACACTATAGATCTCCAAATGTCAAAATCATATGGATGGAGAACAGATTAGTTGTTGCCAGGAGCAGGGAGCTGATGGAGAGGGGTGGTGGGGTGACCATGAAAGGGGAGCAGGAGAGAGGGCTCAAGGTGATGGAATAGTTCTCTACCTTGACTGCAGTAGTGTTCATGTGGATCACCACGTGTAATACAGTGATATCAAACTAAGCGCACACATTGTGTCAATGCGTTTTCTGGGTTTATACCGAACTCTAATTATGAAAGGTGTAGGGTAGCCATTGGGAGACACTGGGACAGTGTATATGGGACGTCTCTCTAATTTTGCTACTTCCTGTGTGTGTATAATTATTTCAAAATAAAAAGGGTTTTGTAAAGTGCAAAGTTATACAAGACAAGCTAAATCAGAACTAACTGGCTACAAAAAATAATAATAATAATAAAAGAGGTTAAAGCCAAAAAAATGAACAAAAATTTGTGGCAACTATTTAATTCGTACAGCAGCACACATGTGTAAAACTTCATAATAATCGCTTGAATGTTAATGACACTGGCAAATGTACCTAGAAAACCATAATTTTTTATTCTGTAAGACCACCATTAATTAGAAAGTGACTTTTGATTCCTGTTCCTCTGTAATACCTTGTATCTGTCAAGATAGGCTAGGTTATGTTGCTGTTATAAGCAGACCCCAAATTTCACTGCTCCAAAGCTACAAATATTTCTCTCTCTTTCATGTTACCATAGACACTGGGTTGCCTGGCGTCATCCTCCTGACACATCTTGCTGATGGAGAAGCAAGGTTCTCTAGTGCTGCTGGTCATTGTGACAGAGGGAACCAGAGGGGAAGGTCACCAGTGTCTGAGGCCCAGGCAAAGCTTTGGCTTGAAGCCATTTGTAAGCACTATCACCAATGCCCATCACTAAGCCCTGTGTTAATTTCATCCTCTGTTTGTTTCTATGCCGACTACTGTCGCTGGGGAAATAGAATAATCAGGGTCCATCCTTGGAGGTGTGATTGATATCACTTCCAACCAAACCCTAAAATGTAGATGAGGAAGGCCCGTCCCCCAGCATAAATCCAAGGTACTCTTACCATAAAGAAGGGGGGATTAATTCTAGAGAGTAAGTAACAGACGTTCACTGCATTGAAGAACTATGGTGAATATTACATGCAGAGGGATATGTCTTCCAATAGAATAGGAGGCCCTCTACACCTGTAACAGTGAGGTGTTTACTTACGTTTCCCAGGAGAGATCTCAAGTCTATACATAGTAGGTAACCAAGAAGTCTTTGTTGAAGGGTTGACTGAGTGAAGTAAGGAATGGAAGGAGGGAAGGAAGGGAGGGAGGGAGAAAGGAAGGAAGGAGGGAAGGAGGGAACGAACGAATGCAGGGAGGGGACTTCCCTGGTGGCGCAGTGGTTAAGAATCCTCCTGCCAGTGCAGGGGACATGGGTTCGAGCCCTGGTCCAAGAAGATCCCACATGCTGTGGAGCAGCTAAGCCCGTGCGCCACAACTACTGAGCCTGCGCTTTAGAGCCCGTGCTCCACAACAAGAGAAGCCACCACAACGAGAAGGCTGCATGCCACAACGGAGACCAACACAGCCCAAAATAAATAAATAAATAAACTTATTTTTTAAAAAAAAGAATGGTGGGGAGAAGAAGTATAAAAGGGAGGGGGAAACTGACACTAATTCACAACTGAATTAGAATTGCATTTTTATTTTTCTATTTTTTTCATCTTTTATGTCTAATTTTATAAAACAAAAAATATTAAAACAATGTTAGTAGAGAACAGAAAACGTAACAAGAAATACATGTTAAAAATTAATTTCATTTGAAATTAATCCACTAAAACATATAATTTATGTGTTGCATCATATGTTTAAGGTAATAATTATCAGGATACTATTCATTTAAAACATGAGGCTTAAATAAGCAAATAAATAAAGCATCATGTTTGCAGGACGGAATACTTGGAATCCTTTGACCCTTGCATTCTGCATGCAACAATGCTCTAATATCACAAATACAATTAAAATAAGTATCAAAGTTAATAACTCAAATACACTTTTTAAAAAAAATTGGTACCACCCAGTAGAGGCTACCTGCAGAGGAAAAGGTAAGAGTGAGACAAGCAGAGAAGAAAAGAACATGAATCTTTGGCCCTTGAAGAGGGTTCGTGAACAACCTAATATCTTTTGAATCGATCCTTTTCTGCTTACACCAGTCAAAAAGGATTCTGTGGTTTGTAAGGAAGGATCTTGTGGGACACAGAGCCTCCGTGAGCCCTGAGAACACCGTGGCCAGGCCACTCCCAGTGCGCCTGGACCACCTTGGTCGTGCACATGGTTGTGGTAGTGTTTTACATCCCTGCTTCTCTTTTTTCCCTCCTGAGAAGGAGAATGAAGGAGTCAAATACATGGAAAGTATACCTTCCAGGCATCATCTGTAAACCTTTTGTGTTTACAATCATTTAAACCTCAGCTACCACACTGAAGACAGTTTCCAAACTCCGGCCCCATGATGGAGTGTTGTTTTTATAGCTGTGACATGTCAATGCTGGTGCCACGGAGCAAAATATTTATGCAGTGAGTCTTGTTCGTGGCTTTTGTGTGGAAGGAACGCTGCCCTTCCTTCTGTAAGGGCCATCTCAAAATGCCCGGGAAGGGAATTATGCCGTACTTTAAACAAACATCGTGCTTTACGTTTTCAGAGGGGCCAACATGCATTCGTATGTTTTAAAGGGCAAGCACCAAAGGGACTGTTTTAAATTAAAGAGCCTTTTTATCTCGGATCAGTAAAGCATGCTTTGACTTATGTGGATTTAACTCAAGTGTGCGATTATAGGGTGATTAGTGTGGAAGCCGACTTTGCACCTCTTTCCATGCCCTAAATGTGCAGAACTCCAGGCAGGTCCCACTCTGTAGGATACATATAATGACTCCCAAAGCATCTCGCAACAATTATTTGTCCTTCCTCAACTATTTTCTGACTTTCCATCAGACGTCTCAAGAACCTTATTGGCCACCATTTCTTTCCTTCCCCACCTGGAGAGATCGCGAGAGACTGGTCTTCCAAGAGACCTCTCCAGTCTCCCTGCTCAGGGACTGAGATGTGTAACGCCCTGGCTGATAAGCAGAGGTCCCGGGTCTGCCCCGTGCAGGTTGCGCCACGGGCGGGGCATCTGGTCTGGACCCACGTTGGTGGGCGCTGTGGTGAAGCACCACGTCCACAGCCTCAGGACTGAGGCTCGGCTGACTCCTCACCCTGTGTTGTTGGGGGCTAGAGAGCCGTCCCCAAGAGCACCCCTCCCTGCCCTGCACCCCTGAGATATGGGGCGTGAAGGCTCAGGCCCCTGGTCCCAACTCAGGACAGCTGGGAGGGCACCCAGGTCTAGGGCTCCCGGAAGGGGGGCTGAGGCTTTGACCGTGACCGTCTCACAGCCTGACCCTCCCCTCTGCCCAGTGCTGCTGCCTCCTGACCCTCAGAGCTGTGGATTCACCTGCCAATGAGCCACTTTTTAGGAGTCTCTGTCTCCCAGTTTGCTTCCTGGAACGTGATTGAATGAATTGCTGACTTGGGTGGTCTGATTTCACATAGAATCTAACCTTATTGGGATGTTTGTGCCTTGGGAATTTAAAACAAGAAACAAAGCAGGAAATAAGGAATCTGTGATGGACCAGAGAGTTTATGAATACAGAGAGAGGCATGGGGACAGCTGCATTGAACCACGTTTTAGAAAAATAAGCTGAAGAAGTCATTTGAGAAAAGAGAAAAAGGATGAACTGGATCCAGAGACAGTGACGGGAGAAGTCACGTGTCCCCGATACATAGAAAGTATCTTCCCCTTTACGTCCCTGGGATTCCAGGATAATATTACATATTTTTTCAACAAATACCTATGAGATCCTATAACTACATAATTCCTTCTCTTCACTTGAGCTAGCTTGAATCCTTTTTTTACAGAAACTTTCAACCAAAGTAACTTTGAGTAAAATACTATCTGTACGTAAATATTGAGTTTAAAATTTTTGCAAAGCACAGGGCAAAGGAAAGATTCCATGCTCTCTTTGGGGGTCAAAAATTAACTGAAACAATGATTCTGGTGCAGGTAATTTATGAAGGACCATCTCTCAGGAGAACCAGTCCAGGAGGGAAGGAAGAGGATGCAGAAGAGGAAAAAGCCACGTAAAGGGGCGATTTTAGATGAAGCCCTGGCTGTAGCCTGAGCTCAAAGGGTAGAAATAGACCGTAAAGTTTATTTTGCCACTGGCCACAGACTGCGCGTGTGTGCGTGTGCGTGTTGGTGTGCGTGTGTGCTTGTCACATGGAGGGACTTCCCCTGGCACCCTGGCTTTCTGTGTGTGTGAGTTCAGTGACCAAACATGGCAAGCGCGAGCCTTCAGCAGCAAACTGGGAGCTGGGAATGAGGCACAAAGCTAGGAAAAGGGTCTGAGGGGTTCTGGGTGGGGCTTCAAGAGCGGAGCTGTTTTTCTAGTGAAACAAGACACCAGACACAATTCTCAGAACTGGAGGGACCTCTCTGTCGGTTTTTTTAAAAATATGTCCACAGTTGTTGCTATTCCTTCCTTCAAGAAGTGAAGTCTGGTGTTGCCATGTATATGGAGAAAGGGACGTTCTGCTCCAGAAACATTTCATAGTCAAGCCAGAAAGTATTGGTTTGGCCAAATAGTTCATTCAGGTTAAAGAAAATAAAATACACATTTTTCATTTTTACCAAGAACTTCATTCAACAACGTAGTCACGAACCGAAAGAACTTTTTGGCCGACACAATATATTCTCCAAAGCCACCCGGGCCTGGTCTGACCTAACCAGACACCCATCTGGGTGAAGTCACCAAGGTGGCAGCCATGTTCCACCTCGTAAACCAGCTGTGATTCGTTGGTATGGGTGTCTGAGCCATTCTGGGAAGCCGTGCTGAGGAGGGTCTTGAGGCCAGATTTGGTGGCGTGGGAGGAGTGCTGTGATCTCTTAGCAGTGCTTCCAAGGGGATTGAGCATGGCAGGTGTGCCCAGGTACTTGCACTCCCTGGGGACTATGGGAGGGATGCTGTGGAGGAAGTGTTGTCCCTGAGTA
This sequence comes from Stenella coeruleoalba, assembly GCF_951394435.1. Classification (NCBI taxonomy): domain Eukaryota; kingdom Metazoa; phylum Chordata; class Mammalia; order Artiodactyla; family Delphinidae; genus Stenella; species Stenella coeruleoalba. Next base: position 148,726,664 of record NC_137149.1, on the reverse strand, counting down.
AGGAAAGCAGGGCAGACACAGAAGCCTGGGAAAGGGTCGTGTTCAGATGACCTGTCTTCAAACCACCCACGTGTTCTTCAGTGGCTCCCAATATGACTCCCAGTCTTATTCTCTCTGCTATTGGCTTCTCTATAAAAGCTCTCTTTCCCTTCTGAACTTTCTCCTAACCAAGGCGTTCGTTCACATGCAAATCATCTTGTTATCATTACCATTAAAACTGGCAGTCTTAAAATTCAAAAAAAAAAAAAAGGGAAGCTTCATTCTCTTTTCTGAGTCTGAGTATGGCTGGAACTGGCCACTCTGTTTTAGAAAATACAACAAGGCAGAAGAGATGGTTTGTGACTTGGGGTTGAGGCCACAAAAGGCAAAAATGACTTCCTGTGGTCATTCTCTCTCTCCCTGTCTCCGTCTCTCTCTCGGATTATTTGCTCTGGGGAAGCCAGCTATCATGTCATCGTCAAGAGAGGCTCCGCGGTGAGGTGCTGATGACTGCATGAGGATGAGCTGGGAAGTGAACTCTCTGGGCCATTCACACTCAGACTCGGCCTGTGTCCTGACCGAAAACTTGCAGACACCGGAAGTCAGAGCCTCCCAGCTAAGACACTCTGCAATTCCTGACCCCCAGAGACTTTTTGAAACCACAAATGTTCATTGTTTTCAGATGCTACGTTTTGGGGGAATTTCTTCTACAGGAAGAGCTAATACAACCTCTTAGCGTCTCCTTGGTAGGTCTGGCTTTCTTTAGGTCAAGGCAATGGCTAGGTCATTTATTTTCAAATAAAATGCAGCAGAGCACAGACATAGTGGTTCTAACCATTTGAGCACTGTATTTTGTAGTGGGGTAGAGTCTAAACATTTACATGTGTTACATATATTCGTTTATTATGCATTTATTTCCTTTTATTTCTGCCTTACACGTTTGGCCATTGCATTGATTTTTTAAAAATATTCCTGTAGAGAGATGTATTATCCATGCTTTACTTCAGGCGTGTAAGGAGAATATTATAAAGTAATCATATTAGAAAAGAGTCATTATCTACTAAAACTGAGACACAATGCTTCTGGGGGGAAAAGATTTTAAAACAAGAAAAAGCTATGTGAAGAATCTATTATAAGAAAACAATCTGAAACCCAGAGGAGTTTTAAAATTCATTAAATTCTCAAAACCTGACTTGAACGTAGCTTAATGGGTAGAAACACATAACCTGAGCTGACATTTGGTTATTTCGAGAATTTATTTATTTATTATGTACTTTTTCATACATTTTGCTACAGAAATTTCAGCACAGGCTCCAGACGCGCAGGCTCAGCGGCCATGGCTCACGGGCCCAGCTGCTCCGCGGCATGTGGGATCTTCCCGGACCGGGGCACGAACCTGTGTCCCCTGCATTGGCAGGTGGACTCTCAAACACTGCGCCACCAGGGAAGCCCTGCTACAGAAATTTTAAAGTACTTGAGTCTGGTCCGGAATATGTCTCACCAATTTGCCTTCCAAAAATCTAAAATATTCTGAATTTCAAAACATGATGGGCTCCTCGTATTTCAGAAAAGAGATTGTACAAGTTGCTAAGGTGCTGCCCGGCTTTCTTGTGTAGGTTTTTACTGACAAGATGTAATGCTGAATTTAATTCTAACTTGATGATTTAATTAGAGAATATCTGGAGTACCTGACATCTTGAACAAAGCTCCTCAACAGCTTGCAGGAATGGAACATATTCAAAAGCTAATAATAGGGCTTCCCTGGTGGCGCAGTGGTTGAGAGTCCGCCTGCCGATGCAGGGGACACGGGTTCGTGCCCCGGTCCGGGAAGATCCCACATGCCGCGGAGCGGCTGGGCCAGTGAGCCATGGCTGCTGAGCCTGCGCGTCCGGAGCCTGTGCTCCACAACGGGAGAGGCCACAACAGTGAGAGGCCTGCGAACCACACACACATACACACACACGCACACAAAAAAAAAAAAAAAAAAAAAAAAAAAGATAATAATAGATGTAGCTAAATTGTTGGTATCTTAAGATCGTAAATTAGAAAGGTACATTTTCCATAATTTAATGCGTAAATAAAGCACACAGTGTGATTTCAGAGTTTTTCTTTCTGTTTTGTTTTCCCAACCAACTCTCTGTTATGTGTCAGGCCCTGGGGACAAGGCCCTGGGAATAAGACCTAGAAGTCATTTTGAGAAGCTTTTAATCTAATAAGGGATGCATCACGAAAACAAATGCCTGCCCTTGGATATGCTCAATGAAAACACGGGTCAGGTAGGTCACGAGCTGGTGCATCCCGGAAAAACGAAGGCCAGGTAACTTAAAACACGATTCTCATCCGGAAAAAAATGTAGACTGCTGTTCTTCAGTTTGAATCCTTAATTTTGGAAATAAGCCTTTTTGACATTTTATTTCATCCTAAAGATTTCCTTTATGCTCCTAGTTAAAGAAATTCCCTGTTCCAGAAACCATCTGTAGTTCAATATTAGAAAAGTAATAAGATGTAAGGTTAAAAGTGGGGATTTTTCAAACTGGCTCTGAGAACGTAAAGGTTCTCAGGGAAACCTACTGTGGTGTGCTTGGTAATGCGACCGACCCCTGTGCTTTGTACATCTCTGCCTGGTTTTCTCGGAGGCCACAGCCAGATCCCTCCTCATGCAGTGGTCCTGAAACAATTCCCCAGGGCTCTCGAGGACGCGACTGTCCTTGGCCTTCCTTTTCCCTCCCAACAGATGTGCTTGTACCCATATCTTGTGAGCATCAGGGCTCATTCCTCCATTCAAATTCCCCCATGGCTTGTCTCCCTCCAACATGACTTAGAGCTCTATGGCCACTTGGAACAGAGTTGATTATAAACCAAGATTAGAGGAAGGCGTCTAAAACCCTAGAATGAAGGCTCAGGTGTGTTGAACTTTCACCTTCCTATCGACCATAGAGAGCTGAGATGTGGGTACACAGGTCATCATCTGTGGTCAGAAGAAGCCCCTCCAGGGATGCATGGACAGGAAAGCACCTGCATTATACGCATCAGACCCCCAGGTTTGAAGGAGGAGATCTGCGGTTGACCGGGAGGAGAGCAATTATGAGAACCTGCAAACCTATAATCATATAATTATTGTAGTAAATACATGCATTTTGCATAATTATATGCTAATTATGAGAAGAATAATCACTCATGTTTACTGTCTGCGTAATAGCGTTCCAGGCACTAAGTGTTTCTCATGAGTGTTCTCATTTAATCCTTAAACGAATTGGAAAGGTAGGTATTGTTGCTGTTCCTCTCCTCTTCTTAGTTGACGACTCTGAGATGAAAGAGGTGAGGTGAGCTTCCCGAGGTAACCTGGCTGGTAAGTGGTGTAGCTTGCTCTAAACCAATTCTCTTTGGTCCTTGAGCCCTAACTATAAACCTCTATGTCTGTGGCCTTTCACGGTAAGTCGCTGGAAATATCTGCTTGGGATGCAGAAATGACTACAGGAAACATATTTTCAGAAACACAACAATGAGATAGTCATGCGTAGACAGATGCCAGAAGTCACTTTACAGAAATCAGACAGAAGCGAGGAAGACGGTGAATACAATTCCACCCTGAAAGTGCATTAAGAAGGTAGCTTCGTATATGAAACGCAGATTTCAGAGCTCAAAACTGTTTTAACAGAGGCTCTTTCTTGCTTCCAGACTTTTCTTAAGGGAAAGGAAGCAATCCTATTTCTCATTTAGGTACAAAGGAGCAAAGGAAATTCTCTTAGAAATACAATATTAGCAGTTTGACTCCCTATGGTAATATGTAGTAATGAACTGCTATAATGGAAAAAAAAGTTTCCATTTTTTCTAGTTAGAAAGAGTCCCTCCCCAAACTAGAGCACTGAGAATCGGCAGTGAAAGGAGTTAAGTGGGTCCAAAACTTGAAAAATGTCTCTCTTAGGTCTTAGAATGCGCCAGCAGGATTTAAGATAGGATATAAACACATTACAGGAAAGAATGTGAGATCTAGTGGGAGACGACAATATGAAAAATGCCAAAGAGATAAATCTTGGATGCAAAGTGAATCTCAAACACTTGATCTAATCTGTGCGTTTGATCCAGAGCAAAATTTAGTTACTTAAGATAAAACACAGATTCTAGAGGGTTTTGTCAAGGAAACATAAAATATGAATGTTTTACAGCATTAAATTTATTTACTTTGGGCATTTGCATTTTTTTATTTTGTTAACAGTTTTTCGAGGTGTAATTGATGTATGAGAAAATTGCACAGGGTTAATATATACAATCTGATGGGATCGAACAGATGTATACGCCGAGGAAACCATCACCACGATTAAAGTGATAAACATATACATCAGCTCAGAAGTTTACTCCTGCCTTCCCGTTTTTTTTAAAGGCGAATACTTTAGAGCATTAAATTTATTTACCTTGGGTATTTAAACATTTAAACTTTTATAATATTCTTGGTTTATGTTCGTATTTTAATTTACTTATTCGATTATTTATTCAATGACACATACTCATTAAGTGTCAGACACAGTTCCAAGATGTATTCAGCACTTTTAGAAAACAACGTTCCATATTGAATCCCTTCTTTCTAAACTTCACAGTACGTACCTTTTGCTATCGTGTACACGTATATGCAAGCAGTGTGTACATGGGAGCACGCATGTGCACACTGGTGTGTCTGGTCAGGTTCTATGCATGGAATGTCAATAAATTCACAAGGTCATGATGCAGTTCTTATTCCTCACTGCTGCTTCTTCAAAATACTGAGATTTCCTTGGCATGAGAAACATAACAATGTGTGAGTGCAAGGTTGCCAAGAATTTTGAAGGGAGTTTTTCACAGCCAGCGCCTGTTTCTCATTGTGGTTGGAACCCTCTTTCCCCGCACTCTCTTTGAGGTTTTACAGTTCTTCTCTGTTAAGCTACGATAGACCTTTTAAGTGTAAGTTGTGGGCCTTTAGTCTAACTGGCTAGATTAGGTCTATCCATTGCTACAAAAGCTACACAAATACAGAATGAATTCCTTGCATGACACAGAAGGCAAAGAAAGCATCCTCAATGAACTAGGGCGAATACAGGTAGTTTTACTCCTGTATTAGCGGAACAATGTCATGAAAAGGTCATATTGCCAGATAATTTAATTTACCCAATTTTATTAAAATAAGAGTAAAACGACATAAAGGAACACACAGCAGAAATAGACCCACAGACATAGAGAACAAACTTATGGTTACCAAAGGGGAAAGGAGGGGAGGGATCAAATTAAGACTTTGAGATTAACATACACACGACTATATATAAAATAGATAACTAACTAGGACCTACTGTATGGCACAGGGAACTCGACTCAATATTCTGTAATAACCTATAAGGGAAAGGAATCTGAAAAGAATATATGTGTGTGTGTGTGTGTGTGTGTGTGTGTGTGTGTTTGTGTGTGTATATACACACATATATATATATAGCTGAATACTGTACTGTACACCTGAAGCCAACACATTGTAAATCAAGTATACTTCAATTTTAAAAGAAGAATGAAGATGCGAACCCTAAAAAATTATTTTCACCCTAAAAAATGTAATAATAAAAATTGTTGAGCTGTACAGACCTAAAAAATCAACCTAAAGCAAAATCAACCTAAAGCTCATTTTCTAAGAGATAATAAGAAGAAATCATGTATCTGGGTTAACACTCTGCATACAAGAAACATGCATATTATTAAAAAATTTTAATTATTAATAATAATTAATAATAATTTTTAATAATCTTATTAAAATGTATTTTTAAAATTAACTTCCAATATAGATGGAATCTTTGTGCAAAAAAGATCCTCAAAAGAGATCAGACAGGGCTTCCCTGGTGGCGCAGTGGTTGAGAGTCCGCCTGCCGATGCAGGGGACGCAGGTTCGTGCCCCGGTCGGGGAGGATCCCACGTGCCGCGGAGCGGCTGCGCCCGTGAGCCGTGGCCGCTGAGCCTGCGCGTCCGGAGCCTGTGCTCTGCAACGGGAGAGGCCACAACAGTGAGAGGCCCGCGTACAGCAAAAAAAAAAAAAAAAGAAATCAGACATATATACACTAATAAGTATAAAATGGATGACTAATAAGAACCTGCTATATAAAAAAATAAATAAAATTAAATTCAAAAATTAAAAAAAGAAAAAGATCAGACAACTTTACTTTATTGCCTCCTTGCTATTGTGCCGATACTGTGCACAGTTCAAGCTGTAGATAAAGGGCTTCTGCCCATGAGTAGCTTGGACTCACAAAACAGTCAGTAAAAGATACCCTCCCCTCCAAAAAGCTACCTGGATTATTTGTTTCATTATTACTACCAATAGATCACACACGTAAGTTTTGCTATAATTTATTTATAATGGATTTAAAATCCAACCACTATCACATTTTTCCTAGGAATAAATTCACCAGCAGACTCAAAGATGCTTACCTAACAACAAAAAGTTATAAATAAAATGTTAACGAAGGAGAAGATATACTTAAATTTTGGGACATCCCTGCATTGGAATATGATGAAACCATTCCCTTAAATTATGAAACTTTGATGACATGGGGAAAACGTTCATCATACAATATTACAAGCAAAAAGTAGGGGGGACATGTATTAACATTATGAGACTGAATTTATAAGACGTGAAAAGAATTACTTCCAAAGACACCATTAGGAAAAGTAGTTTGTTAATAAAATCTAGCCAACACTTCTGAAATTTTATCAAGGGAAACGCTTCTTGCCGTTGTCATGTTAGCTTCACATGTTGAGAAATGAAATATCACCTGTACATTTTATGACTGGATGGTTTTGAAGGACGTGTGTGTAATTTTTGAAACAAATATGAAGCCAAATTCTAACTGGGAAAACATCACATCAAGGACACAGCTTACTTAGGAGTGAGAACCCTACTGGGGTCATGCTCCAGGCAGGAATGCTTTTCCTATGTTACCCTATTGTAAATCAGGGCTATGTTGCTTGGGCCGTATGCTTTTTCTCTGAGCACCTGGTGAGGGTTACTTTCTTAGGGTTTTGGAGGCTGGGAGGGGAGGGTCTCGACATCTGAACGTGTGCACATTAGGTGGTCGCAGTGCTGGAGGTGAGTCCAAAATCGACCAGAGGTTAATGTGCTTAAGCTTTTGGTGTCCTCTCTGTCATCTTTCCCATAATTTCCCCCAAGAAGGTTCTGTTTCCTTTCTGAGTAATTATCACTGACATACATCTGGCAACTTAATCCATGAGAGTCTTTCTGTAGTTGTGTAAGTCAAATTCACCTTGCACTGAAGCATCCTTGAACTTTAAATGTTAGACGTAGTCAGGCTGTGAGCCTGGTTCCCACGGGCTCTGATTTGTAGGACAGCTTTCACGGGTGCTAAATACAAGTTAACAACTGCGGTGCTGATAAAAGAGACGATCTCTAAGTAAAACATCCCACCTCCCCCTGTGTGGCCTTTTCCAACAGATCAAGTTTACCGCATGCTTTACCCACAGATTCCGGCTTAGTCCCGCCAGCCACTCTTCTGCAGAAACTTAGCAGTGTAAAAATCATCACCACATTGTCTTCCAGCTCCCTCGGTGATGTCACTGATTCTTAACCTTTTTTGGATCAAGTACTCTGACAGAGTACGTGTGTTTACAAACTGTCCACATACAGCTCCATGAAGTTCACAGGGAATTTTAAGTGCATTCATGGACCTCAGTCTAAGAGCTTTCGCTCTAAGCGCTAAAATATATAACCAGATTTCTGTAGTAGACACTTGGAATAGGGACTCTTTCCAGTTGGGGACTCTTTCCAGTTGAGAACTCTGTTGATTTTCTGAGAAAATTCTATTACTGAATTCTATTTTCCCACTGATGTACATTGTTATTTCCGAGATGCATATCTAAATATATATATACGGAAATATATAATAAAGTGAACTCAGACACAAGCATCCCTGAGAAACAGGGACTTTCCAATATCACGTGATTAATAAACAGCAAATTCTGAAATTAAAAATAACCGTTGAGATGCAGGATGAGGAAATGTATCTTAAGGGAGAAATTCTCCATGGATTCTTTTTCACAAAAATCAAATTTGTTCACTCTTCGCCTTCATACTTCCTAGGAGATCTACCTCAAAACACATCCGGATATACACCCCTCACAAGGACTGGAAGGAACTCTGGCAGGTGATGTGGCCACACCGTTAGAATAGCTTGCAGCCTGAGACAGCAGCAGATTGAATAGAATCCTTTGACAAGTTCCGGTAAAGGGACACGTATGCCTTAGAGGGAACGTCAGTGGAGCAAGTGCCGGGGAACACAGGTCAGAGTATCTTTTTGACTGAAATACCTGTACATGAACACAGAGAATATGGCCAATAGGCAAAATGAGGATTGAAATCATGAAGGACTGGGAAACACAGCGTTATGACTATGACAAACCGAGCACAGTGATGTGGATGAAAGGCACATGCAAAGGCCAGGGTACACTTTGCTTAAAGAAGCAAAAAGGAGAGTACTTGGGTGAAAAAAAAGAATGTCAAAAGGAGCGCGTTGCTGGACTATGTTAGGATGGCTGTGCCGTCTATGGTCTGAGAACGTTCCCTCCTGTAGAGCGGTCAGGGAGCACTGAGGCAAAGTGTAACGTGGAGGGGCTCTCAGTTCAACAGACATTTACTGACTGTGTCTTCTATGGTGGGATCAGTACAAGCTGCAAATGCTGTCCATCAAGTGAGACCAGTGCCTCCCTGAGGTTGGCCCCCGACCTGCTAAGGGAGAGAAACTCAGCTATGATAGTCACTGGTGCCCAGAAGGGACAAACGACTACTCCACACCTATCGTGTACCAGCCACGTGGCATCACACCTTACTTACCTAATCTAGTTCCCAGCAGTGGTCCTCTGATCTCTGCATCACACAGGAGCAAAGGGGGAAATCAAAAATATTAATAAATGGTCTAAGGTCATGTAGGTAGGGGTGGATTGACACCAAAGCCCTGGCGGAACAACCCCACCTCCCGCTGGATAAAGCAAGGGGTGAAGCACACGTTTTTGGAAGCAGTGAAAATCTGTGAAGGCATTGCAGGGCAAGTGGCATTTGAGCCAGGTCTGGAAGGAGGGGTAGGATTTTGCAATAAGCGAGAAGGGGAAAGGAGTTGAAAGTAAAACAAAGGCAACTATGAAGGTAAGGAGCTGAGGCAATGCATGGTGAGAGAAGCAATGGAAGGGCAGGTAGAGTGGACCGTCTGGACCAGGGTCACGAGAAAGCCGTGGGAACTTTATCGCACCAGGTGACAGAGAAGATTTTTGAGGAGGGGGTGGACCTGTGTTTATTTAGTTGCCTCTTTACAGAAATACAACGTTCTTTGTGTTTGGTGGGAGCGGGGGGCTGGAAAAAGAACAGAGGTAGTGCAGAGAGAGAAATCATATTCAGGAGGAAAACTAAATTAAGAAATTGACAGTAAAGCTTGAAGGACAATGGGAGTCTAGGCTGGAGCAGTGGGAGTGGGTCCAGAATTAGCTGGGTGGTTGATAAGATGCTGAACGGAGAGGGATACGTTCAGGATGCCTCCCAAGGTAAGAACTTGGTAGGCACCACTCACTAATTAACAGAAACAAAAAAGGAGGAGGATTGGGTGAAGTGAATTCCTTCTAAGCGGTACCCACAGAACATTCAGGTAGACAGTTTAGGTGACCAAAGCTCGAACTCAGAAAGAAGAGTGGGGTTGGAGGCGGGGTGGGTGTGAGATGACCAGCCCGTGGGGAATTGAAGTCAGGGAAGTGCAGGGGTTGAATCAGGAAAAGCATATAAAGAACCAAGATGAGTGAACAGAATTCAGCACAGGAGACTGAAGGAGGTCCTGGAAGAGAACTAAGAACAAAGGCGTCCTGGGAAACAAGGACAGAAAGAGTGTCAAGAAAGAGAGTGGTTGGTAGCATCACCTCCGTTTACTGGCGGCTACAGGCATTATAATGATGTACTTTCGTTTAGCACAATATAATAATATATATATTTCTTTTCCAGATGTTGGTTCCGTCTGTTGACCACAGCTCGGTATACACCAACACCTAGAGAACTCTACCATGTCAGTGCTTCTGAAACCTTATGTGGATGTGAATCACTGAGGAGCTCGTTAAAATACAGATCCCAACCCGGTAGGTCTTCTGTGGAGACCCATTTCTGCATTTCTACAAACTCCAAGAGATGCTACTGGTGCACGAACCCCACTCGTATTTCAAGGTGCTAGACCAGCTGTTGCAAACCTAGGCTACTTTAACAAGAATGCCACAGCCGGGCAAAGAAAGTTCTGGTCTCAACGGGCTTTGGGAATCAGGATGCAATTTTAAGACAAGTGGTCTACACACAGAACAGAATATGAAGCCGTGACATCTGCGGTTTGGTATGGGCACTGGCAAGCTTCACTTGCAAAAGGCAACTCAGAGAAAAAACTGGCAAGTTGTCTTCCAATATGTGAAGGAGAGAGCCTCAGTTTTTACAAAGGTCAAAACCTGGACTGATGGGTGGAATTTGCTGGCAAATAGATTTGTTTTTTGAACTGTCTGAAGAAATCCTGACCCAGTAAGTACTGTCTACCCTTGCTGAATGTTTTCAAACGAAGTTTTCTCTTTTAAAAATTTTTATTGACGTATAGTTGATTTATACTATTGTGTTAGTTTCAGGCATACAGAAAAGTGAATCACTTATACATACATATGTATCTATTCTTTTTCAGATTCTTTTCCTTATAGGTTATTACAGAGTATTGAGTAGAGTTATTACAGAGTTGTGAGTAGGTCCTTGTTGGTTATCTATTTTACATATAGTAGTGTGTGTATGTTAATCCCAAACTCCTAGTTAATCCCTCTCCCCGACCCTTCCCCTTTGGTAACCATAAACTTGATTTCTATGTTTGTGAGTCTATTTCTGTTTAGTAAATAAATACATTTGCATCATTTTTTACTTAGATTCCACATATAAGTGATATCAAATGAAGTTTTCAACGTAAGAGCAGGGAGAAATCTCAGAAGGCATGTAGTTTAAACTATTCACAGATTTAACGTATGAGGAAAAGTGGTAGAAGTTTATATGTAACACTCAGGTTATGTTCGAACACTGGTTATTGTATTGAAGCCTTGACTTCAAAGGCCATTTTAAACGGAATGATCATTTACATTCATAAGTTTGAGCAATTAGGTACAGATCTTCATTCTAGGAACCAATTTTACAGTCAACTTGTTAAGCAAACAAAAAGGAAATTTAGTGGATTTTGGGGGGGGGGGGTTCTGAGAAATATCAGGCATTTGCATCTATAATAATATCAGGACACTATCTAGGACTTAACCATGGGTTACACGTGATTAAATAGCTGTGAATCATCTCATGGACCAACTGGAACCCTGAGAGGTGATAAGAAAGTAATCTGGATATTGACTTTTAAATTTACTGCTTCCAAATTCATTGAACAAGTATCGTATGTGAGATTTTAGGGTGGTTATTGAGGCTACTGATGAATTTACTTCTATGGCATGACTGTGGGACAGAGGGCTGCCTGTGAAACCTGAGGAGGAGAGGGCTGGGCCGTGCCCTGTCAAAGCATCTCAGAATCTTTGAGCCCAGCGTGTATCCGCTGTAACTGCAGGGTGACAAGTGGGCACATTAAGGACTTTAGGCACCATGATCATGTCTGATAGAAATAGCGGTAGTCTACAACAAGGTATCAGCTCACACCAGTCAGAATGGCCATCCTCGCAAAGTCTACAAACAGTAAATGCTGGAGAGGGTGTGGAGAAAAGGGAACCCTCCTACACTGTTGGTGGGAATGTAAATTGGCGCAGCCACTATGGAGAACAGTATGGAGGTTCCTTAAAAACCTAAAAGTAGAGTTACCATATGATCCAATAATCCCACTCCTGGGCATATCTCTGGAGAAAACTCTAATTTGAAAAGATGCACGCACCCCAGTGTTCATTGAGGCACTATTTACAATAGCCAAGACGTGGAAGCAACCTAAATGTCCATCGACAGATGAATGGATAAAGAGGATGTGGTACAAATACACAATGGAATATTAGCCATAAAAAGAACAAAATAATGCTATTTGCAGTGACATGGATGGACCTAGAGATTGTCATACTGACTGAAGTAAGTCAGACAGAAAATGACAAATATCATATGGTATCGCTTATATATAGAATCTTAAAAAATGGTACAAATAAACTTACTTACAAAACAGAGATACAGAGATGTAGAAAACATGGGGTTGACATATATACACTAATATGTAAATGGATAACTAATAAGAATCTGCTGTATAAAAACATAAGATAAAATTCAAAAGAAAAAGAAAAACTTACTGTCACCAAGAGATAAGGGGTGGGAGGGATAAACTAGGAATTGGGGAATAACAGATACACACTACCATATGGAAAATAGATAAACAACAAGGACCTACTGTGTAGCACAGGGCACTGTACTCAATATCTTCTGATAGCCTGTAATGGAAAAGAATCTAAAAAGAATACGTATACATATGAATCACTTTGCTGTCCCCTGAAACTAAGACAACATTGTAATCAGCTCTATTTCAATAAAAAAAGCGATTATGTAAGAACAGAAATAGCAGTAGTCTGGCGATGGAGGCAAAGGGCTTCATGACCTGTTTTGATTCCAGGATTTTGCTGAGCACCCACGGTCTATGTTTTCCTAAACAGACATCGGGCAACATCTCTGATCAAGTTCAAGAGTAAACACGAAGCTTGTTTTACAGAGAGAAGAACACAGGTTTCGTTTATTCACAGGCTAATTTTAAAAGCAGATGCAAGTGCACACACAACAGTTGGCTTCTCCCAGGAAGAGAAACCAAATATGAACCCTCATAATTGTCTTCAAATGTTTTTACATGTCTGTGTGTGATGCCAAGCAATTGTTCCGTCATGGCACACTCTCACCTCCTGACTCAGTCTCCAGCTGCAGACGTCAAGATGAAAAACTTTCCACAGAGGTAATCATTGCAAAGTAGTGAAGTAGTTTTGGATAAAAGACAGTTTAGAAACAAATCACTCTGATTTATTACCGTGCCAGTTGACGGCGGCAAGACGTACGTCTTGTTAACAACTATTTGTTTGCCTTAATTCCACGATGATGACACAATATATTGTCAAAGCAGATATGCCTTATGCAATACAGGAAAAAGTTGATTTAGCCAATCCCGTACGTTAAGCCATCCAAATATACGATGGCAGTCAAAAATTCATCAGTTGAATTATCACGTCTTCCAGAAGACTTCTACAGATATTCACCACAGAATTGGTCAATATGAGCCTCTTCATCTTCTGCTTTTCGCTTCTGGTCAGTTTCTTCTCAAGGTAGTCAAGTCCAGTAGCCCCTCAGGCTCCAGGGTTTCCAGGAGCTAAGCTGGAAGGGATCCCAGCTCCCTCCCTCCTGCTTCTGCTCAAATGCTGGCAAATCATGTTTTCAGATCACAGCTTTAGGATTGAAAACAAGGCACATCAAATCTGGTCAATGAATTATTCATGTATTTCCTGCTCTCCTTGGAACAGATTTCGTCCCGGATACATAAGACACACAGTTGCTGATCTCTGAACACTCTGAAATTAAGACTGCCGGTCTGGAAATTTGGAAGATAAGCCCTACCACACATACTATCTTGAAGAAAACAGCATCTGCATTAGGAGATATTAACTTTAGTCCTTGTGCAGGTTACTTGGAATGCATCTTATTTTCTGGATTTTGGAGGGAATTCCTCCTTAAAATTTGTCTATTGCTTATTTTTATTAAATATCTAGACATTTTAGTTATACCAGAAACTAGGTTATTTCATATAAATGATATTTTATTTACATCTCTCTATCTGGGATGTCATTGGAGCTAGTTGTCTATTGGTAAGTCCATCAGGTACTTCTTTAAATAACTGTACTAAAATTGATAATTTTTTCCCCTAGGATTTCTTTTAACAGGAAACTCATATAGTGTTTAGTGGGTTGTCATGGGTTTGACTTATATTGGAGGTGTCACTTAAGGAGGTAATACTAAGCTCTTTAAACAGAGTTAAATTTTGTACTTCTTACTAAAGTATTTACTGATTAAATGGATTGAAGACCATTACAAAATTTAAAATACTTTGTTTTTTGCCTAAACAGGAGATTAAAAAACACTTGTACAGAATTTCAATTTAGCTTAGAAAATAATTGCATTTTTTTTCTACCTGACTTCTGTGGAAGACCTTGAAATTAGAAGAGTGTAATATCTCAGTCTTTCTGAACAGATGGGCAAAACATCCACCACCCACCTAGTACTGAGCAGAATTAATAATTTTAAAAATTAAACCTGCAGCAAGATTTAAAGACAGAGTTCATATTTCATAGAGTAAGAAAATATTTAGTTTATACGTATAAAATGGAAATAGCTTATTTCGGTAGCAAAAAATATTTAAGCAAAAATTAAATGATCATTAGAGTCACAATAATTTATAATACTAAAAGAGTTTCTAACACCAGGATAATAACAGTCAAGGGGAGCTTAATCTCAGAAACAAAATTCCAACAAAAAGTTCAGTTGCTAGTAGCATCCAAGAAAGGGACATAGTCCTGCTACATGAATGAGAATTTAAGAGTGAAAGAGGAGTTTATGGTGAGGCTTAGGATAATCTCCATTCCAACCCTTCTTTCCAGATACAGGACTGAGGTAAAATTCTAAGCATCCTCACAAATATGGCTAACTTTAAAGTGAAGCAGTCAGAGGAGGTAGCATTATATTTTTCTCTGTTGTGAGTAGAAGGGCAAGGAGCAATGGTTTCTGGGGAGGCAGATGAAACATGGAAATCGGAGAGTGGGGGCTGATGTCCTCAGGCAAAAGGAGAGACTCAAGGTCTTTGCACGAGTCTTGAATACGATCTGAAACCTTCCTCTCTCCTTTCCCCACTCCATGAAGAGTGGATGCTTCTCCCAGAGTGAATCCCAGCATGAGATATTTTACAAAGGGGCTGAGCAGAATTCTTTCATCAATACCACACTGTTTTGATTACTGTAGCTTTGTAGTATTGTCTGAAGTCTGGGAGCGTTATTCCTCCTGCTTTGTTCTTTTCCCTCAGAATTGCTTTGGCAATTCTGGATCTTTTATGGTTCCATATAAATTTTGGGATTATTTATTCTGGTTCTGTGAAAAATGTCATGGGTAATTTGATAGGGATTGCATTAAATCTGTAGATGGCTTTGGGTCGTATGGCCATTTTAACAACATTAATTCTTCCAATCAAAAAGCATGGGAAATCTTTCCATTTCTTTGAATCATCTTTAATTTCCTTTTTTAATGTTATGTAGTTCTCAGCATACACATCTTTCACCTCCTTGGTGAGCTTTATTCCTAAGTATTTTATTTTATATTTTGATGCAATTTTAAAAGGGATTGTTTATTTACATCCCTTTCTGATGCCATCAGAAAGAATGAAATAATGCCATTTGCAGCAACATGGATGGACCTAGAGGTTATCATACTAAGCGAAGTAAGTTAGAAAGAGAAATACAAATAACATATGATGTCACTTAAATGTGGAATCGAAAATATGATACAAATCAACATATCTATGAAACAAAAACAAAACTCACAAATATAGAGAACAGATTTGTGGTCACCAAGGGGGAAGGGTGTAGGGGAGGGGTGGACTGGGAGTTTGGGATTAGCATATGCAAACTGTTATATATAGGATGGATAAACACAATGTCCTACTGTATAGCACAGGGAATAATATTCAATATCCTGTGATAAACCATCATGGAAAAGAATATGGAAAAGAATGTATATCTGTGTAGAACTGAATCACTTTGCTGTACAGGCAGAAATTAACACACTGTAAATCAACTATACTTACTTAAAAAAAAAATCTGCACATTTCTCCAAATGCTCTTGACCTCCTTCCTCCACAAGAAACAGAAAATTAAATAGAATATAATATCTAATCCTCAAACTGTAGTTCTGGTTGGCAAACAAGTTGTAGAAAAGTAAAAAAGGAGTCAAGAATTCACCCTTCCCACACAGAGTAAACAGTATTCTGGACGTAAACTATACATGTGTAACTAATCAGAAAAGAATTAAAGGCATGGAGATTATATAAATAACCTAATGTTTTATAAAGAAAGAGGAAGGAAGGAAGGAAGGAAGGAAGGATGGAGAGTGAGACAGAGAGAAAGTTTGGAAAGAAAAATAACCTAAATAACAGAAGAAAATTTCTCAAGATGCTTTAAGTTATAAAAGAGCTTATTAAAAATATAAACATTAAACATTATTATTAAATGTTTCAATGTTTTGTATTAGTTAAACGTTTATTAAAACATAACATAGGGCTTCCCTGGTGGCACAATGGTTGAGAGTCCGCCTGCCGATGCAGGGGACACAGGTTCGTGCCCCAGTCCGGGAAGATCCCACATGCCGCAGAGCGGCTAGGCCCGTGAGCCATGGCCGCTGAGCCTGCACGTCTGGAGCCTGTGCTCCGCAACAGGAGATGCCGCAACAGTGAGAGGCCCGCGTACCGCAAAAAACAAAACAAAACAAAAAAAGACATAAAAAATAATAAACTACAGTGAGAATGGTTACTGAAGAGGTGGACCACATTGTCCAAGAGCTTATTTCCTCTTCTTAACAGCAAAATGATAGATGCTGACTGAACTAGAAGCAAGTGCTTTGCAAGTGGTTTTATGTTTTCAACATTTTCAAGAACATTTTTTCACAATTTTAGTGGGACCGTTTAAGCAGATTGTATCTTGTGTTGATGAAACATTTTCCAAAGTACCTATTTTTCTGTCCCATTTCAATTTTCTGTCCGTAAGTTTCAAGTGAAGGTATTCAGGAAAGTTTCACTAAAAAATAGCAAGTATGATATGACCTCCTTTTAAATGAAATACCTATTAGTCACTCTCGCCAAATAATGTTGTGTAACAAACACCCTCAAGACCCCAGCAGCTTACAGCAAGAATTGTTCGTTTCTCACCCAAGTGCATGTGGGTTGCCTGGGCTCAGCAGGACTTGACCCCATGGCAGGGACTGGGTTCAGAAAAGCAGCAGGAGTTCTGGTCCAGGGTGCTCTCTGGAGCACACTCTTCTGGTGATGGCAGCAAAGACAGCAAACCATCTGCGCCAGCACATGGCACCTGTCACAGGTACTTTCCTCCTGTAGGTTAGAGCAAGACATGGCAAAGACCAAATTCAAATGGGAACATATAGCCACGGCAAAGCTATAGACATCAGCCACTACTACTGGGGACACAACTGAGTCCAGTAATCCCCTTATACCACCCATTCACTTATCTATACACTGGCAGGCATAGATAGAAATGGTGTGGGCTAGGGTGATAGAATTTTAGATTTTTTTTTTTTTTACTTTATTCCTTGTTTTTTTGTTGTTGTTGTTTGTTTTTTTGAAGGGAGCTTTATTTCTTAAATGCTGCAGTATATAATTTAAAAAAATACTGCACTTGTAATTAAAAAAATAACTTCATTGAGATATAATTTGAACACAAAAATTTCACCCTTTTGAAGTGTGTAACTCAGTGGTTTTTAGTATATTCAAATAACTATCACCACTATCAAATTTCAGAATATTTTCATCACTCCAAAGAGAAAACCTGTACTTACCAGTAGTAACCGCCCTTTAACCCCCTTCCACTAGCCACTGGCAAAACACCCATCCACTTTCTTTCTGTATAGATCTGTCAATCCTGAACATTGCATAGAGATGGAATCATACATTCTACGGCCTTTTGTGAAGGGCTTCTTCTCCCTAGCATAATGTTTTCAGGGTTCATCCAAGCTGTAGCCTGTATCAGTACTTCTTTGCTTTTTATTGCCTAATAATATTCCATTGCATGGATACACAACATTTGGTTTATCCGTTTATTAGTTGATGGACATTTGGGTGGTTTCTATTTTTTGACTATCATGAAAAATGTTGTTATGAACTGTCACGTGCAAGACTTTCAATTTTCCTGAGTATATACCCAGGAGTGGAGTTACTGAGTCATATATTAGGTTTGGGTTTAAGGTTTTGAAGAATTGTGTCACTGTTTTCCGAAGTGGCCACATAATTTTACAATTTTTTTTTTTTTTTTGCAGTACGCGGGCCTCTCACTGTTGTGGCCTCTCCCGTTGCGGAGCACAGGCTCCGGATGCGCAGGCTCAGCGGCCATGGCTCACGAGCCCAGCCGCTCCGCGGCATGCGGGATCTTCCCGGACCGGGGCACGAACCCATGTCCCCTGCATCGGCAGGCAGACTCTCAACCACTGCGCCACCAGGGAAGCCCCCAATTTTACAATTTGACCAGCAATGTATAAAGCTCCAATTTCTCCACATCCTCCCCAACACTTATTACTGTCTTTTGGATTCTCGCCTTTCCAGGGGGTGTAAAGTGGTTATCTCACGATTTTAATCTGCATTTCCCTAATGACAAATAACGTTAGCTATCTTTCTATGTGCTTCTTGGCCATTTGTGTATATACATATATTTTTTGAGAAATGTGTATTCAAGCCCTTTGCTCATTTTTCTATTGAATTAATTATCTTTTTATTGTTGAGTTGTGAGAGTTCTTTATACATTTTAAATGTAAGACCCTAATCAGATATATAAATTGCAAACACTTTTTCACATTATGTGGTTTTTCTTTTCATATGCTTTACGATGTCCTTTGAAGAACGGAAGTTTTTAATTGAATAATGCCCAGTTTATTTTTTTGTCACGTGTGTTTTTGGCATCATATCTGAGACACGATCACCTAAATCTAAGGCCCTCAGAATTTTCTCCTGTATGTCTTTCTTAAGAGTGTCCTATTTCACCTCTTACATTTAGGTCTTTGATTCATTTTGAGTTAATTTCTGTATATGGTGTGAGGTAAGGGTCCAAATTTATTCTTTTGCATGTGCATACCCAGTGGTCCTAGCACCATTTGTTGAAAAAAGGATACCCTTTCACCATTGTATTGTCTTGGCAACCTGGCTAAATCAACTGACCGTAAATGTAAGGGTTTACTTCTGGACTCTCCATTTGCTGCACGTCTAGATTTAGTAGCCTTACCACACTATTTCTATAGCTTTGTAGTATGTTTCAAAGTTGGGAAGTCTGAGTCCTCTAAATTTGCAGTTCTTTCTCAAGATTTCTTAGCTATTTTGGGTCCCTTGCATTTTCATATGCATTTTAGGATCAGCTTTCCTATTCGTTAAAAAAAAAAAAGCTAGCTGGGATTGCATTTATAATCTTTTAAAATAATGAAGTTATTAACGTTAAAAGCCATATTTCCTACCAAAATACTAAATTTCTTCCTAAAATTTTATATAGATTTAAACTGAATAAAAATTACTATAATGCCTTAGGAGTTACTAAAGAAATTGGATTTGGTGTAGGTGGCTGTTCAAATGCTTTCTGAAGCCGAGTGCAAAAGTGTATAATGAACATTTTAATACACATAGGAGGAAATTATTGAAATAGGGCTTCCCTGGTGGCGCAGTGGTTGAGAGTCCGCCTGCCGATGCAGGGGACGCGGGTTCGTGCCCCGGTCCGGGAAGATCCCACATGCCGCGGAGCGGCTGGGCCCGTGAGCCATGGCGCTGAGCCTGCGCGTCCGGAGCCTGTGCTCCGCAACGGGAGAGGCCACAACAGTGAGAGGCCTGCAAAAAAAAAAAAAAATTATTGAAATAGATGAGTCCGGAACCATTGGTCCATAGAGAGTGCTAGCACACGAAACAGGAAGACTCACAGACATAGAGAACAGACTTGCGGTTGCCAAGGGGGAGGCGGGGAGGGGAGGGATGGATCGGGAGTTTGGGGTCAGCAGATGCAAACTATTATATATAAGATGGATAAACAACAAGGTCCTACTGTATAGCACAGGGAACTGTGTTCAATATCCTGGGATAAACCATAATGGAAAATAATACGAAAAAGAATGTACTGATACACGTACGTATAACTGAATCACTCTGCAGTACAGTACAAACCAACACACCATTGTAGATCAACTATACTTCAATAAAATAAATTAAAAACAAACAGTTGGAAATGCTGGATTGAACGCAGTTCCACCGATCACTGCTCTTAGATTTCAGAGTCTCTTGACTATGCTAATGAGAGTTGTCGACCGCCCAGAGGGAGAGGCAGCGTAGACCTTCCAGGGGAGCAGCTGGGCTGTATTTAATCGGCCTCCAGGGGGCTGCAACAAAACTATGAAAGTAAGTCAGTAAGACACAGCACGTATCTTCACTTTTTATTTGTCTTCCGCATGGTTGGGCGCAGGGTAGGACTGCCAGGTGGAAAAGTGCCGGAAAGGGTATTGCGTTGGAGGAAGAGCCTGGGACCTAGATGGCTCCCGGGCAACTTCAAAGGCAGGGATCAGGTGTTGAAGATACCAGCCTGCATAGAGATCTACCTCTGAAACTGAGGCTGCCACCTGGAGGAGTGCCGTGTAAACTGCACACACACGTAAGCCACACGCCACATGGACCTGGGCTCAGCCCCTCTAGTACCAGCCGTTGGAAATGAAGACAAGAGTGGAAAGTTACAGGATTCCCCGCCCGCTGTCAGTTTCATACTACCATACAAGCTATCATCAAGCGTTTCATTAACCACACGCAACTCCAAGCCATCTGCAATTTAATTTACCAGCAATTACTATCAAGATGACTGGGAAAAAGAAAACTACGGCGCAGAGGCACTGGAGTCCAGGGGCAGGAAAGTCTCCCCAGAAATGGTCACTTTTCTGCCTGTCTTTTGAATGGATACCAGCTTTTGCATAATAAAAATCATGGTGACACAGAAGTCCGTCGCTTTGATTTTCTTGGCATTTAAGGGACAAATCTTGCAAACAACACTCAGTTTCTCCCCGAAACAGCTGCATTTTTTTTATTTGGTGATCCAACACATTTTGAATTCAAATAGTCACCACTTCACCTAGGCACAATATTAAGCATTTTACAAGCAAAGGATCTGGCTGATTTTCTTTTTAATTGCCAAAGAGTATAATAAGTGAATCGGTTAAAGGATATACTTCTGTACATAAAAATATTCATGTATTTATACAAGTGTATGGAACAGAGTTTAAAGACAATCCAACCAGAACATCACAATAAATAGGATGTGGTCCTACGGGACAGCCGAGCACGCTTTGTCGGGAGGCTGTCAGGTCTCTTTCTTCAAGGTGCTTTCTGTTCTGCTGAGCTAGGCTCACTTTTCCCAAAAGAAGGGTTAGGGGTTAGTAATTCCTGGATGCCTCCGGGAATACGCTGCTTCTTGCCGGCATCTCCAATAAGGGGAGTGGAAGATGACATATTTACTTATTTTCCGAGAGTCTTTGCCACTTACCAAACTCTATCCATTTCCCATGTCAGTATTTCAAAATGCAGACTGATCTAAGCTCTAGCACCATACAAGAAGGAAATACATGTTTTTTTGTCAGAGCAACAATATTTTATATCATCTTCGTCCCTCTGGCTATAACCATTCTGTTTAGAAAAATTTACCAAGCTAAAAATAGTTGATCTAGGTTGTCATAAAAAAGAATATTAAATACCTTTGGTAAAAATAGATATATTTAACAAGATTAGAAAAGCAAACCGTTATAATGTCAAAAGGAGACTATAAAAATGTACACAATAACACAAATAAACCAACTTATAAAGTGAAGATAAGGCCACTCTTCTTCTCAGGTTTGTCTGTTCCAAACCGCGGATGGAGGTCTGTTCTTCTAAATGGCAGGAATCTGAGTAAGAAATAGGGAAAATCCAGTCTCTCCTATCAGCGTGACACAAGTTTAATTCGTGGAAGCACAGTTCTTTTTTCACACCCACGTTGGCAGAACTCAGAACACTCTGGCTTATGCATGTGAATGAGAAACAATCCCAGATTTCTGTGACTGTAGGCCCAGAGCAGGGGCTTTAGAGTTAAGCAAGGCGACAGAACCAGGGGCTTAGGGGCAGTGTTTCCTGTGCTGACATGAACCTAGGCCTCATCCAGACGAGAGACACACAGGCAGCCAAGGGCGCACGTGGGGACTTTGCCACTAACTAGGAATCTACAAGGTTCATCCTCTCCCTGGCAAGGACTTTTCTCCTGTCGTGGGGCCTCTCCTCCAAAGGGCCGTTGCACAACCCCTACTTCTGCGTGGTATCTCCTCTCTCAGAACACGCTGTAAATCCTGAAGACGAAAGGGCCCTGGAACCAACAGCCAGCTGGGATTGTGGATGGAGATAAGGCACGAGCTCTGTCGCAGTGGCAGCCCTGAGCCACCGCGAGGCGTTATCCCCCGGGGTTCCCCCTGCACACGCAGTCACACTCTTCGTGGTGCTCCAGGGCCACGTCCGTGAGCGACTTATGCAGCCCCCGGACGCCCGTCTTGGGTCTCAACTGAAGGACCTGAAAGGGAACGATGGAAACCACCTTTAAAATCAGGCCACGTCTGCAACTTCTGATTTCATGGACAAGGTCAATTTCAGACCAGAATCTCGGGGTCCAACAGCGACCTACACATTTTAATTTTTACCTACTGAAGGCAGGATGAACATACTCCCCCACCCCTCAGACAAATCACAAATGATCATCATCACTGTGTGAAAGGAAGGACCTTTTAATACCAACGATTTGGAAGGAGGCGCTCAGAATAAAGAACAATCCTTACACAGAGAACGGACTTGTGGTTGCCAAGGGGGAGGGGGTGGGGGAGGGAGGGAGTGGGAGTCTGGGGTTAGCAGAGGCCAACTATTACATATAGAACGCATAGACACCAAGGTCCTACTGCAGAGCACAGGGAACTATATTCAGTATCCTGGGATAAACCATTACGGAAAAGAATACGAAAAAGAACGTACATATGTGTATAACTGAATCACTTTGCTGTACAGCAGAAATTAACACAATGTTGTGAATCAACTATACTTTAATAAACTAAACTAAAAAAAAAAAAAAAAAAGAACCGTCCTTAAATGGAAGACCCACCATGCCATGCCCGCTTTCCTTTACGCACCTAACTGTATTAGAAAGAATTTCACCTTCGTTAGGTGTCTTGGAACCACGAATGTGCAATTCATTTTTCTGTTTGTTGGTTTCTTTCACTCATTCATTTATTCACACACTTAGCAAATATTTATCCTTGAAGCAAGGCAGGCAAGTACTGCGATGCTGCGAAAAGAAACATGGTCTGCAGATGAGTCTGAGTCAATTATGACACTCATTAATGCCCTTGGCTAAAGGTCAAGTCCTCCATCAACTTGATGACACGGATTACATGTACTTCGTAGACATCAGCCTCGGTCACAGCTCACTTTCTGCAGCTGGGTCCTAGTGCACTGTAGATGGTTTAGCAATAATAACAAGAATGTCTCTATTAAATGAAGTTATTTGCAGTTTGGATGGTTGAGATTCTTAACCAGAAATATAGCACAACGGACACTGATGCTAAACACACCCTTTTCACACTGTGACGGAAGGACACGGCTATGTACTCTATAAGAGACTATCTGACGTATCTGATAAGAACTAACTACTCAATGTGTATGATTACATTTTAGGTCTTATGACAGAAACGGTAAAGTTTTAGAAATTATGTGGCTTTGGCTTATGAACAAAGCCTCGAGCACAGCATAATATGAAGTTGTCCAGTCTCTCTGCTCTCTGGGTCTGACACGGACAACCTCATAGAGCAACTTCTAAAAGATAGCGTTGCTGGAAATATTCATTAATCCAAAAAGGCAAAGGTCAGCTTTTATGACTGTCTTACTTGAAGATTTAAAAAAGAAAAACAGAGAATGGTCCCTCATTTGGAGTATGTGGTCATATCGAAGGTTAATCAGCTAACATTTTTTGAACGCTTATGGGTTGCCAGGCGCTCTAATAATGTTTTTACATACTTTAACTCACAAGAATTCTATGAAGTAATTTTCAGTTATTACCCCTATTTTACATGTGAGTGAACAGAAGCTTAGGGAGAATGAGTGACACAGTCAGTGTCTGTACTTCTGCCAAACAGAAATGATTAAGTTGCAGTGATGGATACTAATTTCATCAAGACTCAGAATATTACTAGTCATACACTCTATTTATTTAGTAACTTTCTTCCTAGAGAGATAAACTGCAAAATCTTACGATAACGATGAGAAACAGTAAACGTTTAAAGATTCTCTATTACATTTACAATTCCAGAATAAAAATGACTAAGACTATTATGTTCATGTGAAACTGAACCCAATGAGTCTTGAATATAGATCATGGGTTGGTACTGATTTCTTGTTTTTGACCAACATAAGGCGGTGTCAAAACCAACTTCTCTTAAGATGTTGGCCCTATACCTTAGTAGCACACTCGCGCTACAAAGGGCTTCTGGAATGAGGTTGGGTGGAGATACACTGCGATACTGGCATAGGCAATGTCTTTAAATCCTGTGTCCACTTGTATACATTTTCCCAGTTGGCAGGGGAAAAATAACTATGAAGGGTAATGGTTAGAGAGGCCGCCATACACAGTCCCGACAGTTGATGACACCAGGCTGCAATCCTAGAGTCTTTCCTTCCTCTGTGGTGCTGACGCAACACGCGTTCACCAAATAAACGTCCCCCCCACATGCCCAGTCTTCATCCACTGATACCTGTGGGTATTTACAAATAGCAGAAGAATCTCATAACGTTCCAGTGACGTTAAGGTCTTGCACGTGGTGTGGAGGGGTGGGTGATAATCAGTGTTTTCTCTCTCAATTCCCTTTGAAAGTTTGGACTTTGGGAGACAAAGAGAGACCTGGAAGATGACCAGCAGGTCCCAGATAATGTTAGAGAATTTGGTTTTTAGGACATAGCTTATGACACAGAAAAGAAACAAGGTAGAAGCACATCTCACACAAATGTTGAGGAAGAGGTTCAAACTAAAATTACGAGGCCATGAAAAGATAATCCAGGGAAAAGCTAAAACCAGAGACCGCGGACAGAACAGATCGGGCACAGAAAGACCCATCAGGGAATGATGCCCAAAATTCTGGGCGGCATAGAACCTTGAGTGACGGGGCTCACTACTAGAATAAGGCAATTGAGTGGTATATTTATTTCCCCCAGACAAACAGATCTAAGCAAGAAAACACTACTGTGTTAAGGAAAGGAGTGAAACTAAATATACGAGGATATAAACAAGGTGAAACTCATCATGCTGATTAAGAATGGGAAAAAGGAGCAAATATGTTTCTTCTGTCAGAGTCTCCTATAGATCTTTTTGCCAGAAAGAGAACACCGTCCTACCTCTGGGCAAATTCATTAAATCTTTACTGATCATTTGCCGTACTTTAATGAGGCTAGGAACACGGAGGAAGTGAAGGTGAGTGAGACAATCGCTAGCGTATACTGAGGGCTTGAAATGCGCCAGGCCTCATTCTAAGTCTTATTCATAATAAGGCACGAGGGGTGACGGCTCACTTCACAGATGGAGAAATCGAGGCCCAGGGGACGAAGTAATTTGCTCCAAGTCACACAGCTAACAAATGTCAGATTCAAACCCTGGGTGCCCAGCCTTGGAGTCCCCGCTCTCGAGTGTTACACTGTGATGGGATCTTTACTCTGAGTTCTCAATTTGGGAGAAACAAATACAAATAAATAATAATTATGAAATAATAAAAGTTAGCTTATAGAGATATCTTTAAAGTCCTACACATGCACAGAGGAGGAATGAGTTACGCCGGGATTGGCAAGAAACTCAAAAGTGTTTCAAGGAAGAGGTAACATCTAAGTTTATACATATATAAGGCTCCTGTCTTGCTTTTTTGAGAATTCCTATTTGGGAGACGGGGAAATTAGGAAAAAACATTTTTTGTTTTTGGCTAGAATGGCTTCCAATAAAGAGTATCTGGTGACTGACACAAAGAATCAGTCTTAATGATACTATTATGCTATAATATTATACCAAAACACTACTACAGTAATATCATTATATTTTATGAGAATTTTAAGTCTGTAAACTTATTTTTGATACAATGGTTGAACAAAACTCAAGGAAAATGCTAAAGGAAAGCAAAAGAGGGAATAACTCAGTTATATTTGTAGTGATACAAATGGACACACGTCAGCTTAATATGCAGGGAAGCTGGGATCATAGAACTGGATGGAAGAGAGAAAAATTAAAACTCCTAAGCTCTACCTTTGCTTTTGCCTTGTCCATGAAGTGGGATAATCTTTAAACTGAAAATTGGAGCAATGATCGTCAAAAAGAATTAAAGCCCAAGATGGGCTTCACTGTGAAAGAGTTAAATCTCTAGACCCAGAGTAATGGTCTTCGATGACTTAAGAACTACTTTGAATTATGTTTGCAAAAAATTTCACTTATTTAGGAGTAGTACTAGACTCAGAACTTGCGAAATATAAGACTGAGAAAAATCTAGGTCTCAGAAATCATGAATTACACTAAACAAGTAATCCTTTTTTCACAGGGTAATTTGATGGTTAACAAAATAACTATCACAGAAAAATTTGTAATTCCCATAGAAGAGAACTGAGAGGATTGGATTGGAGATATCTATGAGAAATGTGGAATAGGTAACCAGGTATATTTCTGCACACACACATGAGAGATATTTGTGGGAAACTTGCACTACATGGTCGTACAATTAGATAAGCGTCCGAAGTTGTGGACATGCAGATAATACACATAATCAACGCCACCTGAAGACCGGAGAGGCTAAATCAATACCATTCTGGAAGGTCAGTGCGTGTCCAAGCACTGACCATGGCCTCTCCCTACACAAGAACTTTATCTCAGACTTTAAAACAGATACTGCACGTTCTGGGGCAACTTTCTGGAGAAACCTAAAACTAACGGTATTGGAAAAGAAATGTACAAGTATAGGATGGGGGAGGATACACTTGATCTGAGGACTGATTCAGCTGCCCCAGAAGCATGATACCAATTCAGCATCTGATAAACTTGTTTAGAAATGCTCTGGGTTTTACAGGTCATAGCAAGGTGAGTCATAAACCCAAGACTTGTTGGCTAAATCAGGTCCCCAGATACACTTTGCTTAGTAAGTCCCTGCTTTAGAAAGTTCAAAATGAAATGATTTTAGGTGGGGAGAGATCACCCCAGCTTAATTCCTACTCTCACCCTATTCTTTCACATTATGCCAACCAACTCTAAGATCTGCCGACCCTTTAAGGCCTTTTAACTTTCATGTGCTTCAGGGCTGTCACTGAGCAGGACCCTGGGAGGCCTTCCCAGAGCAGACCTCCTCGCCCGCCCGGCCGCATGTCCTCTGCCTGTCTTTTGTCTGTGGAAAAACTCTAGTCATTTCATCAGAGAAATGAGAAAACGCATAAAGAAAGGAAAACAGTACGGCAAGACAAAATAATAACAGTTTAGCCATTAAGCAAAGTCAAGGACCTTCAGTTCCTCCTCACGGGCTACAGATGATATTCTGAGTCAGGTCCCTTGAGCTGTTTTGCAGATACTGAAACCGCCACCAGATGGAAGAAGTTAACTGCGTGCTGCCCACAAGCATGGAGATCCCAGACCGGTTGGAACCAGAAGGTTGGTGATGTGGACTCCCGATGACCTCACCACCAACCAATCGGAAGAGTGTCCACCAGCTGATCACACGCCTCCCTGTCTTTAAAAACCTGTCCCTGAAAGCCTTTGAGGAGTTTGGGTCTTTTGAGCACTGGCTGCCTGGTCTCCTTGCTTGGCACCTGCAATGAATGCTGCACTTTCCTCCCCACGACCTGGTTCAGCAGCTTTACTGCCCCAGCAAGCAGACCCAAGTCCGGTTCGGTAACAAAACTACCCCATAAGGGTTTTTCCTTGACTAGACTTCCAGTTCTTAGAGTCGCAACAAGCCGTCGTCTGGGCAGAGCGGAGCTGGGGCTCCCGCAAGCTCCCGAGGACCTCCTCCTGAACAGGAGTGCACCCGTTCCCAGCACAAGGATCCTTAGACGTGTGTGGTGCAGAAACGAAAGTGGACTATGAGGACGGCAGTCAACAGTCCTACTTTTATCCCAGACTGCCAGGCTTGGATGTCATCTTCTAAAACTTGCCATCTAACAATTGTCAGAGAATAACACCTTTAGGAAAAACCTGAGAGATTATCAGAGTTTGCACATGTTTTACAAAGGTTAAGTGTCCTGTGGATGGTTACAAGTTAATGGTAGATCTAGGAGGGAAACAGGCACCTTGTCTGGAATCCACTGCTTTTCTCCCACTTAATCACCTGCCAACACAATAGTGCGGAAGAGCTGGGCAACCACGTCACATGAGCGCGGCTACCTGTTCAGATTACCCAACAGATTAGGGTTCCACCGACGTCTTCACTCACAGGTAAAATCATTTCATTTATTAAGTGGGTATTTAGTTTGTGTTATTCTTTTATTTAGCAGAAAAAAGTGAAAATGAATGAAGCCATATCCAAATGAAGTCAGGAGGTAGATTTTGGTTTGGTTTTGTGAAAATTAAAGTTTGTAAAAGACATTTTGTAAAAACTGAAGGTGAGCCATCAGGAAGGGGTCGCTTCCGGATGCACGAAAGCCACGTGCTTCTGGGGAGGACAGGAGGGGGTTGGGTATCACCGGGGATAATGAAAACTTGAAACGTATAAACTCTAAGGTCCCCAAGGCTCTGAAAAACAATAATTACTAACATTTCATATTGTATTTTCCTTAATTACATGGAATAAAGGGAAGGATGAAGGATCTATAAAAAGCTTAACATACTATTTGGGGCACCATGAATAAGAGGAAGATATAAATGATGAAATAACAGGAAGTATAATTATGAATATGTCCCTTGGAATTTATGTGCCCAAATGGCCCCAAATGGAAAGATAAATATTAAAGATCTTTATTTTCTCCAAAATAGACCATAATTTACCTCCAAGTTTGTCTTTGAAATATTTTCCCTTCATATTTTGAAGAGGTGAAAAGTTTCACCCATTTTCCTCCCTGGAAAAACAGTTTCTTTTTTGTATGAGACAGAAAACCTCCACTGAGTACCCATGATGTGCTATCAGAGGACAAGCTTTCTAAATCCTTGATGTCTGGTTTCCTGAGTTCAAGGTCCTAATTAAAAAACAGGGATTTCCCTGGTGGCGCAGTGGTTAAGAATCTGCCTGCCAATGCAGGGGACGGGTTTGAGCCCTGGTCCTGGAAGATCCCACATGCCACGGAGCAACGAAGCCCGTGTGCCACAACTACTGAGGCTGCACTCCAGAGCCCGTGAGCCACAACTACTGAGCCTGCGCTCTGGAGCGCACGAGCCACAACTACTGAGCCTGCGCTCTAGAGTCCATGAGCCACAACTACTGAGCCTGCGCTCTAGAGCCCACGAGCCACAACTACTGAGCCCGTGCGCTACAACTACTGAAGCCCACGTGCCTAGAGCCCGTGCTCCACAACAAGAGAAGCCACCACGATGAGAAGCCCGCGCACCGCAACGAAGAGTAGCCCCCGCTCACCGCAACTAGAGAAAGCCCGCGCGCAGCAACGAGGACCCAATGCAGCCAAAAAATAATAATAATAAATTTAAAATAATAATAATAATAAATGAAAACTTGAGATCTTTGGTAAACCTTGGTTTTGTCTGGTCTGGTTTTCGTGAAGACGACATCTCCCTTCTAAACCAAAATCCACTTCAGAGAGGCTGGTCTGTCATCTTTCGGGAAGGGAAAGGCCGCCCGTACCTCGTGATACTTCTTGGTGACTTTGCTGGGGACACACTGACACTCGCTGCAGGTGTGCAGGCAGCATGCGCAGTTCCCGCCGCAGCGCTTCACCAGGAGACAGCCCGGCCAGAAGACGGTGTCGGTCCTCTTGAGCTCCTCCCGGATGGACACGGAGAAGTTGCGAGGCGTGCAGCTATAGAGCCGCACCTCTTCCTTGAGCAGGTTCAGGCCCAGCACTGCACGGCACACAGGGGAGCAGAGGAAGAGGCGGTCATGCTCTGAGCCTTGCGATTTCGCCAAGCGCCCTCGCGCTCTCGCTCTCATACAGAAATCTAGACATCTCCCGAACAATCGCCCCAGTAAGAACCCCGATTATCTAACTAGGTCTTAGGGGGATGCAGCTCGCAGCCTGGGCTTTCCGTCTTATGGCAAACAGAGCTTCCTTGTGACCCAGGGACGGATGAAGGGACGGCATTGTGCAGTGCTGAGGATGGAGACTACAGAAGAGTTACCAGCTATAAACAGGAAACTTTCTAGAGAAAAAGGGGACGACACCTTTTAACCTTTGGAAAAAAGTAAACAAGGGGGGCGTGGGAGGGAAGAATAGAATGTAAAAGGAAGGCTTTGATGAAAACACAGATGCGATGTTTAGAAGGATGACAAGCTCCCGCGATGAATGAAACACAACGTACAGACACTTGTTGACAGAACCTTCCATAATCTTCCTGGCAACAAGAATCATAGAGCGTGAAAAGGAAATGAAGCAAATGAATTTCTGAAGACGGCTGAGCAGACCGGAGTGCGGGAAAGGACACGTCTGAAAGGAGCAGAAGTTGCTGGAAAGCACTGCTTCTGGCGCGTTGAGACATGTTTGGACTTGGAAATTGAGCTTAACTAGACTCCTTTTCAGATGTCTATTCTCCTGAAGGGCAGAAGAAATGACTAACTTATAACCACTGTCTCTATTCTTTTAGTAACTTGGTTAACTATGCCGTGGTTTATTCTTTAAGAGAGTGCCTCCATGTGAAGACCAAACCAAACGTCCTTTCTTTAGACTGTTGCAGTACGTTCTAAAGAACCATTGTTATCAACTATAGAATGATACCGCCTCAGTTAAATCAGATCAAAATAACACGTCATGTTTAACATGAGCTTATACATAACATATGAAGTAGCTGATAATTATTAGGATAAGCAA
The DNA here is from genome assembly GCF_951394435.1 of Stenella coeruleoalba. Lineage (NCBI taxonomy): Eukaryota > Metazoa > Chordata > Mammalia > Artiodactyla > Delphinidae > Stenella > Stenella coeruleoalba. The sequence goes on along the minus strand of NC_137149.1, from coordinate 148,695,840 downwards.
TTCTAATATGATTTTAATTTCTGCTTTACAGCTTTGCCTTTTTTCCCCTAGAAATATTCAAATCAAAGCAATTCCAATAAAATTGAAGTTTTGAATAACATATAATTCATCAGAGCTTTTTTCCTTCAAAAACAAAGTTTTTATTAAAATTTAGGAATACTATCTAAACTATACTAAATCTGGTTAAATACCTTTCAGTAATATTGGCAACATTATAAATAATATTTTCTGGTTAAAGATAGCTTCAGGTAATAATAATCACTACATAACCCAGCCTTAAAAATTAAATGCCAACATTTTTAAATACTTTTAAAGTGACAAGGTAATTAAGAATCAAATGCTTGTTTTCTTAGCTAAGTTATTCTTGAGTATGTGGTCAAGTTTTTCTAAAATGTCAAAGGAAGCCAATGTAAGTATTTTCAAGAAATATATTACAGCTTATGCAAATGCAATTGTCAATTATAAGCACACGTAAACCATATGGTTGACTAAAACCTCGGTCAAGTAAGGGGAACATGGAGGAAATGCTAATTCAATAAGTTCATTTCAACATCTTATTCAGCTAGAAATTATTTTTTCCAACTCAGGAGAAAAATCACTGTTTTATTTATCTAAAGATTTCCCTTTCATCTGAAAAATGACCCTGTGACAGTAAAGCTTTTAAATATTTAAGAGGAAAAGAGTTCATTCTCTCAAGGGCCATTAAAGAGAAGCTTATCTCCAATAAAATTAATGAGATAATTAGGTTAAATGATGTCACGTATTTTACCTCATTTCATTTTGCCGGAGCCTAACCTACGTCTATACATGTACTGCTCTTTCACTGTCCAAGTTGTATATGAGCTTCTTTGAATCTTTTCACTAGAAGTTAACATCTAGGCAAGGAGCGAGAACGCCTAAAACAGGCACACACACAAAAGCCAGTTGCCAGAGTTTTTAATGCTTCTTTAAGATTTATCCTTCTTTAGAATGTGAATGAACTCTTAGCTTTCAAAGGATATTCATCTACCTTAAAGAGTTTTAAACATACTATTTCATGAAACTAGAAAATGAGTCTGTATATGTTAGCTTTAAAATGTTTACTTAACCACAATAAAAGGTTAGATGGATTTCCCAAGTGAACCAAGTTATGATACCTGCTACAATGTGAAAATTTAAACAGACTTTCAACTTAGCTTCCACTCATCTATCATGTTTGACACAAAAGTCAAAAGCCCTTTTTAAGTACTAGTTAAACCTGACTTAAAAAATATGGGTTTTTCTTTTCTGTAGTAGTAAGGTATGAATGAACACGCTGAACCAGAGGAAGAAAGGGAAAATAAAGAAAAGGAAAGACATTAACACAGTCCCCTCTGGGCTAAAAATACAAGTAAGGACTTTACATTTGGCATATGTTATTTGAAATTTATGCTTCCTACTTCTAGGGCTTCAAACACGTCTAAGCATCATTAGAATAAGTCACGTGACTATGACTGGTGTCACAAATTCTCCAAACATTGGGTAGAACACCAACACATACATTTTAATAGCTTAACTGTAATAATGTGGAAGTTTCCCTCTGCCAAATATCTGTAAAGTAAACTTAGCCTTCAGATGCTTTATTTCCTTTTCGTAACAACCTCCTAAGACAATACATGCATTAGCTTGTCTTTCTAAAGAATGAAGATTTGAAGCCTGTCGTCAATAAAAACTGTTTTTCTAATGCCTGTTTTCTTGTTCAGATTCATAAATATTGCAAGTTTTCCTAAACAGAATAATACTGATTGAAAAAAATTACGATCACAGTTTACTTTGTCAGTGTTCATTTTTTTCAGACACTCAGCCCAAGGATATTCTATTAACGTAATGCAATCTGAGGGTGGTCTTTCTAAGATGAATGTGGTAACGCTGTGATATGTTTATTCTGTGGAAAATCTATCTCAATCTCTAATTAGAAGCTTTTAAATGTTTTACTCCTCCTTCCTTTGTAGAAAGACTCCTGTGGGGGGGAGCTGGTTTTGTCTATAGAGATGTTATCCCACACCTGCATTTTAGTTTATGTAGAGTTCCAAAAATATACACTGCTTTGCTCACACTTACTGTACACTTAAAAAGTTAATAGTTTTGGCAAACTGCAAAGGGCTTCAATTTGGAAAGTGTTAAATGAATATTTGAGAGTTCTGGTTCAGCGCTGGGCCTTTTAAACACACCCTAGCCTCCGGCCAAATCTTCACTGAGCACCACGTGAGAGGTGCAGGCATACAGGCAGGGTTAGAGGGGAGATTTTCAGGCTCGTATCCCAACATCGGCCGTCAAAAAACTAGATCTGGGCTCAGTCCGGTTGACTCCCTCTGCTTCTTACGGATCCACGGGATAATCTACCTCGAATTTGCTAACAAAGGCTCTATTCAGGGGCGTTTCAGCCAGCCTTGCAAATCTTCATCTTCCCGTTCCTAAGTGGGAGGGAAGGGAAGTGTTGTTGTTGGTGAGTTATTTATCACGATCATGTCCTATAAATATGTAACCGTTTTCAGCATCTGGACAAGATTCAGCTGCCTCTGGACGTGAACAGCGATTTCCAATATCGCTGAGAGGAAACCAGGGCTGCTGGTCCAGCAGAACACCGTGCTGGGCAAGTCCGAACATGATCTGCTGAGATGTTAAGTCCTGATCAGAAGGGCTGCAACTCTTAGCAGGAGAGGGCAGGAATCGGGTTTCTTTCTGACCAGTCTGATGCAATCTGCCCCTGTGAGTCGCTCAAATTAACTAAACACTGTGCTTTCTACAGACTTTCTGCAGACTGTCCTCCGTTCTCTAATGGGACCCTGGGTAGATTTCAAAGTTTCTGACAGACTGAAACAGATTGTCTGAGGGCTTTATAACTACCCAGTTACATTTTCATTTGTGTTTGAGAGGGATGCTTTCCAAGTTTAGGGTGACGAGGCAAGTTACCTGACCTGAGAACAGATTCGGCTAACATTATCTCCAATCTCTTGACCATGTGAAATTAAGTTTAATTATCAACACTTTCACTCTTGAAGGGAGATGTGCTCATAGAATCGAAAGTGATCATTTCAGAAGCGTATTTACATAGAAAAAATTATCATGGTGTGAGTTCCTTTAGAGCATTATTTTCTTACAGTGACTTCTGTCTTGGAAACTACAGTTCTGTTTTCTGGGGAGCCACTGTTATTTTTCATATTATTTAGAAAAGTTTCTAGGCTTAGGAAATTGATATAATCCTGACTCATGGGGTCATGGTGAATACAGATTTTAATAGAGCTTTCCCCTTTTCTAGCCCTAAACCTGGTTTAGCAGCTCTGATAATCTCTCTTGAATCTCTGAATCAATATACCCCAAATATTAAGTTTGAATAAGCAATGTTTCTTGAGAAATGTAGCACAGGACTTCATCAAAATGATATTTGTGAATTAAAGAAATAACAGGAATTTTCAGCAAAAGCATCTCTTTTAATCTTCCAAACCCTCCTTTTATATGTATTCTTATTTAATACGTAAATATGCTCAAATGTTAAGAAGGTTGATTATTTAAACTTCATCGGGGAAGAATTTTAAACTCTCCTCATTAGAAGGTACGGCAGAAGAATCTGAAACATTAGCTGCTAAGAAACTTAAATGAGGTGCTAACCTGAAGAGAGCGCTTACCTCTGGATTTTCTTCCAAACACAAAAGCCTTGCCCAGCAGTTGCCATGTGGGCCTGTAGAGATCTTCTAAGTCCAGCTGCCATCTATCTGGTTCAAGATACCGAATAAGGTCTTCCAAGGTGCTAAACGCAGTGACAGCATTGTTAAGCAGGTCCAGTGGCAAAGCTGCAGCGGGGAGCACGGAAGGACTCACAGTTTCTGTCAACTGCTGAAAGTAAAACGAATCCAGTGTCAGACGGCAACCGTTTTTAAAAAAACGACGTGTTCCTTCTGGACTCACGCACGAGGTTAGATAGGCAGACTAAGGCCGAAAACACCTGGAAGTGAAACTGTATTCAACCCCAGTGAGCAGTAAACTACTTTGCCAAGGCTTCATGCAGATGAACTTGGACGGAGTTTCTGTGGGAAAAGAGTTTCAATGGGCAAGACACTCACTTGCGTTACCACAAACCACGGTAGGCAAAGATGCCTCCATGGTTCAGTTACGGACTTAACAACGGAAGCCTTAATAGAGTTTTTACCAAAGTTTTCTTTTGGTTTCAACTTTTTATCCTCCTCATTCTGGAAAATCACCTGGGAACTCCCAGGTGTGTCAGAGGAATTAAAAATGTAATGTAAAGTAATTAACCCAAAAAGAATAAGAAAAAAATATATAAGTGAAAAGCTAAAGCCTTTGACGTTGGAGAAGGAGTTGTTAATCAAGATAGAAAACACCCAAACCATAAAAGAGAACTTTGATAAATCTGCCTAAATTTTTTGTAATAAACAGAGTTAAAATACAGACACTGGGAGAACAGCTTGGCAAACCATATACCTGTCACAGGACAGAGTACACGGAAAAAAACAAACTCAATAGAAAATGGACAAATTCCAGACAAGAAGCTTGAATGGCCACTAGACATATGAAAACATGCTAAAATTCATGAGTTATCAGAGAAATGCAGACCAAAATGAGATATTTCACATACAAAAAAAGAGATACTATTTCACTTACAGGAGATCGGCGAGCATTGAAAGGAAAGGATTGCCAAGGATGTGGGTAAATTGGAATTTTTCCGGTCTGCCTGCAGAAGTGAGTATATATTGGTATCACTGTAGTTGACGTAACTGATGTGCACAGGATACTAAAGTTGAAGATGGATATGTCCCATGTCCCTGTAGTTCACTTTTGAGGTTACAGCCATTTATTTGTGCACATGAAAATATGGGCACAGGAATATCAATTCATCACAGTGGTGAAAGGAGAAAAACTGAAAACCACCTAAATGCTCATGTACAGAGGGATGGATTAAAGTGCACCATTTTAAAAGGCAAGCACCAAAAGGAGGTAATGATTTCAGGAAAAGTCCGTTAAGAAACACACTCCTCCCTTCCCCAATTTTTAAAGTGGACTAAAAGTGGGGAGTGGTAGATTAGAACTGAAATCAAAACAGGCAAAATAAATACAGGAACAAACGCTCCACTTAATTTTTAAAATTTTTCTATTTGTTTATCTGCAGAAGAAGAAGAAAAGGGAATAGTATGGAATAAAACATTTATGTTGACTGACGTTTATTACAGTAATGTTTATAATAACAAAAAGTTGGTCACAATGTAATTTACAATAGTGGAATAGTTAATGACCCTGCAGTCATAAACTGAAATAGTGGGACAGGCATGAAAAACGAGGCCCTCCAGCAAGATGTGGAGCAACCTAAATGTCCATCGAGAGATGAACGAATAGAGAAGACGTGGTACCTATATACGATGGAATATTACTCAGCCATAAACAAGAAGGAAATAATGCCATTTGCGGCAACATGGACGGACCTAGAGATGGTCATAGTGAGTGAAGTCAGTCAGAAAGAGAAAGACGAATACCACATGACATCACTTATATGTGCAATCTAAAATATGACACAAATGAACTTACTTACAAAAGAGAAACAGACTCACAGACATAGAGAACAAACTTATGATTACCAAAGTGGAAAGCGGGCTGGAGGGGGAGGATAAATTAGGAGTTCGGGATTAACAGATACAGGATATTAGATCTAAAATAGATTAACCAACAAGGACCTACTGTATAGCACAGGGAATTCTATTCGATACCCCGTATTAAACTATAATAGAAAATAATCTGAAAAAAGAAGATGTACATATATGTATTACTGAATCACTTTGCTGTACAGCAGAAATTAACACAACACTGTAAATCAACTATACGGCAATTAAAAAAATGAGGTCTTGGGCTTCCCTGGTGGCGCAGTGGTTGAGAGTCGGCCTGCCGATGCAGGGCACGCGGGTTCGTGCCCCAGTCCGGGAAGATCCCACATGCCGCGGAGCGGCTGGGTCCGTGAGTCATGGCCGCTGAGCCTGCGCGTCCAGAGCCTGTGCTCCGCAACGGGAGAGGCCACAACAGTGAGAGGCCCGCGTACCGCAAAAATAAAATAAAATAAAATAAAAAATTAGGTCTTCTAGGATTCTTTTATTAAAAAAGAAATGCCTAATATGTAGTAAATGACAAGAAATCCAAGCTATGTAAACATAGCATTATTATACCATGATTTCAACACACATACATTGAAACAAAACAAAGAAAAATCAAGAGCACCTAAGATGTGGAGTGTTCATCTATGGTTTTAATGAGAATGGGTGATTTCCATTTTCTTCCTTATATCTATCCATATTTTCAGCATTTTCTATCATAAGTATGGATTCTTTCTAGAGATCAGGTAAAAATGATAACATTTGCTATAATTAAAAAAACTATCATATCAGCTCTTCCTTTTCATTGTCATTACTCAGATACAGGGCAGACCCTGAAAACAATGGACTATATTTAGCAGTCTCTAACCTTGTCTCCCTGCCTTTACTCTTTCTTATTCCTTTTGTTCTATGCTGCATAACCCTGGGTTAATCTACCTAAAATAAGTTATCGCTGATCATGGGATGGATTTGGACAAATGCCTAGAGTGATTTCTCATCTGGAAGATAAAATCCAAATTCCTTTCCCTGCACTCAGAATCCTCACCACCTGACCTTCGCTCACCTTTCGCATCTAATCCTCCACTCATCAAAGACAGGCACATTTTGTCCCAATCAATCTAGTCTCCTCACTGGCTGCTGCACATGTCATATTCCTCTGACCTTGACCTTGCACTTCTCCCCGTGCTTACGTTGCTGCCCCCCCTCCCCGGGCAAAACTCTCCATCTTGTGATTCACATAATAAATCTTTACCATTTCTAACAGCCTTTCTTGAAACCCAACCCATCCATGAAACCTTCCCGAGTAACAGGGCCATTGCTTCCCCAAACACCTCAACTGGGTCAATCTGGAAGAGACCCTCTCCAGGCTATCCTGTGGACACATGGCTTGAAAAGCAGAGGGTACTTGCTTTTCAGAAAAAAAGGACATCCGTTCTCTGGGGCAGACACAGCCCCTGCTGGGACTCATGGCTTTGTGGGTCCCGAGCCCCATTGCCCATGGTGGCTGTGGGGTTTATAGAGGATAATCTGCAGAAGTGAATGCGGCAGCTTTGGTCAACACTGATTTCATTCTTATTTTAAAGATCTACTTTCAATAATGTCAAGATTCTGGCTAAAATATTAGCACTAAGATCTTTTTCCATTATTCTATCCAACTTTTAAGAGTAGAAAGCACATTTAATACGTTCCTCTCTACTACCAGAATGTTTTTAATTGTCCAAGAAATGCAATATTGCTTTGACAGAGAGTACTATTATGACTGATAAGTGCAGTATGGATATAAATAAGCAATTCTCTAATAAAAGTGTTCATTACTAATTTAGCCAATTTGGTTCATATTGATTAAACTTATAATGTGAAAAACTTGATGCAACGGTTTTGCAAATTTTTAAACTCTACGCCAAAATGTGTATGTTTATGTAAAGTGAAAAGAGTCAGTATTACTCAAAGGATAACTGAGTTATGACTGTGATGATACAAAACAAATCAAATGTGTCAATCTGCACACAGAGGGTAAGTGTATAGAAAGCCTACACAAAAAGTATACAGTATTCATTAAAGTGTCAGCGTGCAGATGTATATTGTAGGCATGATATAAAATTGTTATTTATGCTCTGGGGTTGGCTTATTTTGCTTCCACGTCTGTTGGAAATGTATAGAGCATTCCTTCAAGAACAATGAAAAGTTCCAACTGAAATGAGGACCTCTGAGATAAAGTTTAAAGTAGTTACACAGAAAAAGAAAACACGGTAAGTCTGTAATGTTGGACAAACAGAATATGCCCATCTTGGGTTCAGTGAAGTATCAGAATATCAATCCCCTCAAATGACAAAGGGAAAAAAACAACTTGGCAAATGTTACTGCATGCAGTTAATTGGTTGATGTTATAAATCTCCACACTTTTAAATATTTAAACTAAAATATTTAAACTAAGACAATGCTTTAAAAAGATAACCCCATACACACATACACACAGGCGCACACACGGCAGTCCCCACCCAAAAGAAACAGGAGGGGAGAATTAACTCACTTCCTCTGGATTCAAAGATTCAATCCCGGGACAGAACAGAGGAAGCAGCGCTTTTCTTTTTTAAGGGCTTCCTCATGACTGTCACCCACCCACTGGTTCAAGGAACAATCAAGTTGTTCACTTTTGAAGTTCTGCTTTTCTAAGTTGTCTAAAGGGAGTTTTCAGAGAAAAGGGGGGCATTGGAAAAAAAAAAGTTAGAGGGAAAAATACCTTCTACTTTTTTTAAGCTTTAATTTCTCCTCTAACTAAGAACTCCTCTTTCTGGTACACGCCTAGAGGCTTTGCTCTCATATTTAGTGTCTAGAAAATTCTACCAATATCTTTGCTGTGTAAAAGTACTTACGATTGGGCTAAGGGCCTCGAATTGAATTGGATTTGCCTATTCCCCTCCCCCCAGCTCTCTCGGTTGCCATGAAAATAGATGCTTATCACTAAGCTATGGGTTGTGTTATTTAGTGGAAGCCAATGTTCAGAAACAAAAAGCAGTGTTTCTTGGCTTCTGTAATGCACATAGCTAACTAAATCAATACCCCGACTTCAGTAAGCCAGAGAAAAGCTTTTCTGCTATGCTCTTCAGTGCGGCAGCAGCAATAACCTGGGTGGATAATCTAATCCTAGTCTAGACCCTTTTGGCTATATGATTTTGTAAGGACAGATCCTGAAAGACGAGGAAAGAGCTGTGAAATCTCTATGCAATGAGTTGTCCTGTCAAACCATTTCTAGAATGTCAGGACCGCGTGTAATGATCCTATACAAGATGAGATCTTTTCAGTTCATTTCTAGGATGTCAGAACCGTGTGTAATGATCCTATACAAGATGAGGTCTTTTTAATTCCTTGGTGAGGGTCATTCCGAGTGGCAGCATGACACGAGAGAAGAGCCCTGATCAGGAGTCGGGGAGCCTGCACTTACCCCTGAAGCTACTACATCAGGAGAGGGAATTTCAGCAAATACTGTAACCCATGTGGGCCTCAGTTTTCCCCTCTGTGAAGCATGGCTGCTTAAACCCAGTGACCTTTAAGATTCTTTCCAGCTTTTACGTTTAAGAATTCCATGTAACGGTGGGATACAAGAGGGTCCGTTTTCTCCGCACCCTCGCCAGCACCTGCTATCTCTTGTCTTCTTGCTGACGGCCATCCTAACAGGTGTGAGGCGATACCTCACTGTGGTTTTGATCTGCGTTTCCCTGGTGATGAGCGACGTTGAGCATCTTTTCATGTACTGTTGGCCATTTGTACACCTTCTTTGGAAAAATGTCTGATAAGTTCCTCTGCCCATTTTATAATTGGATTTTTGTTTCGTTTGGTTGGTTATTGAGTTGTACGAGTTCTTTATACATTTTGGATATCAACCCTTGTCCAGTACTTGGTTTGCATACATTCTGTCCCATGTCACGGGTTGCCTTTTCACGTTGCTGAGTGCTTCTTTTGATGTGCAGAAGCTGTTTTAGTTTGATGAAGCCCTACTTGTTTCATTTTTGCTTCGGTTGCTGTGCTTTTGGTGTCGTTTCCCAAAAATCCTTATGAACCGTTAGTGGGAAGGTAACTTTGTTGAGCCACTATGGAAAACAGTACGGAAGGTCAGCAAAAAATGAAAACTAGAGCTACCATCTGATCCAGCGATCCCAGCTCTGGGCTTGTAAGAAGAAGACATTTGTAAGAAGAGGTCCTTGAAAAAAGAGGAAATTTGGACACAGATACGCACAGAGGAAAGACCACGTGAAGACACAGGGAGAAGGTGTTCATCTACAAGCCAAGGAGAGAGGCCTCAGAAGAAATCAATCCTGCCGACACCTTGATCTCCAACTTGCAGCCTCCAGAGCTGTGAGAAAATGAATTTTGTTGTGCAAGCCATCCAGCCTGTGGTACTTTGTAACAGCAGCCCTGGCACACTAAAGCATGCGGTCATGGAATTCCCAACTTCATATCGACCAGAGCAGCAAACGAAGGTTAATATTATACCGTGTCCATTAAGTCATTTAACAAACATTTATTAAAAAGCCCATCATGTGGGTGCTGTGAGAAAACCGACAAAAATTCTTGCCCTTGGGAAGCTTAATCTTTACAAACCAAGTATTTTGTTTCACAGAAGAGACTTTTTCCCTTTGCCAAAACAAAGCCAAACTGAGAATTTGCTATTACGAATCACATAAGCAACTCAGCAAGGATCAAACAAATCCTGGTGAGTGTGGACCATAAAAAGGGAACTTAATGTGAAAGAATAACTGAAAAACAATCATATTTCTACTTTTATTATTGAAACATAATGGGCAGCCCATGTGTCTGGACAAAGTAAGGGCCAGGATGAATCAGTGTTACAAGCTGAAGACAGCAAGTGAGTTCCTCTGTTGGCTTCTCCAGGTTCATTTAAAAGATCAACATCTTAGTGGTTTTGTATTTTCTTAAGGCTACTTAGATAGCTTATGCATTAATTATCATCTTCTTTTTTAGAAGAAGAATAGCTGACTTCCTATTTGGAATAGTACTAGCCGAACTGCTTATAATTCCACGATAAATACCCAGCTTGAGAAAACCGCAGCTTGTCTTTCTATTAGTGTTTCTGCGGTGAGTGCAAATTTAAAAATATAACATTGACAATGAACCTTCCCTGGACAAATACACACACACCAATGTTTACCTTGAGCAGCACAGGGCCTACGGACACTTACGCTGCAGCTTTCCCAGCCAAGGCATAAAGGACATTTCAAACTGATAAGGGGGCTTCACTTCATTCACACCTAACACAAGGGTTAGGAATGCGGATTAGGTCTTACTGTTGCCGTTATTAAAAACAAAAGAACAACAAAGTAATCATCCAGGTGTGGGGAGAGAAGAAAAAAGCAAAGTTCAGCCTTGCAGCCTTGCTTTCCATCACTTTGAAAGGTGTCTCCAGTCTCCGTTACACCATGTCAAGCTGATATATTGAATATAGGGCTGCTTTTTAAAGAGCTTAAGAAGCAGACGGGGCCCGCAGACAAACATTTCTGCCAGGAACGACTGACGGGCAGTGCCGTAAAGACACAAGAATGCTCTGGAACAATTCATTTAAACACGCTTCTTCCTCCTTTCCCCCTGCTTTTATCTGAATCTGTCCCAAAAGTTATCTGGGTTATGTTTTTAAATGATTTTAAAGCCAGCAGAGAAAATCAGATGCTTGCATTACTACTCCAGAACAGATGTTTTAATACTGTGTGGGTGAGGCAGATTATATATTTAAGTGAGAAATCCTAGGGAAAGTGGCCAAGTGTATTCATGTCGTGTCTTAACACTGAGCGGCGCTTACTCAGAGAGCATGGCAATGGAATAAACCTTGATTTGTCTACACAGCTGATCCCAGCGACCGTCCAGGCTGAAAAGGGAACTATGTTTACCCTCCAGCACTTAAAAGCTGTCACGTCAAGGCTCAAACCTGAAGCTGACCTTCCCGGAGTTTCAGGGTTTCAGGCAAACTCTGAGTAGCAGCTGTGTTCTGTCTGGGCCCAAATATGGGAAAAGAGATGGCTAGCTTTGTTAAAAATTCCAAAAAAAAAAAAAAAAAAAAAAAGAAGAATGGTTACGTTATAAGCACAGTTTCTTACTAAATTAGTGGATGAGACTGTTACCGGCCCAGTGTTCCTTTCAGTGCGAAACTTGAGAACCACTGCCGTCTGACTAGACTCACAAATTACAACACCATTACCCCAACTCCTCTCCACCTAAAGTTCCTGGTCTGAGGTCACCCCAGTTAAAGGGTGGGAGGTCTCCTGGAAACCAGCGCTTTCCCAGGACAGCTGACTGCGGGCTGGTGAATCAGAGTCAACACACACAGTTTTCCACTTCCTAGGTAAAACTGTGAATTAGCAGCAATGACCCAGACTGAAAGCTAGGATTCCATGGGACAACTAAATACCACGACACCAAGGACTCCTTCCCCAATGGCATCTGCGGGAGAAGCCAAAATGAAGGGTTCTTTCCTACTGAGATTGTTAAAAGGATTCCTCTGAATCAAAAAAACGTGACAGGCCCTAGAAAGCTGAGACGACATCTACAGCTACTAGCGTTTGACGGCAAAGTACCACGCGCCTTTCCCCAATCTTGTTATATTGAACGCTTGTGGATTTGCTTTGATTCAGTGCTCAAGAAGGGACCGACAGGAAGGTACTTCACAGGAAAGAGAAGGTGAGCTAAGAACTGTTAGAAGAAAAACACGTCTTCCCCGAAACCCTAGAATTAATGTGCACCTCAAGCCGTAATCCTCAAGGCTCTTTCTTACAGAAATTTCTCTTGCGGCTCCGTATTTATTCAATGCATCATCTAACAGCCATTAAGGGAAATGTTCGGAATGCTTTGTGGGGATCTAGCTGAGAAATGGTGCCTGTATTGGTTGATACTTTCAATTATCTGTTCAGTAGGCTTAATAGTCAGATAAGACCCTCAACCTCATTCAGATTTTATATGGGTGGAAGACTATTTGGGGCAAGAAACAATGGTATAAGTTATTTATTTAAAAATGGCTTGCCAATATAGTGTGACCAAGTAGCTGAAACTGGGAGGAGTAATAAAAAAATCCCTCAGAAAGTTCCTTTGAGGGGAATAATGAGATAATCTAATGGAAATAATTAGTGTGTACGTAAGGCATGAAGGTCCCCGATGACGCCCCACCCCTCAGGGCTGAATGTAACAGTCCATTTTCTGTCTCCAAGCCGACACCAGGCTCTGCAGACTTGCTTCCCACTTGGACAGATGCTTCTCCTTAGCTGTGCTTGCTGGGTCCACCCCACCTCCAGGCTGTCCATGCTTGGACCTCATCTATCTTCTGTCCGCGTTCCTTCCTTTAGTGACCTCCCTCCAACTTACACGCTGCCACCATCCCCCTCTCTGTAACCTTACCCTGTGCTTCCTCAGTAAATGGACCCCATCGTGTGGAGCTGTTCTTTGCTTCTCTCCTGTGTCTTCACCCCGCATCCCACCTTATCTCGGCTCTACCATCAGACTAGGGTTAGAATCTGTGATCATCTGACTTATGGTAAGAAATATGGATTTGGTCTTCATCCTGTTTCTTCAGAGCTCCTAAAACCCTTGGAATTGCCGAAGTGATGAGAGCAATAAGGGTGTCTTTTGTGGTGTTAAGGAGGTGACTCTCGGCCGCACCTAAGGATGGGGGCTGGTTGCCAGGAGAACCAATCAGGTGAGAGGGGTTTGAACTTTCAAGTCTCTGGTCACCCCTCCTGCCCCCATATTCCCCCCCCCCCCAGGCCCCGTCAAGGAGGCAAGAGGACCAGATGGGTGAATCTAATGCCAACGGCCAATGATTTGACCAATTAAGCCTATGTAATGAAGCCTCCATGAAAACCCAAAAGGATGGGTTCAGAGAGCTTCTGGGTTGGTGAACACGTGGAGATTTGGGGAGAGTCATGCCTGGATGGGGCACAGAAGCCTGGAGCCCTTTCCCCATATCCCGCCCTGTGCGTCCATCTGCCTGCTCTGAGTGATATCCTTTTATAATAAACTGATAATCTAGTAAGTAAAATACTTCTCTGAGTTCTCTGAGCCATTCCAGCAAATTAATGGAATCTGAGGAGGGGGCCGTGGGTCAGAGCACCGGTAGCAACCTGTATTCATGACTGCCAGCCGGAATCGGAGGGGATTGTTGGAACATCCCATGTGTAGCTGGTGGGTCAGAAGCCCAGGTAACAGCCGGGGCTTGTGCCTGGTCTCTGAGGCCAGGAGGGAAGCAGTCTTGTAGGACTGAGCTCTTAACCTGAGGGCTCTGAGTTGAGCAGAAGGTGGTTCCCCCAGCTGGTGCTGGGACATTGCTGCCAACACTGAACTTGGTCTCGGGACACGCCAAAGAGGATCTGAGCGCTTTTCACCACTTCCACTGCTACCATCCTATCAGCCAGGCCACCACCTGCAACAGCCTTCTAGCTGGCATCCCTGTTTTCTTTTGCCTTTCCCTTTGTTGACTGAATTTACACAATTCTATGTCAGATGGTCCGTAGGGTACAGTAAAAATACTAATTTTTAAGTTTTACTTTCCCAGAAATATATATCAGCTTTTAAACATTATACTTTTACAAAACAGCCTTGTTTGAAAGATGCTATAGATGACTCACAGTGGAGCCCGACGGGAGAGGTTTGTACAGATTCCATAAACCTCTGTACACTCCTTACGCCTCCTGAAATCTGCCCCTCCCCTCCCCTCCCCTGGCATCCTTCCTTCTGTTGGGTGGAAGGCACTCCCCAGGCCTCCTGCAGAGAGCAGATGATGGAAAAGATGGTCTCTTCTTCAAAGTAGGGGAGCCACACCCACCGGCCAAATAAAATGCAGCATTTGCGTAAGTTACAAATGAACACTTCATTTATGTGTTTCTCTGGGGATCAATGTTTCAAGCAGGGATGATACTACCTGCCTCAGAAAAGCTTTAAGAATTAAGTAAAACAGTCAAGCCTTGTACAGACTTAGGAATTATCACACACATTTTTTTTTTTTATCACACACATTTTTAACTGTACATTTTATCGTCCCCACTATGTCAGTTTTACTCAAGATAAACAATTATCTTTAAAAGTTTAGTTCCTGGGGACTTCCCTGGTGGCTCAGTGGTTAAGAATCCACCTGCCAATGCAGGGGACACGGGTTCGAGCCCTGGTCCGGGAAGATCTCACATGCCGCAGAACAACAAAGGCTGTGCGCCACAACTACTGAAGCCCGCGCACCTAGAGCCCATGCTCCGCAACAAGAGAAGCCACCGCAGTAAGAAGCCCACGCACCGCAATGAAGAGCAGCCCCCGCTCACCGCAACTAGAGAAAGCCCGCGCGCAGCAACGAAGACCCAGCGCAGCCAAAAATCAATCAATCAGTCAACCAATCAATAAATCAGTAAGTAAATTATAAAATTTAGTTCCTGATTTATGTTGTTTTGTGTGTATGGAGTGACAGTAGCTATTTAGTCCATGTTCATGGATACCTCACCCAACATTCTTATAACACTGACGTGGCTTGCCCTGCACCACAGGGAAAACCCTTGTTCCAACTTCTTTCTCTCCTAAAACAGATTTATATTCAGTAGCTATTCTGGGGAGTGAAACGGGCATTTTGGAACAACAAGTTCAGTAAAGGCACGTCTAGGTATGTTCGTGGCCATGAAAAACTCTGTGCTGAGAAACTTAAAAAAAAACCAAACGCATAATAATGTTCGTAACTAACATCTCTAGTTTTCAGTTTTCTGAATTCATATTTCTTGCCTAAAAAGTCTTTATATGAAATGAGACAAACAGAAACCCCACCAGAAGCGCAGGATTTCACTAGTCAGGCACACTGTGTAACTGTATCTTAACTACAGTGTATGGAATTGTATTAACACAAACTTCTACAAAGTAACTAGTCAGCATGCAGTGTGAAGAACAATTATTTTATCGAGCGTGAAGTCATTGTCTTTTACAATTGTAATCGCTCCGTGACATTCCTATTATGCTACGAAGTCTTCAGTGACTGTCCACACATCCCAACATCTCCAAAAAATAAAAGTATAAGCAGTTACATGTTCTTTCACCATGTTCTTTAGCGCTGGCCACTGCACTAAAATGAAATTGTGTCACGTGGTCAGCATTCTGGGCAGGTCAAAAAAAAAAAATCACACAACATGAAATAAAGAAAAAAATAGTAAAATGTTGCTACCATCATCCCCAAGTACACCTGAGATGTCTTTTCCTTCTGTTGATATAAGCAAGTCATGGCTTTGAAAATAGGGACACATGAAAGTAACATCATTCTGCAAACTGGACTGTACGACTCAGGTGCTTGCAGGAAGTGATGAAGACGAACAGCCACTGAGCTTTTGATGGGCAAACCTACATCCGTGCGTAAGGACTGCAACAGCGTTTAAAAACTAAGTGCCAGGAGAGCAATCGACTGCCCGAAAAAATCAGGGGAGACTACAAAGAAGAGATGAAAGTTAACCTAGAGCTCAGAGAACCAGAAAGCACTTAGACGAGAAGAACACTTTGGATATTTACAAAGAACCTGAACTGGGAAACAGAAAGGTGATGGGTTAAAAGGAAGAGGAAGGGCAGCAGAGGCACTGCCGTCGGGTGGGAGAGCAGGTGGTGGCGGGTGGAGAGACAGACCGAGGTCTGATCAGGATGCCTCTGTGTGTGCCAAGCTCCACGAGCAGCAGGAGAGTGAGAGAGGTTCTAAGAAAGGTGGGATGAGATCACGGCTTTTTTCTTGGTCTTCCTACGTGAGGAGGTGCCCTAGATTGGGGGGAAGGGCGTGTAGACTCTGGCGGAGCCATAAACAGGGCTTCAGGCTTGAAGCCCTGCCCATGCTGCTTCCCCGCGATGGGAACTGCCTTGTTCCCTTCTGCACCTGGCTCCCCACTGCTCCTCCATGAAGACTCAGCTCATCCAGGAGGCTGTCACCAGCCAGACTTCTCTCTCCATCCACTATCGCTGGGCTACCTGCCCTTCTCTGATCCCATGTCTCTAGCACCACGCTGACTTGAAACTATTGCACATCTCCTTCAGGGCAGAGGACAAGCCTCATGTCTCCTGGATAATGTTTTGGTTTTATTTTCATTAATTAATTCATTTATTTATTTATTTTTGGCTGCATTGGGTCTTTGTTGCCGTGTGCGGGCTTTCTCTAGTTGCGGCGAACGGAGGCTACTCTTCGTTGTGTTGCGCTGGCTTATCATTGTGGTGGCTTCTCTTGTGGAGCACAGGCTCTAGGCATGCGGGCCTCAGTAGTTGTGGCACGCGGGCTCAGTAGTTGTGGCTCGCAGGCTCTAGAGTGCAGGCTCAGTAGTTGTGGCTCATTGACTCAGTAGTTGTGGTGCACGGGCTCAGTAGTTGTGGCTCGCGGGCTCTAGAGAGCAGGCTCAGTAGTTGTGGTGCACGGGCTTCAGTAGTTGTGGCTCACAGCTTCAGTAGTTGTGGCTCGCAGGCTCTAGAGCGCAGGCTCAGTAGTTGTGGTGCACGGGCTTCAGTAGTTGTGGCTCACAGCTTCAGTAGTTGTGGCTCGCGGGCTCTAGAGAGTAGGCTCAGTAGTTGTGGTAAACGGGCTTAGTTGCTCCGCGGCATGTGGAATCTTCCTAGACCAGGGCTCAAACCCATGTCCCCTGCATTGGCAGGCAGATTCTTAACCACTGTGCCCCCAGGGAAGTCCCTCTCCTGGATAATGTTGATCCCTAATGGCTTTTAGGGCCTGGCAGAAATACATCAACGGAATGCTGAAGAAAGAGTATATGCTATGAACTGATACCCACCGTGAGGAAGGGAAAGAAGGGTGTCAAAGCACTTGACTGTGGTTGTATCAACGGGATCTGGTAGCTGATGGAGTAGAGGAAAAGGAGGGAAAGGGTCCTGCATGACCTCAAGTACTTCCAGCTTCAGAGAGTGGGCTGCCCATGACATACCTATCCAGGTACACAAAACAGGTAAGGATGGAAGAAAGAAAACGTTCAGCTTGGGGCATTTGACGGAGAGGAGTGGTAGCCACCCCTCCCTGACATCACATATGCAGGACTGGCCATCGATGGAAACTGACAGTCATTCACAGGTATATGTTGGTTACAGCCATGGAGTAAGAGTGCAAGAAAAATGAGACTATCAAGGGGAGGAAATCGGGATTTCCCAGCACGAAGCTGCGATGCTGAGGCAGGGGGGCTGGCACTGGTTCCCAGAACACAGGAGCCAAAGGGGCTGAAGGGGGCCTGAGGCACCAGTGGTCCTGCAGCGAGAGAAGAGAGATCTGACAAGTGAGATGGGCAACATTAAGGTGATGGAAGGCCAAGGAGAGGGATGCTAACAGGCCACTGTAGTCACTAAATAGGTGGCCTTCTGTGTCCTTGGACTTACTGACCTTTCACTGAAGGAGGTGAGGAAGAAAGAGGGCCTTCCCGGGAAAGGAGCATCAGTGCAGGAGTGGGAACTGGGTTCAGCTGGACAGTGAGAAAGACGGAGAAGAAAGAGCAGTGGATTTATGGGCAGGTTGACTAGAAGAAGACCTCACAGAATAAGGGGAGAAATCTGTGTGCATTTCCAATCAGAATACAAGAGGCCTAAGGATGAAAGGCAACTTGAAGACAGAAGAATTCACATCCACTGCAGGTGGAGAGAGGGCAAGGACATCCTTCCCATAAACCACAGGGAGACAGAGTAAAATGTCACAGCATCTCTGCAGGACAACTTGATGGTATTTTCTAAGATCTTATAAGTTTATATTCAGAAATTTATCCTAAGGAAATAATCAGAGGTATAATCCAAGGACATTTTTTGGAGCAATATGATGAGGGAAGAGTAAAATTAAAATGAAATAAAAAATGTTCACCAAAGGAAGATTGTTAAAAACGGGATTATACTGTACGTATGAACAACGGTCCGTCATACTGCCAATACTTTTCAGTGCACGTACAACACTGCAGAAATGAGCTCTAACAGCGTACGGATAAGATTGCCCCGTGAGCTAAACTATAAAGCAAACAACTGACATCACACATAAGCTGAGAGAGAACAGGCAGCCTGAGATCGCCTTCGTTGTTCCCTAATTTAAGATTAATAAATATCTGAAAGTAGACTCTCTGGGGACTTCCCTGGTGATCCAGTGGTTAAGCATCCGCCTTCCAATGCAGGGGGTGAGGGTTCGATCCCTGATCAGGGAACTAAGATCCCACATGCCGCAGGGCAACAAAGCTTGTGCGCTGCAACTACTGAGCTCGCACATTCCGCAGTCCGCACGCCGCAATGCAGCGGCCCGTGCTGCAGTGAAAGATCCCCCATGCCGCAACTACGATCCGACGCAGCCAAAGAAAGAAAGAAATAAAAGGAATCCTTAAAAAAAAGCAGACTCCCCGGTCATCACCCTGATAAGAAGGGCACCTCCTGGATGCATGTATCTTCCTGAACGGAAGCAGGAGCATTGAAGGAAGGGGGTTACTGGACAGCTTTGTCTGTAAGTGAGAGGGGTTGACAGTGGGATTCTAAAGAGTGCAACAGTCACAGGTATACAGAAGGTAAAACTCTTCCAACCAGAGTCAACTAACGGGGTTACTAAAACAACCAGCAGATTTCTGCACTAGAATTTCTAGACTACTCAGAAGCAGCTAAGTCACAGTTGAGTTTATTAAAGTTCAAGGTAAATGTATAGATATCCTCCCACATTTTTTTCTTTGTCTTGTCCTTTCCCTGCAACTCTGCTCTGCCGACCTTTGCCCTCAGCATCCTGTGCTCCGGAACCATCTTCACACCCCTCACCCCTACCCTGCTCCCTAAAAATCCTCATGGTTTCAGCTGATTTCAGAGAGAGGACTGAGGGCCCAAAACATGTAAAAGTGTTAGTAAAAGCGAACACTTCTACTCTATAAAAAGTAGATACAACCACAATTAACAGCATCTTAATTATGCAATTAGGATAATACACACACTCATTCAATTATTTTTATTCGCTAATTTGGGCAGCCCTAGTTGGCGAGTTTCAAGCAAAGGCGTGTTATTATTTGACTATGTTTGAAAAGGGTCATATCCACTGCTGTGCTGAAAGCAGACTTCAGGAAGGCACTTCGCAGGTAATGCCAATAAAATCCAAATGGAAACATTGAGGAGGCATGTGGACGTTCAAAAAAGGGTTTTAGCTGAGACACAGGGGCTGGATGTATAAATTTCAGAGCCAATGGCTTCTGGATTGTATGAAAAGCCATGCGATGGGCTGAGCTTGCCGAATGAGTGAGTTTTGGTGAGGAAGAGGTAAGTATCATGGCTTCCAAGCCTGGCTAGAGAGGTCCTGATTAAAAAAGGGCCATGACCCTAGGGATACTCCCATAATTCCATGTCCAAGGAGGAAGGGGGAAGCAGTACAGGGAACTGAGTTAGGAGGAAACTGGAACGGGTGTGACGATCTAGAAAGCAGGAGAAAAAGTGTTCAGCGGGAAAAGATAAAGGATCAGCTGCGTCCAACACCGATGACAGGTCTGATCAGAGAATCGGACACTCGATTTAGCAATGCCTGTATGACAGCACTGTACATGGGGCACTCCAGCATCCTCGGATTTTGGTCCCCGAGGGGGTCCTGGAAGAAATCGCCCTGGACCCTGAGGGACGACTGCGTGCACTCTTTGGAGATGTTTCAGGTGTGATTTTGGTAGAGGGAGGGGGTGAAAAGCTTGAGGAGGGTGAGTTGAGGAGAGAATAAAAACAGAGACAGCAAACACAAAGGACAGTTGAGAGGCGCTGCTGACCGCAGAGCCGACGACAGGATTGGTAGTGGGATGGGGACATGCGATCCGGAGGACTTCCTCTTAATATAGGAGAAATAACAGCCTACTCGTATGCTGAGGGACGTGGGCCAATAAAAGGTCAAAATCATTAAGATGGGGCTTCCCTGGTGGCGCAGTGGTTGAGAGTCCGCCTGCCGATGCAGGGGACGCGGGTTCACGTCCCGGTCCGGGAAGATCCCACATACCGTGGAGCGGCTGGGCCCGTGAGCCATGGCCACTGAGCCTGCGCGTCAGGAGCCTGTGCTCCGCAATGGGAGAGGCCACAACAGTGAGAGGCCCGCGTACCGCAAAAAAAAAAAAAAAAAAAAAAAAAAATTAAGATGGTGCAAGAGAGAGAGGGGGGTGCTGGAGCCCCCCGAGTAGATGCAGATAAGAGGGAGGGGTCAGGCAGGCACGGGCTCCCCGAGGTTCCCCCAAGGCTGCAGGAAGGAGGGCCAGGTGGGTAAAGAGCAGGCTGAGAGCTCGTGATCGCTGGTGTTCTCCTTGTGAAGCAGGAAGCAGAAGCATCTTCTGAGAGCAAGGAAAGAGGAAAAGATGCTCAAGGTTTTAAAAGAAGATATTGTCCAGTGGAGTCGTGGAGAGTGGGACGGAGGGCGGACAGAGAAGGTGTAGAATGACCGCCCAGCAACACAAGAGAATGTGTGAATCTAACCTAAAATCTAACCAAAAGAGATTACCATACTGAGCGAAGTCACTCAGAAAGAGAAAGACAAATACCGCATGACATCACTCACATGTGGAACCTAAAATATGACGCAGATGAACTGATCTGCCAAACAGAAACAGACTCACAGACACACAGAACAGACCTGTGGTTGCCAAGGGGCAGGAGGGTGGGGGAGGGGTGGATTGGGAGTTCGGGATTCGCAGATGCAAACTAGCGTGTACAGGATGGATAAACAACAAGGTCCTACTGTAAAGCAAAGGGAACTATATACAGTATTCGGGGACAAACGGTCATGGAAAAGAATATGAAAAAGAATATACACGTATAACTGAATCACTTTGCTGCACAGCAGAAATTAGCACAATGCTGTAAAGCAACTACACTTCAATAGAATATTAAAATAAAATAAAATAAAATAAAAGCACCATCAGTCAGAGTGACAACAGGGTTTTCTTCCTGGACTCCATGAAGGGTGTGGGGCATGATCTTGTGGTTGGGTGTTTCCAGAGCTTTCTTACGTCAGGTGCATTTGCCAAAAGTCACCAGTAAGGGGTCAAAAGTAGGCACACACTGGGCTGATACGGGTGGAGGCCAGCCCGGAGCCGACGCTGAGCAGAGAGGACACAAAGGAATGGTTAACTCCGGGAAGAACGTCGCGGGTTCAGAATCACCGCACCCTCCCAGGCGCCCTGAACTTCAGCACGCTGTCGCTGCGGCCCTTTAAGAACTTGACCAAGATTCACCAAGAGGCGAAGCTTATCTCTTTTAGAGATTTTTAACGACAAACTGATACGAGAAGTTTTTATGAAAACATTCATTTCAGCATCAGAAGGCCAGCCAGGCCGGACTCCTTCATTGAACTGAGCACCTGGCTAATCTAGTCATCACTGTGAATTCAACGTTACCTCTTATTCAACGTGAAACGATGCTGAAATTCAATTTCTAATTTTCATCATTTTCTAACCAATTCACTTCAAAGAAGGGAATCTGGTTAAAAGTATTAACTTCATGGCGAACTTGAAACTTTGCACATAAGCCGCATAATTTGAGATAGATCCCCTTTAAAGACTTTCACTCAAGTCTGGTCACATGAATATTCATGCCGTGAACACGATGCCACTGTTTTTTTTCCTGTGTTTCACAGATGGTTACTTTCAAACGATTTATCTTTCTAAATGTCTTTCCTAGTCACTGACGTGGAAATACTTTCCTGCTTCTGATGATTTTATGCAGAATATATGGAAATAATTATATAGTGGTCCCAGCAAAACTGTGGTTTAGATGTTCTCATCAGCTGTCATTTCAGCTTTGCTACTGCGACTCACAGTCTAGGAAGTGGTTAGTTTTGTTCTGGGGTTGAAAGTATAGAATTATATATTTGTTGATGCCGGGCTAACCTCTTTCTTTGATATTCAGAGCATGGCATAATCCTGTATCCACTGAGTAAAGCAGTTTCTTAGAGAACTTTGGAAATACTTGGGCTTTACTGAGTGCACTACTGCCACCTGAAAGCACTGATTTCCTGTGCTGGCCAAGCTGGATGAAGTTGGTCAGATGTGAGGTTTTCCCTCTAACCCAACACAGAGTACAGACAGAAAAATGTAGGAATCTTAAACAGCAGTCCAGAAAAGAAGTTTTTCTGATTTCACTGAAGAGTAATGTACAAAATAAGGGTAAGTCCCATACTTCTTCACTTGAAAACTATGTACTCTGAAATGGTCAATGATGTACACATTGGCTTTTTAAAATATTTATATAAAATTTTACATAAGACAGGAGACTCAGAGAAACCAAAAGTATCTATGTGGGATGTGGGTAAAAAGGTTGGTTACGAGTACAAAATACATTACAACCACCAGAAGCCTGTGGGCTTTTTGCAAGCTCTTCATGGACATAAGTACAGACACACACACACACACCATCTAGAACCACTGACATTTGTCTCATTGAAAATTAGGTCACTTGAGGCATGGCTAACAAACAGAGAAACTGAAGAAGCTGAGGGTTTATAGCATCTGGAGCAGTGAATATAGGAGACATCGCTTAAGACTGGAAAAGATATTTTGAGGCAACGCAGCATCATGGAAAGAACACGGAATGTTGAATCCAAAAATCTAGGCTTGGACCTGAATCCACCCTGTATTATTTGTGGGTGTGACCATTAGCAAATCATTTATTTTCTCTGTGTTTTAGAGTATTTGTCTATGTACCCGGGATAATAATAATACAGTAGCGACCTAATTTACTGGGTTGTTTGGAAGCTCAAATCAGATAATGTGCATAAATATATTTCACAAGCTAACAGGTGATTATGCATTACTAGTGACGGAGAAAGTCATAAAATTATTGCAGGCAGTATCAAAGGAAAGACTAGGACCAGTAAGAGGGAGTTAGGAGAACAAAGATTTTTGCTTAATATAAAAAAGAAATTTCTAAAAACAATACTGTTTAAAAGCAGAGTGGCCTCAACAGCTTAAAAGACAATGAATTCATAAGTTTTGCATCAAAGTCACAAAGTCCTTTTGTTTGGGACACAAAAGATTTTTGAACCAGATGGAAGTCATGCAAAATTAATAGATAGGGGTCTTCCACGTTTGAAACTCTATGAACTTGGTTAGACTAAAAATATTCAAATATTAATAATACAAAGACTCTTTGCCCTAAGTCGGCCACCAGGAGCCATTGCTTTGTGTCCTGCAAATCCTACCCACCCCAAACTTTCTAAATAAAAATACTAAGTTCAAGAAGTAAGCACAGGAATTTGCACCAATTATTTATTGAGATCTTAAAAATCACAGTTACCTGTGTTAAAATAAACATGTTAATGCATGTAAAAGTATTGTGTGACTGGAAACTTACATGATATTAACCTAGGTATAGATACTATGGTGCTTTACTAAGAAATGAACAATTCAGTTAATTAACAGGGTAGGAACTTAGACATTTTTATATTACTTCATATAGCCTGAATCTCTTTTCCTGTCTCGCTTTTAAATTTTAGTTCCTAAGTAAGCATCACTCTCACACCTTGAAAGTGACAGTGATTTCTTGGGCAAACCACCAAGGTTTTTCCCAGGATCATCATTCTGAATGGGCCCAGGGCTATGCCTCCCTGGCTTCACGCTCCAGGACTTGATTTATTTACAACAGAATACAGAGGCTGGCATCTTTCCAGCCAGTGCTACTAATGACGGTGCTACTGGCTATCATGGGAACACCTGCCTGCCACCAGAATACCCATGAAAGATGTTATTTATCACTCATTCATCTGCTTAAAATTTTGGGAGTGCTTTCTATGAGCCAGGTACCCTGCTAGGAAGTGAGACTACAAGAGCGACTAAGACAGTTGTACAGGGCAAGGCATTTAGATGAACTGTAGTGATCCCTGCGAAAAAAAAAAAAAGTGTAATTATTATGGTTTACATTCAATTTGTGATACCGTAAAAATTAATAAACAGAAACCTCAATTAAAATAGAGTCACAAGGCTGGAAGAAGGAAGTCTCATGTCCTATAACTAGCCTAGCCCAGCAAGAAGAAGAGGACTCCCCTGCTCGCCTGGCAAGAGCTCAGCCTACGAGAAGCCAAGACACTTTGGAACTCTCGGCTGGTCCAGCGGTCTCTGGGCTTACGACAGCCCTTGCAGCTTCCTGTCCCCTCTATAAAAGAGGTCGACTCTCCTTGCCGTGCAGGGACCTGCGTGTGCCTTGCCCAGGAGGCAGAACCCCAGCTGCAATTCTTTGGTGATCCCAAATACATCCATTTTTGCTGGAGAACTACGGAAGTCTCATGCTCTACCACTAGCCTAGCCCCACAGGAAGAAAAAGTCTATTTGCTTTAGATCAACAAAACATCTATAAGGAACTTTGAAATTTAAAAATGACCACATTGAATTTGATGTGCCTTTAAAACCTCCGAGCCAAAGGCCTCGAAAATGAATTTTCTTTTTTATCAAGAGGATAGTGACACCAGCTTCAGGAAAGCAAAAAGCAAAACAGGAAATAATGTGAAAAAGGAAACAAAATGACCTAACCAGTAAGGGCTATTTAAAATAAGGCTTGAGTTCTAAAGAACTGACTCACGTGTTAACTGGGGGAAAATCTACTAAATACGAAGCAGTGACAACAAAGATTTTATAGCAGTTAAATAAATCTTAGAAACAAAGGTTTACGTATTAATTATTAACTATTACATAATGCCCAACAGAATTGTTCTAAAGGTAGTAAAATATGTTAGTTGCAGTGACTTTACACAGATGCAATACAAAGGCAAGTCTTAAAGCAAATTAAAAATGTCCATTCACTTCATGGTACATATAGCTACGGTAGCAACAATGTAATACCCTGTCTGTCTTGGGCCTGAAAGCCTAGTCTCCATTTGGCCATCAACTTTCAAATCTATTCTAGGAAGGCCTGGAAACTTTGTACGCCTGATGAAACCCTCCCGTTTATTATTCATAGAGATCAAAAGGGGTATGTGAAAAGCAGTTTCACCGTGGTTAACATCTGTAAATATTTCCTCTCAATCCCAAGGGTCAAGAAAAAAAGTCTAGCATCTTTGCCCATACTTAAAACAAATGTGACAAGAGACTGAAATTCTTCATGTTCTCAAAAGCAGAGCATTGATAGGAAAACGATTCAGTAAGTATTATTATCTGTATGATTTAGATATGGATAAAAGATTGAAAAACTACAGATTTCATTGGAGCAATAATCCAAATATATGAAGAAAAATACAATTGTTATGAATACAACTTACTCAGAGTAAGAATAAAATGGCAATGCTGTGGGATGCCTGAGACAATCTGGAATTGAATTAAGACCTAAAAGTCACACTCCATACAAAATACTTTGCTTTAATTATTTACCATTACACAGGACATTGTTCTAAAAGTAATAAAAGATGTCAGTAGCAGTCACCTTACACAGATGCAAGACAAAGGTAAAAACCACAGAGCAGAAGATTTAAAAGCAAAAACCAACACATCAAAATTAGAAAAACTCAGATGAGCAGGGAAACAGGAGAGCACACGAGCAGAGAAATATTTTGAAACTAAAGCATTTTCCAAGCAAAATGTCTCAACTGAGTGACAAGTTATTTTTACCAAAAGTGCTTTATCTTCAAGCAGAAGTGTCATTAATACACAGAGAGTAAATACCATGAAAGGCCCCATTTCATGTCATGTGCACAGCTCAGGAAGCCCAGAGACCTGTCTAAACCATGAAAAACGGTGCTTTCCAAAACCTTTCATCTGTGTTTCCAGTTGGACCGTGGACGGCACAGAGAACTAATTCAAGCCCCATCTTCATGAGTTGGCCCTGAGACAGCTTCCCATCCCAGCTCCAGCCTCTGCTCTGGTGTCACTGAAAACACAGAGAACTGCAGCGTGTGCAAGAAGCCATGTCCTTCCCCTGTGCGGATGGCCATCGGCACCAAACAGGCGCGGGGGACAGGTGGGCCCTGGACTACTGATTCAGAAACTGCTAAGTGAACCTTCAATTCCTGCACTAGAAGATGGACGAGCTCTTCAAAAGCCAAGTGCGGAAGCAAACTAAGCCAATAGTGCATCGTCGCCAACAAGCTGTGCATTTAAATACCGTAGGCTACAGGCAGGCATTCAGTCCATAGTTCCTGTCGTCATTCAGGTGCCAGTACAATTCTGAGAAGTCACCATCAAGCACAACCTCCCAAAGGAGTAACTTTTCAACGGGTCAACACGGATGAAAGACCTTGAGTCTCCATTTCCCAAAATCCATGGGACGTTTTGCAGGGGATCATGGGAAGTGTTCTTTAACATCAATTTTGGAGATTGTAAGAATGAATTCTTACGTATTTTAGCATAATATGGTACTTTCCCAGGAAGGTGAGTGAAATGGTCCAAAGCCCTACTCTTCCATCTACAAATGATGCATCCTTTACAATTGAGGTCAGATTTCTCCAACTCAAGTTGTGATGTGTTTAGTGGGTTGTGAAACTGATCTAGTACATTTAACTAGCATTCTTTAAAAAAAAGAAATGGAAGGCCAAAAAGTCGGGTTAACTTACAGAGGAGCTGAAAAACAAAACAACAACAACAAAATGGCATTTTCCCAAGTGAGGAAAGGGTGAGAAAGTGTAGACAAAATTCTGAAATCCTAACTTTGAAAATAACAAAAGTCAAGCAGTTGTTTAGGATAAGGAGCATTTAGGAAGAGGAAAGAAAGAGAGAAAGAGAGAGAGAGAGAGAGAGAGAGAGAGAGAGAGAAAGAGAGAGAGAGAGAAAGAGAGAGAGAGGGAAAGAGAAAGAGAAGGAAAGAAAGAAAGAAGGAAAGAAAGAAAGAAAGAAAGAAAGAAGGAAAGAAGGAAAGAAGGAAAGAAAGAAGGAAAGAAAGAAAGAAAGAAAGAAAGAAAGAAAGAAAGAAAGAAAGAAAGAAAGAAAGAAAGAAAGAAAGAAAAGAAAGAAAGAAAAAGGAAGGAAGGAGGGAGGGAGGAAAAGGAAAGCCTGTTCCACCATTACTTTGGTAAATATCTAATATTTTTCATAAGCTATTTTACGTTTTCAGTAAGATAAAAACATCTCTTCCTAAATCTTCGTCGAGAGTTCTCTATAAAGGATATTATAGGAGAACTCTATAAAGTTCTCTATAAAGGATATTCCGAGTGAGTCGGAAACTCACTCCTTCAAACTAAGTAACTTCCAAACGCCGTGCTCTTCTCTGCAGCTTGAAAAACAGCAAAGCTAAATCACAGGAAAATTTACGGAAGAGAATAAAAATGCGTTAAGTGTCTAATTTGTGCCAGGCGTGTTGTTCCCACTCTGACAGCCATACGAAGACACAGTTACCACTACATTTCTACTGACCACACTCATTTAATTTCAATTTCCCAATGACACACTATCAGGCAGTGTCAATATCAAAACTGAACAAAGGATGAGAGTCCTTATCTTAACTGACCTTCACTCGACTGGCCTCCTGGTTTAGGTAGCTTTCCTATCACGCAAAGCACGCGGACCGATGACGCCCACAACTAACTGAATACTGGCATCCTTTCTGCTCTTTCCAGTTGGATTCTACACCTACCAAGAGACAGTTGTATTGTTCCCCAAACTACTTCTATCAGTAGAACCTGTTACTGTAATGCTCCTTATTTAAATATTATGTAACCCAATCAAACAGAGCAGTTGTCTCTTTGAAAACTTAGGCAATTGGGAAGGATTCCATCCAAAATGAGTTACTATACAAAGTTGCTATTCAAGCAGGTATGAGAGAGAAAACGAACATTTAGGAGGAAAACCTCCCAACAGCTTAGTGGAATTCTGCACTTCGACTGCATTGAAAGCTACCTTTGACTTCTCATTTTTTACTTAAAGACATACAAACTGAAAGTCAATATTAAGGCATTACAGCTACGATTTTTGAAAGAAATACAGCAAGTTTCCAAGTAGCATATCCCTACTTAAATAAAAGGTCTTGGCTTAAATAAAAAGTAGTGAAGTTAAAATTAAATGCTTACAGGATAAACAGCAAGGTCCTACTTATAGCACAGGGAACTATATTCAATGTCCTGTGATCAACCATCATGGAAAAGAACAGGAAAAAGAATATGAAGAAGTTATACATCTATATCTACGTATCTATATGTATAACTGAATTACTTTGCTGTACACCAGAAACTAACAGAACACCGTAAATCAACTATACTTCAAGAAAATAAATTTTTTAAAATTTAAAAATTTAGAAAATTAAATGCTTACGGAATATGTGTATCATTGTTAGGACTCTCCTTTGAGCTCTCTACCAACTAATGGACGAGCTATCAGCCCCCAAGGCATTCAGGAGCTGCATTCCACAGAATTCTAAAATTTAAAAATACCTGGAAAATATCACATGTTACTATATTTTGCTTTTGTAATAGTTTAACTTTTACATATTGTACAGTTACAGTTACTATGTAAATATTCCCACATACCATACCTGTTGGAACCGCATCATACAGATTTCGCATGAGAAGAGACCTAGTAGCACTGAAGTCATCAATCTCTTCTGGAGAGATGAAGGGCTTTTAAAGCAATCAGTTCTGAATCTTGACATCAGTTTAAAGCTATAGATTATATCTTGAGCTCTCAGCATCCTAAAACTTCATTAATCTCTGTCTCAGAGGCAGCAGACCCTTATTCATGGATTTATTTATAGTGACTATTTACGTTTCATAGTTCACTCTGAATCCCACATCCAGAGGGGTGATTTGTGATATTACTTTTGATTTTATAAGCTTTAATCTATGATAGATGTTCCACTCTAAAATGCCGCAAAAACGGTTCTGCACCACACAACAGAATTTCAGATGAACATTATAAGATCACCTAGTTCAGGACAGAAATTCTTCTCAGGACCGAGGCTGATGTTCTGAAGCCATTTCGTGATACAAAAATATGTGCTCTTTCTTGATTGAGCCGTTTTAGAAACTGTCCATTAATCAAATGTCCTTTTAGCTTTTATTTGTAAAAGTCTTTTCATATAGCACTTTCATGTAATACCTACTACGGGGTTGTGTATTTTCAGTCAAAAATTTCTTCTTGAGGTCGGTGGGCTGTAACAGTGTCACTTGCTAAGTTGTGATATTGTTCTATGTACGGTCATGCACGAAGCTAACCCTTGGGGAAAACCAGGTGAAGGGTGTACAGGACCTTTCTTACAGATGAATGTCAATTTACCATTATCTCAAAATAAAATGTTAAAAAAGTTCTTATTGAGCAAAAGTTGATTAGGGGATATCACGTACTATGGTTGAAATTCATGGTCTGACTATCATTTTTTCCTGTTTATTTGCTCTGAACCTCAGGCAAGCTGCATTCTTTCTGGGCATGCTTCCTCACAGGTAAAATGGGAATCATTTCCCGTAGTTATTATAAAGAATAAGTGAGGGAATTCCCTGGTGGTCCAGTGGTTAGGACTCGGTGCTTTCGCTGCCGGGGCCTGGCTTCCACCCCTGGTTGGGGAACTAAGATCCCTCAAGCTATGGTGCGCAGCCCAAAAAAAAGAAACGAGATGACATATATCAAGAATCCAATACAGTAGCAGATGTTACAGAAGTGGTTTGTACTACGATTATTCATGTTGGTAGACTGGAGTGTTTAAAATCAGCTTGATACAAAATTACAGTTAAAATACAAAATGCCATCTACCTTCAAGTCAAATGACTGAACCCTTTTACTTAAGCTAAATGCCGCACGTCACAATATAAAGAAGTGAAAACCAGATGCACGAGGGCCCCGACGGAAGGTCCAAGACGGTGCTTTCCAAGAGTTACATTTCCTTAAATTGCTCACGCGTGGAATGATGCCACACCATTTGTGCCATTTATGGCAAGCCAGGGGCAACAGTGAAGGCTTGTTAATGTAACAAGGAATTCTATCGGAAGAGAAAACATCACCTGAGGATAAACGGAAAGCATGATCCCAAGGTCTGGGGACCCATTTAAATACGCAGTATGAACGCACAATTCTCAATCAGTGTCATCACCATTACAGACTTCAGTCAGACGTACCCTTCTTGACATCGAGTCACAAAATATGAAACTCTTCTGGAGTTCCACGACGTGACTGCGCAACAGGCAAACATTAAACTCAGGGCAAAGTCAGTTCCCTGCAGAAAACCAAGTCTGAAAGGGATCCCCCGACTTTAAACAAAACACTGCAGGCCTGGGTGGATTCGGGAGTTCTTTTTATTACCTTTACCAGTAATGGGATTAGAATACCACAAAGCATCACTCATCATATTCCAAAAAGAAAGGAAAATATTTCTGTCAGAATGTTTGAGATGACTTCTGAAGGATCTCGTCCAAAAGATGTGTCATGTATTTTCGCGTTGCCTCACTCAGGCACTGGAAGTCAAGCCTTGGCATGCAGTGTCTTTCTGTTTCTGGAACAATTCTGTGTATTTCACATGTCTTCTCCTAAAACGACTAATTATACTTAATGCTATTTCATTAACTTATACCCGGCGGGAAAATGCCTTTTTTTTTCAAGCTGTATCAGAATGTTATTCTTCTGGAAAAAGGCATTTCCTCTTTAGCGACCGTGTGAAATTTAAAAGCACGATTTCAGAGACGGTATTAAGACACTCACACAGGCTAACCTGGAGCTATCCACGCTTACTTCCTATTCCTATCTCAGATTTTATTTTAGAGTCTTAAGATAATTGCCATTTCAATGCCTTTTCCATTATTCTTCCAAAGGAAAAAAATAAAAGTTTTTAATAGACACCTTAGCTTTCTTAAGCAAACCTGCTTTGGGAGTACTTAAAATAATTCATATAGTATTTTAAGGCAGATGACAGCCTTAATCCAGCTTCTGAATAACTACCTGCAGTGGGAAAACACAGGCAAAGGTACAAGGCAGGCATTTCCAAAATAGTGGAAGTTTTACTTCCACTAGTAAAGTAAATAGTGTTAGTTTTACTCACACTAAAACAAAAGCTGACTTACTTTTTAAAAAACTTTTTATGTTATATTGGAGTATAGTTGATTAAAAATGTTGTGTTAGTTTCAGGTGTACAGCAAAGTGATTCAGTCATACATATATACGTATCTATTCTTTTTCAAATTATTTTCTCATTTAGCTTATCACAGAATATTGAGCAGAGGTCCCCGTGCTATACAGTAGGTCCCATTTTAAATGTAGCAGTGTGTACAGTGTGTACTTCCATTTATCTTATTGAAGTGTAGCTGATTTACGATGTTGTGTTCATTCCTGTCGTACAGCAAAGTGATTCAGTTATGCACGTATATTCATTCTTCTTCATATTCTTTTCCATTATCATTTAAAACCTGACTCAGTTCTCTAAAGTGGAAACACCTAGGCAGATGCAGGACCTCTGTTCTGGGGCCAAGACACCAGGACATTTAGGTGCCTGAATTTCCTCTCTGTTCACCGGGTCTTTGGTGGTCCCCAAGTAGCCACCCGGCAGACAGCTGCGAAATGGCACGCCCTGTGCAAATTCGTGCTTACATGAGCGTTTCCTCTTCCATTCATTTCAAATCTTACCAAACGTCTGCTATATTTCAGACACTGTGCACAGATTGCAAAATTGCAAACTAAAAGTGCTCTGGGTCTTTCTTATTTCAGTGGGACTCACTGAGTAGGTGCTTCATAGGAGACTTTCAGTGGAGTCTCGTTCACCCTGTTACGCTTGTTTTCCAACTTGACTTTCCTATTTCTTTGTATCAATTTTAGCCTTCAAAGTTTCCTTCATGATGAAATTCTGAAAAATTCTTTGGAGCTGAAAAGAGTGCTAGGGTACTTACAGGGAGCTGTCATTTTTCAATAGCAATTGAATTTGATGGATAAGTGAAATTATTAACTCCATCGGCGTTTTTACCTTTTTTTTTTTTTGTAACATTGCCTTTACTTTGAAAGTGACCTTTAAAGGAGCTTTATATGTCTTGTTTGCATTTTAAAGGTAAGCGTGTGGAGAAAGTACAATAACCCTCAATATTGATTACCACTATCATTTTTACAACATTGGCAAATTCTAATTTAGTTCACCAGCTTCTCAAAGTTCCTAAACAAGCCATGACATTGTAATCAGCAGAAATAAAACTTAGGTGTTTTAACAGGAAAACATTTGCTCTTCCGTCCTCAGTGATCTTCCTAATATATTTCCCAAACCAGCGCAGAAGCAGCCTGGCTTTAACTAGAGTGAGGAAAACCCTAATTAGCATCCTCACTTCTCCGAGTCATAACCTGTAAAATGGTGGTAATACCGCAGTATGCGGATTCAATGACCTAAAAGCGCCCATCAAGCCGTCAACATGTGTTCATTCTCTCCTGCCTGATTCAACTACTTCTAAGATGACATCCTTGAGCACCTCCTTTCCAAAATATGTTTAAAGTATACTTGACTTTCAAAAATTAACTTCTGCACAGGGAACTACACTTGATATTTTATAAGAATAAGGGAAAAGAATCTGAAAAAGGATACACACATGTATAACTGAATCACTGCGCTGTACACCTGAAACTAGCACGACACTGTAAATCAACTATACTTCAATTAAAAGAAAAAAAAATCGACCTCTTCAGAAGTACATAACACTAATCACACTGACTCTTTAGTTTTGTTCTAAGACTGTCAGAGGATGTAAAAATGGAAGGTTATGTGATATATAAAATCAGGTTCATGTGGTTTTAAAGTAACCTTCAATAAATAACAAGTATGTCATATTAGTTAAAGGAATAGGTAAAAATTTTAAAGTTTTGGGTTTAATGTTTGAAACATTCAAATACTTTAATAGCATAACTCAAACAAGTGAATATTTGAAGACTCTTCTTAACGATAGCATTTTCTCAAATGTATGGATCCTATGAGCTGTTTGGTTAAAACTGACACGTATAAAGAATGAATCACGTCTTCTTATCCATTCGCCCCTCGTTGGACATTTAGGTTGCTTCCATGTCCTGGCTATTGTAAATAGTGCTGCAATGAACACTGGGGTACATGTGTCCTTTTGAATTATGGTTTTCTCAGGGTATATGCCCAGTAGTGGGATTGCTGGGTCGTATGGTAGTTCTATTTTTAGTTTTTTAAGGAACCTCCATACTGTTCTCCATAGTGACTGTATCAATTTACATTCCCACCAACTGTACAAGAGGGTTCCCTTTTCTCCACACCCTCTCCAGCATTTATGGTTTGTAGGTTTTTTGATGATGGCCATTCTGACCGGTGTGAGGTGATACCTCATTTCTCTAATAATTAGTGATGTTGAGTACCTTTTCATGTGCCTCTTGGCCATCTGTGTGTGTTCTTTGGAGAAATGTCTATTTAGGATGAATTGGGCAATTAGGATGGACGTATATACACTACCATGTGTAAAACAGACAGCTAGTGGGAACCTGCTGTATAGGCTCAGCTCGGTGCTGTGTGATGACCTACATGGGTGGGATGGTGGGGGGACGGAGGTCCAAGAGGGAGGGGATGTGTATATACATACAGCTGATTCACTTCATTGTACAGCAGAAACTAACACAACATTGTAAAGCAATTATATCCCAATTAAAAAAAGAGAAAGAATGCATCACGGTTGGTGTCCTATGGTTACTACTAGACAGGACACTAATACTGAAACATAGCTCAGGAAAAGTGAAATAGCTGAACAAGTCCTCTCTGCCTGTCCAACTTTAAAAAGGTAAACATAATATTAGCATCATCATGCAAAGTGACTTCTATACGGGCTTATTTTACCTGGCCTGGGAGGATAACCGAGAGTCATTCTGTAATAGGGAAGAAGATATCTGACTCCATATTGGATCTGTTTCTTTTACTTTAATCTTTGTATTTTGTTGCTTTTGCTACAAGTTAAGAATGCCTACAGCCTGAAATATACAGGACAGCCCATTCTCAAGGCTCTAACCTTTAAGGGTATAACACTTTTCATTCATCTGAGACAAAACGTTGCAGAACAGAGAATAACATTCATCTTGTTGGAGGTTTATAGAAACATCATGACCTGACCTACATGGACAGCTGCAAGAACAAAGGATGCTGCTACCAAGAAGTCTGCAACAACCTGCCACGCCCCTCCCTGACCTGGCCTTTAAGATGCTTTGCTGAAACCCTTGGGGGAGTTCGGGGACTTTTGGGCACCAGCCACCCGTCTCCTTGCATGGCCCTGCAGTAAACTTTTCTCTGCTCCAAACACCAATGTTTTGGTTTGTTTCATCTCACTGTGCATTGGGCCCAAACACTTGTGTTTGGTAACAATTCCTGAAAGCCAATTACAGAGCATGGCACCTGGCACACAGTGTGTCCTCCATAGAGTGCAGTTTCTGAATATTTTCTCAAGCAAATAACAACTTAGTCTTTAATAAGGACATTGCTATATAAATAAAAGAAAAAAATGAAAAGATGGTGACTTTAGCTCTGTTCTAAAGGTATTTTTTAAATGTATAATCGTTAAGGCCAAAGAAAATTGGAGAGGAGCCTACTGCGGTAACATTCTGAAACCAACACGCAGGTGGATGCGTAGTCGTTGCATCGCTGGACCTGCAGGAGACAAAGCCAGGAAGCAACCTGACTGACACAGAAGAACCACGCAAAAGCTCTGGCAGGCGGGGCGTCGGGTACCTATGGGCGTGGTGACGACAGGGAGACTGCATATAGGGGGATGGGCTGGAGATCGCAAAGCCATCAGACACCCCAGAAAGACTTCCCCACTGGGGCAGAGAGGGACATATTCCCTGCTCGGACTTGTACCCTGAACAGGATAAAACTGAGCATTTATGGCCTGGGGAACCCAAGCATAGAAGGGAGCAGTGATGTTATTCTGAATGTGGGGTGAGGAAGCTGAGTAAAAACCTTTATACTTAACGCTGTCGACTCTCAGCTCTGAGTCCGTAGAGGTGGTAGCCAGGATTACACCCTCAGCTAAGATGCGAGGAGAATCTGTGGGTTTTCAAGGAACTGAGCCGCCTTTACTCACAGGACAGTAAACACCTTCATCAGCAAGCCCATCACATGCACAGAATGTCCAGTCAGCTTCGAAGGGGTCAACTCACATTCTAGACTGAGCTAAGAATTCAAGTCTGAGGGTTAAATCAACGCGTTTTCAGTTATGCGAGGTCACAAAACCTTTCTCTGTGATACTCCTTTTTCTCAGTAAATTCATGGGGGTTTTGCTCCCTTCCCAAATAAGGAAATAAACTAAGAGAGAGGAAGACAAAAGATGGTACAAACAAGGGATCTAATTCAGGACAACCACAAAGGGGATGCTCAGGGCAGGAGTGGAAGGAGACCCCAAGGATGATGGCTGTGCAGCAGGCAAAGGGCAACCGGCCCAGAGGGAAGCAGACAGACTGCTTCTGCGGGGATTTCTTCCCAAAGACAAAATGATTAGGAAACCT
Organism: Stenella coeruleoalba; assembly: GCF_951394435.1. NCBI lineage: Eukaryota > Metazoa > Chordata > Mammalia > Artiodactyla > Delphinidae > Stenella > Stenella coeruleoalba. Next base: position 148,659,899 of record NC_137149.1, on the reverse strand, counting down.
AATGCATGTGACTGTACTGGGAGGAGATTCACACAATCTGAGGAATGATTGGGGGATGAATCAATGATAAATACACAGAAAACCCAGCAAACCGCAAAATGACACAACTCTAGGGAGAATAAGACAAAACAGAGGGCGGGAAAGGAAATGTAGTCACAGCATCCTTCATGGCTCAGCTGTGAGAAATGGCTGCGCGGCCACCAGGGTGCACGGGGTGCATTTGGATCTTGATATAATTAGGATCTAACGGAGGACGAGGGGATGGATGGGAAGGGGTCTGTGAAGGCAGGAGGGTGAAAAAGAGGGAAGGTCTCACCTCCCAGAGCGTGACGTCAACGACGTCCACAGACAATTCTTAAAACCAAAGACGCCAGAAGTAGCGACAAAAGCCTTTTTGACCTGAAGGTCTGAAGGTCAATTCTAAGAGCATCAGTTAAAAGAACCAGAAGTACCTGCCGCCAAAGGACAACAGTCGGGGCAGGGGAAGTGGGCAGCAGGGGGCAACTGCTATGTCTGTAACTAGCCTAAGAAGAAGAGTCGCCTTTCAAAGCTATGTGCAAGTGTAACTCAGACAAAAATTACAATTACATGTTAAAAAAACAGAGTGAGGAGAATGAAAGAACACTTCTTGATGGCTGGAACTGTCTTGTTTTACTGACAGCGGCTCATCACACCCATCCCAACCAACAACCAAAGAATACGTTGTCCAGAATGCTGCCTCACTGCTGGACCTTGGCCACCTGTGAATTCCCAGATAAGCTAGTGTTGACCAAGAAAAGATGGCGGGTGGTCATGTATCCTAGTTCCACGGGGAACAAACACTGACAACTGACAGAATTGATAGGTTTTAGTCTACAGCTTAGAAAAGTCGGTACAATAAATGCAAGTACTACAAACTGAAATCATAAAAATGTAAAATAAAATTCTCACTGGAATAATTTGAAAAAAAATCTGAAATCTATCCATCTGAAAGTAAGTCCCACTCTTTTCTGCAGTCCTGAAAAAATAGAGAATGCATGGGCACGTTAGCTATAGAATACACGAGCAGAGTCTCCGATCTGCTCCATAAAATATTCATGCTAGTTCGAATATAAAAAATATTTCCCCAACAACTTCAGTAAAACTCTCTGTATCCTGCTCAGTTTATAGTTTAGAGAAATTTCTTGCCCTTAATTCAATGTGAGAACATCTTGGAACATAATATATAAGCACATTTGATGAAAATGCAGATCACTGGGCACCACTCCAGAACTAGAGAATCATAATCTCTGACATCTGAAAACATACATTTTAATAAGCTCTTGAGAGGTATTTATCATACAGTTGTTATCGAATTTATACTAGGTAACTCCCAGGGTTTTTGTTTGCTTGTTTAGTTTTTTTCTTTTTAATCTAAGAGTTATGACATCCTTTGCTCTCAACAATCGCCTCTCTTCCTTCTCAAAATCTTTCCAAACCACTTATAGGACACACCGACACACTGTATTTGTATAGGTATACAGTACGTATCTCTTGTCCAGAATAAGCGAGGTTCTTAGAGACACAGGGCAATACCATATACACCTCTGTCTTTTCCCATAACAAAATACATATTCAACAAATGTTGAAAGAATTAACAGGAACATGGATGGGGATATTGAAGAAAAAGTATTTCTTTTATCGTTTTAAATTGTAACAAACTTATTTCTAGAGAGCAGTTCTCTCCATTGGGTTTAGGTTGCTGTATTAACCCTAAACTTCCAAAACTTTGTGGCTTTCGATGTACAATATGAATCAAACTTCAAACTTTTAATTCACCTAACTTCTAATTTACAGCCCACTTGCACATCGACTTAAAATGATCTGCGCGCCTTTTACCATTCCCGCAGTTGTAACAACAGCCGATTTCTTTCCAACTACAAATCATTCTATCTGTGAAATTCCTTCTTAGATAGCTAGGAATTAAATGGAACAAAAAGAATCAGCAGAAATGGAAGACAGCCCATGCCCTTCACGTGAAAGGGAGCTCTGTGTCCATGGAGTAGAGGGTGGGTAGAAAAATATATTTAACAGCTCTTAGGCAAGTAAGAGTTTAGTCTCTGCAGCAATTGTATAATTTCTTTGATGCAAGAAAATACTGTCACCTCAAGACTCCCTGCATAAATATACAAGTACATTGTATATTTTAATAAAATTCAAATCATTTCAACGTGTTTCAGACTCCAGTATAGACATACAACCCTTGAAATACTTCTTCTATTCTCTGCTACAGAAAAAATTCTAAGAACACATTTTTCTCTTAATTCTCTCTTAAGGTAAATAGAATTTTATTCTGAAAGGTTTAAACCTAATTTTCTCCTTGTTCAAATCGGTTTAATACAATAACATAGGAATGCAATGCAGTTTGTTATGAAGATTTACGATTTTTAAAAATCCTGAATACATTCTGACATTTTTTTTCCTAAGGCATTTGTGTTAGGATATTATTCTAAGTATTTTTATTCCAGCCCCGCTGCTGGAATAAAGTGAACCAATGAATTTGATGCCTTGTTTGAGAGTTAGCTGGAATTTTTCCTAACCTGAACATAAAAGCAAATCTGGCCTTCTGGTAAGACATTCCTTGACAAGATAGTAACAGTGATAAAGCTACTGGCATATCCAGAAGGGAAGGAAACCCCCAGTCCTTTCTGCCCCGGAGCCAATGTTCACTAAACTGCTTTGTTCTCTGCGTCCTGCATAATTAATAACTCTTTGGCGATCAGTCATGCATTCCTCATTGGCACCTCGGGCTTCCAGTGTCCTCTGAGCCTGCCCCATGGAAGGCCCTGCTGCTGCACGGCCGCCCCTTCACTCCCCACGCGTCCTTCACAAGAAGGCCGCTCAGGAGAACGCACGGTGGGGTCACAAAGTGGCCGCCATACTGACCCTCTCTCTCTCTCTCTCTCTCTCTCTCTCTCTCATACTTTGCTCTCTGGGTATGATTTTACTAATAAGAATAAAAAAGATGTGCTATCCAACAGATGCCATTGATTATACATATTGAAAAGGCAACACAGGGAACTAGATTCAATATTCCGTGATAAACCATAATGGAAAAGAATATATTAAAATAACATATATATGTGTGTGTAACTGAATCGCTTTGCTGTACAGCAGTAATTAACACAACGTTGTAAATCAACTGTAGGTCAATGAAAAATGTAAAAATATTAAAAAAATAATTTTGGGTATTTAAAAAAAGAAACATTAAAATCATACAAATAATAGAACAAATGTGGAAGTAACTTAAGATGAGCTGCACGGGATTGTTGGGCATTAAAGGAGCCTTCAGTTCATTCAGCCCCGCACTCTCCCCTTTTCAGGCAGTAAAGTAAAGAAGATCAAAATACACGGCGTCAAGTGTACGGTAGCGCTAACATCTATTTCTTTTCATCTAAACCGATCCAGTCATTAAACTGAAAATGAGAGCAAATAAACTGTTGAAAATATTGTTACTACTTCTGATCAGAAAGCTTAGATTAAAGCTCTTTAAAAATATTCAATAAAACCATCCCGAAAGAAAGCGGCGGGAGTTTAATCACCCTTCAAAATGTTAACCAGTTTGGAGAAAAAGAAAATCCTCAAATCTTACAACCATTTAAAAAAGTATGGATTACAAGTAATATTATACTCGAGAAGAAGAGTTCTCTATATAAAGAATAAAACCACCAAAAATATCAGATCTGGATTTGTGCAGTTTATTTCAAAAATAGGTACGGTTTTGTGAAGTAACTGACTGACAAAAATACGCGGTAGATTTTACATGAAGGCTGAGATTTTTTTAAAAACAAAACACTTTTAACAACGTTTTTTGATTTGAGAAAAGATGTTATTTGTCAGCCTTTGTAGGTTTCTTAACGTTTTAAAATAATGGTGCTTACGCTACAGTACCCAGAGTGAAACACACATACTCTATTATAAATTACTCCAAAATTAAACAAGAAATTTTCTTTTCTTTCTAAGAGATCTGAAATGTGCGCTGGCGCTCACTGTGTGTGGCCTCCAACCAGAAACAGGCTTGCACTGTTTTATTTCAGTTTTGCTTCATTTCTTCCCAAACAATCTCTCACTGCTAATCTACCAGGCCTTTTTTTTCCTCTTCTAGCATAAAGGAAACAAAAATCAAAGCCATTATTAACTCCTTATGCCCCTTCAGAAAGCTGGATATATATTGTTTGGCATCCAATTGCCTGCATTTCTTTTCCATTACGTATTAATGGAGCAGGATTGGGGAATATACATTTCCATAAATAATTCTTGAAAACAGCATGAAACTTCTATAAGTTTTAATTAAGGTAGTCAATCTGGTAGTATTTTTTTAAAAGCTACAAAGAACTAGCTCTAATTTCAGGTAAACATCCTATGCCATGTTTTTTTTTTTCTAAACTAACAGCCTATAATATCAACTTAAAAGAGCAAAATGAAAAGATAAATGTTATTCATGTCTTAGTCTAAGGTACCTGGGAATCAAGAGAATGGTACTGAAAACATAACATTACAAAGGAAAGCATATCTCTCTATAAAACACGCATGAACTATATTAGATCAGCATCACTTTGTCCGAAATAGTAAGGGATCCCTTGTTTAACTACACGCTCTCTCATTCACTGGTGGAGGGAAAAAGAGTGGGTAAATCATCTTTCAAAGGCGATCCCAATTTTTAATGGCAACACGTGTAGCAAAAACTATTTCTGAGAACTTTAACTAATGCATTAAAACTCTCCTGCTAAGATGTATGGTAATCAGAACCACAGAGTCTTAAAGGTCGACTGGAATAAATATTCATTCAAGCCCCCAAAGAGGGCTGCGGAGTTCACTCTCTTCTTTGTAAAATATAAAGGATATTAAAATAAACTTTCTCTATAATCGTCCCAGAAAAAAATGTGATTAAACTCAACATTTTGTTTTCTATGTGTCGATAGATGCAAAACATTCGTCTGATCATTATAAAAAAGCAGGTAAGGATGCTTAGACCCATCAATGCATATGACGTCATACGTAGACACTAATTTCTTTACCCCGGGGGTGTGCTCCAGTCCCCAACAACAACAACAACAAAAAGAAAAAGAAGGAAAGAAAAGAAAAGATTCCAGTTCCATTCTTTCTTTAAGAAGAACCAGAATGTAACCTCGGCAATACAGCCTAATACACCAGGACCAGGAGAGTATGTCGTGCCATTACTGCGATTCTTCAGTTTTCTGGTTTATGAATCATCACTACTCTGTCACATACAGTAAGTGAGACAGCTCCGTGGGGGGTTCACCGCCCCCCCCCCAGGGGTGACGGCAGATGAGGGAACACTGAACAGCTGCACAGCGACAGCTCAAGGCAGGAAGTTCACAGTGCACTCAGGGCCTGTGCTGAACAGCACTGTATCATTACAAAATTAAGAAGCCATCGGGCCGGTGGCCCCTCAGTCCTCCTGTGCAGCAGGGGGTTTGCAGTCAGGGAGGCCATGGCCTCTGGGGAGCTGGGTGTGTTAATTATGAAGTTCATCTCTGGGGGAAAAAAAAAGTGTGAGCGAGGATCCAGGGGCTTGGAGGGGTACTTGCCCCTGAGCAAATGCCCCAGAACTTTAAAGCCTCCTCTCCAAAAGGCAAACTTTCTTCCCTGAGGCTTTCCTTCGCTGGTGCACAGATAAGACTGATGGATGATGCCCTGCTGGCAGGGATGCTGGGGGAGAGGGTCAGGCAGGGAGGGGTGCCCTTGAGCAACGTACACTGATACTTCACAACACTCTGGGAGGCTAGAGTGCAAAATCGCTCACCGATTTTCACTCACCAACTCGGGGCAGTTGTTGAGAGCAGAATGAGTGTGGGCTGCATGGAGAGAGCCACGGCTGCATGGGATCAGGGCAAAGGGTAAGTGAGGGAATGGCAGGTAAACCGTCAAAGTAAACCCACACCCTGAGGAGTCAAAGCTTGTGAGACAGTACAATTCACGTATCAGTGATCACTCCAGAAAGCCATCTGGCAAGATTAAAATCACCAGGTCACACACGTTAAGCAAGGCAGGAACCTACTGTCCTCTTCTCTTGCTTCTTCTGGCCCCAGCCTGATGGTTTCCTAAGCATAATGCAAACTGTTTCCCCAGGCAGCCATCGCAGGGCAACTAGTCACCAAGAAGTTAGTTACCAAGAACGACACGTTCAACAGAGCCCAGGAGAGTGTCAATCCGAAGTCCATATTGACAATTTATCCAACTATTTCTGCAACGATCTAAAAACGTACTGAACTTAATTTTGATGATGCAAACAGAAATACCCTCTTCACCCAAAGTCTTCCAGATGCAGTTTCTGGTCTTAGTCACAGCGAATCCCTGGTAACAGGTCAAACCCAGGGGGCAGGGTCTTTCCCAGTCCAGAGGATGGGTGGTACTTACAGCAGATCCTTATGGGTCTTTATCTCATCTCCAGGCTCAGGAATCTGACACACACATACATATGGAAACACAAGTGTCAGTGAATCCGCTGTTAGTTAAGCTGGGGTGACTGAGTTGTATGGTCAACTCAGTATTCAACTACTTATTGAAAAACTCTAATGGGGCCAGAACTAAGCGAGGCACTGTACATTTCCTGTGTTTTTGTCTTTACATATTTTATTTCTTCCGCACCACTCCGTGGGTTATACAACCAGGCAACCCATGAGATCATAAAATCAGAGGAAGGCAACACTTGGTGTCAGCATATATGTTTTTGCTTTCATGTCTTATTCTGTGGGATGATAATAGACTGCTATTAATATAATGTGAAGACACTAGTTCATTTAAAATACTGTACAAACAGCTTCTCAGTTTCAAGTTTATTTTTGTCACAGGTTTGGGATAAATCAAACCTTCGCTATGACACAAGACCTACCATTATGTTTTACAGTAAAATTTGATTGTTTCATATTTAAATATTTAAGAACATTAGATGTGCTAAATCCAAACTGGAAAATATGGACTGTATAACTTTGTGAAAGTGTAGTTTTCTCATGGCTCCCAAGGGCGTTTTAGGCTTAAAACAAATACTAAACTCATGAATTCTGTGAAGCAGCGTACTGTGAAAGGGTGATAAACAGATTCTTAGTGGCTTCATTCAAACAAATAGTCAGAGTATCAAAAGGTTTTTAAATAAGTTCATCCTTGTCTAATATTAACACTTTTCTAGGTGAAATTATTAAATTTTATTAAATTTAAATAAAAATGTTAAACAGTTAAATTAAGAAAAATTTTGGAAATTAACAAAGGACATGGTAGAGAATCTACACTGTGCAAAGTATTTCATAATGGAATAGACACAGATATCTCAAATAATCTGTATCAGAAAATTGATCAAGATTCACAATGTAAATTCACAGCATATTTTAGAGGTACCTCCCTTAACTTCAACTGTACACAGTAAATGATTCTGTTAATAAATAAATGATCATTTTCCAACTTCAGTTTACATTCTGTTGTTCCTTTTCAGCTGTATCTCAAACGATACTTAAATTTCATAATTTAGTCAGTTGCTTAAATACTATTCCACAGAATTGAGTTTGGGCAATCAAAAAAGGGAAATTCCTGCTTAATGTTACAATATGAATAATATATAATTATTCACAATGTTTAAAAATTATTATATAATATAATATTATAATAATATATGAATAATGTATAATCATTCACAATATTTATGTTAATGTATAATTATTCATAATATTTACATATCAATATAATATATAATTATCATAATTATGATTATATATATTCTAATTGTAATTATAATAATTATATAATAATATAAAGTTAAATATTGATCCCATATTTTCTAATTGGCCTCATGAATTGTTAGTGTGCTGGATGCATTATTTTTATACCTGGTTAGAATATACATGTTAATTAATGCATGTAGCCCACACCATTTCATGTTCCCAGTGTGCATACTGATTTGCTAAATCTGTCAAAATCATTAATGATATCAATTTTATATTCTTTTAAACGGTGATACTCATCATATTTGAAAAGTATACTAGGTGACACCATATTTGTATAAATAGTTCTGAATTACCATTATAAGCAGCATGTGATAAACAGCCAGAAGGTTTTCAATATTTTCGTTGCAGCGCAACAAACAGATACAAATGTTTGAAATAATACATAAAATAAAGGGAATAAACAATTGCAATACAAATAAAAACAGATTTCCTAAATCCCTGTGAGAATTTTGAAACTTCCTCTTTGGGGTACAAAGGCCATAATATTATTAATCAGGACAAATATTAAGATAAGTAGGAAAACTGAGATAACTACTTTTTAAAATATATTTTACTAAAACACTGATTTGAAAAGAGTAGTTAATAAGTTTACCTTTCCCCCCCAAAAAGATAAAATGACACATCTAAAAAATCAACTTTTGGTGGGTACAGAAAGGAAAGATGACACCTTAATGGGGGGAAAATTAAAATATCACATAAAAGCGTGGACTTTTAATGCAATGGAGACACTAATAATCTGCAGTGAATAAATTATAGCGATAACCATAGTGACATTTATGAAAAAAAAAATCAAGCTATGGAAAGGTTTTTGGTTCTTGGTTTTCCTAAATCTCTTGTTTAAAAGGAGAAAAAGAAGTGACCAAACAACTGATCCAGATACATAAGGGCATCTCTAAGTGGTACTTACTGGCATGACAATGTTATAGTGGATGCAGAACCCGGGTTCCGAAGGAAAATATTCATCAGACACAAACCGTATCCTGATCTGATTGCCTTTAGAAATCTGCTTTCCCGGAACAGTGCCAGACCCACACCAGCGCCCTAATACGGCTCCGTCGCTGGGTTCCTCGACCTCTACAAAATCATACCTGCAAGAGACCAAGACAGAAGAGACATCAAACCATGGTCTGTTATTTTAGGAATTCAAAGTCCATGTCCATGGAGACAATGAGTCCCCGCGGACTACAGCTGTGAGTTCATCCCAAATTTAACAGCATAAATAGAATAAAATCTTCCAAAGAAGAGACACAACTGAAAATGCATTCCCAATTAAAGAAATACAAGTCTTCTATTCTAAGCCCTCCAGTTTTACTGGTAACGAACTTCAAATTCATTTAAAGCGCCATGTCAAAACTTGAATATTTTGTACAGAGCGACCATATCTGACGTTCATGAATTATTCAATTTAATCTCCATTTGGATATGACAGTTTTGCTCCAACTTAATTTCCATGATCGCTGCCCATCACTTTCCGGCAGTCACTCCTTCACCCCAGTCAGGCTCCTTGGCCCCCTTTCCTCATCTGTGTTCCAAGCTTTTCTAGAGCCACTCTTTTATAGACATGTCCTCCAAATCTCACTCTGTACTGCGCTGCCTCTGTGAGACCTTTCTGGCTGTTCTCAGCTCACCGCCATCTTTCTCTTCCTGATAAACACATACTTTTAACTACGCCCATGCAAGCGATCCATCTTGCTAGCTAGGCTGTTAAACCCTTGAAGAAAGGAATCAATTCTTACATCTTCTGGTTTACACTGTGCTACACACAGTATCTTAAACCTATGGAATGAATGCTTAATACTTTTCTAACCAATGTTAACTTGGGTTTGAAAGTTTCGATCCGTGGCACTCATGGAAAGCCGGGCTGCCCCTTATGAGAATTGTGAGAAACGTGTAGGGCATTTTACACTGTCTCAATGGGGGCGGGGTGAAGTGGGCAAGGTCCGTGGACACCCAACGAGGGACAGTCCCAAAAATGGGTGTTTGCTCCATGCCCTCCACGCCTTTCAAACAGTTCGCTGGACACTCGCGTAGGCAACATTTCTGCTATCGTCCGTCTGAGTCTAGAACGTAATATGGTCACACAGAAGCACAAATATGTTTTGCAGATTTAGTTGAAGCCAAATTTTCTAGAAATAGAACGATCACGTTAAGTCGAAGGAAGTTTCTGTACTTTGGAACAACAGCTACTACTTTGGAAAATCAAATCACTAATAGGAACATTGCTTATACTCTTTGCATCACAGTGAAAACCAGAAAACATATGCATTTAGTCTGAGTCTGCTGCTCAGAAGATACAAACATCTGACTACTTCATTTTCCGTTTCTTGTAATGGTGCATGTGTATTTTAATATAAATTACTGTTATTATTTCAGCTTTACAGAGCATGTAAGCCACTACATTTATTTTTTAAACAACTGCACATATAAATAGATGATCGCTGTTATGAACTGCGTTTCACAACAGTAAAGAGGACATTGCCAAACTTTTCTTAAGGGAGGTCTGACATGGATGAAAACAACGGGTTGGTTTTTTAAAAAGTCTAAATTCAGTAGATACCAGACAACTAAAATTAATACACTTTGTACAGTACAGAATTTACAGAAGAAAAAAACTGATGAAAAAGGACGAAGTGCATAATGAACCAATTGTACTGATGCAACTCTGTCCTCAAGCAGTAGCCAGAGCTCTCCTATGGTGTGTAACTTAACCTGTTCCAGCCTCGTTTTTCTTGTCCTTAAAATGAGGAGAATGCTACCTGACTCACGGGGATGTTTTCAGAGAGGGAAGGCGGGGCAGCACACGCGCGGCGCCTAGACGTCGCTGGCACAGAGCTCCCACTCAACAGTTTGCCCTTCCTCTCTACCCAGCACCCCTTCGCTCCCACCCGGCACCTACTTTAATGTGACCCTGCGACTGTGAAAGCAACAAGTAAGAAAACTCAGATACCGGAGGAGAGCATAGCTTTTGCTCGATCGCACGACGAGCCTGGGTGGTAAATGATAAATGCACAAGGCAGCCGGTACAACCTTCCCAGGAGTCTTGCTGTGAAGGTGGACCAGGAAGGGGGGCGGGGGTGAGGAAGATTTGGGTAAAACAGACTGAGTGGTTATTTCAGACGTGACGCGGTATAAAAGTTGATAACTAGCATTTAAATCAAAGAGCAACTTTTATACCGAGATCGTGTACGGGTGGAACAAAGTCGCTTTTCACAGAGTATGTCTGTTCTGTGTTTGGGAGGTGACGCTCTCTGATATGGGTCACCATCAGGGCTAGTTTGCACACAGCTGATTTCAGGCCTGCTCAGTCATTCCACGAGTACCTGCGAAGCACTGTGTTGGCCCAAAGTGCCAGCCCACCAAGTGCTGGGCTAGATTCTCGGGATACAGAGATGAAACCATAGCTTCTATGGGCTCAGGGTCCATTAAACAGCGCTGAGTGCTCTAATGAGGTTGCTTAGGAAAAACGGGCAGTGCGGAACCCTTTCAAGGTGAGGGAAACCCTGTACAGTGAGATGAGGGTCAGCCTTCCAAGCAGCATCTGGGCTGTCAGTGAGTCCTGACTGACCAGGGGGGACAGGGAGAATGGAAACGCATTCTAGCGAGAAGCACAATCCCGAGGACGTAACAGAGGAAACCAGGGGCCCGGGGTGGTCCCTTGTGAACAGAGGATGGAGCTCAAGCTGGAAGAACAGGTGTAGGTACGAAGGCCTTGAAATTTCATAGTCGGATGTTAGAAAAGTAGTTTGGAGACCAATGTTCCAAAGAGGTTAAGCACAGTGTGAAGAGGTTCTACCCTTCTTTAAAATATTTGTCCACATTTAATGAATCAATTAAGTTTTTAGGTGCTACCTGTATTTTTTAAATTACTTTTTATTGAACTATAGTTAATTTATAACGTTGTATTAGTTTCAAGTGCACAGCAACGTGATTCGGTTATACATATACATATATGTATTTTTTCAGATTCTTTTCCGTTATAGGTCATTACCAGATACTGAACGTAGTTCCCTGGGCTGTGCAGTAGGTCCTTACTGTCTATGTATTTTTTATATAGTAGTGTGTATATGTATGTTAATTCCAAACTCTTAATTTACCTCCCACCATCCCCCCTTCCCCCCCTTACCCCTTTGGTAACCGTAAGTTTGTTATGTCTGTGAGTCTATTTCTGTTTTGTAAATATGTTCATTTGTATTATTTTTTTCAGATTCCACATATAAGTGATATCATATGATATTTGTCTTTCCCTGTCTGTAAGTCAACATTTTCAAAAGTCAAATTTCACAGAAAAATCTGGATTTCAGGCCCTTTTAAAACAAATTTGAACATCTGGTCATACTAAATATTATTAGCCCTGGTGTGACTCCTTGTGTTACTCAGATCTGCAGAACCAGCGTCAGCTCCAGGAGAGGAGGGCCCTTTGTCCTCTGGCCTCACCCGAGCAGCTGGGTGCCAGGGACGGAGAGCGTTTACGGCACGAGGTCAGTATGGCCTTCACTCTTCACGGAAACTGAGGCTGGGCCAGGTGGAAAGGGCTTTAATGAGACATCCTCCTTCCAGTTTTTAAAAAGCCTTGTCGGTTTCCTACGCTGCTTTATTATTTTTTTTCTTAATAACCAGATCTTCATTTATTTCCATCACTTGCCCACGTGGGCATCTGAGTTTGCTTCCCTTGCAGACTATGGGGCACCTACAGGAGGTTTCAATGAGGCAGCAGCATAGACACAGGATCACAACACGTCTGAGGATGCGGAAACGACAGCATCTCAAGTGTGGGCAGAAAGAAAGCCCTTATAACAAAAACATCCTGAAAAGGAGCCCTCAGGGAAGCAGGATGGCACAGGACGAAGGCAAGAGGGAGGGAGAGTGTCCACCCAGGCAGAAGTGGGCCCGCTGTCACTGCCAGAGAAAGACCAAAGGAGATGAAAGCCAAGAAGCATCCCGTGGGCCTGGCAGTTATGAAGTCATTTTCAATAAACTGGTTGGGTGAACACATAGTGTCAAAAACTTTCTTCAGATCATTTTAAAATCATTTTATTTTCTAATTTTTAAAAATTGAAGTAAATTTGATTTACAATGTTGTGTTAGTTTCAGGTATACAGCAAAGTGACCCAGTTAAACGTATATATGTTCTTTGTCAGATTCTTTTCCCTTATAGGTTATTACAAGATATTGAGTAGAGTTCCCTGTGCTGTACAGCAGGTCCTTGTTGGTTATCTCTTTTATATACAGTAGTGTGTATATGTTAATCCCAAACTCCTAATTTATTCCCTCCTCCAGACCATTTTCAAAACAACTATTATAATCTTTCTAATAGAAACAACCCAAGAGAAAAGAATACCATTTGCAAGGAACCTAAAACTAACAACTCACATAACTATTTTATTATACATATTTCCTTTTGATTTCTGTTAAAAAAAGAAACACCAGGGACTTCCCTGGCTGTCCAGTGGTTAAGACTCTGTGCGTCCACTACAGGGGGCGCAGGTTCAATCCCTGGTTTGGGATCTAAGATCCTACATGCCGCCGGTGTGGCCAAAAAAAAAGAAACACCATATGTGTTAATCTGATGTGTACGCTCCTTATAAGTATTTAAAAGGTGTTTTTAGGGGCTTCTCTGGTGGCGCAGTGGTGAGGAATCCGCCTGCCAATGCAGGGGACGTGGGTTCGAGCCCTGGTCCGGGAAGATCCCACATGCCACGGAGCAACTAAGCCCGTGAGCCATGGCCGCTGAGCCTGCACTCTAGAGCCCACGAGCCACAACTACTAAGCCCGTGTGCCACAACTACTGAAACCTGTGTGCTTAGAGCCTGTGCTCCGCAACAAGAGAAGCCACCGCAATGAGAAGCCCGCGCACTGCAACAAAGACCCAACGCAGCCAAAAATATTTTTTTTTTAATTTAAATATAAGAATAAAAAGAAAGATCTTACTGGCCTTAATTCAGCAACTCACGACAGCACACAATTTAGAAAAAAAAATAATAAAAACAAAAGGAGTTTTTAAGCACCCTCGGAAATATCTAGATTATCAGTGTTAACGTATTAAGGCTTAAAACTTTAAACTTAAAACAGTCTTAAACTTTGCCATATCTAACTTGTATCCTGAGACAAAAATCACTGTCCTGCAGAGAAGAGTGACAAGTAGATTATTACTTGTTTCATGAAGATTTGCTACTGAATTTGACACCATTAAAAAAAAAAAAACACCCCATAACCGTAATCTTTATAACAATTTTTGGATTTGCAGTTAGATAGCTGGTAATTAATTCTCACAAGCTCATACAAGTCTGGTGCATACAAAAATTTATCATCGTATCTTAAAGACCTACATAGTTTTTCGTTCCATGAAGTTAAATGAAACGAACATCTAAAAAGTGCTCTGTTTTTTGCCTTCCAGAAGTAGAACTTAAGTTATACTACTAATTGTTTCATAGTAAATCTGGCATTTTAGGATTTGTTTTTCAAAAGCAGTGTCATTATGATAATATAATGCTAAGTTTCATCCAATTATTCCACATTAATTTTGTGAATCAAAACAGTAAATCCTCTTGCTAAAAATAGCATTCTTATATTTAAATCATATTCAAGTCATCTAAAACAGACCCAGTGACAATCTACTTGACACATATTACCATGCCTCACGGCTGCTTCCTAACCTTCAAAATAGAAACAAAACAAAACAAAACCACTGCCACTCGATTCCATATTTTCCTCTAACTTGTTTATAGAGTGTGGTTGGAAAAAGACTAAAGTATTCAATCCAATTATCTTCCCCAATACTTCGAAATTTTTCTTTTTTCTCATAGAATGCCATGTAGAGAATATGGGACTCATTGCCTAAGTTGGTTGGCTGACACACTACAACACAGCTCAAAACATCAAGAAGAAAAGGAAGAGAGAAAACAAGGATAAAAGATTATCTGCAGGCCCCAGCCAAATGAATGGGAGAAAATAAAACCAAGCAACGTTTGACCCATAAAAGTGAAATTACAAAACAGAATCAGATTCAGAAATCTACACATGCCCAGGTGACTTTTCTGGAGACATGGTAATCCTATAGTACACTCTCAGGTATTAATGTCCCACGTGCACGGTTGCTCACATCAGTATTTAAGGGATTTACTAAACCTATTTTAGGGGCCAATCAAACATCACTTTCTCATGGAAACATGATACAGTACACACAGTGCTAAGTGGTTTATAAGGAACACTCCCTTTCTCTATCGTACCCCTGGGGACCCACAGAGGATTTATGTTCTTTGATGTTTAACAAACAAGTCTGGTATTGTAGACAAAATTTTCCTTCTCACATGGGAATTTAAAAACTTAAGATAGGAGAGCTGCTGACGACTAAACCAAAGAAATAAATTCACTTGTAAACACAATTGTCCGACACCTAGCTTCCTTCCACGAAAATAAACCAATCCTGCAAAACAGGCTGTTTCTAGTTCACACTAACTAAAACCCTGTCAATTAAATCTACCCTGTGAATGATCGAACCCGAGGGTGGTGTGAAACTCTACCAACAGATAGACATGCATCTTCAGAAGGCCTCATTCTGCACGTGTCGGCGGGAGCCTGGGCTTGTTGGGGAAGGTAATAAACTTAACAAGATGACAGCTATGCAGCAGTGCTCGGTGGTTTACACTTTGGTTTAACAGAAGACAACCCAGACACAGAGTAAACGTTTTAAATCCCTATTTAGGCACCAGAATGGTCATCCATACTTTACCTTATAATGAAAATAAATTTTAATAATTATGCGTGGTGGTGGGAATGCAAATTGATACAGCTACTATGGCGAACAGTATGGAGGGTCCTTAAAAAACTAAAAATAGAGCTACCTTATGACCCAGCAATCCCATTCCTGGGCTTATATCCAGAGAAAACTGTAATTCGAAAGGATGCATGCATCCCAGTGTTCATTGCAGCACTATTTACAACAGCCAGGACACAGAAGCAACCTAAGTGTCCACTGACAGATGAATGGATAAAGACGATGTGATACATACATCCAATGGAATATTATTCAGCCATAAAAAGGAATAAAATAATGCCATCTGCATAGACGTGAATGGACCTAGAGACTGTCACACAGTGAAGTAAGTCAGAAAGAAAAAAACAAATATCATATGATATCTTTTATATGTGGAATATAGAAAAATGGTACAGATTAACTTATTGGCAAAGCAGAAATAGAGACGCAGACGTAGAGAACAAACGCATGGATACCAAGGGGGGAAGCGGGGTGGCGGTGGAATGAATTGGGAGATTGGGATTGACATATATACACTATTGGTACTATAAATAAAATAGGAGAAACTACTGTATAGCAAAGGGAACTCTACTCAGTGCTCTGTGGTGACCTAAATGAGAAGAAAATCCAAAAAAGGGGATGTATGTACACGTATAGCTGATTCACTTTGCTGTACAGCAGAGGCTAACACAACACTGTGAAGCAACTATACTCCAATAACAATTTTTTAAAAATTACACATGTAACACATGTTACATATAGTCATTGCTCTTTATACATTCCTTTGATCCTCACAAAAATCATAAAAGGTTAATACTGTTATTTTGCCCATTTTACAGATTATAAAATATGGAAAAGCTAAGTACCCAGCCAAGGTCACATAGCAACTAAGTGCAGAGCGAAGGCTTCGGTTTTGGGAGCTGAACTCCAAAGCCCACGCGCTCAAGAGCGAAGCCGTACTGCCTATTATATTTAAAATGTTCCTACTTAATTATATTTCCTCTATTCTGAGGCTTAACAGTATAGAATTTATGTGTCTTTGTCCAGATTGGCCAAATGAACTCGTTCAGTGGCTGGAGAACCATTAACAGTCATTCAAATAAATTAATCAGTCAACTTGATAATTTGGGCATATACATTTACAGGTATTTATTTTAATTGACTCAGGACTGTCTACTTTTAGGCACTCAAAATTCGTTATGGAGAACTTTAAACCTACATAGGAAATGCGTAAGTCAAAGCAAAGAGCACGCTGCAGAGGGAGGACAACATACGATGGAGTAATTCTCAGGAAAGTATGAGAGTTCTACGTGTCAAAAATGGGGGTGTTGACTGTACATGGTAGGAAGTGAAGAGTTTTAAATTATCTTATTACTAAATAAAAATACTGCAAATATATAAGCCATGAACTCAATCTACAAAGCTAGAAAAATTAAAAAAAAAAAACCAAGAGAGTATAAAGTGAAAAAAATGAAGACTAAAACTCTAAAAGATATATTCAAATACCAAATTAGGATTCAGAATTAAAACCAAGAGCTGGTTCTCAGAAAGGAGTTGGGGGAGAGAGAGAGAGGTCAAGAATTTCCATGCATAGGAGTAAGGAAGGGGTAATCACAGATAAAAATGGATTTCACATCTGTAAGTATGTTTTAGGCAACACTATTGCCAATTAAATCTGAAAAGCTAAATGACATGGATGCCTTACTAGGAAAACGTAAATTACAAAGGTTGACTAAAAAAGTGGAAAAAGTGAACAGACTAATAACTCCAGAAGAAATTGGAAAGACTGTCAAACATCTGTCAATAAAAAAAGATGCAATGGCATAGGATTTATAGAAGAGTTCCGTTTGATATTAAAGGAATGTATAATTTCAATGTTATGTAAGCAATTGTAAAAAAAAAATGGAATGTGACCAGATATTCACTCAATTAATAATAATAAAACCTAGCCTAAATCTTACGAATATAGTTAACAATATTGTATCATATACTTGAAAGTTGCTAAGAGAATGGATCTTAAATGTAGAAGTAGAATGACGTGGTATGAAGGGGCTCTTAGCTAATGCCACAGTGGTAATCATACTGCAATATATAAGTATTTCAAATCAACAGGTTGTACATCTTAAACTTACACAATGTTACATGTCAATTATATGTCAATAAAGCTGGAAAAAGTAAAAATTTCTAATAATTGAAAAAAAAGTACTGTGTCCAAGTTTTTTGAAATGGCAAAATATCAAACATGTAAAATGAAGACCAGGTTCACTCATAAATGGAGGGAAGGGCTTCCCTGGTGGAGCAGTGGTTGGGAGTCCGCCTGCCGATGCAGGGGACACGGGTTCGTGCCCCGGTCCGGGAGGATCCCACATGCCGCGGAGCGGCTGGGGCCCGTGAGCCATGGCCGCTGAGTCTGTGCGTCCGGAGCCTGTGCTCGGCAGCGGGAGAGGCCACAGCAGTGAGAGGGCCGCGTACCGCAAAAAAACCACAAAAAAACAAAAAACCTATTTATAAATGGAGGGAAATGCAAACATTCTAAATAAAATGTAATCAAATACCGTTCATTAGTGGGTTAAAAGCATACTTCTTGACAGAATACAAATTTGCAACATGAACTTGAGGAGTAATGTAATGATGACCTTTTAGAATATTCAAAGGAGAAAAACTACATGTTCATATTAATAAATGCTGAAAAAACATAATAAAGTCAATTATACTTAGATAAAAACGGAGTCAACTGTGAAGAGCAGGAAACTTTCAAATCATGGTAAAATTACACAACAGAAATTAACTGCAAGTATTACATGAAATACAATCCAAGTCATTCTCATTAAGGTTAGAACAAAGACAGGATTGGCCATTCTCACTACTATTTTCAGCATTTTGGGGGGAAGCTCGAGCTAATTTAATAAGAGAGGAAAGCAAATAAATGTAATAGAAGCAGGAGAAAAACGATCCTTGGCTGATAACAGATCCCTTAAGAACAGACAGTAGTCGGATAAGCACAGACTGGAAACGCTCCGCCATCACCCAGGTGGGTGGCTTGAGCATGGGGGGCAGGTAGGGGTAAAGAATGGGCTCCAGGCTGTGCACAGTCTGAAGATCTGGTAGGAGGTGGGCTGGGTGTGAGAGAAAAACAGGTATCAAAGACGATTTCCAAGTTTCTGGCTTTTAAAAACCACCTGGAACGAAAATAGAGTTCAGTAAAGTGACTACCTGTGAGATCAATATACAAGCATCAATAGTTTTTCCTTATGACAGTAAAAAAAAAAAAAGTTAGAAACCGAATAGGGAAACATGTCTTTCAGTGAGCTGTAAAAAGGTATAGTAATAAAAGTAACAAATAAAATATAAACACTCTATGAGGAAAGGCAACCAATATTATTGAATGACAAAAAGGCATGCGTTTACGATAACTTTTACCAAAATCCCAAGTCTTCTAGAATTATCTGTGCAAAATAATAACCACAATAATAAAGCAAACGCTATGCAGTACATACTGTATGCAGCTCCTTTATAAATATTAAGTGATTCAATCTTCAAACACAGTCCTATCAGTAGCTCCTATTATTATATCCATATTAGAGATGGGAAACTGAGGTATAAAGAGGTAACAAAGCAAGTCATACAGCGAAGAGTAATGGGGAGGCAGGTCCTTGCTCTGGGCTTCAGAGCCCATGTTCTTAGCCATCACATGATACTGTCTCTAGCAAAACAGGACACAAGGGAGCCTCCCTAGATCGTCTTCTTTCCAATGAGGATAATATTCATTAACTCTCAAGGCTGTCTTGAATGGTCAATGAGAGAATGTATGTATATGAAGCAATTAGAACGATGCCTAAGGAGTAAACTGCTCAAGAAGTGGTATTTTTTTTTTTTTTTTTTTAGTAGCTGCTATCGTCAAAACCCCACATGCAATACTCTGGCTCTGAGAAACAGCGGCCCCGCGAGCTCCTCACCCGACCACAAGCTGCGGGAATCATTACTTCTGGCTCGAGGCGGACCTCAGAACCAGCCCCCATGGCCCTACTTTCCGAAGCCTACCTGCCTAGAACACAAGCACACATGCCTTGCTGTTAATTATTATTACCGCTTGCTCCTTTCACTGTAGTAGAAGACACATTCATGAATGCAGTGGGCAAATAGCGAATTCTCAAATTTTGTGTCTGTATTTTACGTCCTACAAAACAGGCACAGGCACAGGGTCAACTTGATGGCTGTTGTGGGGATGAAATGAGCTAATGTAAAAACAGCACCCACCTACCCGCTCAGCATCCTTTCCAAGACTCGCCAGCCCTTGAAACATATCACCCCTACCCTGAGGCAACTACGACGTGGGTGAAGGATGCACTGTTACAGAAACATCACCATGTACCATTGTGCAATTCCTGAAACTATGCCGAGGTTCAGGCAGCTCCGGTTACCAGGTCAACTCAGAGCCCCCTCGCGAGACAAGGTTCCTCTCTGCTCCGAGGGCCACTCTTAACCATCATTACTATCAGGTAATTCTTCTCACAATAAAACCTCCCATCACTGAGGGCTGCCTCGTGTGATGCTGTGTGGTGTGTGGCTGGTTATTAACCATATATTGACTGAGTCACTGTTAAGCCAGTAATAATTAAGTAACAATTATATAAATGATAGACAGTATACCTACATGTGCCAACTACCAACTCACTGTAGTACGGACAGAAACAGGAGGGACTAAATTGAAGCAATGAAGTTAACATTCTCCTTAGACTTAAGCAAAGTTTTTCTCTCACGGATTACCATCTTGTTTGTTTTTCCTTCTACTTTCAATACACAGGGTAAGGATAAAGGAGAATTTGCCTGTAGAAGTAGGTGGATATAGGAAAAAAGGACTTCCTGTAATGCATTCCAACTCTTGAGTTTAGGATACTAGGAATATTGAAATGGGAACGCACGTGTCAAGGCTTACTTAAAGGGCCTCAAAATTTAAAAGCAAGAAGGCCTACGGATATACTCTTGTCCACCCATTTCAACACCATTCCAGGCACAGGAAAGCCACGATGAACCATCACCCAAAGGCACCCTACGGACTGCTCCTTCTGTATGCTGTTTACCTACCAACCAAATAGATTCTTTGAATAGCTGAATTCCATTGCCTAAACATATTAACAAAAGGCCATAACATCATTAATCAAGACATTTGCAAAGGACTGCTGTTGGTTAGGTTGGTTCATTTTTTACCTATGCTGTATTGTCCCTACACTTGCACAGACAGACCAAGGTGCACTGGATATGGGTTTATCTAAAGCTGAGAGAATTATTTAAGTAGTGTGATAATAAAATTTGGACCGGATTCATGCAATGCTTATCAAAGCATTATCATGACGTCAGGCCTGGTTTTAAAAGAAAATATTTAAATGGCTGATCAGAGGCATAAGGGACTTTAAAAGGCTCATCTGTTTAGATACACAGATTTACCTTTTGGTGATAAAGTCTGTGCAAATGGCAAAATAAGTTTGTTTTAAAATACACCAAAGTGAAATCAAAATATTCGGCCTCTTGGGATACTAGAGAATTTCAGGCACAGTCCTGAATATGAGTGGTTTTTTTTAAGCTCAGGGTACTTATTTTGAGCATTTATATTTCTTAAAATTTATTTCATGATGGAATGATTTCTGAGAAAAAATACTCTCAGAGTTTAAAACAAATTTCAGGCCATCCAGCATAATTCATTATTCAAAGCTGTAAAATCCCTAAGAACAGACCCACAGCCTCGTACTTTAACAGACACAAACAGATGTGCAGAGCGCTTCAGTCTTCAGTCATGAACTCCTTATTTTAAGGAAAGAGCTGTTCAGTTTTAACCGGCTCTAGACATCATGTCCCTCTTGGCAAAATAAGCAGCAAACTAGACAGTCCAGAAGGTAGTTTTAAAAATCTTAGCTTTTTTTTTTTTTTTCTGGTTTAAGATCCAAATCACATTTCCGTCGATGTGTATAGTCGTGTCAAAAAGAAAGCAGCTTAAACACAGAGCACATGACTAGAAAACACCCACTACGACATTTTTCTAGAATATTTTATTATTTCCCAAGGTCCGTGTGGCACTGCTAATCACCGGATATCATCATTTTCTACAGACAATATCCATGGAAACAACTTGTAAATATCAGCGTATCATGAAGCCAGAGAGAAACATACGGTCCTGGAGGGGCTGAGGCACTGAGCAAACGTGCCAACAAGGAGCCCCGCGCTGTGCACGGCCCACTCCCTAACCAGGCAGCCCGGGGTTAGGGGCTCCAAGCCCCCCGGGAGTGAAGGCCCCTCCCCTCCTCCTAACCAAGGCACTTTCACAAAACTCTTTCAAGTGCCAACTGGTCCACATGGACACCCAGGGCTCCAAGACTGCAGAGTGTCCAGCAGCACAAAGTCCTTTTTCTTACATGCCGTGCAGCGCAAATCACACCTTAAAAGGTCATCCTTATGGGGAAAGAATCTAAAAGAAGAGTGGATACAGGTATATTTATAACTGATTCACTTTGCTGCACAGTAGAAACTAACACAACATTGTAAATCAACTATACGCCGATAAAAATTAAAAAAAAAAAGAAAGGTCATCCTTTGGAACACAAAAGCAGATTTTGGAATTCACGTGACATAGTCTCCATCTGACTCTTCTGAAAAGAAATGATCCCTCATCCCTCCTCAGATACACCAAAGAGTGATTCCAAGAGGCACCCATAGGATGGGATCCGGCATGAAGAAGATGCTCAATTAATGGAAGTTTTTATTATAGAATGAAGATTCTATTAGTTTCCGAGACCGTCTCGTTTCTCATTCACCTGTGTTGTCCAAGTCATAAAAATGGAATTTTACTGCTACTTTGTTTGCTTTTTCTACTTTGTCTTCAGTGATCACTCTACAGGATACAGGTATATATTTGTGTGTGTATATACCCCCGTGCATATGTAAATATACCCACACATACACACACATATATGCATGTGTGACTTTAGGGTATAAGTAGAATAGGTAAAATTCTACTCATATCACTTTGATTTTTGTATCACCCCCTGAGTACATATGTATTTACTTTAAGCATGTTCATTATCAAGCTTTTCATATATATATTTCACACATATATGAAATCCAGAAACTGAATTAGGTAAGTTGGAATCATTTTTTATTGAAGTTTACTGAGCAATTTTGAAAAGAATCAATCTTCACTTTGAGATTTTCTAAGATCATCGCTTTTATTTCTAATGCCAAAAGGTTTATGGGATATACGGGATGATATTCTCCTCTGAACCTGACTACAGAATGAGGTAGAAGAAAAAAAAGAAAAGAAAAAGAAAAAGGACTGTCATTTCTCAAGAAACTAAACAGAACAAAAATCTTCACATTAAATAAAACATTGCATTTTGCCAGGTGATCTGACCACTCTGGTAAGTCCAGCTAAGGTGATTACTTCATATTTTGTGGCACGAAAAGGGAAATAAGAAATGCTAGGCTTCGTGTGCACCTGGCTCAACCCACCTTCCTGGGCAGTATCCCTGGGCCGGGTTTGTTTCGGCCCTAGGGTTGTTTTATTTTCCTCTTCTCACTTTACAATTTTTCCTCTTGCTCTATTTCTTTCCTCATCCTGTTAAAATTACCCCTTCAAGGGGCTTTGATATCCAGGACTCTTACCATAGCCTTTAATAGGTTCCCGGGCTACCAGAAAATTCAGCTTCTTTTTTTTTTTTTTTTTTTTTTTTTTGGCGGTACGCGGGCCTCTCACCGTTGTGGCCTCTCCCGTTGCGGAACACAGGCTCCGGACGCGCAGGCTCAGCGGCCATGGCTCACGGGCCCAGCTGCTCCGCGGCATGTGGGATCTTCCTGGACCGGGGCACGAACCCGTGTCCCCTGCATCGGCAGGCGGACTCTCAACCACTGCGCCACCAGGGAAGCCCTGCTTTTTTTTTCCATTTTTAATTATCTCCTGACTTCTATTCATATATTCAGAAATTTTTATCTACCTACTTATTCTGCTAAGCCTCAGTGTCCTCTCTGAAAATGACAGGAATCAATCGCTCATGTCACTCCTTAATTTTCTTAATCTCATAGGTAAACAAGAAAACAATATAAATAAAGTAGACGAGAACCAGATCACGCGCCGTATAGGCAGAACCGAAGTCTAACAGAAGCCACTTGCAGCAGCTATTGTACTCTGGCTTCAATCACAAAGCTGTTCGTATTTTCATTTAAACTAGAGTTTAAAATATGAAAAAAAATACACATGTAAATGTCTTTCTAATACTGTATTAGCACAGGATATAAGCTTAGAATACAAGCTCTTATGAGGCAGGGGCTGCATTTCTTTTCTTTTCTTTTCTTTTCTTTTTTCATCTCCATGTCCCCAGCCTCTACTATCTGATATCAAGGCACAAACACTGACCCATTCGTTCCATTTGGCTGACAGGCGAACGGAAGTGCTTCAAACCACACAGGAAAGTGAAAGATACGGCAACATGCATCCTCTCCCTGCCCCCGCCCTCTGCAAACTTCAGTTCAGGGATCTGATGAGACACAGACAACTTTCCCGTCTACTTGTGGGCTTTTGGGCAACTGAGTAATTGTGGGCTACTCAGGGCTTTAGTCATCTTGAACCTCAACCTGGGCGAGACAGCACAGCTCACCAGATGGCGAACATGATCCCAGTTTTCAATACGGCAACTCCAGCGATAATATTCCTGTCATAGGTCAAGAACGCACTATATCACCAATTATGACTCATGCGTCCCAAGCACACACGGCAGGACATTTCACTGGATCTACTTAGAAGGTGCCTAATGGCAACTTTTAAAATACTGAGCATGGAATTCTTCAGAACAATGGATCCCACACTCAACACTTTAAAAGTTGACCGATTAAGTCCTGCACGACTAATAGTATTAGCTGTATCATTTCACTCGGCACAGTTACGTGTACCCTTCACATTTCAGCTGAATGTCATCTTCTCAGAGACGTCGCCTGTGAATCCCACAGGCAAAGAGGTTGCAACCTTCCCCAGCAAAGTCCACACTACACACATTACTATTTTCTTACTATTCAAGGCTTTCTAGAGGCCAGGGGCCCATCTAATAATCTTTTTATTCCCAATGTTCAGCATGGCCTTTGGTCCATACATAGCAAGGACTAAATGACTGGTGAGTGGGATGGATGGATGGATGGATGGATGGATGGATGGATGGACGGACAGATGGATGAGTTTACACATGAATATATGTTAACATACATATTTATATACAAACATAAGTAGAGTAGGCAACCAAATAGTCATGATTACACTTGTGGTCTTGAAATATTCCTATATAACTAACATCCACACTCTTGAACATTTTTTTCTTCTTTCTCTAATTCTGCCTATTCACGTTAAATACAAGCATAACTTTCTCAAAAATAATTGCAAGTGGCTTTTAAAACATGAGGACTCTAGACTTTATTCAGAGTAATAAATTAACACCTTTTTTTTTGGCCACGCCGTGGCTTGTGGGATCTTAGCTCCCCGACCAGGGATTGAACCCGTGCCTTCAGCAGTGAGAGCGCGAAGTCCTAACCACTGGACTGCCAGGGAAGTCCCAAATTAGACACTATTTTTTAGAAATTTATTATAAAGTTATTCCTCCTTCATTTCCTCACATGCTAATCATTACCACGGCGAGCTCTCTGATTTGCTGTATACACCTTGGCACGCTAGCTGAATACTAGTTACACAACTTGCTGCCTTTGAATTCTATGGTCTAGGTATGCGGCTGTTTCTTTTTCAAACCGTCTCCACGTAGGAACCCATGCTTATACATCTCAACCTCACCAGTGCTTCTATACTGAATAAAGGCTTGTAAAAGCAGTATTAATTACATATTCTCAAACCTCAAGGCTTGTTTTCATCAATCATTCTTTTTAAAATTTTTATTGAAATATAGTCGATTTAAATAAAATGTTGTTAGTTTCAGGTTGACAGCAAAGTGATTCAGTTAAACACATATGTATACATATATATATATATTTTTTTTTTTTACATTCTCTTCCATTATAGGTTATTACAAGATACCTGCGTGGAGTTCCCTGTGCTCTACAGTAGGTCCCTGTTGGTATTCTGTATATAATAGTGTGCATATTTCAATCATTGTCTTTGACTAAACGTTTTACCTCTTTCAAGGAAGTAACAAGCAGGACTGTAGCTAAGTTTTTCTAACTCTCCTCACCTGCTTTGTCAAACAGGAGATTAATGAATTATGAAGTGCTTTATGACTAATGCTTCCTTATCACACACAACCCAGCCCATGAATTGTGAGTGCAAATATTTTTGTTCATTTCAAAATATTTTTGCCTATTTCCTCTCTGTACTGAAACCCCATGATTTCAGGCCCTGGTTAACATAATCCAAATGATGCTAGTAGCCGACCCTAAACCGTACTTTCTTGCCCTCCTCTACACGCTGTGAGGCTTACCCACCTTCAGGACTGGCCTCTTCCCTACAACACACCCTGCAGCACGTGCCGCAAAGCACCACATACAAAACCATGAGCGGTCATTCATCTGCTTCTTTGTCAAATCAGAACCTCGGACATTATATTTTTCATTTAAACGGAATACATTTAATTCTGGTTTACAGGTTGATATTTTGAGAGTTTGCTTCACCTAAGCCTGGCCTTCAGAAGCTGGTTCAATGTGCTCTTCAAGCCAAATTTTGGATCATCGCAGGTAAAGGCCACCTTCCGGTGGTGAGTTCATGACGGTAAGTACCAACTTCTGACATCTCCTGGCAGCCACCCTGCTTGTGACCTTCTCAGGCTGTTCACTTCCGTTCAGACTTCTCCACTTCGAGAATCTTATTCTATTCTTCACAATCCAGCATTCAATTTCACATTATCTTGTGTCTTTCACGCGCTGGTGTCTCTGGCTAGTTTAGCTGTTCCCTGAGGGCAGAGATTATGCTAATACTCCTAGTCTGTCCCTTACACTAGTGGGCCTTCACTAAGCACATAATTAATCTCTGGTCCTAGGAGGGAAAGCTCACATCACCTTACTGCAGCAGAGTAAACCAAAGCATCAGCGAACTTGAACTTTTCACCGATTATAAACATTTGATGAACATAAATTCCTATTATTAGCAAACAGTCTGGGGATGGAATTAGGAGTTGTAATTACCAAAATCTTCGGATAGGAAGTACATTGTCAATGTGATCGTGACTATTACTTAATGATTTAAGCTACCAGGTGTTATTTGTATTTAGTTTTATGATGAACAAGAAAGATACACAATGGTGTTTTTCTTGCCTAGCAAATGATACAACAGTTAGTACAGACAGGGATAATTCTACTCTTAGATAATGCTTCAACTTGGAGCAAAGGTATGAGTACAATTTTTACCATTTTCCAGCTGTCTATTTGGACAGTTTTTACATCCTCTTTCACCTGTATCCTCTTTTGTAAAATAAGGATAATCCCTCCTGTGAAGGGCTGCTGAAAGATTAGAGCTCACGTGAGTAACTAATCTAGTTTGTTTTGCAAACCTAGCTTGCTTTGCAAACAGTAGGCGCTCCGTAAGTGGTGCTATTTGTCACGTAGCTCCCATCTGCTAGGGTTCTCTGCCCAAGCCCTCGGAGACCTGACAGCATCAGAAAAGAAGTGTAGTCTGCAAATAGCCGGCAGCAAACACAGTATCTTCCTCTCTCCCTCTCTCTCTTCTTTTTTTCTTCCCTTCCCTTTTTCTTTCTTTCCTTTCTTTGCAGGCTGCGTGGAAAACTTTGTTTTTTTAAACGTTCCTTTTTATCTCCTAAGAAATTCCTCATATTCAAGTTCTTGAGAGATGTAAATAAGAATCTGAAGTTTGCTAAGCATAAAAGAGCAGGGTCACACTTTGGAGAATGATGTTGAACTATTACCGTCACGCTTGTGGACATCCTTAACCTAGATAAATAGTAGGGAAACTACGATTAGAGAGTTTCGGGGGGCAAAATGCTCTCGGATAACATAAGTGCAGGCCTCATTTGTGCCGAGATTAACCCCGATGCCCCAGCAAAACAGTGCCTACCACAATCCCATGAAATAATTTTAGAAGCGATGAATTAGGACTGGTTCCATTTACACAAATATTTTGATACCATGAACTGGCTCGCTTACTCAGACAGACGGGCAGAGTTGGAGACCCACAGATAGGAATGTCGAGAAGTGGGTGATTGAAGTCAGTGCATGGGGTTTTTGCTGAGAAAGAGTCGGGGGTTAAGTCAGCTGCCATATGGGGAAACGATCTGGGATTCTTGGCAGACAGGGAGCACGGTCTACTTGACTGTTGACAGTGTCTATTCAGACATGTGTCCAAGTGCTGCAAACAGCTATTGAGGAATCACTTCAGGGGAGAAATCTTTGAGCAATGAGGTTTCAACATGTACTGTATGCAATGCATAAGTCCTTGACTACCACCTGACTGTCAGCTGTGTTCACCAGAGTTGTTGGTTCCATTACATTTAGGGATTTGTCATGGGCTTGGGTCATATGGTTAAGAGTTTGAAAATGACAACAGAAACAACTAAGCCCCTGAGAGATTTCTGGGCAGTGAAATTTCTGTCCCATTAAATTAAATGTAAAGGAATCTAAAATATGATACAAATGAACTTATTTAGGAAACAGAAACAGACTCACACAGAGAACAGATTTACAGTTACCGAAGGGGAGGGTGGGAGAGGGACAAATTAGGAGTTTGGGATTAGCGGATGCAAACTATTGTATATAGGATGGATAAACAACAAGGTCCTACTGTACAGCACAGGGAACTATATTCAATACCTTGTGATAAGCCATAATGGAAAAGAATATGAAAAAGAATACATATATTTTATACATAGTTATAAAAGAATATATATGTGTACATAAATCAAGTATATTTTTAAAAACTCAATATTACTGCAAAGGTTCGTATATAAAACTACAGTTTAAGAAGAAATATGAAGTGGGGCTTCCCTGGTGGTGCAGTGGTTCAGAATCTGCCTGCCAATGTAGGCGACATGGGTTTGAACCCTGGTCCAGGAGGATCCCACATGCCGTGGAGCAGCTAAGCCCGGGCGCCACTACTACTGAGCCTGCACTCTAGAGGCCACGAGTCACAACTACTGAAGCCTGCACGCTCTAGGGCCTGTGCTCCGCAACAAGAGAAGCCACCGCAATGAGAAGCCTGCGCACCGCAAGGAAGAGTAGCCCCCACTCGCCGCAACTAGAGAAAGCCTGCGTGCAGCAACGAAGACCCAATGCAGCCAAAAATAAAATGAATAAATACATTTATTAAAAAAAAAGAAATATGAAGGGATTTTGTTCCCACAGGAACAGAAAAGTTATAATATTATCCTATACTTTAATATTTTCAAAGAACTTTTATAAAACATTACTTTATAAAGGCAAAACAAATGTGGACAGTCCAAGGAAACACAGATCTTTCAGTGGTGGAAGAGACTTGAATCTTCGTTTGGGACCCAATCCCCTTACTTTATTTTATTTAAAGAATATAATGATAAAACAGGCTCAGTATTTTAACCAAAACCACGTAGCTAATAGTAAAGGACAGAGCTGAATCCGAAACACGTCAGGCATTCCAAGCCATTGTTCTTCCATGTACATAACAGTACTCTCATCATAATTCTGTCATGTACGTAAGTGGCCAATTCATCCTACTAAAAAATCTAAGTCATCAGTATGGTACCTGGAGCAAAGTACAAATGGAATTTCTCCATTTCCCAAACTAGTAGCCCTAATACTGTGTGTACTGAAAAACGCATTCAGAATTTCACCTAGATGCGTGCGGAAGAATCTACTCTACTCATGGTCTCCTGTGGGATTTTATTTATTTATTTATTTATGGCTGTGTTGGGTCTTCGTTTCCGTGTGAGGGCTTTCTCTAGTTGTGGCAAGCGGGGGCCACTCTTCATCATGGTGCACGGGCCTCTCACTATCACGGCCTCTCTTGTTGCGGAGCACAGGCTCCAGACGCGCAGGCTCAGTAGTTGTGGCTCACGGGCCCAGCTGCTCCGCGGCACGTGGTATCTTCCCAGACTAGGGCTTGAACCCGTGTCCCCTGCACTGGCAGGCAGATTCTCAACCACTGCGCCACCAGGGAAGCCCTCCTGTGGGATTTTAAAAAGAAGGTAGGAACATACAGCTCTGTGCACCAGTACCCTGATGGTTTGTATGGACAGAAATTAAAGAAGGTGTACATTACTGTGGGCAAGAGCATCTTTCTATATCTACATAAGAAGAAGCATCTCCCTAAGATTACTAACACTGTGCGTGCTCTGAGCCAGAGTCCCCAGAGTCTACTCCCTGGGGCAGGACTCCTTCCACACGGCCCTCCTCTAAGTGGGCACCTATGAACACACAGGTCTCCCCAATTGTTCTTAAGCCAGGTGGCAGCTTATACAACATGCATCGTTGCCAATATTCAATTGCATCTCATCTGAAGGCAAGTCACAACTACCACAAACCCTACCTCTAGAGGGTGAGGCTCCCTTGATTTCACTGAATGAAATGTTAAAGTGAGGTCCACTCCACAGCATTTTCCTTTAAATACTGTAATCCAGTAGAAGAACTTTCTCCTTGATTTTATGACATCCTCTGTATACCAACAGAAAAGCCCTTTTCCCCCGTTCTTTTTGTAAGTTTCAGTGAATGATCAAAGTTGGGTCTGCCTGCACAGAATCAGTCCACTGGGCTCACACGAGTCTGCCTCACCTGCACGGTGATAATATTCATACACATACACTGTTCATATCCTTATAATACTCATAGCATAATACCCGTATACTATTCGTATCATGCTATCCATATACTTTCATATCATTATAATACCCATATACTATTCATATCTTTATACTATTCATATACATGTACTATTCATATCCTTATATTCATATACATATACTATTCGTATCATTATAATATACATATGCTATTCACATCATTATACTATCCATATACGTACACTATTCGTATCATTATAATATTCGTATACCTACACTATTCGTATCATTATAATATTCATACACTATTCATATTATAATACCCGTATACTATTTGCATCATTATAATATGCATACACATATACTATTCCCATCACTATACTATTCATATACACCCAGTATTCATATCATTATACTACTCATGTACATACACTATTCATATCGTAATATTCATATACCTATACTATTCGTATCATTATAAAATTCATATACATACACTATTCATATCATTATGATATTCATATCCATATACTGGGTTGGCCACAAAGTTCGTTTAGGTTTTTCAAAAACCCGAAAGAACTTTTTGGCCAACCCAATACTATTCATGTCATCCTAATGCTCATATCCATGTACTATTCGTATCATGTTCTTGGTCCAGGAGATAATATTCACATCATTCCTTCCGCTGAAAACAGAGGTGTAAGCAGAACCAACATGGGCAAGGAAGCTGGGCAGGGGTCCTTAACTTCTACCTTTTACCTTCACATGTGAATTAGGTGCAATGAAATCTTTTCAGCTTAACTTCAGAGGGCTTTGTGAAATATCTTAATTTAACCTCTGTTAACTGCATAGCAAAACAATAATCCTTTTGTGAAAGTTATGTGTTTTGATTCATTCTGTCAAAAACCTTAGAGGGGAAAGCAAATAATACTTAGAAATAATTCCATGAATGAATTAGAAATAAAACCTCAGTCAGCATCTCCCTGTCCTATGAAAGCCAAAGGAGGTGGCCTATTTAAAGTCTGCTTCTTTAGAAAGTAGTCTGTACCCTAAAGAGAGCTGAGCACAGCCTAGCTCCCCGAGAGTCACGGCCAGGGGACCTGAGGAAAGTGCGCCATTTGAAAGCTCAAACAGCAAAAAGATACTAATACTTTAATACCGGAGATACAACTACATAAAATATTGAATAAGCTGAGAAAAGGAAGGCCTGCGCAGTATATTTAAGACCTGTATATGTAGAAGTCTTTTATTCTTAGTGATTGGTGCTGTATTGCTCTTGCTTGGTTTTTCTTTGGGGGTAAAATTATATAAATGGATAACTAGCTAGCCAGCTGGTAATACGGGCGTTTCGTTGGTTGCAGAAGTTGTCCAAGTGTAAGTCGCTGTGCCAGTTGGACAAACAGAAGGTGGTATCATCACCCCACGGGAAGACATGGCAGGAACTGAAAGCAAAGGCTTGCCACGGAGAAGGGCACTGAGATATGCCCTGAATCCTCATGGAGTGCAAACGGTCAGAATCTTCCCGAGTAACAGAGGGAAAGTGATAACTGGGCAATAGACGGGGAAGATGGGGGAAGGAAAGCCAAGAAGAGAGGGAGGTGTTGGGGGTAAAAGGGGGGATAGGACGGGGACATAGGTGCAGACAGGGCTGGAGACAGACAAGCATGGGGAGACCGACACGGGTTCTGGGAGTTACGGGATTCATTCTTTCTCTGCTGGAATGTTGATTCTGAACATTTCAAAACATAAAACCAAAACATCTCATTAGCCCAGGGCACAGTCCCTTGATCTCAGACTTGGTCGGGTCCCTACCCTTCATTTTAAGCCCTCTTGGGAACGATTTTTTTTTTTTTAAGTTACAAAAGTAATTGCTACAGAGGTCAAAGGATAACAAAACTATAAATTATGCCATCAAGCTCACTATACTCAAGAGCGGCTGGAAAGGGCTCTGGTAAAGCCTTCACTCTAAAGGGAACTTTACTCTGGCCAGAAGTGGAGGAGGGGAAAGCAATGAGTGTACATTTGAAAGCTGCCCGTAACTCCTTCTGGGTCTTAACACCAAGAGTGAAGACGGTTATTTCTGCACCATTGGCATTTCTTCCTCTTTCTGATGGAAAGGGAAAGTTTTGTTTTCAGGAACCATTTCTCCAGCAATACAAACCATCACTTAACTTCAGGATGGGCAAGGAGCCCAAATCCTGCCAAGCACGGTAACAGCTGCTCCTATCTCCCCCTATAGTAACTGGTCCAGGGATGGATACCTGGTTCAAAGCAGGCCAATCAAAACTCTTCCGAACAGACGTGTGGTTGCCAAGGGGGAGGGGGAGTTTGGGGTTAGCAGATGCGAACCATTATACATAGAGGATGGATAAACAACAAGGTCCTGCTGTAGAGCACAGGGAACTACATTCAATACCCTGTGATAAACCATCATGGGAAAGAACCTGAAAAAATATATATATATATAAAACTGAGTCACTTTGCTGTACAGCAGAAACTAACACAACATTGTAAACCAGCTATATACTTCAATGAAATTACAAAACAAAAAGAAACTCTTCCAAAAATTTTTGCAGGAAAAGTTCCTGTCTCCTTCGAAGATTGCAAGTTCTAAAATCTTGGCACCTGCCTGGTTTCCTCTGAGATTTTATGAAGACAAACTGATTGAGAGTGAAGCCCACCACGAGAAAGCAAGTCTATGGAAGCAGAGGAAGAGGCAGAGTGGGGGCATCATTCAAAACCCGGATGAAGCCCATCCCTGAAACGTTCAGGGACGGATCCAAACAGTATCTTTTTCAGTTGGTTACTTGAAGCTGAAAGGATCTTAAAGTTACTCTTTCTTGCATGAATCCCACTATCTTTCAACCGAAGCCGTTACCTATTAGGGACATCTCTTCTGTCCTGGCACACCGGTAGCAGAACTGCAGTAGTATCCCCAGACTCTGTGCAATACTGCTTTGTACTGTAGCTCTTCTCAGGGCCCACGGAGGCCTGGCTTAACCCTCGGAGAAGTGAGGAAGGCCATCTCTTCTCTGTAACAGAGGAGCCATTTAACGTTCTAAGCAATTCCCTGGTTTATCTTTAATATAAATATTTCTATTGTCGGTAATGTTGAAATGGGTCGTTTTGTTCCTCCCCAAACTTGTGCCCTGGGGCAAAGGGGAACGTAGCTTTGAAATACAGAGCATCGATCCCACTGTAGAGCTTCTTTCTTTTTAAAAAAAAAAAAAAATTATTGGAGTACAATTGATTTACAATGTCATGTTAGTTTCAGAGGTACAGCAAAGTGAATCAATTATAGATATACATATACCTATTCTTTTTTAGATTCTCTTCCCATATACGTTCTTGCAGAGTATTGAGTAGCGTTCCCTGTGCTCACTAGTTATCTATTTTATATATAGCAGTGTGTATCTGTCGATCCCAATCTCCCAATTTATCCCTCCCCCGCTTCCCCCCGGCAACTATACGTCTGTTCTCTGTGTCTGTGAGTCTGTTTCTGTTTTGTAGACAAGGTCATCTGCACCATTTGTTTAAAACTCCACACATAAGTGGCATCATATGGTACCTGTCCTTCTTTGCGCTCGCGTGCATGGGCACACCGCGCCTCAGCGGCCCCTCCACTCACACGGAGCTTTAACAAGGAAGGAGGAGAAAGGAAGAGAGGAAGAGGCTTTTTCTGTTATTAGATCAGGCAGAAAATAATTGGCCAAGGGTAGGTCTGAGGAAATCTCTAATGGGAGAGTTTTGTGTCTGAAAATAACACAATTCCTTCAACTAAGTACCTTTAAATTCTTCTCCAATCCATTTTGCATGGCTTCTGGCAGTATTTTCTTGGTAAACTATAGACTGGTCCATGTTCTCTTCTGCAAGAAAACCCTCAGCTTCTGAGAGCAGAGGAAGGGAGACCAACTCCATCACTGGGGGTTCACAGTTGGACCCTGCCCACTGGGACAGCCTCACCTCGACGGCAGCACGTGCTCCAGGGGAAATCATCGTTCACACGTTCTTCCCCTCTAACCCACCTATCCTCTTATGTTAGCTAGCTCTTACTGAGTACCTGATAGGTGCTGGCTGGTACTGACGTCTCACCTGTTCTTCGAGGCGGGACACGCATTGTGTCTCCATCCTTCTGGATCATCACTTATCGCTTCCTAGTCGTGACAGGCGCTGGAGGAGACCCTACCTTTGCCCTCACAGCCTCCTCCTGTGCTCCCTTCTCTTCTACCCTAAAACACCTGTGACCTGTGTAGGCAACCAGCCTGCATATGCCTGGCACAGACAGGCCCTTCAGGAAGGTCTCGGGGATGGATAATAAATGCCCCAAGCCCACCTGGGCCCCTACCCCTTGCCAGTGGTGGAGGTGGACGCCAAGCACGTGGTCATGCTGTCACCTGTAACACCAGGCACG
This sequence comes from Stenella coeruleoalba, assembly GCF_951394435.1. Classification (NCBI taxonomy): domain Eukaryota; kingdom Metazoa; phylum Chordata; class Mammalia; order Artiodactyla; family Delphinidae; genus Stenella; species Stenella coeruleoalba. The sequence continues at coordinate 148,625,243 of NC_137149.1, read as the reverse complement.
ACTCCTCTGGTCTCACAGCAAGGCTCCCACAGGGCACCTTAAAAACGCACTGAGCTTTCTGTCTCCCCTAAGCTTTTCTTGCCGTCCCGAACAGGACTGGAATGCTGAGTGAGAGGCCCACCCCCGGCTACATGTTCTGAGCCCCAGTTCTGCAGACTCAGGCTGGGGCTTCACGGGATGCCTTTGGACCTTCCAGGGATAAAATTTAAGATCATTTATGCCAAACAGTGTCTAATGCCGCCTTGTCCTTCCCTTCACTATTTTAAGGGGCTCACGAAAATATTTTGCTTGAAAAATACATTCTTAGGATGAACTTATGGGTCTCCAACGTCATTAGCAGCTCAATAATACTGTCTTTTTTTCAGTTGTATAGCAATAGAACTAAGAAATATCTTTATTCCTTTCCACAAAGTAACTTTTTCCTTAAAATTGTGTCTCCTAGAGCTTGCACTGTCGTTGTAAACTTGATATAAGAAATCTATCCTAGGCTTAAAAGTTACATCTACTAGAGGGAAACACAGAAAATGAGTATTTGAGCTTCTGAGGTCTGCGTGGGAGGGTTAATTTGTGCCCCCCATTTCTCCACAATGAATTAATAACAATTATTTATAGGCTGTTGCTGGTAAGATACGCAGTTACAGTCTGAATTAGAAAATGGTCAACAAAGCAATCTAAACACAATCAGTTACAGTCGTAACTGTACTCTCTACTTACCGTCTTCTGGGACCTGTGGCCTTTCTATTTTAATTGTCTGTTTACTTGTCTGCTTCTGACCAGACTATGAGTTACTTGAGGGCAGAGACGACTCCCCCTCACCACTGTCTCCCCGCACCCCCATGGGGCTCAGCAAGTGCTCACTGGACTTACAGTAAATACACGAGCGAAAACCAAGGCCACATTAATTCTATGATAAACAGCAGGAAGGGAGGACAATGTCCGAAAGATTTTCTTCATTTGGAAGAAAAACTAACAGTTTTGATCATCTTCAATTCCAAGTATTAAAAAATGTGTTTCTTTCGCCTAGCAGATTTAGCATTTCTATCATTCAACGTTTTCCACGCTGGACCAGAGACAACATTTCCTCCAAAAGAAACTCAGCTGTTTTGGTGAAAAAGAGGCACTATTTTATTTTTTTTAATTGAAGTAGAGTTGATTTACAATGTTGTGTTAATTTCTGCTGTACAGCAAAGTGATTCAGTTATACAGAAGCACCAATGAACAGCCCATTCTTTTCCACACACTGTCATTTACAGTCTTTCTCTTTGTAAAATATAATATATAATAAGTAAATTTATTTATGTCAGAGAGGAGCAAACAAACAAACAAAAAATCGGCTTTTCCACTAAAAAGTGCCCTCTTAAGGACACCATATGTCACACACATAAGAGCCACATGTGCACAGAGAACATTGAAAAACAAGACATGTTTCGGCCCTTTTTACACCAATGTGTGTACACACACACACACCCCATCCTTCCATTCCCGTCCCACACCAATACCCTCCACCACATTGCCTGCACATCTTTTCAGGCTGGAAAAGCAACAAAACCAAACTTGCCTCTGACTTGTTTTGCTCTTTGTAATAATGTCAACCTCACAGCATAAAAACACAACTCCCTCTGTCTGTTTCTTTATAAAAGATGATTTGAGAAGCCAGCAAGGCCACGGGGGTAAAAGTCAAACATCTCACTCGAGTCTGCCCTCTTTTGAAGATGCCGCTAAAACAGTGAATCACATTTTCTAGACTCTACTACGTTTCAGAATTGAGAAAATATTGACACTGGGGCAGCTTAAATTCCGAAGATGCATTTTATCGGGACACATCTGTATTTAAGTTCTCCAGCCTTGTCATGGAAAAGAGTCCATCTGGCCATTTTTAAAAATCAACTTTAAACTTGAACTTGAGAACACTAAGTCTTGTTAGGAGAAACGTGGTTTTGCTTGAAACAGTGTTGCTTCCAGCCACACGGTGGACAAAGTGAGGCAGAGACACTCCTCTTGGTGCGTTACAACAAAAATGCTGAATAGATGAGTAAAAGAAAACCTTTGTTTTTCATGCAATACTGAACTGTCAGGAAAATAGGAGAATTCTCTGGAGGACAGACAAGAAAAGGAACCAATATTCCAGTGAGGTGACTATGCTCTGGGCCCTGCGGGCATCTGCTGAGCCTCTACGTTCAAGGGCGGGGTGGGGTGGACGGTTAATGGGCCACAGGTGGTCCAGGAGCTGCGTGGGGCTGCATCCTAGCTCCATCCTTCCCTCTCTACCCTGCGGCCCACACACGTCACTCGTAAAATGTACCCGTCGATGGGAGGCTACAGGGATACGTCAGCAATTAACCGGACGACTAACTTCTCAACAGCCGTAGACAGCGGATGGCGTCTTCACAGAATTGAGAAAAACATAAACACACGACTGAAAATCCTACATCCCGTCCGAACAACTTCCAAGAATGAAGGTGAACTAGAGAAATGTTCAAAGAAATAAGACCTGAGTATTTACTATCCACGGGCTTTCACTTAAGAGGTTTTAAAGACTATATTGAAAGAAGTAAAATGACGCTACCCCCAAAATTCTGAAGTGCAAGAAGAAATCGTTAGCGTCAAAAGTAAGCCCGTAGGGATGGCTAAAGAAACACCGACCATACAAAACAGTAACGACACATGTTTTACTTGTGAAGGTAAAGAACACAAAACTAAAATCCTCAGAATCCCACACCTATCAGGAATGAGAGTAACTGTGGTGAGAACCAAGCCGGCTCGGACAAGGAGGATGAAACCACCCGGTTATGTGGTTATAGTACCAGAACATGACTATTTTACTGTCTTCATTATTTTCCCAGGCAAATGCCTTTACTGTTAATTACAGGAACTTCCTCCAAAGAACCATTAACTCCTTCAACAAAGCATCAGCAGTTTACTATCCAGCACTGCGGAACCCATGCCTGAAAATCCCTGCCTTGTTTCCACGAGTTCCGAACTATTATGTCCTAATTCTTACACAACCCTTAGTCCAGTCTCAGACTGAAGATCCATTTTAAACCAAACTTCAAACCCTCAGCGGAGTCTGGTTTTGCCTTTCCTCCCCAGACGCTGCTCGAGCTGCCACGGTGGCCGTCCCTGTCACCATGGTGAGCAATCAACTCAGCTCTGTCTTATCAGCTTGGCGAGCGAAGAGCTGGGATTCAGCATTCCAGGGCAGTTCAAAGGTTCTCAGGTAATTGTCTATTTGGGGAAGGCGGGTAAACGTGAATGAGCTTTCTATATGGAGTCCCGTATGCATTTCTAAGGGAGCCATTTAAACACAGAACTTGATGTACACTTTCTGAATTAGCAGAAAAGAAAACTAGGATGAGAAGACAAACTGAATGAATGCAAAAAAGGAAAGAAAGAAACAGAAAAATGAGTAGAAATGGAATGTACAAAAGAAACAGTAGCAGGCTTCCCTGGTGGCGCAGTGGTTGAGAATCCGCCTGCCGATGCAGGGGACACGGGTTCGAGCCCTGGTCCGGGAAGAGCCCACATGCCGCGGAGCAACTAAGCCCGTGAGCCACAACTACCGAGCCTGCGCTCTAGAGCCCGCAAGCCACAACTACTGAGCCTGTGCTCTAGAGCCCATGTGCTACAACTACTGAGCCCACGTGCCACAACAACTGAAGCCCGTGCGCCTAGAGCCCATGCTCCACAACAAGAGAAGCCACAGCAATGAGAAGCCTGCGCACCGCAATGAAGAGTAGCCCCCGCTCGCCGCAACTGGAGAAAGCCCGTGCGCAGCAATGAAGACCCAGTGCAGCCAAAAATAAATTAATTAATTAAAAAAAAGTAACAGCAGCACTGAATCTAAAAAAGGTATAATCAGAACCAATGTGCTAAATTAAGTTCCTCAGTGTAACATGAAGATTTTTAACTGAACTTTTCTTTTTAATCTTACTCATGTTCCTCTCACAAGGGATAACACACACACACACACACACACATACACACACACACCCTAAGGACACAGGAAAGCTCAAAGTAAAAAAATGGAAAGAATGCCAGGCAAATAACCAGCCCAATTCCTGGCACATCTATATCAGTATTAGGCACAATATACTTTGAAGTCAAAACAAAACATAATAAAGATTAAACAAGATCAGGTCTCTGACCTGCCTGCACCAACCGGCACAATTTAGACACATATAAAAACAAAAGTGGACAGTCCTACAAGATGAAACTGATACATACATGTATTCTCTATTAGGAGTATTTGACACATACCTCTCAGGAATTGTTACATCAGGAAGAAAACAAAATCAGGGAAGACCCTGATGTCGTGACCAGCACGGCTACAAAACTTGCCATGATGTACATACATGCAGTGCTGAACCCATAACGGAAGGAGAGCACATTTGGAAACTTAAAAATCTTGAAGCAAGTGAAGCCAAGTATTAAATTTTGAACAATCACAGACAAACGGGCCACATTCTTTTTGGGCCTCTTACTGCTGTGGCCTCTCCCGTTGCGGAGCACAGGCTCTGGACGCGCAGGCTCAGCGGCCATGGCTCACGGGCCCAGCTGCTCCGCGGCACATGGGATCTTCCCGGACCAGGGCACGAACCCGCGTCCCCTGCATCGGCAGGTGGGCTCTCAACCACTGCGCCACCAGGGAAGCCCAAACGGGCCATATTCTTTATCCAAAATACAATTAATTTAGAAATCTATAATAAAAAATGCATTTAAAAAACCTTATGCATTTAACGTAGAAAATGAACAATATGCTTCTATATGACCCGTGCAGCTTAAAAGAAGAAAACAATCGATGTTATAAAAATCCCCAAATGGACAAAAATAAAAATACCACATTATCAAAATTGGCAAGATGCGTTGAACACTGGATTGAGAAAGCAAGTCCGTGTTGTGGAAATGCAGTAAATGAGCAGGGGGCTTCCCTGGTGGCACAGTGGTTAAGCATCCGCCTGCCAATGCAGGGGACACAGGTATGAGCCCTGGTCCAGGAAGATCCCACATGCCGCGGAGCAGCTAAGCCCGTGCGCCACAACTACTGAGCATGCTCTCTAGAGCCCGCGAGCCACAACTGCTGAGCCCATGTGCCACAACTGCTGAGCCTGTGGTATAGAGTCCGTGGGCCACAGATGCTGGGCCTGTGGCGGGAGAGGCCACTGCGGTGAGGGGCCCTCATGCTGAGGTGGGGAGTGGCCCCCCGCTCGCTGCAGCTGGGAAGCACCTACATGCAGCGGCGAAGGCCCAATGCAGCCCTAAATAAATATATAAATAAATAAATTTTATTAATAAATAAATTGATCTTCAAATAAATTAAAAAATGAGCAGTCCGAGGTACCCATCGCCTAGAGAACATTCTGGCCAGAATCTTTCAGCAGGACTTAATTATGAAGACGCACTCAGAAATGAAATTGAGAGACATTCCACTGAACAAACGGGCTGGATAGCTCACAAATATCAGTGTCATGAAAGCGAAGAAAAGGCAAGAAAAGAGTTACAATAACCAACTTCGATCAATGACTGATTACCAAATCAAAGAATAAGAAAAAAAGCAAATAATGAAGTGATAACATATTGGGATCGTGAGAAACACTGGAAAATCAACTATATATCAGGTAATAGTTTCATGTTAATGTTACATTTCTTGCAGGTGATACAGGTTTTCAAAAGACAAAGGAAATATCCTAGCTCTTAGGTGATACATGGTGAGGTATAAAGTGTCATTATCTCTGTAACTTACTTTTAAAAGCCAAATTAAATGAATAAAAAAATGTCTCCCAAAGGGAAAATAGGCCCCTTAGAAAAGTAAAACAAAACAAAACAAAAACAAAGTACTTCAAATAATATAAGAAAATCTTCATCAATCATCATATTCAATATCGATGTGTTAACAAATCTTTTACTTCCAGTGGCCAAAGATGAAACGATTTCAACAACAAAGGAAACAACAATAGCACTGCGTTATAACACAGGGCATAAAATAAATCTCCGTGAGTCTATAATGATACAAATGATTGAAGAAATGAAGGAAGGAAGGAAGGAGGGAAGGAAAGGAAGAGGCACAAATTTTCTTTACTGAAGAATTCCCAATAATATATGTATATATTCCCCCCTCTAGGAGGTGTAACTTAATCACCGTCTCCTAGAATGTGGACTGGACTTAGTCACGTACCTCCAAATAATAGCATATGAAAGGGAAACGTATTTCCTCACCAGAGGAGAAGCCCACCTGACCTGAGCGATTATTGCTAACATCGTCAGTGATGAGTGCGGCTGGTAGTACGTACCCTCTGCCACCATATGAGGAGAAGAGCAGCTCACCTATTTGGAACCCTTCCCCCAAACCAATAACCTCAGTGTGATCACCAGGAAACATCTGAAGAACCTAAACTGAGGCCTCTTCTACGAATTACCTGACCACTACTCTTCAAGACTCTCAAGGCCATGAAAGACCAAAAAGAGAAGCTCACAGGTCGGAGGAGACTAAGGAGGCTTGAGGACTGAATGCAAGGCTCATCCTGGAAAGGATCCTGAACCAGAAGAAGCACACGGAGTGACCGCACTGCTGACATCTGTGTAAAGCGTGTAGCTCAGTGAGTGGCATTGTATGAATGCTGGCGTCTTAGTTATGCAGATATGCGGTGCTGATGGAAGACATAACATGGGGGAACCTGGGAATATGGAAACTATACCATCTTTGCAACATTCTGTAAATCTAAAGTTATTCCAAAGTTTAAACTTTATTTTTTTTTAAAGAAGCAAACTCTAAAATCAGGAAGTCAGAGACACCTCCTCATGCAATCAACAACTTAATAAGAAATAGAAAAGAGTAAAAAGAACTGACTGGAAGAAAGACATCTTTCTCATGAACCATATCTTTTTTTGCACAAATCCAAAATAATTGCCAGAAGAATTATTAAAATAAAGAGCTTAGCGAGTTTGCTACATACAAGATCGCTACTAAAAAACTATACAATTAGAAAAGCTAGATACAAGATCGCTACTAAAAAACTGATTGCCTTTCTATATACCAGCAGTATACAATTAGAAATGCTAGATACAAGATCGCTACTAAAAAATTGACTGCCTTTCTATATACCAGCAATATACAATTAGAAATGCTAGATACAAGATCGCTACTAAAAAACTGATTGCCTTTCTATATACCAGCAATATACAATTAGAAATGCTAGATACAAGATCGCTACTAAAAAATTGACTGCCTTTCTATATACCAGCAATATACAATTAGAAATGCTAGATACAAGATCGCTACTAAAAAATTGACTGCCTTTCTATATACCAGCAATGTACAATTAGAAATGCTAGATACAAGACTGATACTAAAAATTGATTGCCTTTCTATATACCAGCAATGTACAATTAGAAATGTAATTTTCAAAAAGCGATTTTAGTAAGAGACCATAGAAAGAAATCTAAATAATGATGCAACACATCTTTATAAAGAGTAGTTTAAAACTGTACAGACAATAAAGAAGACCCAAATAATCGGAGAAGCATAAAGTTCTCAAGGACAGAAAGGTCGTTACAATAAGGATGTCAATTCTTCTCAGAATGAGCTATACGTGCAAGGCTATTTCAATAAAAATCACAGCAGGAGTTTTCAAGGAACTTGGTAACCTATTTCTGAAAACATATATTGAAAAGTAAAATTGTGAGGATGCTCGAAAAGGAGAGGAAAACAAGGCGACTTCCCTACCACACAGCTTCTGTAACGCTACAGTAATTGAGACAGGGTCAGTTTGGTACACAGGGGGGCACAGTAAACCCAAGGAACAGAACAGAGAACCGAGAAACAGGCCAGATCAGATACAAAAATCTGACCTGTAAGTTGGCTTTGCACATCATTGGAAGAAAGTGTGACTATTCAATAAATGATGTCAGGGGCTTCCCTGGTGGCGCAGTGGTTGAGAGTCCGCCTGCCGATGCAGGGGACGCGGGTTCGTGCCCCGGTCCGGGAAGATCCCACGTGCCGCGAAGCGGCTGGGCCCGTGAGCCATGGCCAATGAGCCTGCGCGTCCGGAGCCTGTGCTCTGCAACGGGAGAGGCCGCCAACAGTGAGAGGCCCGCGGACCGCAAACAAAAAAAGAATGCCTTTGCTGGGTTTCCCTGGTGGCGCAGTTGAGAGTCCGCCTGCCGATGCAGGGGACGCGGGTTCGTGCCCCGGTCCGGGAAGATCCCACGTGCCGCGAAGCGGCTGGGCCCTTAAGCCATGGCCGCTGAGCCTGCGCGTCCCGGAGCCTGTGCTCCGCAACGGGAGAGGCCACAACAGTGAGAGGCCCGCGTACTATAAAAAATAAAAATTAAATAAATGAATGAATAAATGATGTCAGGACTCTATGTGATACCCTAGTGAAGAACCTCACATCGATAAGATGAATTACAGGTGAATCAAGGACTTAAATGTGGAAACCAAAGTTTAAATAGCCAAAGATCCCAGTAAAAACTGGGCAAAAGACATCAGCAGGCATTTCACAGCAAAGGATATCTGAGTAGCCAACAACAATATGAAAATTTTCAAGCTCACTGCTAATAAGAAGAAACAAATAGGAATTAACATTAAGGTACAATTCTACACTTACCGTAATACCCAGAATTAAAAGAATGCCAAATCAAAAGGTTGGGGAGAATGCAGAAAAACAAAATTTTGTATATTGTTGGTAGAACTGTAAATTGGTCACTTTTAAGAATAATTTAACTCTACCTCATGAAGTTTAAAATATTAATTTCTTAAGACAGCAATACCATTCTCAGCTATAGATTCGAAGAAAGTTTTCTTGCACTTTGGGCAAGGAGCGTTGGAAATAAGCCAGACATTCATCAAAGGGGAAAAGACAAGAAAGGTTGCCTATTTATACCATGGAGTACGGTCCGTCACAGAAAGCAAAGGAGCCGAGCTCTCTGCATCCACGTGAACTGGAGAAACATCAGACCGCATCAGGTCACAGGAGTAAGCACGTAGTATTACCCCACCGATATATACTTCAAAAGAGGCAAAACAATTTTTACAGGCTAGTTCACAGGGAGATGTGTACATGCGGTAAAATTACAGAGAAAATTGGGAGGTCGAGGAAAAACAGAGAAACTTAAGACAATGATTATATGTGCAGGAATAATAGGAAGGTACATCAAGGAAGCACAAAAAGAGGGATTTCAGAACTATTGGAAGAGTCACTTTTCTCGATTCTCCTACGGTGCGTGACGTCGAGCCACAAAATGCTGCGGTAGGCGTCCTGGACGACAGTTTATCTTCTGCGATCTAACCACTCACATGCATCACACACACACGCGTGCACACACGCACGCACACAGGACGCTGCCTGTCCCGTCACACGTCCAGCCGGGCGTGCAGGTGTCACGCGGCCCTCCCGGCACTGACCTGTGGGAACAGAACTCCTGTCACTGCCACTGCTGTCACGGATCCTTTTTCTCGGACCCGGGAGCCTCCTGTCTGCAATCAGCATCCAGGAAACTGTGGTAGGTTAACTTGCTACTTTGCAAGGAGGACCAAACCTTAAACCCTCTGCAGTTTTTACAACATTATGTGATCCTCCACATGAAAAGAAGGCAAGAGGTGTAGAACGGCATGGTGAGAAAACATCTCTACGAGGGTTAGAAAAATGGATTTTAGTACGTGTTGAGTTATAAAACATGAATGAGATCTAGGGCAGCTACTTTACTTCTCTGGCTTGTTTGCTTATCTATAAAATGAAGGGTTGAATAACACCATCTCTAAAAATAGCTAGAATAACTTATCCTTCTCAAAGCCTAAAATTAGAGATGTAAGGGAAAAAATAACCTGAAACGCATAGGCACAGAAAAAAGAACTTGAAAGAAAAAATGTAACTATATATAAATGTTAAAGATACAAATTGTGATGACAGCAAGTATAAAGTTTATCTTATCTGTATTGAAATATTTATCTGAAATATACCATAAAGAGAAAATTCTCTTTTAACTTGTATATCAAAGGGAAAATAAAGAACCCCACAAAGAAGCTCAAGTGAAATATTTTCATGACATACAAATGCCAGTGAAGTGAAAAGTCTTCCCTGAGACCACCCAACCCTGACAAGTATATTCACATCGGATTTAAAGACTAATATTTGTATGACATACGGTAGGTGGTCTTTTGCGTGGGTGAAATACTCCAGCTGACTCTGGTTCATGAAAGCTTCTAGGAGAATTATGATAAATTTCTACCTGGCCAACTATAATGTTAGCCTAAATGTTTAATTCTGCTTTCAGAACTGGACTTCTTCCTTGTAATGAAATATTCAAATTTCTTAGTTCTGGGTGTATGTACGTATCTATGGATACTGGATAGTATGGATAAAACGTATGCATGGACACTGCTCTTTCTTTTTATAGCTTACTATTTATCTTATTGATTTGGCTATAAGGAAGCTCAAATGTAAAAGTTTTGGCACTCGTGGTAACTCTGGCACAACCTTCATTCCTTTACTTGGCTTTTGATTCTCTATTCCTTATTTTATAAATTGTTTTACTCTGTATGTAATTTTTTTTACCATATATTACCTCAAATTACTATCAGATGTAGATAGAAACAGAGCTTAAATAAGGTTGTAAATTTCTTGGATCATCAGAAAAACGTAAGAGAACAAAAGATGCCATTTAAAATCACAGCCTCAAAATGAAGCAACTTGAAAGACTGTAACAGTTGTTACACTGTTGGAATTTCAAGTATGATCACTTACTTGCATATGTCATCTTCTGGGTCTTCAAGCCCAAATCTCTCATCAAATGTGAGCTGTATCCATACATTTTCCTCTACTGCTACTAATCTCCATACCAAGACCATATTTCTTGGATAAGTATGAGGAAACCTCGGGCTGTGAATACTTCCATTAGTAGACACAGTAATAATTCTCTCATGCTGGGGATCTTGTACTCCTGAAAGTAAAAACATAAGCATAGACACACACTTAGAACAGACATTTCAAAAATTATAGGTTTCAAAATAACTTCTGAAAAAAGGGAACCAATACAAGCCCAAAGTTTCCCATGAACTGTAATTACTAAATGATTTCAACCCTTAAATGACCTCGAAAAACGAAATGAGGTCAAAGCAATGGTATCAATTTCTTGTTGTAAGGGAACTAACAGCGATCTATGAAGATATGAAATTATAAGAAATGTTGCAGGACTTCTCAGTGACTTTAAAAGGCTAACATGAATTTTAAATTTCTAAGAGGAGAATACAGTATAAAATCGCTTCCAAGTTTATTAGGCATGGCAACCTTTTACACGGTGAAACGCCAAAATACATTGTTATTAATATCTTCTTCTTTTGCTTAGATTGTTGGGGGAGACATGAGGGGACGGGAAAATTGAAACAATTTGTTGAGACAAAGGTGTTCTTTTTTTTTATTGAAGGATAGTTGACTTACAGTGTTTCAGGTGTACAGCAACATGATTCATTTATATATAGATATTTTTTTCAGATTCTTTTCCATTATAGGTCACTACAAGATATTGAATATAGTTTCCTGTGCTATACAGTAGGTCCCAGTTGTTTATCTATTTTACACACAGTAGCGTAGAGACAAAAGTGTTCTTATATCCACCCAACTGAGAGTTCATAATGAGAGGAAACAAATAACTGGTATTTGGAAAAGGAGCAGCTGTTTACCTACACGAAGAAAACCTAAGAAGTAAGACAGTTACACTTTTTCAGGCCATGCAAATCCAATCCATTGTTTGCTAAATTCCAGTTTAAAAAAACAAACCTGTTAAAGACTCTTTTATTCAATTTCTAAAACAATTTAAAAGTCCTAAACTGCACCTTGAACACATGAAGTAATGTGCATGGCACAACACCCGACACGTTTTTTGTTCAACTTTGATACACTCATAACATCAGGACCACAATATTATACTGTACCAATACCTCATTAGTTTTCATGATTTAGAGATATGCTTCATAAGACTGAACTTTGTATTTGCAGTATCATACAGAGAGAAGAATATCATTACTTTATAAGCACCATTTTTCCTTTATTTGCCCATTTCCCAACATCCAATCTCAATATATGCATAGTTACTTTCAGAAATATGAAAAAATTCTCATTTTATGGACTCCTTTTAGGTACATCCCATCAAACTGCAATACAGAGTTGTCTAAGGACTATTAAATCATTGACATTTTATACTAAACTACATTTTTCTTCTCTTTTTTTTTCTTTCTATTATGGTTTTCTGCCTTTTCCTCTTCAATTCTTTCACTCCCATACCCTACTTCCCTTTTTTTAATTGAAACATAACTGATTTACAGTATTGTGTTAGTTTCAGGTGTACAGCAAAGTGATTCAGTGATACAGACATATGTATCTACTCTTTTCAGATTCTTTTCCATTATAGGTCATTACAAGACGCTGAGTACAGTTCCCTGTGCTCTACAGTGGGTCCTTGTTGGTTATTTGTTTTATAGACAGTAGTACGGATCTGTGAATCCTAATTCCTTTTTGACCAATGGACTCCTCCATGCCAAGTTTGCCTGCTAAGTATTTCAACTCCACGTGCTCTCTCCATGATTTTACACCAATGACCCTGCTTCCCGCTCTGGAAGGCAGACTCTGAGGCGACCCCCGATGTCCCTCACGCGTCAGGAGCCTCTGCCTTGAGTGGGTGGAAGCTGTGACAAGGATGGGGTATTACTCCCAGGATCAGGTCAGTTAACTCTGAGTTAACCCAAAGTTAGATTATAGGAGAAGCCTAACCTAATAGGGTGAGCCCTTAACAGGAGCTGGCCCTTCCTGATCTTAGAAATTCCAAGTGTGAAAGACACTCAATGGGGAAAATTCTGTGTGGTGGCCTTGGAAAGGGAGCAGGTTGTGTGCCCAGGATGTGGGCGGCTGAGAGGTACCGAGAAAGAGGGGGCTTCATCCTGAAACCTCAAGAGACCTCGATGAATCGGAGGCAGACTCTTCACCAGCCTCCAGAAAGGAATCGAATCTCGCTCATACCTTGATTTTAGTCTTGTAAAACCTTGGAGCAAAAGCCCAGTCTCCCAGGCCTGGATTTCCGAGCTCCAGAGCTGAGAGCAAACAGGGTGTATAAAACTGCGGGTTCGTGGTGATTTCTTACCTAACAGTAGACAATTAATATACCTTCTGCTGTGCGCAAAGCTATTTGATTTGCAAGTATGTCTTTTTGCCCTTCGTTCTTCAACGGCACTTAGAGTAATTGTAGCAACTTTTCATTTAGTATTTATGTGACTCAAAACACATACTTCACACTGATCAAATGCAACTTAAGAATATGCTCTAAGATACTTCTTGAATTCAAAAGACAATGTCAAGGGTTATTTATTAGTGAGAATATGATTCGGGTTAAAGAATACCTGTTTTATTGTTAAAACACCCCAAATACTTTTAAAGCAGCTTCTTCATTCTCTTAAACTCAGCTGTTTCAACAATGAGTCTGTTAAGTATGATTTTATACTGCCTAAGACAAGATAAAGACAAACATAATTTCCTTTGAATATATACAGTGCATATAATGGGGAATATCATCATATTAGTAAATATGCCTTAAGCGCCATAGGATGTTTAAATTAAATAATTATTATTTATAATTATCACTTGTGCAAAAGCACGTTCCCTCTCATTGGGGGCTAATGTTCGATATGGCCATAGGTTATATTAACATATATCAAATAATCAATACCTTTCCTGTGCACATAATTTAGCACCAGTAGATCTCATAAGGACACAGAAGGATCTATCAAGTTAGATGAATTCTCCTCTATACTGACAAGTTTTTAAAGAAAATGATTATAATCTACTATTAAAATTAAGTTAATACATTGTCTGTTTTCAAAGATTTCTTTAAAAAATGAGATTATTTCCCCACTATCTAACTTTTAATACAATAGCCTGCATATGTCAGACGTGTTTTACAGCAGTAGCTGATATCAAGAGTCCTTCTCATTCTGGCAGCTAATTTTTCTTTTAATGAATTAATTTTTTCCAATCAAATTTATTAAAATATATTATTTGCCCCATTCTGTCTCAAAAAAGAAAAAAAAAAAACAAGAGTGCCTTATATCAGCCACAGCACTGTTTACAAATATAACAGTGTTTATGCTTTCATATGCGTAAACTACACGGCTACTAAAAGATCTGAGTTCTATTTTTATATCTTCAGTCAAAAAAGCACATGGCTAAAACGTATATACTTAGATTGTGTTTACATCTTTATTTTTTCCTTTATAGTCCACAATTCCATTAAACTATAATTAAGCATAATTTAAAGGTTGCAAATCTAGGCCTTATTTGTGGTAAAAGAATTGTAAATTTCCTTTGAAGTTAAATTGCTGCTGCCCCCAAATCATCTCAGAACGCAGTGAGGTTTGCCACCAAATACATATGATTTGCACATGACTGTCAACGTTACACGTAAATCTCAAACAACAAGGCCTATAATCGAAAAGGAAAAAAAAGAAGCAACAAAGAGTAGGATCTACCAAAATAAGACGTTGCATTCGTAGCTCAGCTGCTTAAAAACCGTCCTTCCAAACACAGAACTCTACTAGGGTTTTAGGGATGAGACAAGTACCTATTTTGTGACTACTTTATTGAACGTTTGCTTTTCCTAAACAATGGACAGTACACTCAACGGAAGTACCAAAGAAATGAAACAAATGTTTGTCAGCAATCATTAACGTGTTTACAACATACTCCTTGCAATGCATCCTCAACAGGAATAAGTCTTGCTCTTCCAGATAAGTCTTGTTCATCCAGATAAGACAGCATGAAGAGTGAAAATATATACATAAACACTAAATTTTAAAAATTAAAATTAACACCATTTCATATTATCCTACCCAACCCTCCTTGAGGTCAGAGTATTGAAAACTAACAATAGAAAAGGAAAAGAAGGGAGATTAATAATGTGAAGACTCTAAAATTGTTGACTAAATATGTTCACATACAATTCAGTTATGAAGAATCATTACACATCTGTATGTACTCAATAAGTTAACAGTAAAACCAAAGCAATTTCATAATATTTGCCATGCATTTCAGACTGTTAGCCCCTTTAAAAGTATATTTATTGGGCTTCCCTGGTGGCGCAGTTGTTGGGAGTCCGCCTGCCGATGCAGGGGACACGGGTTCGTGCCCCGGTCCGGGAAGATCCCACATGTCGCAGAGCGGCTGGGCCCGTGAGCCATGGCCACTGAGCCTGCACGTCCGGAGCCTGTGCTCCACAGCGGGAGAGGCCACAACAGTGAGAGGCCCGCGTACCGCAAAAAAAAAAAAAAAAAAAGTATATTTATTAAGAATGAAAGAGGGAAGGAGTAAGAGAATCATGAAAAGCAAAAAAAAAATTTAATGCTTGAAAATCTGTATTATTTAAAAAGATAACATCAAAAAAGAAGTTCTGTAGGGAGTTCCCTGGCGGACCAGTGGGCAAGACTCCACGCTCCCAATGCAGGGGGCCTAAGTTCCATCCCTGGTCAGGGAACCAGATCCCACATGCATGCCACAACCAAGACCCGGAGCACCAAAATAAATACATAAATAAACATTAAAAAAAAAAGTCTGTGGGCAAGATGTAATTCCTAAAGAAAGATAAACCATCCGTCCTTCTCCATGCTAACGCTTTAAGTTGGCAATAGCAGAAAAGACCTGGAGGATTAAGAATGAGGTAAAAAGAAAGGCCTCCAGTTTTGGTTTAGCTTTAAGTTCTGAAGAATTCTGGTTCCTGTTCACATAGGGAGGGCGTAGGGATGTGTCCCCATACACTGGTAGATTTCACAGGTGTCTTGTGAGATTTTTGATGCATTTACTTCCAAATATATGTTATCTTCAAATTGCAATAGAAAAGGTATTTCTGTAATAGTCAGGTGCACCTATTTCCAGATCCTTCCTTGATGCATACACATGCGCACTGGTCTCACTTGTGCTTTGATCTGCTCACTATTTTTTTTTTTTTTGCCTGTGATAATCCTTCTTTATCTCAATCTTGCTAGTTTTTTATACGGCTATTTCCATTTTCAATCTCATCAACTCTTAATTAGCAAATTTCACTTTTAACAAAAGTTAGTTAAAATCATTTGACATATATATACATGCACACATACCAACATATATATATGTATTTCTGGCTAGTTTCACTGGCTCCATAAATTGGCACTTTTTGCCTAGAAAATCCAGAGTAATCTCACCTAATCTTACTTGATTCTGTAGCGAGAACGTATACTTGAACTCCACAGCGCAAACAAATCGCTCTCCATAAATTCCAAACTATATAGAAGTACCTTGTTTTCATGCTTAATATTCTAAATTCTGACTATTGTACAAAAGTACAATAATACTTAATACAATAACACAAAAAAACTGAGGCTCAAGTTTTTGTTTTCTTATTGGCTCCATCTACTGTTTCCCATACTTTAAAACAACAGCAAAATAAAACAATCAAAAAAAGTTAGTGTCGTCTACCTCAAACTGTTTACAAATTGCAAAAAAAAGGTTCACTAAGGAAAAATAAAAGATTGCTATATTAAGTAAGCCATAAAAACAAATGCAATTATTTAAAATATGCCCAATTGAAGTTCTTGAATTTATTCCAGGAGATAATCATTTTATGCCTCAAGGGAATGAATAGTCAAAAATCATATATTGAGAACCTATTATGTTTCATGCACTGTACCAAGGGCTTGGGACATCAGAACAAGACAAAGCCTTGTCCTCTTAATGTGACAACTTCTAGGACTGTCATTTAGTATCATTCCTAGACTAGGTATTCTAGTAAATACATACTCAATTATCAAAACCCACTTCAGATGTCACCTTTTATGGAATGTAATCCTTAATTCCCTTTGTACATTCCTTTAGGGCTGCATTTTAAAAAATGTATTTTATTGAAGTATAGTTGATTTGCAACATTGTGTTAATTTCTGCTGTGCAGCAAAGTGATTCAGTTATACAGATATATACATTCTTTCTTATATTCTTTTCCATTATGGTTTAACTCCAGGAGATTGGATATAGTTCCCTGTGCTATACAGCAGGACCCTGTGGTTTATCCTTCCTATATAACAGTTTTCATCTGCTAATCCCAAACTCCCAATCCATCCCTCTCCCACCCCCTCTCCCTTGGCAACCACAAGTCTGTTCTCTATGTAGGACGGCATACTTTAATCATCACGCGTAGGCTGACGTTTCTGTCTTTTCTGCCACACTCTGAACTTCTAGTGAGGTAGAAAATCTTCTAGGCAAAACTGATTTTGAAGTCTGTAACCAGTATCTAGCTCTATGCCTGGCACATGGTACCACATAGTACATACTGTTAGTATAAAGAAACTTGATATCTTGGAACTTGGCAATAAAACAGTTTCAACATTCCATCCTTCATTCATAAGTTTCCAGAGACAATACATATGAGAATAAGAAGCTTTTACAATGTACATTCCTCCCCAATTAAAATCCCTTAATTCATATTTACTCCAAGTTCATCTATTATAACCTACATATATATTTCAGCTGAAGGTGACAGATTACTCATTACTGAGATTTGCCATTTTCTTAACATACTAACTCATTTTAAAATAAAACATGTTTTATAATTTTACCACACTGAGAATGCCACAATTATTGTCATTATTTTATCTTAACTCTGAACTATGAATCAGTTGACAGTAAAAATCTGTTATTTTGTGACTTCCCTCATGGCGCAGTGGTTAAGAATCTGCCTGCCAATGCAGGGGACGCGGGTTCGAGCCCTGGTCTGGGAAGATCCCACATGCCGCAGAGCAACTAAGCCTGTGCATCACAACTACTGAGCCTACGCTCTAGAGCCCGCGAGCCACAGCGAAGACCCAATGCAACCAAAAATAGAGTAATGAATTAATTTTAAAAAATCTGTTATTTTAGGCAAGACACTTGATATCAAGGTTTATTTTTTTATGAACTAAAGATAATCAGAGACTGTTTTAAAGTTCATATGAAACGATGCTCGTATAAACTAACCACCTTGATAATTACAAATCAGTATGTATGTGAAGGAGAAACTTTGTCCATCATATTCGACCTAATTCAAACACAGTGAGAAAGAAAATTTATTATCAGGTATCCAGTTTTTCTGATGTTAGTAAATAGAAGATTGCTATGGAAGATAATGCAAAATTGGTCAATATGTATACGGAATCCAATTTCACAAAGATCAAACTGATGACGCAAGAAGCAGGAATTTTTCGGCAGTGATGCAAATTTCTGATTCCCTTCTACAGGCTGATTGCAGAAGGAGGAAAGAGGATAACTTTGTAGAAATATGCCATTTCTTTGACTTGGCACTATCTTTAAAAGGAGGTTTGAATTCTTTTGTATCTAAAAAGAAGTAAAAGAATTCAGCCATAAGCCTCCTACCTACCTATGAGCAACGGTAAGAAACGAGCGCCCATGTTCAGAAGTTCATAGCAAATCTTCCAAATGCAATGAGGGAAAGTTTATACACGGGCATCCGCATAGCATCCCTCCCCCTGCCCACCAGCACTGTGAAGCAGCCCTGGTTGACTCTACCCAGAAATATGCCTGGAAAATCAACATGAGTCCATTTCCCTCATTGCATGGATGGCTCTAAGGGGCCAGAGTGAATCCAATGGCTTTTTTTTTTTTTTTCCCCTCAACAGTTGGGGATTAGACCATGTTGGGCACAGAAGTAAGGTCCAGAGCTGCTGTAGCCAATAAGCTGTCACATTAGAATCCAGTCTGATGGAAAAGTCAATGCACAGAAGTAGACAGACACACAGCAGTACAGCAAAGTGGAACCAGATCCCAGCTCAAACCACGCAGTAAATTCAGCCCATCTCTGGGCTCCTCGGGTACATGACTAAACAAATCACTTTTACTATTATTCGAGTTACAGTTAAGATTTTTACGCATGCGACCAAAACCAAAATGGGCCGTGGTTCAGGCCCATTATCCTGGCGTGATTATTACTGGTGTTCCCTGTTCATGCTTGAAAATATCTGGATTAACGTTACAAAGGACACGGCAAGTAAGACCTATAAAGTTCTGCTGTTGAGCCACGAGATATAGAAATGGTAATGATTTGACAGCATGGTATTTTAGCCTTAAGGTAGTGGTAAAAATAACCTGTTTGGGTTTTATACAATGGGGTATGACATAACATTTTCAGTGAAGGCTCAATTATGGGAGACATACTGGCAATAATCTTCTTACCTCTTACGCTGCAGGATAAATCGCCAAGTATATAAACACAGAATCTCCTTAAAGCCTTTACTGCACACCAATTAGTAACGAATGTAATTGTATACACACACATTACACACACCATTACACAGAAACATGTTGGAGCAATGCTATTAGTTTTTCTTCTGCATTAAATGGTGCACTATTTTGCATGCCACAAGGCGGCTAAAACCAGAATATAGAACAGAGACAAATGAATAAAAGAAACGTTCACTTTAAAGATTCACTATTGATTTCATTTTTTCAATATTTAATTGACTCTCCTGTTGAATTAAAACTATTATTCAGTGTAGAAAGTTTACATTAACTACCAGGAGCTCTGAAATATTTTAAGCAGCGAAACGTATTTACGTGAAAGATTATGACACACGATGAAGCACAAATTCATATTACTTAACCTCTAAGAAAACAAATATGCTTATTTAAGAAAAGATATGTCCAATAAAGAACCTAGTCCATTTGGAGACTCAGGATCTGCCAGTGTATTGTATCTGCACTGGACATATCATTTACACCATTCAGATGGAATTTACCAGCAATTTCCAATGTGGAAAGCAGTGACCTATTTCTTTGTGAACACACAATGTCTAGTACAGTAGTGACGTTTTGATGGGAAGATGTTTAAAATGCATCAAGGAGGGCTTCCCTGGTGGCGCAGTGGTTGAGAGTCTGCCTGCCGTTGCAGGGGACACGGGTTCGTGCCCTGTCTGGGAAGATCCCACATGCCGCGGAGCGGCTAGGCCCGTGAGCCATGGCCACTGAGCCTGTGTGTCCGGAGCCCGTGCTCTGCAATGGGAGAGGCCACAACAGTGAGGGGCCCGCGTACCACAAAAAAAAAAAAAAATGCATCAAGGAAAATAATCATGAAACAGTAATCAGTACAAACTTACTCGTTAAATAAGGCCATTCGTATATGACTTAAGTGAATTTTTAAAGTATGTTTAAAATTCTCTCTTATGTTAAACTCTGAATTAGGCAAAATACATGATTTCTAAGAAACAATAAAATAGGAACCTGTTTCAGCCTTAATATATTCAACCATCATCAGTGTTGAAGAATGAGACTTTGCTGCTTCTAGTTATATTTATCATTAAAGATGAACGCATATAATTTATAGGTAATGAGCCTATGAGTTTCTTACGAGTAACATCCAAAGATAGGAAAAATAATAAATTTGGTCACTTCTATGCAAATCGTGTCCTCCCATCTTATGTTTTAAATGTTATTAATTAAACACTCTCAATAATGGAGAGCGTTTGGGTTTGCAGCTCTTTCCGTAAGCAACATTTGAGGTTTACAAGTTACATCTGCAGCAGGATCTTTGGTTTCAGTGGTAATTCCACATCAAGATAGCAGGAATAAGAGAAGAGCAGTTACCCTGGGCGTGATTGCCCTTCACAGGCCACGGTCAAGCAGACCTATGCTCATGAATATTCTAACCATTCTGCCCTGCTAGAAAACATCACTTCCCTACCCCACCCTCCAAAACCAACAACTGTCCTCAATCGTAAAGCGATGTTAGAATGTGTATAAAACACAACTGTGAGACTTTTAAAAGAAGTGGAAGTCGCAAATGAATAATATCAATAAAACACATAATTTTGGTGGGGAAATAGATTACTTAAATTTTATTTCTCAAAGCAAGGGCATTTTTTTATAATGACCAGGAGATACCAAATCATGCCAAGCTATTTCATCTCAGCGTATGTTATTTTATCATCTAGTTGGGCTATTATAAGGGAGAAGATAAGCACAAACATGAAGATGTCGAATAATTGGCCTGAATATAAGCGTTAGCAGAGTTCTCCCGCAACAGCTAGTTTTATGACAATAGTTTTAAAATCAAACCGAAGATCCAGAGACGAGCGGTCTAAAAAGAGGAGCTGAGACACAGGCTGGAACAGAGTCACGGAGAGACATATTTTGAATTTTGAACACGATTTCAAAGCAGGAACTGAACTGAACTTTACAGAGTCCACTGGAAGTTTCGTCTGTGAGGAGGGATGACTCTCGGACACTCCTTATCACTGGTTCCTTCAACGTTATTCAAAAATACCTACTCCCCTAGCTTCTGATCTCAGGGAAGGTTCTGAGGATACGTCTGTCAGACTGGATGGTGTCAGATGCCACAAGAAGATTAAGAATCCTTCTGCGTGGTATTTGCACTGTTTACGTGACTGTAATCTCCAGCCAGCAAATGGACCAGCTGCATTCGTGACCTCCCAGCAAGGGAAGAGACCTGTCTCAACAGAGCATTTCCTTGAAAATTCTTGCCCATGAAATCTGATTTTGATGCTGAAAACTCTCCACCCATGTTTCCTATAAATCCATCCATCCCTCTTCTGAAAGAAATCAAACAATTGTCCAAAGAAATGGAACAAAGTTACGGAAACACATGCCCAGGGAGTGAGGGGAAGCAGGAGAAAACTGGCGGGAGAAAAAGTACACATTGTACTTAATTAAATTACAGCAACTGTAGTAATACTAATTACCTTGACATGTGGCTATCTATCACTCTTATTTTCCAGTAGAGATCAGGCTTTTTAAAGAAAGATATTCATAACAGAAGCCTGAAGAACAACTATACTAATCACTTAAAACACATGATTTAAATTTACAGAGATCTATTCCTGCAGAGCCACACAAACCGTCAAAATATTTATTTTATAGCAGCCATCATACTTTCAAATTTGATTGCAATGTTGTAATCCTGTTAAAAGTCATCCGGAACAAAAGATTTACGATGGGGAAGCAACATACCAAGAAAAAGCCCCTGATATAAAAAAATGTATTAAGACTTTTACTCAGGAATTAACAAGAACCTTTTATTCAGTAAGTTCTGCCAAAGAAAGTTAAGTATCAACGAAGGATGAAAAAGAACTCTAAGAAACACCAGAATAATCAATTACACTTTGAGAAACATGCTGCTAGTCTCTCTACACCATAACAGCCAAAGCAATATGCCAGGGGACGTTACCTTGAACACATCAGAGAATACACAATTGAGAACAGAGATGTTTCAGTAAGCATGCTGCAGTCTGCGGATTATTAGGAATATGAAAACAGCCCTGAAGCACCGGCACAACTGGCCAGACGTTTAGAAGCACAAGGATGTGAGGACTCCCACTATGAAAGGAAAACAGTCAAGTCTACACTTGCTAACGTCGAAGAATCAGGTAAGAATGTGATCCCACCTAAAGAAATTCTCTGCTTTAGCAGGGTTCATTGTGTAAACCTTAATCACGTGAGATGATGTCAAGCGTGTATAAGAAACGTTTAAAATGGAGAGTAAATAAAATATATGTTCCGCTTACCTTTCAAATGTTCTCTCTCCTCTTTTCTATGCCAGTCCAGATGCTTGGGGATAGTTCCTCCCTGCCAGTAGATGGAGATAGTAAAATTGAGTCTTTTGATGACCTCAAATCCTAATCTAGGGGGTTCAGAATCTGCAGTTTCAGATTTTGGAAGTCAAAATAGTTTGAATGACTGAGAAGACGCACAAAGTTTGTAATAAGTGTTATCTGAGTCAGTCAAATGAACTCGTATTCATCGTCATTCGTAACAATCCGGAAGGGAGAGGTCTTGGCTGGCATAGAAAAAAATTAAAGAAAGAGCATTATTTTGTAGGATACATTCCCTTGACGCTCCATTCTTCCCAGATCCTGCGCGTTTACTCAACTAGTATTTATCAAGCAGCTACTCAAAATTGCAGGTTACGGACCCGATGTTTCTGTACACATTATCGCTTTAATATTTTTAACAACCCTGTGAAGTAGTAATAACTATCCCCTAGTATCTCGTCCCAGAAACTGTATTTTTAAAAGTTCCAAAGGGTGAGCTGACTCTTGCTTGCCAAGGTTCTGTGGTCCACACGATGCTTAGTTCATGGCTTCTCAGATCTAGGCAGAATTAAGTTTCTCCTTCCGACTGATAAAGGGACCTTGAATCTACCCCTTCTCCTCCTCACAAGTAAAATCTAGGTTTCAATATTCTTCGTCGTCTGGTTGTGCCTCGACTTCAACATAACATATTCTGGGAAACTAGGGCATTATACAACCACTTAAACAAGAGTAATACCAAATTTGTTCGAGAATGACTGACTAAAATAAAACCACTCTCTGTATACAAGTCACTGTAGTCTTTCTGCCCAAATGAATACACTAATATTTATACACCTCTTTCTAGTTCTTATAAATCAGGTTCAGATTACAAAATGTTTTCTTATACACAGGTTTCTTCCGGCTACCTCAACAGCCTGAAAGACCAAATGTATTACGCAAACTTTATTATTGTAAAGATAGAGTTGGTCGTCACAGTAAGTTGGCCATATAATTTCTTGTCCAAACCAACACATTTTTAACCCTGAAAGAGGGCAGTATTATTAACTGTGTCAGGACCACAGATATAAACCAGGACGGTCCCCAGACAACCTGGGCACACGGTTACCCTAATGACAAATGACAGCATTAACCTTCAATCCAGGTCTTTTGTGTTTAAATCAGGAAATCTTTCACCCTGAACATCTGCGTGATGAATTCTTTAGTGTATGTTTTCCTCTTAGCATCTTTAGTCAACTCAGCACACCGAGTAGAACTTTCTGTTTTCATAAACTTGGTAATATCTATTGCTTTCACAGTACGTTATTTCAAGGTAAGTTACAACAACAAAACAGCAAAAATCACAATCCTAATAACTTTCTCTGTTTAACCACTTTTTAACGAGTTATTTGTGAGACCTTTCTAATACTACCAAGGAATCGGGAGACATTTTTACCAGTTATTGCTGATTTGCTGGATTCTGGCTCCATTCCAGTGCTTGGACCAATAAGTTTGACATTAATTCTACCTCTAACTATAAACAGCTTCCGGAGTTTGGTACTCCTTAACAAATGATAAATTCCTTATTAATTGGGAGAAGATAAAAGATCATTTAAAAGGTACTTTAGTCCATCGACCGATGAATGGATAAAGAAGATGTGGCACATATATACAATGGAATATTACTCAGCCATAAAAAGAAATGACGTTGAGTTATTTGTAGTGAGGTGGATGGAGCTAGAATCTGTCATACAGAGCGAAGTAAGTCAGAAAGAGAAAAACAAATACCGTATGCTAACACGTATATATGGAATCTAAAAAAGAAAAAAAAATGGTCATGAAGAACCTAGGGGCAAGATGGGAATAAAGATGCAGACTTACTAGAGAACGGACTTGAGGACATGGGGAGGGGGAAGGGTAAGCTGGGACGAAGTGAGAGAGTGGCATGGACATATATACACTACCAAATGTAAAATAGATAGCTAGTGGGAAGCAGCCGCATAGCACAGGGAGGTCAACTCGGTGCTTTGTGACCACCTAGAGGGGTGGGACAGGGATGGTGGGAGGGAGACGCAAGAGGGAGGAGATATGGGGATATATGTATACGTATAGCTGATTCACTTTGTTATACAGCAGAAACTAACACCATTGTAAAGCAATTATACTCCAATAAAGATGTTAAAAAAAAAGAGAGATAGTGCTTGAACTGGTTTTAAAAGTTTAGCTCTTAATTCTCTTAATTTTTCACTCAGGGAAATGGACAGTGTAGTTTACTATGGACCCCAAAATAAAATAAAATTTAAGTCAAAAAATAAAAATAAATAAATGACAGCATTAACCTTCAATCCAGGTCTTTTGTGTCTAAATAAAAAAATCTTTCACCCTGAACATCTGTGTGATGAATTCTTAAGTGTATGTTTTCCTTCAATTAGGGTTAAAAACTATAGAAAAATGAAGCTATACTAAAAGTAAAAACTGCTTACCTTTCACAGTGAGTGCTGTCTCACGCACATAATCATTTACTTACTTGATTATTCAATTTTTAAAGTATCTGTGTGTAATTTCATTAACAAACTCCAAAAGATCATGGATTTTGCTTAGGTTTTTGTTTTGCTTTGTTTTCATTGTTTGTTTTTTTCCTAAGGTATCGCCCCACCAAAATAACATAACACCTCACCCAAAACAGACACTTAATAAACATGTGTTGACAGGAAAGGCCCATGTTGCAGCTGCAAACACATTGACAAAGGAAGTTCAGCAGATAAAAAGGATGGCATGTGGGTAGACTCCCGGCATACTGCTGCTCCCTGAAGATCTCTGGCCTTTAGAAGAATCAACCAAAATCCCTCACATTATATGCAAAGACGCCAGCAATCTACTGCCACGCCATCAAAGCTGTTTCTATGGAATTGAGTTATACTAAATTCACATTTGGAATTACTTCACTGTATCTCTGAGATCTCAAAAAGAAACCTTCAAGCAACTGTAAGATTTCATCTATAGAGCATCATATTCAGGGAAGAAACTCTTTTTCCCTTTCTGAGATCAAAAGTCAAGTACCTATTTTAAAAACTAAAAATCCCCGTTCTCTCTTGGTCAGACTTTAGAAACACGTATATACGAAACACGGACAAAGTTGAGATTTTCACTTCACAATTCCCTTTCTTACACGATTCCAAGATCAAAACGTGTTTTAGTTAGCGTTATGCTTTGATTTTTCTGTGCCAGATGAGAGGTATAAAAGGTAATGTTAAGAACTGATTGTGAGCATTATGGGATGGTGGGATAATACAATAGCACCACTATGGCGAAGAGCATGATATAGGCTGGTCTATACAGAATATAATAACGTAGGAAGTTGTTGAGACAGAAAACAAGCCTTGATATAATTTGCTAAATAATGCCTATAATCCTCTCTTCCTTTATAATTGCTCCAATTATAAAACTAGGATTCCTCAAGAATGTTGAACTGATGAACCAAGTATAACAAGAGCTATTTTTTGATCCTTTTAAACCGTGGCTTGAGAAAGTCTTGAGAACCTGATGAAAGATATGAATGTTCAAGCCAGAAAATTATATATCTAAATACAGACGCTCATAATTTTCACAAAATAGCATATAATTTCAGAGTATCCATCCAGTCCCTAGAAACTATCCATGCACCTTTTATCTATGAAATCAAGGCTAAGAAGGCTTTGCTCAAAAATAACTTGTCCATTATAAAGCAAAACGAACACAGAACCATTTTGGTAAAACAGCATCAGTGCAAAAAAGTAAACAGTTCAGCAATCAGGGATTAAAAAAGAAAATTATTCTGAAAGACTAACTCGAGTTTTGGAGTAAATAAAATATATACGTATGTGTACACATACATACACGCACATATATACACATATACACACATACACACATAGTAGGTGTAGCATGTTTCTTACATAAAAATAATGACAATATTTCAGACTTCCAGTGCAACTGTATAAAAGTGTTTAAAATATTTCCTGGAAAAATGTATCTAAAATGTGTAATTTAGAACAATCTAAGAATTCTTTACATTCACTTTTCAGTGATATTCTTCAAATATTCTCTTTTTTGGAGAAATTTTAAAGATTTGTTATCAAGAAATGTATACAAAAAACAGAAGTAGACTCACAGACATAGAAAACACATGATGGTTACCAGAGGGGATAGTGAAGGAGTGGGGGAGATAATTAGGAGTTTGGGAGGAACACACACACACTACTATGTATAAAATAGATAAACAAGGTTCCACTATATAGCACAGGGAGCTATACTCAATATCTTCTAATAACTTCTAATGGAAAAGAATTGGGAAAAGAACACATATATGTAAAAGAAATGTATACATAAAAGAATATAAGATAGTTTTTTAACAAGAAGGATTGTTTACTATAATAGTTTATAAGTGCAAAGGACAGAGCAATTACCAACGTTTGAGCGCTAATTGTGGACAAGTAACTGTCGGGCACTCACGTGAACTGTCCTACAGCAATACTGTTAGGGAGTTAGTAGAAGGAAAGAAATCATAAAGATCAGAGCAGAAATAAATGACATAGATACAAAGAAAACAACAGCAAAGATCAATGAAACCCAAAGCTCGTTCTCTGAGAAGATAAACAAAATTGATAAACTTTTAGCCACACCCATCAAGAAAAAAAGGAGAGGACTCAGATCAATCAAATTAGAAATGAAAAAGAAAAAAAAGAAAAAGGAGAAGTTACAGCTGACACCACAGACATACAAAGGATCATAAGAGACTACTACAAGCAACTATACACCAAAATGGACAACCTGGAAGAAATGGACAAATCCTTAGAAAGATACAACCTTCCTAGACTGAACCAGGAAGAAATACTGTTAGGGAGACTCTGGTATCACTGCTCCACCAAGGAGAACATTTCTAACTTCTAACAACACATCATAAGCACAGAGAATTAAAAAAACGGTATTTATCAATGTGCCCCCCCTGCCCCCAGGGAAGATGCTCCCACCTGCAGGCATGGATTGATAACAAAGCTGCCTTCTTCTGGGGCAGCTGTAACTGTACCCTTAGGGTGGGTAGTAACAGGAGTTCACGTACTTTGAAATGGGCTGTGGTTCTCCTGAGCCATGCAGGGGGTCAGATAGCATGAAGCAGATCTAATTCAATCCTAGTTCTTTGGTGACCGATTCATTTTCAGAAGATACTTAAGACAGCATTAGAAATTTTCATCTACTTTTGGTTTTAACAACCCAAAAGCCCGTTCAGTCAGGCTGAAAAGCAGTTATCACAAAGATTGCATATGCTGTTATTTTTTGCTTCTTAAAGAAATGTTATAATGCAATTAAAATCTTTCACCAGACTTTCTATTTCATAAGGGAGATTAGAGAAAGTTTCAAAACACAACAGTACTGTATATATTTAAGTCCTCTGTAGGTAGTTGAATATTTTACTCAATAATATTAACTAAAACAGTTTTTTCTTGACAAATGTACAGTAGGTAGGTTCTTTCTTTAGTGAGCATGGTACAGAAAATGTATGGGAAAACAGTGCACAGTGAGTACAAATTCAATCAGCATTGGACTCAGGCTCATGCAAGGCTCCGGAATCATCATCATTCTCTACTTGTCCCTGTTGAGTGTAAGTGAGGGGGAGAAGAGACTTCAGTAACTGTGATCTCCTTCGTATCCTTCATATTCTCCTACTCCATAAGAAGTATAGCACGCAGTAGGGTATAAACAGTCCAATATAATAAAAGTCCTAAAAAGCAGTTTAATTATAATTTAAAAAATGTCTTCACCCCCAAATTTCATGTTTTAGTCAAGAATAAAATATCTTAGCATGCATATGAAGCTGACATGTTTAGTAAATCAGGGACAGAACATATTCTAAGTAGAATTAGACTTCAGAGCTATGCCTAAATGTTGCAGTCAACAATTATTCATTGACCGTCCACTGAGTCCAGGGCGTAAGACAGGAGCCGGGCTGCTGCAGCCTGGTGGGCCCGGGCTCACTGCTCCACACTCGGGTGTCACTTACTTGAAGCACAAAGCGCTAAGCAACAATGCTAGGTGACCTTTCTACCTCTTGAACTAAGTGACTTTGAAAGGCATATCCTATGTCTCCATTGTCACTTAAGGTCTCCGTTTGCTTCAGGAGACAGTGGTGGCTGGTGAAGGTCCAGGTGGAAGTTGGCAGAAGCGCTACGTGGACATCACGGCCAAGGCCAAGTGTACGTGCCCATCAGTTCAAGCGAACCTAGCCACCAAGCGTCCCACAGCCGGCTCTGACCTTAAGCAAAGCAGTAAATCACCTAGAGAAGGCTTAGAGAATTGACAAACGCTCACTATAACCTCAGGGCATTCCTGTTTTAAGTGATGTGTCTCTCTTGCTGTTCACGAGCATGTGATTATAGCTAGTTTTAATATTTTAAACAGAGTTCTTAAAATTAAAACCATAAACCCCCAATATGAAAGAACTGATGCAGTGCTAAGAATCTATGGAAGTGTCAAAGAAAAATGTGAAAGTTAAATTCAAGCCCGAAAGACCAAATCATGGGATTCGCTGACAAAGTAATGTCATGTGAAGAAACTGCATGAATAAGTATTTTGTGGCAATAAAGGCAGGATATTAAATGCTATGAATGTCATGCAACTATCAGCCACACCTGTCATTAAAAAGAAAAAGGAGCATTTTGAAAGTTCAGACGGAATATTTTTAGCTAACGTAAAACTAATTCTTGAGCTGGGAACTTAAATCTTTCACAGGTCATTTTAAAGTCAAATAAAATTTTATTACTACAAAAACAAATTTTTCTCAAAATGATTCCTGTGGAAACACTGCTATTTAAGGATTATCTGTCACCAGCTTTGAAAAGGTAAGTGCATCTGTTAAAGAATTCATTTAATAATGTTTTACAATGAACAAAAATCACCCAAGGAAAAAATGGATATATAAAAATAACTCTCCAAAATCAGAAGCCTACAATTTTTTCATACATTTTCAGAGGCTGATTTTATAATAGTTTGCTACCGTCCGCCAATGGGACGATATGACAGTTACCGACTGCTCTTCTAACTGCTTCATTTGATCGTGCTACCCGGCGCCTCTTCCTACTTCCTTTCCTACTTTAGACATCTTAGATGCTGCAGAACTCTTCTACCTCTTCTACCTAGAGTTCCTTCTTCTGCAAGAATTTGTCCTCAGTATTCTATGTTCCCAGATCCTTGGCGACCTTACTTCTTGGACTGAAGTCCGTATCTTCCACAAGCATATGCTCTTTGAATCTAGAGCAGTAGCTCAGAACTCTCTCCCAAGTCACAGTCACATTCCCAAGTGTCTGACTAGTCCTGTAAATCAATGTATCCTACTCCAAACTTATGTATAAGGTCTAGATCCTCTTCTACTTTTTTTTTTCTAATTTCTATAAACGGAATCACCATTTCACCAGCCACTTAGCCTCCAAATCTCCTTATTTTTTACTTTAACTTTTGTTTATGACACTACGTGGCCAATTTAATATGACTGAGATGATTTTAAAATAAAACGTGGCCTAGGACACGCTTAGTGCTCCATACATACTGGTTACTGTTGTGTCTGCAACTGTCTTCAGTATGGATTACTCAGTTTGATCAGACAGCAACCTTGCTCTTCCTGTTCTGTGACCAGAGTTTTGCCACCTGCGAGTAACAGCATATTCGTGTACTACTTGGACATACCTATAAGTGAAACAAATCTTCTATATTAAAATCAATACTGATAATCCCATACCTCCTTAAGGAACAAACTTAGGAAGTAAACACATTTCGCCAAATATGCCTATTCATGTCTGGTTTCATCAGAGTGAATTTTTAAGTGAACACAATGAACAGGGAAGCTGTTTCTGATTTTTTTTAAAACGTTGGTACGGTTTTTTCACACACGTATACACAAAAGTTTAATATTAGGAGTCAATTTTGAGTGTTTCACGTCTTATTTAAGGAACTATAGCTTATAAGGTCAAAGGGATATTCTTTTATATTTCACCCCTGAATGTTTCTTAAAAAAGGTTTTTGTGTACGGTACGAATCATGTTTAATTTCATTTATTTTCCCATATGGATGGCCAATATTCTAAACATTTCTGTATTCTCTGTCTCGCAAATCAAATTGCTGTATGTATATAAATCAATTTCTGGTTTTTTTGTTCTTCTTCATTGTACTATGTGCCTATTCTTATACAAAAAACACCACATGGTGATTATGTCTTTATAATATGCTTCAATGCCTTGGTTACTTACTCATGGCCCCTTACATTTCTACGTCAGTTTTCAGATTAGCTAATCAAGTTCCATGAAATTCTACAAGAATTTCATTGAAATTATGCTGAATTTATAAAATTATGGGAGGATACTTTACATAATTGTAATGTTAAATTCACCCACCAGTAAGCATGGTATTTCTCTCTTCACTTATTTACAGTTTATGTATTCCTTTCTTTTTAAGACGATTTGAACAACTCCAAAGACAGCTACTGAAAATGGAAGGAACAAGTATAAAACTGCTGAGGAGTGTGCTCCTGTCAGCTAGGAAATGCCAACGTCAGATCTGTGACAACATCCCAAAGCCAAGTCCAAGGGTGGGGAATAAAAACAGATGCACAGCGGAGAAAGTAACCACTGCATATAGCCCTCAAAACTGTCAGCTGTCCAAGTGTTCTAAAGCTTGGCTGGCTCCCATCACCAGAAGAGACACTGTCTCACTTAATCCACCTGCACAGCATTAACAGTTCTCCAGCTACTATTTCCATACAATTTCAATTATCTTCACAAAGGTCTCACACACCTTCTTTCACACGAACTGAAAGGCAGCAGTTGTGTAGTTGTCATGAATAGGAGTTTTTCACGCTATTTACAATGGGTTCTTCATCACGCTGCGTTCAGGTTTTTCCTCGGTACTTATCTGAAATCATCTTATGTAACATGCATTTGCTTCACTGCCCTTCTCTCCCTACCAGAAGGTGAGTCCCTCGAGAGCTGGCATCCTGTCTGGACTGTTTATTGCTACATTCCCAGCAACTAGAGTAATACATGGTCCACAGGAAGTGCCCAATATGTATCTGTTGAATTAACAAATTCATATTCATCTAACAATATGCCTTAAATGTAACTATACAATAGTCAGACTGTTTGTCTTAACAGTTCTGTAGTTTTGTGATCCTGTTATCCATTAAGAGGATACCAAAAGGACTGGAGTCAGAGCCAAACCAGGAAAGTCTACAAACAAAAATGATTGACTTACTTCCCCAGCTCAGGCCTCCTATTTCTCCTTCCCTTCACTTTTTTCTACCCATTTATTACACTTTAAAGAGTCTTTTTTTTTCTCTCTCTCATTTTACCTTAATAGGATTTTCTTCTTCCTCTCCCCATTTATCTCAACCAAAGGAATTTCATTAGGACAAAAGTTTACAGTGTTTCAGACAAATTTCATAGTGTTATAAAGCCACAAGGCTGAAGTGAACTTAAAGAATGTTTTTGTCTTAAATATGGAGTGAAAAGATGAGCACAGCACATAATTATCTCCTGCTTCTAAGAACTTTCCTCTCCAGTACGCCGTCTCTGTGAAACTCACTCTTCCCCATAATCTTCTTGAAGAAGATGTTATCCCTGCCGTATTTAAATGGCTTTTATTCTCTTCACCTATAAATAGATATTACAAAGTTGTTTCCACAAGGCTTATTACAAACTTATTGTTTTAAAAGAGAAATATGGAATGAGTGCTTCAAAAGAATGCTCAGTCCCGATGCCCCTGATAGGTAAACACCATGAAGATTAAGAAATCCTTAATACAGAACCACTTCTTATGGGGAACTAAATGACTTCCTCACCCGTCCATGTTCACACAGTATTCCAAAGTCTAGCCCAATTTTAATGCCATTGATTTGTATATTCTATCTTGCTATAGTTATATGACAACAAAAGCTATGCTTTATAAAATGATTGCAAAGTTTCTTTGAAGAAACTGGACAAAGGAAACAGTAAAGGGGAAAAGATCATAGAAAACACTGAATGCTGAGTGATTCAAAATACTAAAAGTCAACGTGGAGGAAAATCCTGTAGGTCAACAGAATAACGCTTCACAGGCAGAAGCTTTTTTGTGTCGAGAGTACGGTGCAAAGAGAACCAACGTGGGGCGGAAAAGGCCATAATGCTCAGTATTCCTTCCAATAAACCGCTGTCTGTAGGAGCAGCTGCAAATTCTCTTAGGGAGATGCCAACGCGAGAGTTTTAATCAGCTGAGGATGGGAAGTGTGTAAGAAATTCCTTGCAAACAGGAGCACGAAGAAAAGAGACAAACGGAAGGAACTGGAACAAATCTAGGCAATTTATAGACGAAAAGGCCTAAAAAGGATTAGATTTAAAACTATTTTCCTGGTAAAGACTGTAAATTATGGAAACAAACAAGTAATCACAAGCACCCAGTAAGGCTACACAAGAAGTTACTGTGTCATTCTGAGTTTTTGTTTTACGCTTTTGGTTGAAGGTAAGAAATGGTGCAGGTATAATAATTTTTAAAAAGTGAATGAAGAAATTGACCCTTTTAATGGGCCACGCATAAGAGAACTCATCTGTTACAACTGTCTTCTACTTTAAAACTTTCAATCATTTTTGCCCAATACCTATATATTTAGGTGTTTGTTTATGGATTAATATAAAGTGCGTTTAAATATTTAATTCAAGTGAAAATGAGTTAAGACACACTCCAGGAAAATGTATTAAAGAGAATATACTGCTTAAGTACTTTAGCCACAAGCTTAAATAAAAGTTACTTTTTAAAAAGTTATAGGCTAGGCAATAACACTTCAGTATTATTGTAAATGAACACGGGAATCCTGATCGTGTGTGTCCACAGAAAGATAAAGGTGTCACCAAAGATGTATCAATTGCAGGCTTTTAACTTACGCACCTGTGCCTGTCCTATAACGCTGGGGTCTAGTTCTCAAATAGTTTTCCTGAGAAATCTACACTGTTTTGGTTCTCAATAATCAAATGGCATATTTTAAAGGAATAAAACCAATTAAAGAATAAACAACAAAAAAAAAACTAACAAGATTATAAAAAAAACACACATAAGATCACTAAACCCCTATTTACCACTTAGATTAAAAATAATAGTTTTGCCCACTCTGGTTATACCTGGGGACCCCTTTAACACAATAGTCACAGCTGCTGTCCTTAACCATGTTTCTCATAAATATGATAATATACTGAAATGTATCTGTACATATACAATACGTATACACACACGCACCCACATCACTAAACCCAAATGTAAAAACGTGCCACAGGTGTGGATTCTGGGAAAGCAGAGCAACGAGGTCGTGGCCTGAAAAAAGTGCAAACAAGGCTAGGTCTTCAAATCCCAAAACCTGAGTAAGGGCTTGTTTTTTCTAGCACACACATTAGCAGACATTTCTGGTGGTACCGCTTTGATGCGCTCCAACTGGAATAACGCTGTTGACTCAGAGCTTCAAAGGGCCAGCGGCAGAGTCGGACAGCCCTGGACCCATCACGCACAATGACCTCATCCCCTCTGAGCGCCCAGGGCACATCAGTCAGACTCACTCATTCTGAAGTTTAAGCTTGGAGGCCTTCTCTGTTCTTTACTTGGAGGATATGTTGAAGTTTTATCTCCTTAACTAGACTGGTGATCACTTCAGGCCACAACATATACTCTAGTGTGTTTTCCTTTTCGACATTCCATGTAAATGCGACTGAATATAGAATTTCAGATGATTCCGTCTTCGACAAGGATTGTTCTGCAGACAGTAAGCAATTAAACATACGCATCTTAGGATGGCTGTGAATGACGACATTCATTTGGACTGTTAGCCTTTTGTTAAAAAAAAAAACCTCTTACACCGAAAGAAAGTATATAAAATGCTAAATGCACCATGATATTGACAAAATACACAAAACATTTGCTATGTATTATAACTGCCTCCTGCCAAGACTAGGTTTATCCAACTACTTTTCATCCATCGATATCAGCAGCTCACTAGGCATGGACTGAGGAAAAATAGTTGGACTACAGCTCTCACCTCTTCACCCCCAACTCCCAGAGGAGCATGACAGTGAGCTTCCTTCCTGGAAGGAAGGGTTCCAGTTCGGAACCCTTGCTCTAGACCACTGTCTCTGAAAGCGTGGTACCTGTACCACTAGCAGTTCTCAGTATGATTTTCGTTAGTACATTAAAAAGGCATGTTCTTTATTTAACAGTTGGTAATTCACTTTAATAGATATTAACTATACATAAATTATATTTTGTTCCCATGGATATTTCCTACTGCTTCTTTTAAAGATCTATTCAATTAAGAGAAAAGGTGCTCATGGGACTTCCCTGGCCGTCCAGTGGTTAAGATTTTGCCTTCCAATGCAGGGAGTGAGGGTTCGATCCCTGATCAGGGAGCTAAGATCCCACATGCCTCAGGGCCCAAAAAACCAAAACATAAAACAGAAGCAATATTGTAGCAAATTCAATAAAGACTTTAAAAATGGTCCACATCAAAAAATCTTAAAAAAAAAAAAAAGAGAAAAGTTGCTCAATGTAAGAAAAAATATTTAGGGAATATTTGAGCGAACAATTTAGTGAGTAACAGGTGAGTAAAACCTTGGTTAAAAACTGTGAACGGGTGTAATGCAGTGTCAAGTCTGGAATAAAGGCTGTAAGGCCATGAGGATGGAACCAAAGCTGATGTGTTCATTGTTTTATACGAAGGGCCTAGCACATTCTTTGGACTTATTATGCTCTTAATAAACATTTGTGGAAAGTATATAAGGCACAGGTAGGTCTTGCCGCTTGATAAAAAAAAAGAAAAATGTCAGGTTTGAGCAAAAGACAGCAAAATTAAATATGCAAAGTAATTCAATGAATACTAAAGTCCGAGTGCTGCAAAGATCTTTTCTTACTTTTACTAAATTGTTTGAAACTATCACAAGTCAT
The DNA here is from genome assembly GCF_951394435.1 of Stenella coeruleoalba. Lineage (NCBI taxonomy): Eukaryota > Metazoa > Chordata > Mammalia > Artiodactyla > Delphinidae > Stenella > Stenella coeruleoalba. Next base: position 148,589,689 of record NC_137149.1, on the reverse strand, counting down.
TCCTGGTCAGAAGTATGAAAGCCCACGCTCGTCCATGGATTACAACGATATAACAGATTAGGAGTTTACTGTTATAGATGCATATGTTGTCACTTGCAGAAGTAGTGATCAGGAGATTTTTAAGGCTGAAGAGGGTGTGGCATGACCAAATTCCAGACACGAAGTATCTTCTGTATTAAAATCGAAATCAACAGCCTAACGGCCCTTTGGGCATTAGCTCTAATATGAGACATTAAATTACAAGATGTTCAAGAAATGTTGTAAGAATTGTGTAACTGCCCAGTTGTATAATCGTAAACATGTACAGCTATGTATTATATAGTTAATAAACTGTCATAAACGTGGAAAGAAAATTTAATATATACTGTAAAGATGACCATTTTCAAAGAATCAAAAAAGTAAAATTATAGACCATATATCAGTTTTTTTTTAATATTTAAAACATTTATTAAACATCCAGTTTGAAGACTGAAACATAAGAACAACTTTAGTTTAAGGTGGTTTCTAAGACAGACGCCGTAGAACAATGAAGACTCAAATACAACAAAAACTATGACTAGCGAAACAGATCTCACACAATCTGGGGCGAATTTACACGTACAATACAGTGAAGGCAGCTGACATAAAATATAAATCAGTAGTTTACCTAGGATTCGGCTCAAGAAATTGAAAAAGCTGACCCACCTGAATAAAAAAAGAAGGAAGATACTGCATCTTCCCTCCAGCTGCCTCTTGGTCAAAAACACTGGATACATGCCAGACAAAATAAACATTTCTCTATTTGATAACTTATTTTTGAAATGGCCAGCATCATTTTAGGTGTATGTGCTTCTTTTTATGTACATGACCGTGTAGATATTGCAATTATCAGAAAACAAAGCAAAACTAATTGATGAATGTGAGCAGAATTAAGACCGATGTCAGGGGTTCAAACTGCCAACCAGAAGTTCATTTGTATCTTTTTTTTTAGATTTCACATGTTAGTGATGTCATACGGTATTTGTCTTTCTCTGTCTGACTTACTCCACTTAGTATGAGAATCTCTAGGTCCATCCATGTTGCTGCAGATGGCATTATTCCATTTCTTTTTATGGCCGAGTAATATTCCATTGTATATATGTGTCACATCTTCTTTATCCACTCCTCTGTTGGTGGACACTCAGGTTGCTTCCATGTCCTGGCTATTGTAAACAGTGCTGCTGTGGTCACCGGGGTGCACGTGTCTTTTCAGAATGCTATGCTGTTCCGAGCAGAGTGCGTCCAGGAGCACGGCTGGTAAGCGCACGCCGTGGAACTTACAAATGTCAGTAACGTCCTCCTTCTCATCAGAATAACAGAATTGAAGGCAATAATGCTTAAGGGTAGCCCAGCTCACTGGGAATTGGGCTGGATCTAACGCTTATTAACCTTCCTTCTATCTACAGAGTTGAAGAGGGAATGTGACCATCATTCAGGTGGACGCTGAGCCCTTAAAAATCCACACAGCCTGACCTCCAGCAAAACCCAGGTCTACCAGATGTCCCTTCACTCAGTCAAGCTAAGTGGTAAAATAAATCTATGGAGACTATGATAAAATCACTGCAGCCCAGGAAAAAGGTAATATTAGCCCGACAGATTAGAGGAAAAGGCATCTCAAAAGCGACTGAGCACAGAAACGTGACAAAAGAATTTTAAAACTCTTTTACATGTTTGTAAAATGAAAACTGGGATCCTGAGGAACCATCACCCCTGAGCTGTGGGAGAAGTTAGTAGACAGAGAACACAAAGGATGGAGAACCAACCTAAGAATAATAGAGGCTCCTGAGGAAGAAAACATAAAGTGGGAACAGAAACAGAATCGAACACGAATGCCTGGCTGTGCAGCGAAAAAGAAAACAAAGCAATGACATGAGTAAGCAGATAACAAGTCTCCCTGTGCGTGCCCTTTACAAACTTAATGAAAGACGATCTATTCCTAATCATTTCCCCACAATATTTTAAATTATAAAAATATAGGGAAAAATCCTAAACTTCAGATTACTTACTCTGTCTACTCTTGCCAACACACCGTTGAAATAACTACTGTATCGTCTCCCATTTAATAGCTGAGCAAACTGAATCACAGAGAATTACACATGACCCCGGCAGGGTTTACAGACGGCACTAAGAAGAAAACCTGAGGCGGCCTCCAAAACAGGAGTCACGGTTCACACTGCCGAGGGTCTTGCTGCCACGATTTCTCCGGATTTCACTGCATAACTCTTTTAAATATGAGACCGTAACTGAGATTATGATCCCTTCTTCATAATATAGAATTTCCGGTGAGAACTTTGGAATATGCTAAAAATATATGTTATTTATCATACTATGCTAGGATAAGAGTAGCTTTATTAAAATTATAAAACTTTTTCTCATCATTAACAGCATATCTTCATTTGCTGAAACACCATCAATGCAAAAAATGCCAGTACACTATCTAAGCACAATACCCTGTCCTCTTGTAAGAATATGTTAAGACATATATCTTCAATTCACAGATCAAATATAGCTCTATTATGCTTTTCAACAGTCAAAAACAATACCTAACCTAAAAAAGAGTGGCCCACTTATTTAAATGTCTCAAGTTAATCATTTCAATATCACCTAACAATGATATGGCGTCTACATACTCTTCTAGGTATGAAAGAAATAGTTTCATTTTTTAATATTGCTCTCTTTTAATCTAAAAATTACTTATGACAGGGACTTCCCTGGTGGCACAGTGGTTAAGACTCCACACTCCCAATCCAGGGGGCCTGGGTTTGATCCCTGGTCAGGGAACTAGATCCCACATCCATGCTGCAACTAAGAGTTCACATGCCATAACTAAGGAGCCAGTGAGCCGCAGCTGAGGAGCCGGTGAGCCGCAGCTAAGGAGCCCTTGAGCCGCAACTGAGGAGCCCGTGAGCCGCAGCTGAGGAGCCCATGAGCCGCAACTGAGAAGCCCGTGAGCCGCAGCTGAGGAGCCCATGAGCCGCAGCTGAGGAGCCCGTGAGCCGCAGCTGAGAAGCCCGTGAGCCGCAGCTGAGGAGCCCGTGAGTCGCAACTGAGGAGCCCATGAGCCGCAGCTGAGGAGCCCGTGAACCGCAACTGAAGAGCCCGTGAGCCGCAGCTGAGGAGCCCGTGAGCCACAGCTGAGGAGCCCGTGAGCCGCAGCTGAGGAGCCCGTGAGCCACAGCTGAGGAGCCCGTGAGCCGCAGCTGAGAAGCCCGTAAGCCGCAGCTGAGGAGCCCGTGAGCCACAGCTGAGGAGCCCGTGAGCTGCAGCTGAGAAGCCCGTAAGCCGCAGCTGAGGAGCCCGTGAGCCGCAGCTGAGGAGCCCATGAGCCACAGCTGAGGAGCCCGTGAACCGCAACTGAGAAGCCCGTGAGCCGCAGCTGAGGAGCCCATGAGCCACAGCTGAGGAGCCCGTGAACCGCAACTGCGAAGCCTGTGAGCCGCAGCTAAGGAGCCCGTGAGCCGCAGCTGAGAGCCCGTGAGCCGCAACTGAGGAGCCCATGAGCCGCAACTGAGGAGCCCATGAGCCACAGCTAAGGAGCCCATGAGCCGCAACTGAGAAGCCTGTGAGCCGCAGCTGAGGAGCCCATGAGCCACAACTGAGGAGCCCATGAGCCACAGCTGAGGAGCCCGTGAGCTGCAGCTAAGGAGCCGGCGCAACCAAATAAATATAAATAAACATAATAAAACTTTTTCAAAAATTACTTATGACAAATTTTACATGGCACATTCAAATAACCATAACTTAATCATTCTAAGTAAATGATAAAGTTATAATAGGGTTAGTGATGTATGGTATAGGTTATTTTTATAAAAGTTCTTTCTTCCTTCTGGACTCCACTCCACATCTTGCCAAAACTCTATACTGTAATCAAGTGTCTGCTGAGCAAATACTATAAGGCAAACATTGCTGGGGGGTAAAAACAGAAATCTCGGTGCTGTACGGGTGCACAGTCAGGAAGGGCGGCAAAGCAGAATACCCTACTTCACACTTGTATTCAGTGCAACCTAACGCTGGTTACAAACCCCGAGTGCTAAGAAATTCAGAAGGAGCAAAAGCAGAATGAGTGCACTATGCTGTTTCCTCCCCGACACCATCACTTCGGGGGTCCTCAAGCCACCCTAGCCCTCCATCCACATCCAAATCTCTTGCTTAGTTAATTCTAGTCACCCTTCAGCTCTCCTCTGCCCATGGAGACTGTCCCTGGTTCTCCAGGGTGGGACAGGACCCCTCTCGGAGCATGCGATACTGAGCGCGTCTTTCTTTCACAACACATACGGGAAGTGCACCTGGACTCATCAGCTCTTTGCTGCCCACCCACCCAACCGGGAGGTAAGTCCCTCTGGCACAGAACGGCGCTGGCCCTACCACAGCTCACTCCAAGACGTACCCCTGGGCCCGTGCGGGGAAAGCACTTAAATATTTGTGCATGTGCAAAGGGGTGGGATGGATAGACAGTTACCTGGGATTCAGATCGGGGAAAGGAGAGGAGATGAAACGGCCTTTGGTTGGAGAGGGTGGGATGGGGTAGTGGGTACTTTGATCCAGTCATCACAGATTGGCTGGGAAAAGTAGGATGCAACCAAACTACGGCAGAATGGATTCTACCAGACGTGAAATGCACCACAAAAATGATTTAAAATTAGAGTTCACAAATCTGTTTAAATAATATCATTTTTAAAAAACTAAAGTAGAATTGATTTACAGTGCTGTGTTCATTTCTGCTGTACAGCAAAGTGACTTAGTTATACATATATACATTCTTTTTCATATTCTTTTCCATGGTGGTTTATTACAGGGTATTGAATACAGTTCCCTGTGCTGTACAGTGGGACCTTGGGGTTTATCCATCCTGTATGTAATAGTTGGCATCTGCTAACCCCAAACTCCCAATCCATCCCTCCCCCACCCTCCCCCTTGGCAACCACAAGTCTGTTCTCTATGTCTGTGAGTCTGTTTCTGTTTTGTAGATAAGTTCATTTGGGTCATATTTTAGATTCCACATATAAGGGATATCATATGATATTTGTCTTTCTCTGTCTGACTTACTTCCCTTAGTACAATAATCTCTAGGTCCAGCTATGTTGCTGCAAACGGCATTATTTCATTTTTTTATGGCTGAGTAATATTCCAATCAATAATATCATTCTACGGCTCAAAGGTATTTGTGGCTTCCTAGTACAGACTAAAGCAGAACAAAATCACTGGTCTAGTATTCCAAAGCTTTCTGACTTCCATTCCCTCGAACTGGGATAGAACCTTGGCACAGCCTATAAGTTCCATCTCCAATACTATTCTGTAATCAATGAACAGAGCGGGAACTTCAGAATTAAAGAATAATGACTCACCACCAGAAGGAATTCCTACAAAGCGTTTCTATGTTTCCTTTCTCTTTGCATTTCCTAACGTAGTGCTTGACATCTTATAGCTCCTAAACACTTGAGATGTGTCTGACTTTGAACCTCCTCAAACACTGGCTTAACGATGCGATCATGACTAATTTATATAACATCTCTGTGCCCCAGATAATTTGTCTGTAAATGTAGGTAACATCAGGGGCCTTATAGAGTGTTTTCTACATAATATCTGTTCAAAACTGAGTTCCCTCTTCTCCCATTTTTCTTCCTTCTGGAGGTTTCCTTACTGCTCTTCACTGAAAAGCCTTGATAAACCTTAGAAGTTTAGTCTGAAAAACATTCAACCCTCAAATCACTCTCTCTTCAGATGTCACAATAAGGAAAGCTTTGTCCCTGCTAGTTGATGAGAGTAACTAATTTTTATTATCTTCACAAAGTATTTGAAAGACTCACTTTCACGTACAGATAACAAAAATCTACCAAAATATGGCCTCAACCATCTCATCCCATCTAGCAAAGGCAGAGGCGAGGGGAGAAAGGAAAGCATTTTAGATTTTAATTCCTTGTTTCCTCTTTTAAGTTGCTTCCTTTCTTAAAGCCCTCCCCTTAGAGAAAAGCCCAACAGTGACATAGATAACAAAAAATGAATTCTCCAAAGGCACAAGAAAACCAAACTGCTCAGTGTAACTAAAAATACAGTACATTAATAATAAAGAACAAAGCTTCTGATCCGTCTTTAGGCCGTTACACAAACATGGGGCATTTATTCCAAATTCCAGTATTCTTAACCATGATTTATGGACATTTTTTTAGCTACTGAGTAGAACATGCAGATTTTCATTGTTTTGATTTTAAACAATAACACACTATTTTCCTCTCCTGAAGTATAGTTCATTCAAAGCCTCCAGTAATCTCCAAAGTAAAGTTATCAATTAGCTTTATGACCCTATATTACCAGGCAGACTTTCCAAACTAGGTATTTATATCTCAAATAGTAATAAGTCTTCCAAGTCTTATGTATCCAACTGTTTCATTATTCCACAACTGAAAAATCTATTTTGTATTTACTTTGACAAGATTTTACTTTGAGTCTTCAATCTTTGCCATTCACTGTCTGTCTTTTAATCCCTTTTTAAATTGTAATCAAGGAATTTTCTGACAAAAATATTTTAGGGAAAACAAACTGCATCAAGACTCAAAAACCTATTTCTAAGAAGTCATAGTAATACAAAAATATAACACTGTATAATTCACTTAATGTGAAGAACTATTAAGGCACTTATCCTTAAATGAGCATTTAATGCCCCAAATATAGGACAACCTAAAAAGACTCCAGAACCATACTGTAAGATATTTAAAATTATCATCTTAAATATATAACCACACAGGGTTCAGAGGCTAAAAGATGCCACACATAATGTTTACAATTACAGAAAGTTGTGTGTTGATAAAGATTCTTCTTCTCTCTTCTTAAAAAGCTAAAATTTGACTCAGTGGAGATCTTTTCACTAAAAGTAACCAGCAGTAGATTTTGAAATAGATTTCCGTAAAGCCGTTTTAAGCACAAATTTAAATGAACTGCTACTGCATTGTTAAGATACCTGCAGCTTTCAGGACCACAATACAACAGAGGAAATGTCACTCAGTAACTCTGGCTTGACATCATCGTTCTTCTAATATTCCTATGCACTTTTCTTGTCTTTGTCTACATCAAACAAGACGGCATGCTTTTATATACTGCTGTATTTCCCTATTATTTCAGAATATTGTACAGTTGGAAAAGACCTCAGAGGACCTCAGGTCCAGCTCTTTAATTTACAGATGGGAACTATATAACTAAGCACCATGATATGATAGGATCAAAATCACTGGATGAAAGCCATCTGGGTTTTTCAGAGGCTGGAACTGAAAACACACCCAGGTGATCTTCAGACCCTTGGTCTTCGTCTCATCCTAGCCTTCCACATTACCCTCTCTTTCACAGGCTTCCAATTAGCCTACCCCAAGAACGAGCAATTTCAGGGGCAGGGGCTATGTTAACTCTTTTTGTGACATGCTTTTAAAATGCAAACTTTCAGGGACTTCCCTGGTGGCGCAGTGGTTAAGAATCCGCCTGCCAATGCAGGGGACATGGGTACGAGCCCTGGTCCGGGAAGATCCCATGTGCCGCGGAGCAACTAAGCCCGTGCGCCACAACTACTGAGCCTGCGCTTAGAGCCCTCGAGCCACAACTACTGAGCCCACAGACCGCAACTACTGAAGCCCATGCGCCTAGAGCCCGTACTCCGCAACAAGAGAAGCCACCGCAATGAGAAGCCCGCGCACCGCAACGAAGAGTAGCCCCCGCTCGCCACAACTAGAGAAAGCCCGTGTGCAGTAACAAAGACTCAATGCAACCAAAAACTAAAAGAAGAATAATGCATTCAAATATAATTGCCTTGATTGATTACACTGCCCATTTACCTTATGCAGAAGAAAACAAATTAGCTAGAATAATTCCAGTGACCCTCAATTATAGCGGTCTTATGTGTATTCTGAACTTTCTTCTTGATGAGGACAAGGGCATCTGTAATGATCCGGGACTTTCTTTTCTCCCTCTCAGTATCTTAAAGAAAACTCAAGTAGCTGCTTATCTAAATTGCTATTTTCTAAATTGTTATTTCTATTCACTGAAAACTTATTAACAATATCATCAGAGCTGATAGGGGCCCTTTATTTAGGCTTTCACTTTTACTGAGTATCTACCTAAATCCAAGCACACCCACAAGATACCTTGGGTCTTTTGGCAAACATCACTCATGCACCAGTTTTGAGGGGAAGTTAAGGATGTCCACCTCTTACAGACCACTTAGAATTAATCCACCCTGACTTTCAGCAGAAGAATTAAAGGCGTGTATTCTACTGTGGATCCCTAAGCACCCCTTCCCCTCTTTTAAGTCATGTCCTGCTTGGAGATTGCCTCCAAGAAAAAAAACGAAGCAAGATTAGAGGAAACCCGTGGGAAAGCAAACCCGGCAGCTAGATTTTACATTCAAATATGTTTAGATTCCACAACAACGTCACATTTACACGATGCCATAGTAATGCTTTATATTAGTTAGATAACATCAGCTGACATAATGTGTATTTAACATTTGTGAGGTTTGAAAGATTGTTCCTCCTTACTTTCCCCCTTTTCCTTGTAATAGAAATAAGTCACGAAACCACAGACTGTCATAATTATTTAAAATCCATATACTTTGAGGAAAATATAAATACACTAGGCTATATTTTTATTGGGCTTAAGCATTGGTTTCTGGAGCTGATTTAAATATATACATATATCTTTATGGATATAATTGTTAATATCAGAGATCTGTCATCTACAGAGAGTCTGTGTTTGTATTGAGAGAATGACGATGGCTTTGTTCTGTTCTGTACAAGCTCTGTAAGCTACACAATGTCTATTTCAGATCAATTTAAAAGTTGCAGTTTTCTCAGAAATGACGCTAAACAATCCTGCTGAGTTAACAAGTACATTCAAGTAGCTGTTGGCGGGTAAAGAGACTCTTATCTGCCCCAAACCTCAAATGCAGAGAAGCCGACGCTTAGCAGACAGGGACCTCAGATTCTCCGCAGCAAATATCTTACGTGAAAGTGATTTTCCACACGTACAAAAGGATCACCTTGCTGTCACGAGCCACACTAAATCCCCTAATGAATTCTACAAAAGTAGAATCTTATCAATGTTTTCTTAGAAAAGAACGACGCGATCTGTAGGCTTCAAGTTGCTGGGAGTTCAGGTTGGCTTAGGCAAACCTCTCCCAAAAAGAATCTTTGCCGTCCCTACGTGTGAATTATAAACCTTTAGATGAAAGACATTTTCATATTATTACTGGCACTGTTGCTTCAGGACTGCATATTTGGAGAGGCCATAATAATAATATTTCTTCTGTTAGACACTTCAGAACGAATGTCCTAACCTAACCAGAAATAGAATATGAGAAAAAAAGGACTCAGGCCTACACATGTGCATATGTGTCTGTGTGTGTGTGGACACACAGAAACACACACATATACCCATACTTACATAGACATTTAATATCTAAATATTTTACCAACAGTTTTATTCCACAAACAGGTTTATGTGGGCTTATTGTATCTTACTTCTTCCATGTTAACAGCATCCAGTGAAATCTTGCGTTACATGTATGTCCTAATACAAGTGATGAGCATTGCATTCAATAAAGAGATCAGTGAAAATGTAAGTTTCAAAATTTTCTAGGCTGCAAAAATTAAATTCATTAAAATGCATTTAATAAGGCTGAGAGTACCTGTGAACCCTTTCAAAGCCACATGCGTGGCTTGAAGACTTTACGTTTCTAACAGCTTAAATATGAATGTCATATAAAAATGGAAGTTTCAACTGATAATTTGAAGTAAGCACTCATCGACTGTCAAATTGCCACCATTTCATTTTGTGTCATAAGATGCAGGCAGCTACGTCCCTTGGTTTTCAGCTTCCAGCGTAACAAGATACTGTCGGCACTTCTTGTAGTATGCCAGCACACTTAGAGGAATATTTAGGGGTACACTACAGTTTGTCTCCCGGGTTGATCATTATCGCCTAGAATTCTGTTCAATTATTAAACTGTTGCACTGCAAAGCCAAGTTAGCAGGAAACAAGACTTGGGGGTGGGTGGAAATGAAATCTCGACTCAGATGGGGATAAGAATTGGGGGAGGTTATGAACAAAACAAGAGTAACTCACAGCCAAGTCTCTTACATAAAATCGTAACTATTGATCTAAGTATATTGGGGGGGTTGTTTTTTAGAGGCTTCGCTTATGTGTCAATAAAACGCCAATGTATTAACGAGCAATCCGTAGATGACCAAGAGGTTCGTTGCTTCTTCGTCCTTGATGATCGTTCCCACAAGACGTGCAGCTGTACTTGGGACGTTTTTTAACTCTGTGCTAAAAATAAAATTAAAGTAGTTTTATATCGTGAATTCGTGTTCAGTAGACACAGTTTTGTGAATGCTCCAATTGTCATCCCACACTCACTGTACTCTGTTAATAGAATCTTGATTTTTTTTTCTCTCTTCTCTAAGGGGTCAGGTTCTTCACGGGAAGCGGATCACCTCCCCAGCCCAGCAGGGACTCAGAAATGACCTAACACAATGAACTGTGGTCTCCTTGACCTGTGGCCAGTGACTTCGAGACAGAGGCCTGAGACCCAGTTCTGGCCAATGAAGGAAAAGTGGCAGTTCAAAACGAGGTAGCTGTGTTGAAGCTTCCTTTGCTGCGTCTGGACACAGCTCTGTGAGGAGGTGACACCGGGAAGAGTCTAAGGTCTGACATCTACAGGCTGAGGAGGATGGAGAAACAAGTTTAATGAGCCTGGTGACAAGGACACTGAGCCCCGGAACTGAGTAAGCCCGAGCCTGCCCGAACTCCAGACGTCTTGTTATGAGACAATAAACCTAACATGGAAGCTATGAGTTGAGAGTTTTGTTACAGGCAGTCATTAGCATCCTATACGATGACCCTATATTAGAAATCATGTGTGTATATACACAAATATGCGTCCAAAAATAAAGCCAGACGACCTACTATTACGCAACTTATTTCTGCATTCAAACACTTTAGATCATATACTCATTAGAATATGAGGAAGAAGAGATCACCACGAATGCTTCATAGCATGCCAGTTTAGTGAAGGTGCGAAAATCAGATTTAGGAATGCATTTATACCAGTTGCTAATTTAAAAGTCTGATGTCAATTTGTTAGAAAGACTCCCTCTAGGTCATCTGTTTAGTCACTTGACTAAACACGGAACACAAAGAACTCATTTCAGTGCAAGTGTCCATTCTCCACTCTTGACCCTCTCATTTCTCTTTCAGGAATAAGGACAGATTACGTGCATTATCATCAAACAGAAGCATTATGATTGTGCCTGAGGTCACATAGTTTACCTGACCTCTTTCTTATTATATGGGTTAACTGACAACATCACAGAAGGAATAACTTCTTTAAAAAAAAAAAAAAGAAAGCAATCAATTTTGAAAGAAAATCTGGGAGTCCATGTTGGTCTCAGGCCAAGGAGACCGGAAAAGTCCATGTTCAAGATTACTGTTAGCATAGGAAAAGCAGAAAGTGATACCCTAGTCCCGTAAGAGTTCAAAGAGTTTTCTATTAGGAATCTCCCTTAAAATAATAGACTTCTTTTACTCTCCTCTTGACAAATACCCACAGAAAACTAAAGCATGTTTACGAGTGTGTAAGCAGTCTCCAGGTCAAGCAGTCCTAAGAGGTTACTCATCCTGGTGTCTGGATAACATAAAGAGGAGAAAAGCTGCCCACTGTGACGTGTCATTTAAGGTTGCAGTTAGTGACCTGGTCACCTCACAGGCATCGTCTTACAATTCAACTTTGTGACATTTATACCATCTACATATCGATCACCTAATTTAGTTCAAGAAATCCCTTAAAGAGACAAGGGCTTTACTGACCATAATTTCAGGTATAGAATTAGGTGCGAGATGAACATATTCTCCAAAGAGCGCCTCCGCTTGGGTCACAGGACGCTGCTCCTTCCTGTGGCTCATCACCCAGAAATGCGTCCCCAGAAGGCCCTCTCCTGCGTATTCTGCCTGACTTTTTTGATTTATTTCACTTGTTGCATTGGTTGCTTCTCACGTGACTCAGTTGTGCTCCACCTTTTACTTGCGTTTCACATCATTCTTTGTGTTTCACCCCTTTTTCTTCCAACGATAGTGTATATTTATCGTTTGTCAACTTTGCATCCTTTACCAAGCGGTGTTGGAGGCTCAGGAGCTGCTGCACGGAGTGTTCACAACACACGGGAAGAAAAGGGCACATGCGGCTCTCACACAATTAGAGGCGGGAACCGTTTATCCAAGAACTACAGGCTTGAGAAAAAAACTGTTTTTTCAAAGGCAATCTGTTAAATGCCTTGAGGAGTTACTCTTTAGGGCTAATGTACTGTTGCACCGCATGGCGTGTAATGATTCCTTTGTGAGCTGCCCTCAGAACTCCGAGAGAACGAACGCATTGTGTGTCTACCACTGGGATGAAGAATCCAGACACTCACTATTCTGTGTGATTACAGACCTCCCATTTTTCACTCAGTTATTATCTTCAGAAATCTCATTTTCGTGCCCAGACACAGGCCTATTCTCCCCTCAGCCATACTTTCTTAACTCTAGTCACCGCTATTACTTTTTTCCTCCTGTTTTCATGTACTCAAATACCCAGTTGTGTCTGCAAAGTCTCACATACAGATCTGGTAGTTTCTCTAAACATCACACCTTCCTATTAAACATCCAGCCTACTGTGCCTCGCATCTCATACTTTCTCAGACACATACACACGGTTGGCCCTTGGTATCCATGGGCCATTGGCTCCAGGGCCCTCCAAAATCTACAGATGCTCCAGTCCCTTATATAAAATAATATAGCATTTGCATACAACCTACACACATCCTCCTGTACACTTTAAATCACCTTTAGATAACTTACAATCCACAATACAATGTAAACGCCACGTAAATTGTCGAGGTGTACAGCAAATTCAAGTTTTGCTTTTGGGAAAGTTCTGGAATTTTTTTCTCTGAATTTTTTTTTTAATTTAATTTTCATCTTTGGCTGCGCTGGGTCTTCGCTGCTGCACACGGGCTTTCTCTAGTTGCGGCGAGCAGGGGTTACTCTTCGTTGCGGCGCGCAGGCTTCTCATTGCGGTGGCTTCTCTTGTTGGGAGCATGGGCTCTAGGCGCGTGGGCTTCAGCAGTTGTGGCATGCGGGCTCATTAGTTGTGGCACGTGGACTCAGTAGTTGTGGCGCAGGGGCTTAGTTGCTCCGCAGCATGTGGGATCTTCCCGGACCAGGGCTCAAACCCGTGTCCCCTGCATCGGCAGGCGGATTCCTAACCACTGCGCCACCAGGGAAGCTCTCTCTGAATATTTTTGGTCTACAGTTGGTTGAGTCCGTGGGTGTGGAGGCCTGCCTATATTTAAGATGTCATGTGATCCACAGAGCGTCCCGGGGTCATGGAGAAGGAACAGACAGATACTGTTGCCACAGTCCATGCGAGGATACTCAGCCCTAATAGATTTAAGTCACCTGCCCAACTGTTAGAACTGGGATTTCAACGTGCACAACTTTCAAGGCCAAAGCTCTTAACTGCCACACACCTGTCCAGGTATCGACAACGCCGATTCTGTAACGTGGAGTTCACATGTAACACCTGAGCCTTTTCTTCACGAACAGGAGCTCGTGGGCCCACAGAACTCCCTCCACACAACCCCACAGGGCGTACACGGACCGGTTTAATACGGCAGACCTCAAAACCCAAAGGAGACCTGAAGCTCACAGAAATCGTCTTGCTTTCCTCTGATCTCAGCATTTGCCCGATTCTCCACAGCAGCCGACTGGCTTTCTCTGCGAATAGAATGTAGTTCACGTGTACGTCTAAGCAGCAGCCTTGCAACCTTCACGCATAAAGGTTTAGCAACCTGTGTACATGCAGCTGTTTTTTCAGTGTTGAACGGTCCAAGCGTTGGTTTGTCTGGGGAAAAGGTATATGGTACCTAGAAGGAGGGATGGGGGTTTTCTTGCTTATTTAATCAATTCACTCCTTATTTTTGTTTGTGTTTAACTTTACCTAAGCAGGTGTTCTGAGTTCATACATGCTGACGGTCGGCGTTTTGTTAGCTCCTGGGTCTACAAGGAGGGTGGGCACTGGCTGAAAGTGACATGTGCCCAGTGAGGGGACGAAAACACACAGGAAGGGAGTCAGTTAGAAGCAGTGACTCTCGGACCAGACTGCAGAGTTTGGAAGCACCCGAGCATCCATCCAGAGACCGGGGGGACCAGGAAAGCGAGGTGACCACTGCCAGGGCCAGATGTTCCCCCGGAGGCTGGGGTTCTGCTCGTCTGAGAGCGACGTGCCCCCCGCCCCCTGAATTCCAGCTGAGCCTTGCATCCCTGGCTTCCTTCCTCCAGCATCTGGCACAGCTGCTGCTCTGGCTGGGACACCTTCCTCCGCCCAAGTCCTCCCTCCTCAGCCTCCAGACCCAGGAAAAGTCTCAGCCTCTCGGAAGAATCCGCTGCACAGTCCCCCTGACCCAGCACTGCCTGCATTCTTTTTTTGTTTCTTTAATTGAAGCAGAGCTGAATTACAAAATTATGTCATCCTCAGGTGTACAGTACAGTGATTCAGTATCTTTACAGATTATACTCCATCAACAGTTATTACAAGATCATGTAATCACTCTCCCCTCTGGTACCAACTAGCTTGTTCTCTGTATCTGTGAGTCTGCTTCATTCATTAGTTTTAGTTTTTAGATTAGGTTATCATATGATATTTGTCTTTCTTTGTCTGACTTGCTTCACTCTGTATGACAATCTCTAGGTCCATCCATGTTGCTGCAAATGGCATTATTTTGTTCTTTTTTATGGCTGAGAAGTATTCCGACGTATATATACACCACATCTTCTTTATCCATTCATCCGTTGATGGGTATTTAAGTTGCTTCCATATCTTGGCTATTGTAAATACTGCCATATGAACCTTGGGGTATGTGTATCTTTACACCTTAGTGTAAGGAATTAGTGTTTTAATTTTTTAAATTTTTTCCAGATATAAGTGGGATTGCTGGATCATACAGCAGTTCTATTTTTACTTTTTTTGAGGAACCTCCATACTCTTCTCCACAGTGGCTGTATCAATTTACATTCCCACCAGCAGTGCAGGAGGGCTCCCTTTTCTCCACACCCTCTCCAGCATTTGTTGTCTGTAGACTTTGTGAGGACGGCCATTCTGACCAGTGTGAGGTGATACCTCACTGTGGTTTGATTTGAATGTCCCTGATGATGAGCGATGTTGAGCATCTTTTCATGTACCTCTCGGCCATGTGCATGTCTTCTCTGGGAAAATGTCTGTTCAAGTCTCTGCCCCTTTTTAATTAGGTGTTTGGGTATTTTTTGGTGTCGAGCTGCTGAAAGATTGGGTTCCCTCTTCCCCACGCTACCAAAGCACATGCACCCCTCTTGTTTACTTGTCTTTGTCACTAAACTGAAATCTCCCTGAAGCAGGAGCAAAGATCTCTGGCCTCTCTTTACTCGCTTTAAAACACAGAGCAAAACAGACACTCAATGAATGTGTTGAATAAAAGGCTGAGGAAAAACAAAACAAAACCTGAATAAACTGTACAATGTTTCATGTAAATCTTGCTAGCGCAACACAGTGGCAAATATAAATGTAAACAATACCCTTTACAAACCGACTACTCCCTAAATGTATCATTTCAATGTTTAATTTTTTCTGTTCCCCGTGACATACATCAAGTTGGTAACACATATGCATATATATTACATTTTCACCACAGAGTCTTATGACATCAAGCCTCAGAGAGGAACAGTGATCTCCACCTGGGCAGTGGCCAAAGACAAACTGAAATGACCTCAGATTAACCTTTCCGCAAACTTCTCGAGTGTTCAGTTAAATAAGTTAAGTGCAGACTCGAGCAAACAATACCAAGCCTTTCCCCCTTCCTCACCACGTGTGCTAAGACACCGTGGTGAATACAGGCACTGGCTTTACGGCTGAATAATTCACCAATCATTTCTACCAAAGGGAGAGCTTCCATTAAAAGTCTGATCATTTCCCACGAGAAACGAAGTTGCTGTCAGCATCAATGCACAGTTAAGATTTTTATAATTGAAAACCTTGAACACAAGCGCAAACTAGTCCTGTAACTCTAAATGACGTTACTGTGATGAGTAGGCTGTTCTAGTTTACCTAGATGGGGAGTCCTTGCTTCCGGTCACCCAGACGGCAACTTCTGAGCCCTGTGATGTTTAGTCTCGCACAAGCTCTCAGCACAGTCAAGACTGGCTCCGTCCTAGCTTCACCAGCTATGTAACCTGGAACAATTAAAATCCCTGACCTTGGAGGTCCTTATCTATAAAATAGGAGGAAAGAACATCTACCTAGTAAGACAGATGACAAAACAAAATAGGTAAGGCGCCAGAAATGCCAGAAAGCACTGAGACATCAGTAGCGGCAGACACTGTACAATAATGGATATAGTGACTCTCTTTATGTAGACCACACCCTACGGGAGGCGTAATTAACAAAAGTGACATGTCTCTCAGCTCAGCTTTGAGGTCCTGGGAGCTCCTAAAATGCAGCATATTTAAAACAGAATGAATGCTCTCCTCCCCAGAATCAGTGCTTAGACACGGTACACTTATTTTTTTATTTTCGTTGCTGTGATTTCTTTTATTACTTTTTAGTTTTCTGATAGCACCATCATTTTTCTTACCACAAGTCTCAAACAAAAATGAAATATAATCATGACAGAATGCTGCCCTAATCTTTGATGAATGCTCAACTGGGAATCCAAAAAAGGATTTGCAAGTCCTGAGAGATTATTATGAAGAAAGTTGGAGAAAAGTATAAATATATAATCCATTATAATATGGATGGGCCTTTAAATATGCTTTTGTTCCATAAACTATGCAGCCGAAGGATTTCAGCTGAATTTATAATTTCTCAGCAGATGACACTGATGATGGAAAATGACCTGCACAGTCACACTGGACCACGATATTGTTTGCTAAGTGTTGGCACACACAGTGTTTATGACCCCAGCTATTTACTGACTGAGTCAGTCCCCTAAGGCAGGGGTCCCCGCTCCGTGGCCTGTTAGGAGCCGGGCCGCAGAGCCGGAGGGGAGCGGCGGGGGAGCGAGCGAAGCCTCATCTGTATTTACAGCCACTCCCCATTGCTCGCATTACCGCCTGAGCTCCGCCTCCTGTCAGCATTATGGCGAGTTGTATAAACATGTCATTATTTATTACAGGGTAATAATAATAGAAATAAAGTGCACAATAAATGTAATGGGCTTGAATCATCCCCAAAACATCCCCTCCCCCTCCCCCGTCCGTGGAAAACCTGTCTTCCCCGAGACAGGTCCCTGGTGCCAAAAAGGCTGGGGACCGCTGCCCCAAGGCAGGCAGGGCCCTGGGCTCGCACAGCTGTGTACCTGCTGCCGTGTTTGGAGGACCCGACTTCCTACTAAGTGCTCTGGAGTCAACTATGCAGATACCCGGCACATGCTGGGCTAAGTCCTCACCACCCCTACACCACACAGATTTATTTTTTTAATTTTTATGTTATATTGGAGCATAGTCGCATAACAGTGTTGTGTTAGTTTCAGGTGTAAGCAAAGTAACATCAGGTGAATATTACAAAGACCTATAACATCCTTTCTCAAGATTTTGTATTGCAATACTGTTCACTTGGAAACAGGATAACAGCATTTGTCACAATCCTTTTAAAATACGTTGCAAGTCAACAAAAGAACTGCAGTGGGAAAAAAAGGTTAAGATGAGAGTCTAGTCGTCTTTTTTATGCATTTTTATTGAAGTACAGCTGATTTTAGTTGATTTACAATGTTGTGTTAGTTTCAAGTGTACAGCAAAGTGATTCAGTTATATGTGTGTGTGTGTGTGTGTGTGTGTATATCTTTTTCACATTCTTTTCCATTATAGGTTATTATAAGATATTGAGTGGAGTTCCCTGTGCTATACAGTAGGTCCTTGTTGTTTATCTATTTTATATTTAGTAGTGTGTATATGTTAATCCCTAACTCCTAATTTATCCCTTCCCCCCCCTTTCCCCTCTGGTAAGCAGAAGTTTGTTTTCTATGTCTGTGAGTCTATTTTTGTTTTTAAATAAGTTCAGGTGTATCACTTTTTTAGATTCCACATATAAGTGACATCATATTTGTCTGAGAGCCTAGTTTTCTTAATGTGAAAAGAGCTATTCTGTTCATCCTATGCAGAAGTAGCAATACACGATTTCAACTTCAGTCCTGTTACTAAGGTGAGAAGGCACCCAGGGACACAA
The DNA here is from genome assembly GCF_951394435.1 of Stenella coeruleoalba. NCBI lineage: Eukaryota > Metazoa > Chordata > Mammalia > Artiodactyla > Delphinidae > Stenella > Stenella coeruleoalba. Next base: position 148,571,400 of record NC_137149.1, on the reverse strand, counting down.
CAGGTAAAAAGAGCTCTGCTGGATCTATTTATGAACTCATTCATCGCCATTAAAAAAAACTTCATGATGAAGTAACAGTGGGGACAATTACTGCACGCACTGGTCTGCTGGTTTCCATGCTTGGTTAACCAGCCGTGAGGTACACGAACTAGTTCAAGGGGCAAGCAAAACAAATATAATTTAGAAACTCACAATGTTTCAACATCTTAAGGTGGAAAATATATATAACTATTATATTTCAAAGTCCTCCATGAAAATCATGCCAGAGGTTAGATAATTTTTTCTCTTTAGTAATTTTTTCTCTCACAGACTAGACCTTGAGGCCTCCCTTTAGATCATGTGTTTCCTGAAGGTGATACACGACTAAGGTATCATTCACCTTTTATTCCTAACATCTTCCAAGGTGCCAGATATACAACAGGTGCTCAAAAACAACTGTTTAATTAATTATGTATTTACATCTTTTATTCCACGGTTAAAAGAACATTCATGCCCCAATTTATTACTTTATCACCACAATTATATTCGCAAAAATTCTGCTGTATTACCTCCCTTTTTACAATTTTGATGAACTATATTTTACTTTACTAAACTTGACTTTTTTTCTTAGAGGCTATTTTAAAATCTTTGGAGAAATAAGAAGCCTAATTATAGTCTAAGCATATAATGTAAAATTTCATAACTTACATTATCACGCTAAGTTCCTAACTGGGCAACTTAATTATCCAGTTCTCCCCCAAATTCATGCTGAAGCCAAGGATTTACGTCTCTCCATAAAGGAGTTATAGATCCTTTTAAAAGTATGCTATCGTTCTGCTTTTTATGAACAATCTGCTCCAGCAGGGTTGGTCTCATCACTACTGTAATGAACACAATAGGTATTTAAACATATATTTAAAAAATTCAGCCACTAATCAATTAATACGAGCAAATATACGGCAATAATTCAACCTCCAAAACCTTGTATTCAAAACGAATTCATTCTCTCGTTCAGAGGCAGGTTGCAAACAGGAAATATGGTACACAGAAGATAAATTATAGCATCAACAAGGACCTACTCTACAGCACAGGGAACTCTGCTCCATATTCTATAATAACCTATAAGGGAAAAGAATTTGAAAAAGAACAGAGAAATGTATATGTATAACTGAATCACTTTGCTGTACACCTGAAACTATCACGACATTGTAAATCGACTATACTCCAATATAAAATTAAAAATTTTTTAAAAACAGTAATTATACCTTCAAAAAATGGTATAGAATAATTGGGATTCCAGCAAATAGGAAATGAAAGGACTCAGTGGTTAATAAGCCAGAACACAGATATCCTGTCTGAGAAGTTAACAGAAAAATGAACAAAAACCAAGCCATAGGCTCTTCACTCATTTAGTCCCTTTTCTAGATCTGACCCATCCCTGTATTCTTCAGTCGACCGTCTCTTGTTATGAGCACGCTTGGGGACCTTCACAGCCACTGGACGGGCAACTCAGCAGTGCTGTGCGCAACCCAGTGTGCAATTACATCCAATTATGAACTGTCCACTTTTCATGTGTTCATCTTGCCTCTGCAGGTGGAGTCCTGTGAATTCAGATGACATGTTATATTTCTTTGTTCCCTCACAGGCCCTGCCACTGAGAGTGCCATGTAGGGACCACTCCACAGGAGGACCACAGAATAACTGTCCAACAGAGAACTCTTCTCAGTGAACGGGGGCCCTAGTCTTGATGAGACTACAGACCCAACCAGCATGAGGGTCCACTTAGTTCTCTAAATCTTCTATTTCTACAAAAGAGTGTTAACACAAAGTGCTGTAAATTATACAAAACTTTAAATGCTTTGATACTTAATTTGGGGTTAACAATCTATAGAAAAAACACAGGTTTCATAAAAGTGATAAATTCTACCTTATTTCCTCAAAGAGACGTAACCTCTATGGATACATCTATATGTCTGTGTATTTATAGTACAATATATATGCAAAACTCTTAAGTGCGTTTTCTTTGTTTTGTTTTGTTTTAATTTATTTAGTTATTTATTTTTGGCTGCATTGGTCTTCATTGCTGCGCGCGGGCTTTCTTTAGTTGCGGCGAGCGGGGGCTGCTCTTCGTTGTGGTGCGCGGGCTTCTCATTGCGGTGGCTTCTCTTGTTGCGGAGCACTGGCTCTAGGCACATGGGCTTCAGTAGTTGTGGCACGCAGCCTCAGTAGTTGTGGCACGTGGGCTCAGTAGTTGTGGCACACGGGCTTAGTTTCTCCACAGCACGTGGGATCTTCCCGGACCAGGGCTCGAACCCATGTCCCCTGAATTGGCAGGCAGATTCTTAACCACTGCGCCACCAGGGAAGCCCACTTCAGTGGTTTTAAACAAAAGCATGAGGCTAAAGTTAATGGCACAGAAAGGCAGAAGACAGTAAGTAAGTAAACAGCGAAGGATGAAATGGAGACAGAAAAGTTAGCAAAGGAACAGAAGACCTGAAAAGGTTGATTTACTAGGAAAACGAACATGACTAATACATTAAACATGAGCATTGCTACAATAATAATTAATCCACTTCCACTGAGTGAATCAAAAGAAGACAACTTAGTCAAATCTCGATAAAAATTAAGTAAGATTAGAAACGATTATAGCATTTCAACTACAGATTACAAAGAAAATGAATAATAACGGAGACCTGATATCAGGATTAAGGAAATCTGATTAATTACATATTAAAGCAATTAATGTACCAAACATGATGAACCTTTTTACCTAATACACAATTCAGAAATACATAGGGAATAATTTGCAGCAACACAGATGCACCTAGACATGATCACACTAAGTGAAGTCCGCCAGACAGAGAGACAAATATCGTATGATATCACTTACATGCGGAATCTAAAAACATGAAACAAATGAACTTATTTACAGAACAGAAACAGACTCAAAGACACAGAAAACACACTAAAGGTAACCAAAGGGGAAAAGCAGGGGGAGGGATAAACTGGAAGATTGGGATTAACATATACACACTACTATATATAAAATAGATAACCAACAAGGACCTACTCTAGAGCACAGGGAACTCTACTCAATATCTTGTAATAACCTATAAGGGAAAAGAATCTGAAAAAGAACACACACACATATGTATGTGTGTAACTGAATCACTCTGCTGTATACCTGAAACTAACACAACATTGCAAATCAACTATACTTCAATAATTTTTTTTAATTTAAAGAAAACGGGAATAATAATTTTAAATAAAAGAAACATAGAAGGCATAATTTAATCTTTCTTAGCATAATTCAAAAATACCTCATAACCTTACAGTGTGTAAAGATTAGCTATAAAAATCCTTGTAGTCTTGAAGAAGTTTCTGAGGTTCAACAACTGTCTACCAATGTCTCTGAGCATCTGATCGATGACTGGGAAAGTGCTAGCTGCCCTCATGCTTTCATTCACTCCCCACAACAGCCCTGAGAGGTAAGTGACACCCTCATTCTACTGGTTAGAAATGTGAAAAGCAAGTAGTTTACAAGCCCCTAAACACACAGGTCTATAGGTTGGACTAAGAAATCCAACCTATAGATCCCTCCAGCCCTGAATCATAGCTACTGCTTTCCAACTTTCATCACAATTTTAAACTGCTGCATATTAATGAACAGATTGATATCACACAGAATATCAACAAATCAAAATTTGAGTTATATATTTGGAAAAGTCATGCATGTAACACATTAAATTAAGAGGTGAAAATACAGAGAAAACTATGCAGATCCCACTGTGCAAATCTGACCAGGAAGTTACTATAGCAACCCAAGTATTCAGAAGGTAGAAAGTTATTCAACCATCCAGGTACAGGAAGCTCAGAAGCAAGCCACTGAAAGATGCTTTACGGAAAACTGTAAGCTTTAAGGACCACCAAGGACCATATCTGGAAATAGATTTTTTATTTTTTGAAGAAGGAAATCTATTAAGATTTGAAACTGACCCAAGAAGAGACTGACTCTGCGTCTCTGGACCATCTGCTGAAACAATGGCATCGCTCTGGGCAGAAAAGATCTCACTCACTTTCTGAGGAGTATAATTTAATATGTACAGTGAAGAAGCCCAGTCAATACCCCTCTGCAGCAATAAAGAAATCTTTACATGTGCAGGCCTCCACGCATAATAGGAAAGACAACAGAAACTTATGTGGGGATTTAAAGCAGTGAGATTAATTGGTAAGGTTTTATCGAGGTAGATAGGAAGGCACTGGACTCAAAAGTAAAGGGAGGAGATCTCACTTTTTTTAGTTATCTGAAAGCTACATTTTCTTTGATAATTCCACACAGGAAATTGTTCAAGGTAACAGTATTACAGCCAAAATCATTCTCTCAAACTCAACACACGTTAGGTCAGCCTTCTTATACTTTTTATTCCGTTCTCTCTGTTCCCTGCACATACACGCATTTTCTGGCCCCCAAATTACGCGTCTCTTTGCCCACAGGAAAAGGACTGAATGAGCTCTACCTGACCTATCTGGAGAGAGCCTAGCCAGCATGCAGAATCATTTCTATTTCTACATTAAATATGAATTGAAAATATGAGAAAAAATATGAGGCAATTACAGCTCCATGATCTACATAGATTTCCAGAAATCTTAATATCAATATTCACATTCATGAACATTCATGTCTGCGTGGACACACGTGACTTACAATGAGGTTATTTCCACTTCTCGAGCCGTGTATGAGCAAACTCAATCACCCAGCAGAAGAGACTGGCTCATGCATAAGACTCGTGAAACTCACTTTCCAAAGAGATATGCTTTAACCTTTCATCGCGATGGAGACTTCAAGTAATAAATGTTGGCTTTACAATAAAACAAAATTGTGAGCTTCACACCACAGAAACGTTACTCTGCTTGAGACGGATGAGAAGAAGCTCTATGGCGTCTTAACTAACAAGCTACGTGCACTAGTAAGAGTTATCAACACCCACCATGGAGGATCAGATGATGAGCTTGGTGTGCACAAGCCTTCCAGATCTCTCGCCTCTGCATAAGCATGTCTCCAAACGGAGCCTGCATTTCCTCTTTCCTCTTCGCTCCCAAGGAAGAGGCACGTGTCCCCCTACTCAAGTTAGAGTTCCTCGACTTCTGCTCAGAATAACCCACATTCTTGATGCCAACAGTATCCAATCCTTCTTGATTCTAAGGCACTTCTCTTTTTCTAGGAATTCTATCTCTTGGGCAATTCCACGTGCTCAAGCTACACCCATCGTAACTAAAACCGACAAAACAAAACCAGTCAAATGCATGATTGCCTTGCTGCCCTACTGCTCTTGTCTAAAGCTTCTTGAACACGGAGTTGATTCTCATCAATACATCTCCACCGGCCATTCACTTACTAACCCAAGGGCTTCCACTCCCACTGCCCCCATTAAAATGGCTTTTCTTATGGTGCCTGTTGATGTCCTAATTGCAAAATCCAAAAGAGAACTTTCAATCCCCTCAGTTCACTGGACCTTTCTGCAGCATTTGCCATGGCTGACCACTGCTGCTCTCCAGAAAATCTCCACTCTGCTGCTAGGCCTACTATGTGGTTACTCCTTCTCTGAAGCCCTGATTCTCAGGTTCTCTTCAGTATTGGTATTCTCTATCGTTTATATCCTATGCTTTCTAGTCCTTCCTCTAAATGATAATCTAATCACTTCACTTCAACTACCCCAGCTTGGCTGATGTCTTCCAAATAGTTCATTTCTAGACTTAAGATCATGAGTCTGTGTCCCTAGATAAACATCAGTCATCTTTATTAAATAAATAAACAGAAAACTTGAACCAAATATGTGCAACACAGAGAGCCTCATCCTTTCCACCCACCTGGCTACAGCCCCGAGATGTGAGTCATCTCTACCTTCATCAAATGCAAATCGCCAATCTTGATCTCCTCTGTAATCTAATTTTATAAATTCCTGCTAGAATTCAACGTGGCCAGTTTTGTTCTCTTTTTCATAAATCTCTTTAAGTGATCTACCGAAAATGCAGGCTCAAAAGGCATAGCTGACTCCCTGTCACCTTTAAAGCAGTGCTATTGATTTAACAATCTTTTTAGAAGGCCCCTCTTAGGCCAGATCCCTTGCTGTGCGTCATAGAAACAAGACTCCCCCAGCCTCAGGACCATTACCACTTAAAGGAAGGGAAGGTTTGAGAAACTAGGATACGTAGCTTGAGAGAGAGAAACTTGTGGAGTCGAGGGAGGGAAACAGGTAAGACTTTGAGATGCTCATAGCGTATTGAGTCTTAAAGGATGAGCAAGCCTGAAGGAACTAAAGGACAGCGCAGGGAAGTGAGTGTGGAAGCACAGATGAAACAGAAGATGCTGATGAGTGAGGAATGAGCTTTCCACACCCAGCTCCAGAGCTGGTACAGGCTCCGGACGCGCAGGCTCAGCGGCCATGGCTCACGGGCCCAGCCGCTCCGCGGCATGTGGGATCTTCCCGGACCGGGGCACGAACCCGCGTCCCCTGCATCGGCAGGCGGACTCCCAACCACTGCGCCACCAGGGAAGCCCCAGAGCTGGTCTTTTATCTAATAGAGCGATGATTCTCAGATTGTATGATGCATATAAAACATCTGGGCTATTTCTTATAAATACTCATCTGAGATCCACCTCTAGAGACTCTTAGTCATCAGGTCAGAGTCTGTGCCAGGGAACCTGCCTTTTGAATAAGGACCACAGGTGGCTTTGATTCCAGGGCCTCCATGGATCACACAAATGACCTTAGAGAGCCTGTAGGGTCCTGAAAGGGTTCTCAGCAAGCACAGGGAATGGTCAGACTGACTTGGAGTGGGTCTCTCTAGAAAGTAGGTGAAGGATTGGTAAGCAGAGTGAACCCAAAGGGCCACAAGCAAGGACACCACAGCAAACCAGGACAGAGGGACCAGGGGGCCAGACTCAGTTGATGATGGAAGAGAAGAAAGAGAATCATAAGACAAATCCATGGCAGATGAGACAGGTAGAAGCAGGTGAACCATTATATCATGGTGGTGAGTGAGAGATGAGAATAATGGCGAGGTATCTAGAATAAAGTAGAAGATGTCTAGTCTGGGGCATGTTATATCCACAGCGCTACCAGGACAAGGGCGGTGGGACACAGAAATCCGACATGCAGAGGAGGGGGCTGGGTTGGGTTGAGCTCAAGGATTTCAGAGTCATCAACCAAAAGATGAGTAACAAAAAACATAATAGTGGATACATTCACGGCAAATCCACAACTTAGTATGACACATCAAACACCTTCCAATCTAACTCCTGGCTACTCGTTCACTCTTCTTATTCTTTAACTGCTGTCTACTACCGTATCTTGTTACAAAATATGTTTGTGATTTCTGTCATAAAATATTTCAAAAAAGTTCAGAAAATCTTATAATGAAAACTTAGTGTCTACTCCCCAACTTCAACAAGTCTTAATATTCTGCCAAAATTGCTTCAGAATTTTCAAAAGAAATTCATTATTGAGGGCACAGTTGAAGACTCCGTGTTCCCTTTCATAATCCCATTTACCTCCTTGCCTCCCTGGAGAAAACTTTTGTGCTAAATTTGGTTTTAATTATTTCTTGTATGTTTTTATACTATCCCTAATATGTGTATATCCGATTCCTTTGCATGTTTCCACACTTTACATAAGTTCTATCAAACTATAAGGACCATCTATAATTTACTTTTCTTAATTCAATGCCATATCTCTGAATGCATTCAGGTAAAACAGGCTCTAAACTATTTAATCACTGTATAGTATGTTGTATAAATTCACCATAGTTTATTCATGAAATTACATCTTGATGGGCTTGTAGGTAGTTAACAATACATCTGCAGTCTATACCCCAGGCAAACAACAACCTGTGGTCCTGAACATCTGGCCCTGGTTCATTTCACATCCACCTGAAATATCCTTCCCAGAATCAGTATATTAGCAAACAGTATTTTTTTTCCTTTCTGGCTTCCTTCAAACTTCTCATTCTTCAACTATACAGAGCAAAAAACAGGCACTCAGGAATTGTTTACTGGTTGGACCAAGTACCTAGTCGCTGAAGATTTAGTTACAGAGCTCCTACTATGTTTCACTTGTTAGAATAACATACAGTGGTTTCAAATACTTCCTACTCTCCTGGCTCTGATGGTGAAGAAAGAAAGCAACAACAAAGCAACAATGACAAGAAGTGTGTGTGTGTGTGTAATACAGTGTGAGAGGGCAGTTACTTAAAGAAATCTTAATTTTCTAATGAGATGAAATCTTCAAGCTACAAGCCAGTAAGGGGGATATGTTTATGAAATAAAATGATTTATGTAACAAATTAAACAGCAACTTTCTATGATAAAATGATGCACTGATGAGCGACATCATTTACGTGTATGTGTCCATTTAAGTCTTCATAGGGGAACACAGACTCAATAAAAACAACAATTAGGAGACCACACCAAAGTAAGCAAAAGGTGATAAAAGAGATTACCAGAAGAATTTATAGTGTTCCCGGACAATAAAATTAAGTACCCCTTCTACATGTATACTCATTTTTATGCACTAGCAACAGACATGACAGTTTTCACCTATGAACAGTGAAAACTACACCCAAAATATAAAACTAAAAAAATAACACACAACAAGTTCAGAAACAGATATTTTTGCTTTATAAATTTATTTATTTATTTTATATTTTATTTTTGGCTGCATTGGGTCTTTGTTGCTGCGCACAGGCTTTCTCTATTTCTGGCGAGCAGGGGCTACTCTTTGTCGTTGCAGTGTACGGGCTTAATGCGGTGGCTTCTCTTGTTGTGGAGCATGGGCTCTAGGCACGCGGGCTTCAGTTGTTGTGGCACGCAGGCTCAGTAGTTGTGGCTCGTGGGCTCAGTAGTTGTGGCTCACAGGCTCTAGAGTGCAGGCTCAGCAGTTGCTCCACAGCATGTGGGATGTTCCCGGACCAGGGCTCGAACCCGTGTCCTCTGCATTGGTAGGTGGATTCTTAACCACTGCGCCACCAGGGAAGTTCCAGAAACAGATATTAAAAATAAAAGTGACTCCAAAATGAAAGACTGAATGTTGACTGATAAGACTGAATGTTGACTGGAAAGACATGGCAATTCAAGACAACACCCTTGTCAAGTTATCAGAAATAGAGATAAATCCATATGTGCAAATAGCGTGACTTACGAAACAACAGCACACAGACCACACAATCCATTTTTGTAGGACAAACAATTGTTTGGATCTCGTCATAATTTCAAGATTAAATTTATAATATAGCAAAGTATACGCAGAGAAATAAACAAATACACAGATTTGACCGGAAGAGGAAGGAAAGGGAGACTCTGAACTCAAAGAAGGTTTTGAAAGGTGAAAAACTCTGCAAGGTTTTTCTCTTAACAACCAATTTTAACCTCACTAGTCTGATCTAACGTTCAGAGTGACACCTGCCTTTAAGCTGGTAAATCATACCTCATTAGAAATCCAAAACCAGGTTAACTATAAACTTCAAATAACTACACGAAATGTAATAATCGACTTTGTCAGTGAAAATGAATTTGGGGGCTTCCCTGGTGGCACAGTGGTTAAGAATCCGCTTGCCAATGCAGAGGACACGGGTTCAAGCCCTGGTCCGGGAAGACCCCACATGCCGTGGAGCAACTAAGCCCGTGTGCCACAACTACTGAGCCCGCGAGCCACAACTACTGAGCCTGTGCACCACAACAACTGAGCCCGCGAGCCTAGAGCCTGTGCTCCGCAACAAGAGAAGTCACTGCAATGAGAAGCCCGTGCACCGCAACGAAGAGTAGCCCCCACTCGCCACAACTAGAGAAAGCCCACACGCAGCAACAAAGATCCAACGCAGCCAAAACTAAATAAATAAAATAAAATAAATTTAAAAAAAAAAGAAAATGAATTTACCTGTCATACTGTTGCAATGAAATCACAACATACCAGTTACAGGCAAAATTAGATTAAATCGGGATTAAAATGGAACGGTGGAGCTGAGGGAGGATCATTAGTCTTTATTTGAACAGAGAACTGAGAACCTTATCACCTGATTTAGATGTTCAGTCTTTCACAGCTCCTAATTTATCACGTGAAGTAATGAATGAAAGCTCACACAGGAAAGAGATCATGACTGAAACCCTTTTTCCATCAGCCATTAATAGTGTGTGACTTCCGGCAAATTACTTAATCTTATTGCGCCTCCATCACCTCTAAAACAGGGCTAATCATACCTTCTTTAACCATTGTGAACATTAAGTAAAATAACACACGGAAAGTGTCCTGCGTTTATTAGTTCCCTTACCGATAAAGAGTCAGCATTTCCTTCGTAAAAAACCACACCCTTTGTCCACCTCTCGAAACACCAGTTCCATCCTTTCTAAGATCCAAAGAAGAACTAATTACCTCTTAAGATGTTTGTGTGACATAAACTTCAGGAGATATAAGCAAGCTTTAAGAAACTTTCACTCGTGTGCACATGTGTGTTACACTTATTCCAACCATCTACTCTACCCCGAAGCTAAAAGCACCTCCTCTGTGGGGTCTTCTCTGGTTACTAAAATAGCACCTGCCGACAGGCACACCTGTCTCTCTAGTCCCCTAGACTAGTCTCCTGTTTCGTTTTCCTTCTTAGCACTCCTCACCGCCTGACATATCTTATAAGTTGACTGGTTGTCTATCCTCACTGGTTTGAAAGCTCCATGGGAACAGACACTTCCTCTGTATTTTTACTGCATAATTGCTCGCATAATAGGTGCCCAATCAGTATGTGATGAATAAAAACCTGAGTTAAAAAGAAAACTACCTTCAGAGCAGATTCAACATCGGAAGAGGAAAATCAACCTGGCTTTAATGCGTGTATCTTAGCAGCAGGAGTATCTGGGCACTGCCGGCGGATCTGGGTTCCGCACATCCCTTACACAGAAGTGAAGTGAGTATCAGACAAAGACAAATGTCATGTGACACCACTTACATGTGGAATCTAAAATATGACACAAATGAACTTATTTACAAATCAGAAATAGAGTTGCAGACATAGAGAACAAACTTATGGTTACCGAAGGGGAAAGGGGGTAGGGAGGGATATATTGGGAGACTGGGATGGACATATACACACTACTGTATATAAAATAGACAATCAACGAGGACCTGCTGTACAGCACAGGGAACGCTACTCAGTACTCTGTAATGACGTAAACGGAAAAAGAATCTGAAAAAGAATAGATACATGCATGTGTGTAACTGAGTCACTTTGCTGGACACCTGAAACTAACACACATTGTAAATCAACTCTCCTCCAATAAAAATTTTTAAAAAGGCAAAAAAAATAAAGAAAGGAAGAATGGCGATGCTGCCGCTATTAATGTCTGGGGACAGGCCTAGACCCAGAAACAGACACTGACCCCAAAACTAACCCCCAAACTCCACTGAATGAATTCATCAGCATTTCTGAGAGAATAAGAATACAGCAATCTGAGAGCACCGCTGCAGAATGAGGACCCGTCTACCAAAAGCCAGGCGTTGTTGTAGATATGTTACGTTTATGATTTCATTGAATCTTCACTAAACCCCTGCATGGCTTCAGTGTCATTCTTGAACTCTGACTACATGCCAGACACGTTGCAAAGGTATTTCACACAATCGTTTATGTTCACTTTGTTCCTCAAAGATAAGAGAGTTGCCCATAATGTGCAGATGTGTAAACTGAAATGTGACTCAAAGAGATTAGTAAAATCTACCCAAATAACACGGAGATTTAGGTACCAGGACCTGGATTCACACTCCAGCCTAAGACTTCAAAGCTTCTTATTCTGTCTAAAATACTACATGATCACTCAAATTTTTATAAAACAGATCTTCTGAACTGTTAAGTGGTTCAACTTGGAATAGAAAATATGTATCTGCCTCTCCCCTCTCAGTCAACCATTTAGAAATGCTGGCATCCAATCTCTGATTCATTCCCAAAGAAAGACTATTTCCCCAGATACCAAAGTAAATCTATTTAGAGTTTAAAGAGCTCAGCTTTCTTTTAATTCCATTAGGAAAGCCTTTCTGTATTACCCACGGGGCACTCAAAGCATGCATTCTATCTCCGAAATGGAATAAAGGAACATAATTGTCCTATACTGTCTCACATTTAATGTACTGCAGATACACGTCCCTTATGCAAATGTGTCAGGGACCAGAAGTAGAATATGAAACACAGTATTATCGGGAGAAAGATGCTCCCCCGCTTTGTCAGCTCGTGTTGTGGTGTGTGTATACGTGTGTGTGTAAATATACAGAGAGACATACATTTATAATCTACACATATGCATTTAGTGTTTCTGTTTGTATGTACACATGTAATGTATATATGAAATACATTTTACACGCTGCCTCTTCTGGAGTTATAAGGTTGGAAATTTTTAAAAGATTCAAGAGAGGATTTCATATGATCATTGCACCCAAACAGATACAAACCACTTAAAAATATCGCTGACTTAGATTTCTTAATATCCTAACTTTTATTTTGGTGGGGGGAGCAGGTAAAGACTGAGTTAATTAGCATAGTAATATCCTAACTTGTGAAAATGGAAATTTTAAGCTTTTTCTGCTCTTCCTTTTCATTAAAATCATATCCATTGTTAAAGATAGCAAATGAAATTCAATTTCTTTCTTTTTTTTTTTTACGATTTTTATTGAGGTGTAGCTATTTACAACATCGTGTTAGTTTCAGGTGTACAGCATAGTGATTCAGTTATATATACATATTATTTTTCATATTATTTTCCATTACAGTTTACTACAGGATATTGAATATAGTTCCCTGTGCTCTACTGTAAGACCTTGTTATTTATCTCTTCCATTTCTATTTCCTTGCTTAAATTCTAGAATGTTTACGGTTCCCGGTGAGAGGTGGTTTGGCCCCCTCTTTTGTAGGAATAATCATTCTCACTTTGATTTACTATATTTTTATCATCACCTGTAAAACATGTGATACAGTGGAATGTAAAACTATATTCTTGAGAGTAGACAGATGTGTAATGGGAGCTGACTTCCTGCTTCTTCCCTGTGGTGTAATTAGGAATTCTTGGAAGGTAGCTTAGGGGGACAGTTTCCAAAAAAAAAGATTTATGATGTACTTTGAAGAAATTCTGAGCATGGACAAAGGTTTCTCTTTGAAGTTTGGGGATATAATTAAAGTGGAAATAGACTTGGGATTCATAAAGCTCTTATAATTTCCTCTTTGCAGACTCGGTTTCTGGCTACCCCTCGGCGTTGTCTCAGGGCGTCTCAAGGTGAGGAAAGGGACGTACACAATGGACTTTATTTGTAGCTCAGTGGCATTTGGCAACTGGGACTTTTTCCCCTCAATTACATGTAATGACGTGTAGTTTTTAAATAAACTTTTTATTTTAGAAAAGTTTGGGATTTACAGAAAAATTGTGAAGATAGTACAGCGTATCCATTAACCCTAAACCTTGTTCTCCATCATTAACATTTTAACGTTCCTATGGTACATCTGTCCTACTTAACAACCAATATTGATACACTGCCATTGACAAAGGTCAAAAATTTATTCACGCTTCCTTAGTTTTTGCCTACAGTCCCTTTTCTGTTCCAGGACCTCACATTTACATGTAGTTATTGAATTACCTTAGGGTTCCCTTTACTGTGACAACTTCTCAGACATTCCTTTTTTCTGCTGACCTTAAACAGCTTTGAGGCATAGCAGTCGGGCATCTCGTCGAACGGCCCGTAACTGAGATCTGACTGATGCTTTCCTCATGATTAGACTCAGGTTATGGATTATTAGGAGTGAGACCGCAGAGGAAAAAGTCATCCCTATCACATCCTGTCAGAGTGTATACTATCAGCATGATGTATCGCTGCTGCTATTCATCTCCATCGCCTGGCTGACATAGTATCTGTCAAGTTTCTCCACTATAAAATTACTCTTTCCCCCCGTTTTACTGTATCCTTTGGAAGGAAATCATGATGCACAGCTCACACTTAAGCGGTGGGAAGTTAGGTTCTACCTCTTTGAGGGCAAAATAGCTACGTAAGATTTTTGGTTTCATCTGCATGGGAGAATTTGTCTACACTCCTCATTTATTTATTCAATAATTTGTTTACATCAGTACAGACATGTGGATATTAGTTAAAACATAGGTTATTTTGTAAAGTCATCTCTACTTCAGGCAATTCTAATCTATTGGAGACTATACTTTTTAATTAAAAAAAAAAAATGGTGAATACCCAAACCTTCAATATTGTCCACTATTTAACCTATACCCAAAAAACCTGGTAAGAAAGCTTCATTCTAAAAGAAGAAACAACTTGCATTAAAAACTTAAAAAAAAATGATGGGGCTTCCCTGGTGGCGCAGTGGTTGAGAGTCCGCCTGCCGATGCACGGGACACGGGTTCGTGCCCCGGTCCGGGAAGATCCCACATGCCGCGGAGCGGCTGGGCCCGTGAGCCATGGCCGCTGAGCCTGCACGTCCGGAGCCTGTGCTCTGCAACGGGAGAGGCCACAACAGTGAGAGGCCCGTGTACCGCAAAAAAAAAAAAAAAAAAAAAAAAAAAAAAGATGTATCTCATGTAATTTAAATAAATTCCATCCTAAGCTATTCCATAAAGAGAATATTAATAATATAAACAACTACATAAAAATTAATTAATTCAAACTTCTAGCATCAATGACTTTTACTTTAATGAGTGATGATGGTATCTACCAAACAAAAATCAAATATTAAAACGGATACAAATACATTTCCATAAGAACATAGGAAACCTATAAATTTAAAGATCTCACCAAATATAATACTCAAAAAAGGGGAAATAATATTTAAGATGCTAACGATTAGAGGCATAAAAACCTCTCCAACTTCCTGAAATTTTGCTAACATAAAGCAAACTTTATTAAGGCATACTTATATAACTCTTCCATGATTACTTTTGTGTATACACGTAATATGTGCATATAACTTAAGGTAAGTTTTTGGAGATATCGGCAATTCGGTGTAACTCAATAATTTAAAAGTTGAAGTACTAAAGGGTACTTTACTGACATTTAAATAGTGTATTAATAAAATGTTTCCATTTGTAACGAAGTTCAAGGGGAAAAAAAGCAATGATGATAAAAGTAAAAAGAGTGGTTACAGCAGGGATAAATTCTGACTGACTGGGTACATACATGTAAAAAGTTACCAGGCTGTAGATTTCAGGTTAACACTTTCGCACTTTGCTCCATGTATTTATTCTCTTCCTTGAAAATACAGAGGGGTAGCACCTCCCTAAATCCATCACCATAGCTATGCCATGACGCATGTGGACCTTACAAATGGCTCCTGGCATTCTCCAAACATTCATGACAGTCATTGTCTCTGCCGTTTATCATAAATTGTCTCAAATTTGTGGGGCAATCTGTGAAGAACCGTTCTTCTTCAACCAAGTATAACTGACTGAGGCCCTGGGTTATATATTAAGTTTCCCATATGTCTAGTTTGTTTCTGGCATCTCTGCCAATAATCTCACCAGGTTGGCCAAAATATACCGCATTAGAAACTATATTTTATTTGAGGCAGATAGGATTTTTAGGTAAACCAGTGAGGGGAAAGAAAGTAAATGCTTTGACAAAGAAACACAGTCAAACTCACCTGGATTTCCTTAAAAACCGTACAGCGATGATCTTACTACAAGGCATTTAATTATTGATGTTTTCTTCATGTTACAAAAGATATCAAAGATATTCCTGAATTTATATATCATTTCAATTTGATAATGTTTATTTTGGGTAGCAGTCATATTACAAAAGAGTTGTATGCAAAACAGGACTTTTAGAAGTTAATCGTGCTTTTCCCTTAATTTCTAGGATAATTTCTAACATGCTTTAATGTTATAATCACTTCCAAAGAGACCCGTCTGGAAACAGGAAGCCTGGTTTGAGCTGGTGCTGTGGACTGAATTGTGTCCCTTCCAAAATTCTTGTGTTGAAGCCTTGACCGCAATGCAATGGTAACCGGAGGTGGGGCGTTCAGGAGGCGATGAGGCTTAGATGACCCCACGATGGGATTGGTGTTCTTAGCGCTTTCTTGGCCACGTGAGGACACAGTGAGAAGGCAGGTGTCTGCAAGCCAGGTAGAGAGCTCTCACCCAGGATTAAATCTACAGGCACCTTGATCTTGGACGTCCAGCCTCCAGAACTACGAGAAACAAACTCCTGTTGTTTAAGCTCCCCCAGTCTGTGGAACTTTGTTGTGGCAGCCTGAGCAGACTAAGAGGAGTATCAGTTCTGTCCCATCCGCTACATGTGAGTCAATAAAATGATGCAGATGTAGCCAAATATGTTTCATGATAGGAATTAAATCTTTACCGTCATGAAAAATGCACTTTTGTAACGACAGTCATGTTGTTTATTACTTGCATTTACGTTGCTCAGAGCACATGCGTATGTGGAGCCCACGATCCATCCCACATTGAGAATTTACTACCACAAAGACTTAAAAATAAAAATGGGCCAAAAAGAGATTAACAATAGTTTTTAAAGAGACTTTTTAAGAGATTAAGAAATGCCTGATTTAAGTTAACACCTGTCTTTAATATTTTGGTAATATGAAAAATAAAACTATTTTATCTTTTTACACATCCTGATTTTTTCACGAGATTTTCTTAACCTAACACCTAATTCTCATCATAAACTATACATTTGCTTGTATTTGAGTGAAGTTATGTAATATAAATGTAAGCCAAAAACACAAACGAAAGAAAATCCAAGCACGCCTTACGATGACTTTTGGAATTCGCACCAAGAAATGGAACATAAAAGTCTAGAGATCTGGTACTCTACGACAGATGAAATGAAGTCTTTCTTCTTCTTCCTTTGCATGTTTTAATTAATCTCAGTGTCTGAAGACTTCATTTCTTGTATCTCTTTTCACAAAATAAAGCTTAGCTTCAAGGGAATAAGAAAATATTGATTGATCAATAATAAAAAAATTAAGAGATTTATAGTGCCTTATGACAACACTATTCTAATTACATAAAATAGTTGGTGAAATATATAACATTTCATTAAAGGCAATTTACTAAACAATTTAACTCTCTTAATATTCTTCATTTATTTAAAAATAATTATTTCAGGGCTTCCCTGGTGGCACAGTGGTTGAGAGTCCGCCTGCCGTTGCAGGGGACACAGATTCGTGCCCCGGTCCGGGAAAATCCCACATGCCGCAGAGTGGCTGGGCCCGTGAGCCATGGCCGCTGAGCCTGCGCGTCCGGAGCCTGTGCTCCGCAACGGGAGAGACCACAGCAGTGAGAGGCCCACGTACCGCAAAAACAAACAAAAAAAAGATGTGGTGGATAGATACAATGGAATATTACTCATCCATAAAAAGAATGTATTAAAGCCATCTGCAGCTACGTGGATGGACCTAGAGATCATCACACTAAGCAAAGTCAGTCAGAAAGAGAAAGACAAATATCATATGGTATGACTTACATGTGGAATCTAAAATATGACACAGATGAACATATCTGCAAAACATAAACAGACTCACAGACGTAGAGAACAGACATGTGGTCTCCAAGGTGGGGTGGGGGAGGGATGGAGTGGGAGTTTGGGATTAGCAGATGCCAACTATTATATAGAGAATGGATAAACAACAAGGTCCTACTGTAGAGCACAGGGAACTATATTCAATGTCCTGTGATAAACCATCATGGAAAAGAATAGGAAAAAGAATATATATGCATATGTATAACTGAATCACTTTGCTGTAGAGCAGAAATTAATACAACATTCTAAATCAACTATGCTTCAATAAAATAAATTTTAAAAACAAGAACTCAGTCCCTGTGCCATGGCAGATATTCAAAGCTCACGTGTCTGTTGATCACGGCCTCTAATGATTCAGAAGTCCTTACTACACTCAAGGCAAATGTCCTCAGAAAATTCCTCTCTCGCTCCCTCTGCCCCTTTCTCTCTCCCTCCTTCCCTCCTTCCTTCTTCTGGCAGGTGAGGCAATAATACAGAAGGCAAAGCCAAAATCTACCCCTAAATTCTGATCATCAACAGCACTGGCCTCGTTTGTCAACTTTAATGAGATTTCACAATTTTAATAAAATGAATCGATCTTAATCTTAAGGAGAAAAAAAAGAGGCAAACTCAAGAAGTATGTAAGTACACTGTCAATATTATATACATATTTATATTTTTGTCTACTTTGGAGGTAAGTCAGTAGGACGTCACATAGTCCACACACATATATACTTTTAATCTTTTTTTTTAATTACTTTATT
Organism: Stenella coeruleoalba; assembly: GCF_951394435.1. Classification (NCBI taxonomy): domain Eukaryota; kingdom Metazoa; phylum Chordata; class Mammalia; order Artiodactyla; family Delphinidae; genus Stenella; species Stenella coeruleoalba. The sequence continues at coordinate 148,553,117 of NC_137149.1, read as the reverse complement.
TTTAGGCCACATTGGGTCTTCATTGCTGCACACAGGCTTTCTCTAGTTGTGGTGAGCGGGGGCTGCCCATCATTGCAGTGCACGGGCTTCTCATTGCGGTGGCTTCTCTTTTGCAGAGCACGGGCTCTAGGCGTGCGGGCTTCAGTAGTTGTGGCACCTGGGCTCAGCAGTTGTTGCTCACAGGCTCTAGAGTTCAGGTTCAGTAATTGTGGAGCATGGGCTCTAGGCGTGTGGGCTCAGTAGTTGTGGCGCACGGGCTTAGTTGCTCTGCAGTATGTGGGATCTTCGTAGACCAGGGCTCGAACCCGTGTCCCCTGCACTGGCAGGCGGATTCTTAACCACTGCGTCACCAGGGAAGTCCCACACATATATATATATTTTAAATTACGGGCTATAAAATAAAAAGAATGCTGCTCAAAAAGCTGGAGGGATTTAAAATTTTAACAGGTGCTTTCCCCTTTGTTTCTCCAATTACAGTCTTTTGAGACACAGTCCACACCCATCCTCACGTTCTGGACAGAGGCTTCCAGCTGGGAAGTTGATGCCCACAACCCATTAACAGAAAGACTCAAATGCAAAGTTCAGGTTAAAAAAAGTCTGCCTTTCAACAGCCCCTGTGTCGCCTTTCTCTTCAAAGAGCAGAGATCCTGGAAGATTTCTTACACACCCTGGCCATTACTGGCACATAGTTATACAGGCAAACATTTCCATCCTTCAGCTAAGAACCGGGCCACCTAGATCCCGTGGGTCAATCGTTTACTTTACTGAGATATAATTCACAACCACATAATTCACCCATATGAAGTGTATAATTCAATAGTAAAACACAAGCACTGTAGTAAAGGTTCCTGTAAACATAATTGGAAGAGCACTTTTCAATCACTTTAGTGCTGCCGCACTTGTATACTAGCTATGCTAAAATGTCAAAGTAAGTAACTATACTCTGATAAAAATTTTTAAAAATCAAAAAATTTTTAAAAATTTAAAAAGAAATGTAAGGTGAAAAGTTCTCCTTAAGCCTTGAGTCTGACTTTCACTTACATATTAAAATAACAGATATTAAAAAAGAGAGACTTTCCTGAATGGGGTTGTAAGATAGAAGCTCTAAAATGCTTATTTTGCAAAATCTTTAACAAATTAAGTTAATCCAACTGTAACTTATCTAATGAGTTATAGTCAATGGAATATTTTGCCTATATGGGGTTTTTAGCTTTCAAGCTTTCAGAATGTTAAAAAATAATGCTGCATGAACGGTAAATAATGCTTTATTTTGTTTTCATTCCTTTCTCAAGTAGATGCATACTTCAAACCACTCCTCTCTTCCAACGTTCAAAAGAGTTTTGTTTCAAATCTAATTAAATTCCATTAGTGAGAAAAAACGCTTTTTACGTTTTAAACGTATGCGTTAGTGCATTTAGTTTTCGATAGTGATCTCTTTACAAACTTGACATTGCACAGTAAATCACTTCTACCACATCATCTTTAACTCATAATTGAAGACATTTCATTGTTTTTTTGTCTTACGGGCATTTTTTTCTTTCTTTTTTTTTTTTTTTTTAACCGGCACTTTTAAAATTTGCTTATTCTTAAACTATTGTTTTTCCTTAGAAATAAGTATTCCTGCGGAATTTACTCTAAGAAATCATAATGATTTAAATACTGAAGATAAGCTACATATATGGAGTTAAACAGAGTATATACTCCATTTAGGAAAAATAAAGGAGAAAAAACAGGCATTGAAAAGGTTGTATCTATAAGACCACGTCCCTTAGATAGGTACGGAGTATTTTTACTAATTGTTATACTGAACATCCTTGAGAAGTGAAATTCATGAAGTTATCAAAACAGATATTACCAAATTTCCTAAAAGGACTTTCTTTGAATGTATAGCTTGTAAAGGTTTCTAGTATCATATTAGGTTGTAGGATAATAAAGATTCTGCCAAAGAAGTAAAGTGATTCTACAATAGGACTTACTAAATATGGACATATTTCCAGTGCTATTTACTAAGTACCCTCTTTTCAGGCCCAGAAAGACATTCACTTGTTTCCAAATGTGCTTTCAATCTGATTTATACGAGTATGTAAATGCAGAAATATAAAGTACACCATTCAAAAATTGTTCATATCAGGATATCTGAGAAAAGTTAAGCAAAGCATTATCTTTTAGGGCAGGCTGGCTTCACAAATCGTATTTTCTCACTAATCTCCTTACAAACTAAAAAAGGAAAACTAAAAATTCATTACTGAAAAGTACATGTACCTTTTTCTACATGCAGGTAATCCCTAACCTTCCTAAATGGCCCCCAAATTTCATAATCTTCATCTGAGTGGAAAATTTACTGGGATAGAAAGTGGAGCAGACCAAAGAACTTATGGCAAGTTGCCCGAAACTCCCGACTGAAAACGGAAAGATTCCAGAGAAGGAAACCATTCAGCCCAGAGGACGGCCTGGGCCCACAACCTCACGAGCATCCTGGTCTATTCCTCTGCAACTGCCCGTCCCTCAGGTTCCACGGATCAGACCATGAATGACCCCAGACGGCTGCCCACCTGGGCTCCGTCCTCTGGTGGAAGCAAAGAGGGTGGAAACGAAGCTGAGGACCAAGAAGGCACCCAGGAAGTGCCCCAGACCCCGGGTGACGGGCACACAGATGCCGCCGGCACCTGAGGCCGCGGTCAGCCGTGATCTCCACAATCATTTGAAGAACAACAGGACAGTATTAATTTGGACAGAGTTACCGGCATGAACCTTTTTTACGCCTTTTAAATTAATTTTTATTGCAGTGTGGCTGCTTTACGATGTTGTGTTAGCCTCCACTGCACACCAGAATGAATCAGCCATGCACAGACATCTATCTCCTCCCTTCTGGACTTCCCTCCCATTAGATTACCACCGTGCGTTAGGTAGAGTTCCCTGTGCGATACAGCGTGTTCCCATCGGTTGTCTATTTTATGCATAGTATCAATAACGTATATGGGTCAGTCCTAGTCCCCCAGTTCCTCCCACCCACCCCTTCCCCCCTTGGTGTCCATACATTTGTTGTCTACGCCTGTGTCTCTATTCCTGCCCTGGAAATGAGATCATCTGTACCATTTTTCTAGGTTCCACATATCTGCGTTACTACACGATAGCTGCTTTTCTCTTTCTGACTTATTTCACTCTGTATAACAGTCTCTACGTTCATCCACGTCTCTACAACCGGCATGAAACTTAACTGGAATTTCAAAATATCTTAGCTCTCTAAAAGCAGAACTCTTCTTATTAACGTATATAAGCCTGTGGTCAACTTCCCCATCTTGAATTTTTAATACAGCTAAGAGGTACCTCACGTGGGCAACCAGGCCACTGCCTAAACCTTGTCTCATTTAGTCCCTTTAACAATTCTGTGAGGTGGACACTGCCATCATCTCTACAGGTGGAAACCACTGAGGCCACAGATTGAAGAACTGAAAGTGGCAGATGAGGTTTTGATTGCAGAAGAGTTGGCTCCAAACTCTATACTCTCCCTAAACTTCTGCCCTACCTCAAGAAAAATGTCTTCAGTCTGGGCTTCCCTGGTGGCGCAGTGGTTGAGAGTCTGCCTGCCGATGCAGGGGACACGGGTTCGTGCCCCGGTCCGGGAAGATCCCACATGCCGCGGAGCGGCTGGGCCCGTGAGCCGTGGCCGCTGAGCCTGCGCATCTGGAGCCTGTGCTCCGCAACGGGAGAGGCCACAACAGTGAGAGGCCCGCGTACAGCAAAAAAAAAAAAGAAAAAAGAAAGAAAAATGTCCTCAGTCTCAAGATAATTTAGAAGTTAGCTTAAATCAGCAGACTTCTCCAGTTAAAAGAAAAATCACATGATCTGAGGAAGTGTTTGTATTTTGAGAGTATATAAATTCTGCTGTTGAAAACCTTAAAAGGAAGGGAAAACTCACAGTCTTACACACACACACACACACACACACACAGCCCTGTAGTTCGTCCTATGGGTGAAGAAAAGGTCTGCTTAAGAATTTTCTCTGGCCCAACTTAAATGAAAACTGTAATTGTAAACCTTTTTCTACTGTTTTTCTGCTCCTAACGGCATATGGCCTGATAGATGGTTCTTCTGTTTTGGGGGAAAGTACAATGAATCCTGTCTTTTGTGCCAAGGATGTTGGAGCCCAGAGCCTGGAGATTAAAAGTTAAATTTCTCTACACAAGATGGCTGGAGGGAAGGAGTGAGGACCAGAAATCCAGTCACCCATGACCAGATATTCAGAGCAACAGATAATCGGAGAATAAGGACTCAAACCCTAACCTCCAAAACACTGAGAACCGTGGTGAACTTCCCACAATAAACAGGATGGGGCATGTTTGGGTGTTAAGACAATGTGGTCCCAGATGTCTGGAGAATTTGGTGGGTAGGTAGGAACTTCCTGACAGAAGCAGGGGCAGGGGAGGGAAGGAGGAATGAAGGAAAGAAAAAGACACACACTGATCTAGAGGGTTTTTCCCTTGGTGACCAAGTTAAGGGACAGAAAGGTTTCTGGGGTGATGCCTGAATTTTTGAATTTAAAGTGACCTTCTGAACTGAGTAACCTTACGCCTCCGATCAAAGACCGTGCAATATTAGAACCCATCTAGTTCAACCCTCCATCCTATGAAAGAGGAGTGATTTCCAAAGAAGTAAACACCTGCCAACGTCTTACAGCTTTTCACCAACAGTTCTCCTAAACCCTAGTCCAAGGTGCTTCTCTTTTCATGACTCATTTCTGGAAGCTTCTCATAAAAAAATTTAACTTAGGAAAAACATTCTCAACCTACTTATAAGTGTATATATAAGTGTGTGTATATATATATATATATATATATATATATATAAAACTTGTAAGCCTGTTAGAAAACTCTTTTATTAAAAGAAATACAGATAACTATTTCTACTGATTTGAGTTTCCATCGTTAATATTTCTAATTTTTCTCTGATATGTAAGTTGTCACCTCAAAATTCTTCCCTCCTGAGCAACTCTCTTCACACACACACACACACACACACACGTCTTCATAGTCTTGGCACAGTGATGATTACAACTGCCGATCAATGGAACAAGCTGCTAACTGTGCTAATAACAGGCGTGCAGACAACAGGAATGAACGCGGCCCAGACCCAGCCCTCAAGGGGCTTCAGCTTAGTGGAAAACCGAAAAATGAAAATCAGCTTAATGAGGGCTATTTAAAAATATACAGTAAGGAGAGTCCATAGGGTTGTACCCATGTCACAAGGATTCATCCTTTCAAGGGGGGATAGCACGCATCTGTGTGTTTCTGGTTCCTGGTTCAGTTCTTATGTAAGGTATGTACTCGCTTAAACGCTGTTCACTGGTGCTGAATTTTGAAAAGGACTCTTCTGTTTCACCTCTAATCTGGAAAATGCATTCATTTATCCATTCGATACCTAACACATCCAAATAATATTGTAGGCACTTAGACTACAACACTGAAGAAAATGTACCCAGGTCTGTTCTTCTGGAAATGTCAGTGTACTAGAAATATTAAAAAGTAGCATATGACAACACACGGTGTGGGGAGCGTCACTGTGACAGCAAGTGGAAGGGCAGAGGCTGGCATGAGGAAACGGCATGAACCTCGAAAGGTTGTCCATAAAGTAGGGGACCGACGACCAGGGCTCATGTTCACATGCAGAGGTCTGGGGGCTGAGCCAGGTCACACGCGAAGGTGGAGGGAATATCCCCAGGAGAAGATGATGGGGGAGAGGGTTTGACCATCCTCGTGGACTGATGTTGGGGAAAAGATGCTGGAGAAAGGGGAGCCATGGGAAGAGAGAGAGGACAAGCCGGACGGACGGGTGAGACGGCATCACTGCCACTGTGGTGGTGAGGGGACCCCAGGCCACTGCATCCACCCTGACCATGTTCAAGTCCACGCCTTCCCCTGCTCGTCACTCCGCGGCTTCCTAGGTGCCCTGCACACCCACTGTCTCTTCTCCACACGGAAGCGGGTGATTCTTTTAAACACAAATCAGATCATTTTATTCCCCTGAAAACCCGCCAGTGGTTTCTCACCGCTCTTAGGAGATCATCCAAACTCCTTATCCTGGCCCGCGAAGCTGTCCTCCACGACGGGACCCCTGTGCAACCTCCCAGCTGGGTCTCCTGGTCCCTCACCGGGTCCCCTGCAGCCACAAAGGCTGCCCTGCGGCCCCTCCGTTAAAGGTCGGGTGGGTCCTGACTCAGGCCCTTCGCGCTTCCCGCTCTCCCTGCCTGGCAACGCTCACCTGTGGTTTGGGTACTGCTTCCTTTTCATCACTCCAGTCTCCAGCCGAACGGGACGTCCTCCCTGCCCCCCAAGCCCAAACACACCCTCCTTCCTGCCCTCTCTGTTCCCTTCATCTTGCTTTACTTCATCCAGAGCAGCTGCCCCTCTCTAAAGATGTACTTTTCCTACTTTCTCCCTTGTGTGCGTGTGTTGTGGAGGCAGTATTTTTTTTTTCTTTTTTCTGCGGTACACGGGCCTCTCACTGCTGTGGCTTCTCCCGTTGCGGAGCACAGGCTCCGGACGCGCTGGCTCAGCCGCCATGGCTCACGGGCCCAACCGCTCCGCGGCATGTGGGATCTTCCCGGACCGGGGCACGAACCCGTGTACCCTGCATCGGCAGGCGGACTCCCAACCACTGCGCCACCAGGGAAGCCCCGAGGCAGTATTTTTGTTTATCGTCTTTCTCTCGCACCACAAGGAACCTCTAGAAGGGATTCTGCCCGTGTTACTCACCTTTCCATCCCAAAGGCCAAGAACAATGCCTGGCACATCGTAGACACTCAAAGGACACTTTAAGAGTTAAAGATATTAAAGATTGAGTGATAGGAGCTAAGACACGAATAAGCCCACCAGAGGACAACCTAAAAGGAAGGTTCAGGCAGATGGAAAAGTGCGCTAACGCAGTGACATATAAAATGAAACCTAAAGGTGTGCGAGGATAAATTAGGAGTTCGGGATGAACGCATACACACTACTCTATATAAAATAGATGAACAGGGGGCTTCCCTGGTGGCGCAGTGGTTGAGAGTCCGCCTGCCAATGCAGGGGACGCGGGTTCGTGCCCCGGTCCGGGAAGATCCCACATGCCGCGGAGCGGCTGGGCCCGTGAGCCATGGCCACTGAGCCTGCGCGTCCGGAGCCTGTGCTCCGCAACAGGAGAGGCCACAACAGTGAGAGGCCCGCGTACCAGCAAAAAAAAAAAAAAAAAAAAAAAGATGAACAACAAGGACCTGCTGTAGAGCACAGGGAACTCTACTCAATACTCTGTAATAGCCTATATGGGAAATGAATCTGAAAAAGAGTGAATATATGTATATGTATATCTAAATCACTTTGCTGCACTCTTGAAACTAACACATTTCAGTCAACTATACTCCAATCTAAAATAAGAATTTTTTTTAGAAAAGATGAAACGTAAAACACAAATACAACATAACATACTGAGTGAAAGCTCAAAGGGTGAGTGGAGTATCCAAATACAAGAGAATAAACACTTTACAGCCTCAGATTGAAATTAAAGCCCGTGCGGAAGCACGTACAGTACAGATGGTCCCAAGAAACGAGGAAGAAACCCTGACGGCAAACGGAGCCGAGACTGAAAACAAGGACAGTGAGATCAGCCCCAAGAATGTTCAGATCAACTGAGCAGCTGAACATTGCTTGTCCTGCCTACACTGAGTACAGGAGTGTTTCTAGGAAGTCCGGCCTATAATGGAAGTTCACTAAATTGCTGTTAAAGGGGCTAAGAGACCAATGCATCGTTATTATAGGAGAGATGGCTTAGTTACAGAATCATACAACACCAACGTTAAAGGAGTCTTCTTAAGCCATCTATTCATTCTTCAATCCCTGGTCATCCTCAGACATCTGCTGAGCACCTACCATGTACCAAGCAGGAAACTGACGATACAGTTAACACTGTGTTGATACGTTATTCTCCTTGCAAATTGCTACAGATGGTTACCTCCACTTTCTACTCTGAGAATAAACGTTACAAGCAGCCTTCTGGAAACAGTGCCCTTGGATCTCTAATGTAATGACAGGTCCTGAGGTGAGGAATGTCAGGCCCTTCAGGAGGGGAAAGTGGAGCACGTGGAACCTGCGGGAAGGAGATTCTGGGGTAGGTAGAGGCTTGCGGGCCCCTCCAGCCCTGCCACGGAGGCAAATACCACCAGCTGAAATTAAACAGGTACATAAATAAGACACTGGAGAGAATGTTCTCTAACACCATACACGGAAATAAACTCAAAATGGATTAAAGACGTAAATGTAAGGCCGGATACTCTAAAACTCTCAGAGGAAAACAGGGAAGAACGCTCTTTGACATAAATCATAGCGAGATCTTTTTGGATCCGCCTCCGAGTGTAATGAAAATAAAAACAAAACAAAACAAACAAAAAACCCCGAGACAATGAAAATGTCTCGTAATTGAAACCACCTCCTACCAATGGAGAATCCATTCTAATGACCCCCCGCCCCTAGCTGTCAAAAAGAGTTTAGGAGATATGAGGATATATGTATTCGTATGATTCCCTTTGTTATAAAGCAAAAACTAACACACCATTGTAAAGCAATTATACTCCAATAAAGAGGCTAAAAAAAAAAGTTTACTACCAAAGTTGGAATTAATACACAAAGACAAGTTTCCCAGGGTGTGGACAGAGATTTGTTCACATTATGTCTTAATAAAAACCTCTCTTGTAGGTGGATTTTAGGCTTTCAAGGTGATCGCCTGAAGGTATCCCTGTCCTTTTCCATTGGAACTTCCTGGGATGACAGGAATGTTTTCACAGCCCAGTACCACTAACCATACGTGGTGACCGACTTCCAAGTGACTACAGCAACTGAGAAAATGAATTTTTAATTTAAGCTTAGTTAGCTTTAACTCATTTCAATATACACAGTTACATGTGGCTAGTGGCTACCGTGCTTATCATCACCATCAGGCCACAGCTGTGGTCCTAACACTGGTTAACAGAGGCTGATGTGTGAGAAATGATATCACTGCCTTCGCTTCCACCAGCACTGAAATGAGAATTTCCCCCAACCCAGAATGACAGTTAAACTAGTATAGTCTTTGGTTAAATTAATTATTTTTTATTGACGTATAGTTGATTTACAATGTGTTAGTTTCAGGTGTACAGCAAAGTGGTTCAGTTATATATATATATATATAATATATTAAATGAATACATACATACATATATATATATATATATATATCTTTTTTCAGATTCTTTTCCCATATAGGTTATTACAAGATATTGAGTAGAGTTCCCTGTGCTATACAGTAGGTCCTCGCTGTTTACCTATTTTAAATACAGTTGTGTGTATGTTACTCCCAAATTCTTCTTTCTAAAGGGTTAGGTAATCAACACTATTCCTGAAGTCCCCTTATTCTACTCATAAATGTATTAGCTGTTTGACTGTCCGTAACTCTTATCATTTCTCTGGACCTCAGCTGCCTTACAAGTAAAATAAATGACTGGAACCAGGAAGCCACTTGCTACCGGACGGGTTTTTCCATATCAAATATATATGACTTAAATCAGTCTACTTCACACTTTGAAAGACCTATTCTTTGTAGGTAATTAATATGCCTAAAACATCATCGGCCTGAAGATGCATCATTGATTTAATAAACAGCTCTGGAGAAAAAAGAGAACGGTATATGTATTCCAAGGTCTCCTACAACTTCAGCAATAGAAATTTGTAAAAGATGTGTATCTTGGGGTCAAGGACCTACAAATATTCAATACAGACATAATAAATTATTATAACACATCAGCAGTTTTCATTTTCTTAACTTAATCAGATAGTACTTTTTTTAACATCTTTATTGGAGTATGATCGCTTTACAATGGTGTGTTAGTTTCTGCTTTATAACAAAGTGAATCAGCTATATGTATACATATATCCCCATATCCCCTCCCTCTTGCGTCTACCTCCCTCCCACCCTCCCTATCCCACCCCTCTAGGTGGTCACAAAGCACTGAGCTGATCTCCCTGTGCTATGCGGCTGCTTCCCACTAGCTATCTATTTTACATTTGGTAGTGTATATATGTCCATGCCACTCTCTCATTTCGTCCCAGCTTACCCTTCCCCCCCCGTGTCCTCAAGTCCCTTCTCTCATAGGTCTGCGTCTTTATTACCGTCTGGCCCCTAGGTTCTTCATAACATTTTTTTTTTTTTTAGATTCCATATATATGTGTTAGCATACAGTATTTGTTTTTCTCTTTCTGACTTACTTCACTCTGTATGACAGAGCCTAGGTCCATCCACCTCACTACAAATAGCTCAATTTCCTTCCATTTTATGGCTGAGTAATATTCCATTGTATATACGTGCCGCATCTCCTTTATCCATTCATCGGTCGATGGACACTATCTTGCTTCCATGTCCTGGCTATTGTAAATAGTGCTGCGATGAACATTGGGGTGCATGTGTCTTTTTGAATTATGGTTTTCTCAGGGTATGTGCCCAGTAGTGGGACTGCCGGGTCATATGGTACTTCTATTTTTAGTTTTTTAAGGAACCGCTATACTGGTCTCCAAATTGATACAGATAGTACTCTTATAATTAAAAAAAAGTACAGAAATACCATATTAAACCCAGGCCAATAACATCCAGCAAAAGCAACAAATAACATACACAATAAACATGTAAAAAGAGTAACTGGAAATTCCCTGGCTGTCCAGTGGTTAGGAATCTAAGCTTCCACTGCAGGGGGCCCCGGTTCGATCCCTGGTCGGCGAACTAAGATCCTGCAAGCCGTGATGCACAGGCAAAAAAATAAAAATAATAAAAATAAAATAAAAAAGAGTAATGTCGCCCACAGCATGGTCTACCCATTTTATTCTTCTTAATCATGGCTTAAGTTAAAGTTAGTCCACAAGAGTGGCGACGGTTAGCGATGAAGTGTCAAACTGAGCTTTGAATTTCCTGGCTTTTTACATATAAAAGCCTCTAAGAGTGTCTTAAGGATGGTAGTAATATTGTACATTAGACATGAATTCCAGGCCATTGTTACCTGCTTTCAGATTGTAAAACCTGTGTTAAAAGCATCCCAAAATATATTTATTCTGTTGGTCTTTGAAGTAATTATTTTGGCTGAAAGAATTCCAGAGTAATTAATTTCTTCCTTATATAAAATTTAAATTTATGAGAAAAATGAACATATATTCATAGTCAGGTAAAATTATTAATTCATTACGTCTGCATCTCACATTCTCCTAAAATTATAGTAAACTATTAAAGTGTTTTTTAATAGTCTACTATAATTGTATACCAGCTGGTGATATACCAGCTAGACGTAAATGAAGATTATTTCAAATCTATGGATCAAACTCAATGCTCTGTAAGCCTTAAAAAAAAAAAAAGAAAAGAAAGAAAGCTAAAAAAACTATCTCAAAAACAATAAAGAGAAAATAAGCAAGCTATTCAATTTTATTCAATGAATAGACTTGGAAAATCAGGACTGGAAGTGGTTACTAATTATTTTTAAATACTTTTAATTACTAGTATAAAGGGAAATGCTGCAGAAAGCAATTTGTAAATAAAGGAGTTTCAAAGAAAACTCAGAAGACATTTTCTTCAAGCCACCTTTTTAAATGAACTATCAAAGCAAGACTCCTTTCTCGAATTCCATTCAATGACATTAGAAGGACTGATGATTGCTAGTAGTGCCTTTAAAATAACCTGTAAAATTCTCAAAAAGGGGCCGTACGACACATAAGCCCGCCTTCCAAGAGACGCAGCATCTAATCGGTCAGCGAATATTTGTTCATCATTTACTAATACATGCAAGGAAATGGGGGCAAAGAGGTTAAAAAAAAATCGGTTCCTGCAATTCTGCAGCTCATGGTCTGGAGAACATACAAGACAGAAAGGCAGCAAACACGGATGGAGGTGCAGATAGAGAGGCCAACGGGAAGACAAGTGGCTGTGTGGTGAGGGTGAGGGAAAATGGAAGATGGACAGTGTGGAGCTGCCGATGCCTATTCCTAGAAGGACATGTCGCCCCCCTGCCCGTACCCCCTGCCCCACTACATCAGTGGAAATATTATTCTTCCAAGGCTCTGCTTAACGAGCAGCCCCAGCGAAGCATCCTGGTCTAAAAGGCACAGAGGAGGCACTCAATAAACGTGGGCCAAATGAATAGCCCTTTTCTGGTCTCTGCAAAGCCGGGTCATGTAAAAGTTTAAAACTTCATTACGTGCTGTCAAGTGTCCATTCAGGGGCAGCTGAACCGTCTTACCCTACAATCTGCATTCTTGAAATCGGGCCCTCTTTCTCTGCATAAACTCATTACCTCGTCCATCAATCGCTTACAGAGTGCCTGGGACACACAGAGCATCCTTTAGTTGCTGGTGTACTGACACGGCAAAAACACCTGCTCTTAAGTCCCAGCGGGAATAAAAACTTTTAAAAATAAATGTTGTCTAAAATAACAACAAAAATATCAGACAGTGATGTGTGCTACACAGAGAATTAAAATGGTGTGATGTGACAGAGACAGGGTGGGTCCTCTGGTGGCCTCAGGTGTCTTAGTCCTGACATCCCCAGAAGTGGACCTTGGGACAAGGATTCAGGTGCAAAACGTTTATTCGAAATGTGGAAGACACATCAGTGGGGGTGGGGGACTGAGACCAGGAGATCGAGTAGCCAGGAGAAGCTTCTTTATCAGGACAGTCACCGCCATGAGCGGCATCACTTAATCCCTGGTGTTAATTTTCTGGGCAAACCCTGGGGCCCTGTGGACATACACATGCTTCCGAGTTTCCCAATGCTGGGGGGTGGGGAGCTGGGGTATTTATACGCCAAGTCCTATCAGTCATTGGTTGAGAGCCGATGGGGAGAGAGTATCAATTCCCTGGCACTGCTGTCCTTCTGGGCCATAAGGGAGGCTCAAGTGCGGTGTGGATGCCACAGGTCTGCCGGGATGTGGCAGGTAGGGTGCAGGGCTGTGCCTGCAGGGGGCCTCCTGGACCAGGAGACAGGTGCGCTGGGGTCTAGATGGAGCAAAGGATCCAGGGTAAAAGACTCCCAGACGGAAGGAACTGCTAGTATAGGATCAAGCTTGGAATGCTCATCCAAGGTCACCCAGATAGAATGTCTGGAGCAAAGTGGATGACAATATCACATCAGACCACAGAGGGCTCTGGGCGCCAGAGTAAAGTGCCTGGGCGACACCAGTGGGAAATATGGGCTCGACAGGATCTTACGTGCATTTTCTTCTTGTTTTTTACTTATATGTGTGTGTGTGTGTGTATATGTATATATATAATATATATAATATATATATAATATATATATATTCTTTTTCAGATTCTTTTCCATTAGAGGTTATTATAAAATATTAAGTAGAGTTCCTTGTGCTATAGAGTAGGACCTTTTTGGTTATCTATTTCATATATAGTAGTGTGTATATGTCAATCCCAAACTCCTAATTTACCCCCCTCACCCCACCTTCCCCTTTGGTCACCATAAGTTTGTTCTCTAAGTCTGTGAGTCTATTCTTTTTTGTGTAAATAAGTTCATTTGTATCATGATTTTAGATTCCACATATAAGTGATATCATATGGTATTTGTCTTTGTCTGACTTACTTCACTTAGTATGATAATCTCAAGGTCCATCGATGTTGCTGCAAATGGCATTATTTCATTCTTTTTTCTGGCTGAGTAATATTCCATTGTGTGTGTGTGTGTGTGTGTGTGTGTGTGTGTGTGCGTGCGTGTGCGCGCGCGCACGTGCACGTACCACATCTTCTTTATCCATTCCGCTATAATTTCAATTTTCAAAAGATGACTGGTGCAAATGAGTAGCGGAGTCCTGAGTGGAAGCAGGAAAGTCAGGACGCTGCTACAGAGGCAGACTCATGGCGGCGGAGAGGCAGGAGCAGTAGATCAAAAACCCTGCGTGCATTCTTCTTTAGGGATTCTGTGTCCGGTAGTGTCAGTGCAACCTTTTACTAAGAAGGAAGAAGACTAGAGGCGGAGTATGTTTGAGGAAAGAAATGAAGTGGTTGTTTCAGTCAAGTTAAAGTTAAGATGCCTACGAGATATTTGCAGATGGAGAAAAAATACAAGTTTGAAATCAGAGAAGCATCAGAACTAGAGATCAATATTAGAGCCATCTACACGCATACTGCATTTGAAGTCAAGAGATTAGATAAAGAAGAAATGTGTTCCAAAGACAGACTGTTACCTTGCAAATAATAGTTTCATGTCAGTAGTCTTTTACTGTATCCGTAAAACGTACCTCAGTAAGCACAGGTGACTCATTCATTATTTATTGAATGTACAATTCCCCTGAAACTATCACAACACAGTTGATATATAGTATATCAACTATATACCTCAATAAAAACTATATATATAGTATATCAACTATATACCTCAATAAAAACTATATATATAGTATATCAACTATATACCTCAATAAAAATTACTTATTGAATATAAAAGAGACGTGTGGCATTACGCTGAGAACTGTAGGAAATTAAAAATATATCATATATTAATCCTCATTAAGATCTAAGGTCTACAAACCCTTCAAGATTAAAGATTGACCACAGTAATTGTTCCAAGAGATAGAGAAAAAGGACCATGGAAACTCAAGAGAGAGAGATTACTTCCACCTGGCAAAATCATAAAAGGTTTTGAGTGGAAAGAGCATTTAAGCTGGGGCTTAAAGCCTTTTCAAATCTGTAGACCTTGCCCTGTAAACACTTAGAAAGTGGATGCATTTCAAGAGTTAGAGATTTAAAGAACAAAATCACAGAGACGGGACATTGGAGGGAGCATAATTCTGGAGTTCATTAAGCAGCTCGATTTGCAAGATGATAAAATATATGAATGGGATATAGGTGGTGAATATTTCTAGAATACAGAGTTATTAAATTCATTTCTCAAATATTCCATGTGAGTAAATAATTCACTTTCCACGGTGTTAAATATGTATCTGGTCGGGTTTAAGAAAAAATTTTAAAAGACATAATTTCATTTCACCTCCATTTTATAGAACATTATTTTCCACTATACGCAGCTACTATGAACAATCATTACGCACTTAGGGATTTGGTTCTCACTTTCATTGCCCATTTCGGTTATACTGTTCCCACATTGTAGATAATTTCCCATCTATCTGTCTATCTGATTTGATGTTGAAAGACTGAAAATTTGTGCATTAAAATGGGATCTGTAAGGTGGGATTACTAATTACTGGTCAGTAGAAAGGGAAAGGAAAAGACCTGGGCTGGGTAAAAAGAAGACGGAAAAGGTGCAGAACAGTGAAGTACAGGGGACATGCCCCAGTGACCGATCGAGGGGACAGGATGTGTGGACCACAGAGAGGGTGTCACCCGTTCCACACCCTGCACTTGCCTCTAGACAGCCTTCATTTTAGACCAGTTCAGCTCCTTTTTGCCATTCTTTAGGAGACCATGAGAAACATCCTTTTATGGTGGCATTTGAAGACTTCTTAGTTCACAGTTCCCCCAAAACAAAAACGTAGCCATAAAGGACTTTCTGAAAAACACTGCACATGAGAGATTGCACATTTTCTCATACTGTTTGTTGTAAGAATAAAGTTTATAATCACTGAAGGACCAAGTGTTTATCTCTATGGTGGGTCTCAAGAAGACTGTCATGCTAACAATACGTGACTGCACGTACAGGAAAGTGAAACCAAGTTACAAATTAGAAAACGCAACAGGCAAAGAAGTGATAAACTCAAAGAATATGCCTGACCTCTTTCCAAAAGAAAGGTGAGTAGAAACAATTGCAATAAGTGAATCAGTGAGGGGCACCTCAGGAGGATGGGCTGGAAGCAAGTGACAAAGGAGCAGTGACCCCCCCTGCCTGGACTGGGCCTTAAGACTCAAAAACTTAGAAACCCTTAGTTAAAAAAATGTGCAAAATGACAACTACCAAGAAGACACCCCATACAAATCAGTCAACGCTTATAGAAAATGACTGAATAATACTATTACTATGTAAATAACGTGTTCCTCCAACATTTAAATACCTGTGTACTTTCAAAGAAAATTTAACATCGTCTGCTCGACCCAGAAATTATGAAAATATAATATATTCTATGTCCTGAGCTATCTAGGTAAGATACCAGTTGGGGAGGAAAGAGGAAAAAAAGGAAAGAAAGAGGAGAAAAAGTAAATCTATCTTATAAAAATAATTTTTATAGTTCATAAAATCAATTTTTCATAGTAAAAAAGGGCAATAAAATATAGAACTACTCTCCAGTTAAAAAACAGAACTAATTTTGCCCCCCAGCACGTGCACATGTAATTTCTTTTCTTCGGGCCTTCCGGAAAGCATCAAAATACAACAGAATGACCCAAAGGGACAAAATCTTTCTTCCTCCCCCTCCTCCTTCAGTGAATGATTTATTGTTCAACAAGGGTTAACTCAGGTCAGCTTAAGGAAAAAAAAAAAAAAAGAAAGAAAAAAGAGGGAGCTGGTACTCACAGCCTTTACAGAATGAAAAATACTCCCTGGTTATTTACCCTTCAGTGGGATACAAGGCACAGTTGATAACATTTTTAAATACTTGGGTTCACATCAAGTTACCTCTCCTACTTTCAAATGGTCCTTTCAAGATATCTGTGTTGACAGGCCCGAACTTGCAGTGCCCTGCCCCAGAAGGCCCACCCAAGTAGAAAGTTGAAAAATGCCTCTGCTCACAGATGGTAATATACCAGATGCTGGAAAACACCAAGTGGGTTGCCATTTGAGTTTGGGTCTAAACTAAATGAGCTGGGTTACTAACTGGGTTCATTTGTCATTAGACTCACCTTCCTAACCTCCAAAGAGCACATTTTCATTGTGACCTGCCTGCATGCCTTTGTGGGAGGAACGGGTAACTCACACACACTGTATGCAAGTATCTCTTAAAACGACAAGCAATAACCTTGCTTAACAACAGACTTAAAGGAAAAAACTCTCTATAGTTCACCCTTATTGTTATACGACTTTTCCAGGTAGCCTCACGGAAAAGGAATTTCGGGCACTGGGAAAAGCGTGTGCAAAGTCGTGCAAAAATCAAACCGTGGGGAATCGTAAGGACTGCACATCAGAGGTGGATGGCTGAGGGCAATAAGGAGTTTGAGCTGGATCCAGGGAGGATGTGTAAAATAGGAAATCCTGTTTCTAGATTTTTGAAAGGCAATAATGTACAGAACAATTTGTTTACATGATCTGAAAAGACACTTTCTTCAAATAAGGCATTACCACAAGAGTCATATAATTGTAAACAAAAATGAAATCCCATTATAAAGCTGAGACTACTTGTAATAAAGGCCACAATGAAGAATCTAGGTTTACGTGTTTATTACACGCGAAATTCAGCCTGGCTTCTTTCCCTTTCCCACATTGGTGGGAAATTGTCATCGCTGCTAACTTCCCTGCCCTGTAATCCCACAATGTATTTTAACTTTCTTGCCCTGCTACCTACCAACTGGGGAGAGAGAGAGCCTGCAAAGTGTGGAATGCAGCCAAGTCGATCTGAAGAGACAAAACTGACATGAACTGTGAAAGCAAAGGATGTGACAGCCTCAGAATTCTGACCTTTAGAACAGGAAAGCCAAGGTACGACTCAGCTCCCCAACCTGCATGCTTTCTTTTGTATCTGGGTAACACGGCACAGATTTCCTGTTATTAAAGCATTTGTGGATTACCTTCCCAAGGGTCACGAGAGCTTCTGAACAGATAAGTGCAGGGAGACAATGAGATGACCCTTAACAGGGCCCGTCAGCTAGGGGACAGGAGTATCATATTTCTACTGAGAAGAGCACTTAAATCACAGGCAAAGGTCCAGGAAGGCTTGAGTTGCCAGGGATCACGTTCACCTCTGTGGTCAGTGCATGGGCTCAGGGACACGTGACGATCGCAGGGCTGGCTTGCTTGGGGAAGGACAGGAGGGATCACCTTTCCTCACTATCCAGGAAAAACCGCCCAAGGTAATCTGGAAGCACCTCACACCTCGCGTGTGGATCGCAGCTGGGACGGGAAGGCCAGGGCAGTGGACAGAGGCAAGCTGTCGGCACTGGCCCCGACTCCCCAGAAGACTCACGTCCCAGGAGACTCCAGACCACCCAGACGTGCGCTATGCTAACCGTCATCTTAAACTGAAGTGGAGATATTTATTCAGAATTATGGTTTATACTTATCTTTGTGTAGATTTTAAACATCACATTTATAGGAGGTTTTTTTTTTTAAATCTACGTCTGTTGAACAGAAAAGTCTCAGGTAGCACCGTCTGCTTTACTTTTATTTTAGAATCTTCTTTCCTTTGAAAATTGTTCCGTACATTCTTCCTAAAAAGTATATCACGGCAGCACTGAGAAGGCACACAGTACCTGGCCAGGACATTTATAGGATACGAGTTGGCTTGAAAATAGCTCCAAGTTTTAGAAAACTTATAAACAAAAGGAGCGAGGGGGGCTTTTTCCTTACCAATGTGAGGTTAATTTAATCTATTATTAGGAACTTTTAATACGCCAAAGACTCTGTTTTGATCAGGAGTCTGACTGTGTCCGTTTCCTCCTCAGGTTTCCTGCAGTTTACATTTCTAAGGGCAACACTGCAAAAACTTTTAAGAATGAAGGCACTTAGGTTTAGCTTTCAGAAATCCAGGAAGGTATAATATTTACTCTTTCTGGTTAAAGGAAGTAAACCCAGAAATGCCACCCTGTATTTGTGCTCAAAGAGGGAACAAAAAAAAGTGCGGAGAGAGAGTTAATATTTAATCACGAGCATCACGGTGGGGCCAGACAGGCCTGTTGAGAATCCGACCGAAAGCCCTCAGGTTCCAGAACTTCTCAGAGTCTGGGCTGCCTCACCTCAACCAGCAAAGTCAGCTAACGCACAGGTTTGCTTAAAGACCCACAGGAAAGAAAGCTGAGGAACTCCTGGCCACGGCAGACCTTAGTCGGCTTTCGCTGCACATCCTTCCCGTAAAGGAAATGCTGCTCGCCTGTTTCGTGCACATTCAAACTCCCTACAGCAGGTTCTCACTACTTGTGGACTCCACGTTTGCGAAGTCCAAGCAGGCGAAACGGTCCTGCTGATTTCAGTCCCTTCCTGCGAACGAGTTTCCTTTCCACAGCGTATTTAGCACTACGCGTTCCTCGCTTTTGTGTTTCTGGGGAGAGTTCACTGTTTTCAACGGCCCCAAGCTGGCACTGATGCGCCGGCTTGCATTCCCTGCGATGCCCTTTATGGGTGTGAGATAAGCTTTGTTCAGACACGAGTTATATGCCACTGGCCGTGAGTTCAGTCGTCCTGAATCAACAATACAGATCAAATAAGGTGTCTTTAAACAGAAACACACATAAAACCGGGTATATGAGGTGACGGGCTGAAGGAAATGTGACCAGGGGCTCATGGGAACCTGATCCTACGTTTCCTGTAGGGGTGATGGTTTGGTATTCGCTAATGTACGTTTGCAATGACTTCACACAACATAACTACCACGGATGTCGATAACTGACGGTATGTATACACTAGATCTCATGTTAAGCAACAGCAGTGCACAATTAAAGAACGCAGCCCCTCGCTCTCAAGGAAATTAAAATGTCAAGTACACACTTCGTAAAACATTAAAATACAAACAAAATTTGCGTCATTCTTTTTCAAATTATGTAAAATACACAAACATCCTGTCATTGGAGGTTAATATTAAAATATAAATTACCAGTCTCTGGCTGGAATCAGGCAACACTCGTTTGCTTGCTATACAATTCCTTAGCACAGCCCGATGTGTCTAGTAGTTAAATCCATCAAGTGGCCCATCACCTCCATAGGCTGAGTTTCAAAAAGTCTCTTTGTTTTGTTCAGGATGTGAACTGTTTCCCTTGAGGGTATTTCAACTTTGAGCCTTGACTGTGTCTCAAGAATTAAGTCAGAATGCGGCCAGTGGAGCCCTTCGAAGACGATTTCCACCCCACTTCAGGTCTTGATACCGAGCAGGACCCCGGAGGGCTCCTGGGCACAAAAGCCTCTCCGCGTCCCCTGCTTTCTTGATGACAGGAAAGAGGCTTCATCCAGCCTCCAGGACCTTCCCTGAGTTCCAGCGGGCAGGTTCAGAAAGTCACTAATCAGGGAAGGGAGGCCATGCAGAGACCCTGGGGCCAGGGTCCCGGTTCCCCCTCCAGGGATGCACAGAACAATATTTTGAGCTGTTCTGCAGATACGGAGACGCCCACCAGGTGGGAGAAGTTAACAGGTAACACAGCATGCTGCCCGCAAGCACGCAGACCCCAGACCAGCTGGAACCAGAAGATTGATGAGGCCGACTCCCACTTACCTCACCACCAACCAATCAGAAGGACGTCCACGCGCTGACCACGCCCTCTTTGAACCGCGATGATAAACCTCCTCACTACCGCCGCAGGTCCTGACACACGGTTTTGAGGGCAGGAGCCCGCTGCGGCCCCCTCTGCCTGGCAAAGCGATAAAGCTGTTCTTCTTCTCTACTTCACCCAAAACTCTGTCTCCGAGATTTAGTTTGGGTACAGAGGCCGGATTCGTCATCGGCCTTTCTCTTCCCCACCGGCCCCTTCGACTCATTCCCCTTGGGGAAGGGAAGGCATTAATAGCCTTAAGGGAGCCACTAAGCCACTAAGGGAGGGGAAGGCACTAATACTATGAATTTCCCTCGTAAGTGTCTTACTGTGTCTTTAAAACAAAACCAACAGGTGGGAGGGAGGGAGACGCAAGAGGGAAGAGATATGGGAACATATGTATATGTATAACTGATTCACTTTGTTATAAAGCAGAAACTAACACACCATTGTAAAGTAATTATACCCCAATAAAGATGTTAAAAAAAAAAAAAAACAACAGACAGCTTCCGGCCTCTCTCTGTGACCTACGAAGGCCAGCCCTGAGCCCTTTTGCTCTTTTCTCCTTACTTTATCCTCCGGTGCAGCAAGCAAAGAGAGGCAGGGGATGCCCTGGCTCTCCTCCCTCACGACGCACCCTTCCCGCCCCGTCCTGTGCCCTCCCTCGGGTGCTGACCTGCAGAGGCCACCAGGCCAGGCGCCCCTGCCCTCCGGCATCTGGCCGGGTTTGGTCGACTAGGCACTGGCCCAAGTTCAGAGGGCAGAAGAAGAAAAGGCTGAGCCCCTGATGTCCTCTCGTGCCCGCCTTGAAGTTCAAGTCCTGGCTGCGCATTTGTTCTCTGATGCGCCAAACCCCTGCCCTCAAATTAGAGGCTCACTACATGTGGTCCAGGCACCCCTTCGTGTCCCCAAGGGCCTTTCAGGGGTCCATGAGCTCACGATTATTTTCATAATCATATTAACATGCATTCTGCCTTTTTCTCACTCACTCTGTCACGCGTGTGCAATGAATCTGCCAACGGCAACGGGACCTGATACCACAACCTACCGAGTGCAGACGCGGATATGAACACCCAGCTGTCTTCCAACAGGCCAGACGTTAAAGAAATCGGCAAAAACGTGACAGAATTCTAGCACTATCAATAAAATTTTTCTTTGGAAAATGCAATTTTATGATTCATGAAATTACGTTATTTAGGTTAACATAGAATGGGTTTGTTGTTATATTTAACGTTTCCATCTGTTTCCTGCCAGGGTCCTTCCAGCCACAGGGGCATCTCCTTCCAAACCCCTTCCACAAAGGCCCACCTCCCTGACTTGGTAGGTTAAACAGGTCAGGCTGTTTAAGGACCCAGTGATGGATGCAAAAACTCTCTTTCGGTCTCAAGTGCAAATCCCGTTCTCCAACATAACTTGTCTGAACCCCTGCACTTGGCAGAGTTATTGGATGGGCGCCCAGCCTTCACCAAAGCTGTTATTTGGCCACCACTAGGCTGTCCGCTCTTGGGGCGCAAGTTCTGTCAATCAGGGACGATGACGGGGCGGGGGGGGGAAGGATGTCTTAGGTCCAAA
This sequence comes from Stenella coeruleoalba, assembly GCF_951394435.1. Lineage (NCBI taxonomy): Eukaryota > Metazoa > Chordata > Mammalia > Artiodactyla > Delphinidae > Stenella > Stenella coeruleoalba. The sequence continues at coordinate 148,531,164 of NC_137149.1, read as the reverse complement.
AGCACTTATGAGAGAAGGTTTCGGGAGTTGCTGTCTCAAAGCAGGCGATGAAGCCAGGAGCCCCCCTGAACTTCATTTATCCCTTCAACAAAGTAGTCTGGCTCAATTATAGTAGTTTTATATACAGTCATAACCATTTTACTTACCAAATGCTTGTAACTAAAAATAAAACCTTTCAAACTCAGAAAGCCTCCGTTCTTGCCTTCAGGAACAGTAAAGGAAGAAAAAATGGGGGGTTAAATTCCAACATGTCATTCAATGCAGCCAGTCTGGTGGAGCAACAAACCCCAAGGACCAAGTGGCCGATGGTCTCCCCAAGAAGAGAGAGAAAAGCAGAGTCTTCAGCCAAAAAGAAACGCGGGTAAGGAGCCTGACATGGGTTTAGTACAATCAGCATCTCTTCAATTACCTGTTCTTTATCTTCTGCGCGCAAATCGAAAAGCAAACTGTAAGCTAGGGAACATATTCACTAGAGAGGTGTCAATGCATTAAACTCTTCATTGTAAACATATTCTTATGCATAATGAGAAAAAGAAATTGACCAACACAAAAATAGACCGGGGGTATGAAGACGTAGTCACCAAGAGAGAAATGCAGATGACCACAAATTAAACTTAAAAGAAAGAAAAAAACGTTCAACTTTACCAGTACTAAAATCACGCTATGCAAAATGAGAAACTGCTTTTAAGTGTTTTAAAAGAAGATGGAGCTAAAAAGGATAATCATCCCATCACTGCTTACAGAGACACCAAAAATTGGGTCAAAATTTTTCAACAGAAAACTGGCTAAAGGAATTATAAAACATGAATTGAAAGGGCCAGTATATCGTGAACAAAATAATGCTGTCAACTCATATTTTATATCCATGGTATTTTATTATTGCGTGAAAAATCATACTATAAAGCAGCTGGATCCTAAGAGTCCATTTTTGTGAAAACAGATCTGTAAATACGCACCATAAAAAAATGGAAGGTGACACACCAAAATTAACTTTAGTAACCAGGTGGCCAATATTCATGAAAGCAAGGAGAAGCAGGTAACATAGCTAAAACGTTCCGGGGAGGCTTCCTGGACCAGGCAATGCAGAACTGCGGGCTATCGTGAAGGCATCTCAGGAAAGAGGGCGGAGCTTGGGAGCAGATAGGACTGCTTCCTCTCCGCAGTGTGATTCCTGGGTAGGACCAACAGCTAAAGGCCAGGTGGGGAGCGAAAGAGAAAAGACTACATTGAAAAATTTGCAATCCGGGCTAAGGAATGTGGATTTTCTCCAAAAGGCAAGAGGGAGACGTGTTAGTAGGCAGATGGACTAGATACATCGGTGGGAGGAGAACGGCAGGTCAGAGGTCACTGCCCTCACCCAGGATGCTGTGACCTTGTCTGCGACTCAGCCTCAGAAGACGCTGGCTTCTCTCTCAGCCTCTGGATCAATAAAGTCTAGGCCTGCTTTATGAATTAACTGAAGATCTTTTTATATTTAATTTACATGTCTTCATTCTTTAGGCTCAAAGCTTGCCAGCCACACACCACAGTCCAACCTATATCACCACTTGAAAGCTATGTTTTTTCTGGTCCAAATAGTATCTTAAATTATATTCTACAACATGTGTGTAAACTTGTAATGCTGACATCATGAACAAAGTGAATTCAGTAGAAAAATAACTCAGTGAGTCAGACGTAGAAACAAGAAATAACAAGCAAGTTCATCTCTACATGAAAGAAAACCCCATCACCGGCAAGGCCTACTCTCACTCCTGGAATTTCTCTCATAAACCTGAAAAATAAAATTTGGCTCATAAAAAGAGGGCTTGAAAAGATGAGTCTATATAAATCTCCAAGATAAGAAAACACATTTTTCATTTACATGGGAATGAGGAATTCACTTCAGAATTGTATTATGAACCAAAGAGAATATACAGAGAAAATTTTATTGTGGCATAGTGAGATCATGGCTTGTTTAAATAATATACCTTACAAAAACGTTAAGATGCTCAACGTTGCTAATTATTAGAGAAATGCAAATCAAAACTACAATGAGGTATCACCTCACACCAGTCAGAATGGCCATCATCAAAAAGTCTACAAACAATAAATGCTGGAGAGGGTGTGGAGAAAAGGGAACCCTCCTACACCGTTGGTGGGAATGTAAACTGGTGAAGCCACTGTGGAACACAGTATGGAGGTTCCTTAAAATACTAAAAATAGAATTTCCATATGACCCAGCAATCCCACTCCTGGGCATATATCCACACATCCGGAGAAAACCATAATCCGAAAGGATACACGCACCTCAGTGTTCACTGCAGCATCATTTATAACAGCCAAGACATGGAAGCAACCTAAATGTCCATCTACAGATGAATGGATACAGGAGATGTGGGGGGGGGGGGTGTGTGTGTGTGTATTACTCAGGCATAAAAAAACAACGAAATAAAGCCATTTGCAGCAACAAGGATGGAACTAAAGATTATCGCAGTAAGTCAGAGAAAAAGAAATATATGATATCACTTATATGTGAAATCTAAAAAAAAAAAAATCATAGAAATGAACTTATTTACAAAACAGGAACAGACTCACAGACACAGAAAACAAACGTGGTTACCAAAGGGGAAAGGGTGGGGAGGGATAAATTGGGAGATTGGGATTGACAGGCAGACACTACTATATATAAAATAGATAACCAACAAGGACCTTCTGTATAGCACAGGGAACTCTACTCAATATTCTGTAATAACCTATATGGGAAAAGAATCTGAAAAAGAATATATACTTGTATATGTATAACTGAATCACTTTGCTGTACACATGAAAGTAACACAACATTGTAAATCAACTGTATGCCAATAAAAATTAAATTAAAAAAACATTATGACACTGATGTGTCATCAGAAGAGATCAAATTAACATATTCTTCTAAGACATATTACTTCTAAGCACGTCTTGTATAATAATTTTGATTCCTAACTTTGATCCTTCCCCTACAAACTACTTCTTAGATATTGCCCTTGTGATAGAAAACTGTCAACCCGATACCAGTTTCACGTTCACTGGACACAGAATAAAGATGGAACTATACCAAGAGGGTTTACAATATATGAAACTGTCAGTGACTTACTGGAAAGAAAGTCTTGGAAACTGGTAAACAGTTGTACCCGTGTCACTGCAGGACACTGTACAGCTTTTTACTGATAATCACATGAAAAAAAAAAAAAAAGGAAGAGCTGAGTTTCTAATTTCCTCATGATATCCGAACCAAGTAACAATAATTCAGGTAGATTCTTCACAGATGAAAGGTTTTTATAATGCTGAACAATGTGAAATACCAGAAATATATACTTAAAGAATCAACTACTGGCTGTAGTCAAGGAACTATAAAGGAAACCATCTTATTACATAAAATCAATTATTTACAAACTTGAAAGGAGCATTTCCTTCCTAAGTACTTTAGTGCAGCTGAATCTTGAACACAGCGGGGGTTAGGGACCCCAACCCTCTGTGAAGTTGAAAATCCACGGATAACTTGCGGTCAGCCCTCCGAGTCCACAGTTCTTTCATATCCTCGGTTATTCCGTATCCTCAGATTCAGCCAACCTTGGATTGTGTAGTATTGTCTATTTACTATGGAAAAAAATCCGTGTATAAGTGGCCCTGTGCAGTACAAACCTGTGTCGTTCAAGGGTCAACTAACTCTATCTATTTCCAAGTATCCTGAAAAAGTTTAAAAAGTATAGCACTTCATCCAGGGAGATTTAAGCCGGCCTGCTCTAAGATCTGGGGTCATGTCTATACTAAATAGAACACACGCCCTCAATATGGGGTTAGAAAGGGTACATTCAACACCATAAACAGTTGATTCTATCCATTCACCCCAGAAATGTTTAATAATAAAACAAACCCATAAGTAAGAATCAAAAACAAGAAGTCTTTTTGGAGACTTCACTGTAGTGGGAGAATGAAAAATAATAATTAAAAAGAAAAATTGCACCTACTATGAGAATAAACTGTACTTAGGTCCACAAAAGCCAAGACTAGAGTCTCTTTTTGTGTACCAGTCTATACCTGCGGCTGACACAGAGGTCCTCAAAGTGTGCTCTAGGAACCTTTGAGGGGTCTGTGAGATCAAAGTTATTTTCCCACAAACGTGCAGTCATATTTTCCTGAGGTTATTTCCTGAGTCATGCTTTCCTGATGCACAATATCTCAGCGGATTGAGCACAGAAGCAGATATGAGAATTCACCTGTCTTCCTGCAAGCCAGACACGAGATTTTTTAAAAATGTAAAACAACAACACACTTCCTACCCATTGTGTTTGCTTTGGAAAAACAATGATTTTTTTCATAAAATATGTTCATGTTAATATTTATCACTGTTACTTCTAAGTGAATAAGTATGTTGACGCTTCCTCAGTTTAATTTCGAATATGATCAACATCAATAGATGTAACCCCCTCAAACAAAAGCTCTGTGGCATCTTCAATAGTTTTCACACGGATACGAGGATCTTGAGACCAAGAAGTCAGAGAACCAATGGTTCAGCATCCGGTTGGCGCTCGGTAAGTACTGAATCGTGAACTAAGGGGGAAGGCCAAGCAGACACAGGGAGAGCTGAACTGGGATCTGAAGGGTGGCACAGATCTATGAGGTGAGCACAAGACAAGAGGGGGCAGAACTCTTCTATAACAACGTACACAGTTTATAAGTCGTGCTATTTCAAATGTTTTCCAAGCCGTTGAGCAACTTGTAGACAATGATTGAAAATGAAGTGGTCCCTTACAAATGAGAAACTGGACAGGATGAAGGAGCCACAGCCATGGATGTTTACTGCCTCTCCACAGACTCTATGCTGTAATTCTAGAGAACATCTTGAATTTAAAGCTGGACACGCAACCATCTTTCCAAGGACAACTGTGCTGAGGGAAGGAGTGTGGTTTCTCGTAGGTTCTATCATTTTCGAGGATGCATCAGTTTTTAAATAATGTTATTATGATCTATGTTGATATTATTTCCCTTTAAAAAATAATGTCAAATCCAAAGAAAATATCAAATATGGGTTTGCGCAATAGTGCTTCCTAAAATCACTCACCCTTTGTCCTTTCACGCTGGTTAGTAATCTCCTTGGGTGTATAATACACGAGATTCCTCCTCAAAGACAAGTGTGGACGTTACTCAAGGGACAAAGTAATACCATCTGTTCCTGGAAGGAACACTAGCCATTCTGAGCAGAACAAGTTACGATTAAAATAATAAGGTGACACTGCCTATTTTGTAAGCAGAACCTATTAACAAAGCTAAAAATTGAACAGGAAGAGAGGTGAGCTTGAAAGAAACAAAAACAAAAAATACTGTCCTTCTGCATAAATCCCTTCATTCGTTCCAGATCAGCTAACAGCTGAGGTAAGCAACACAAAGCCATTTCTAAGATCTTACAAAAGGGGACCAGCTTGTGAAACCGTTCCTACGGGTGGTATCAGAAACACACTCCAGCTCCCAGCCCCACTGTCAGCCTGAAGACCAGAGGGAAAACCCCTGGTTGACCATAAAAGGGCCGCCTGCATGTGCCCAGGGCAGAGTATACAGGATCTTATTTACACGAGTATAAATACATGCCATTCCCGTGTGCTCACCGGTCCTCCTGAGGCCTGGCCAGAAGAGGTGGGTCCCGGGTGCAACGCAAACAGGATTCAAAAAATCTGTGACGTTTTCCCAACGTCTTCTGTACTTTATTTTTCCAGCTTATCTTCTCTCCTGAGAAAAATATCTACAAAGCCTAAGATCACTATCATTTAACAGGTGACAGCTCCAGAAATACTTGAAAATTTAAGATTCCGCAGGAGGAGAGAAAACACACTTCCCATAAATAGGCACTTTTTTCTAGTAACAGTACAGCTGTGTGAAAACTGAGGAATGAAGAAGGTATTTCTGTTCCATCACAATGGGCTATCCATTTCTATTTCTAGAAGGCTGAAGTCTGAAAACTTCTGAGAAACATTAAGTGCACGCATTACCGTGACGTAAACCTGGCAAAAAATACTGGTAACAATAAATTAAAGGCACAGCCGGCACGTGAATCCTGGGTGGGGGGGTGGGGGGTGTAACTACAACACTGTGATCACAGAGCAAACATGTGGATATGACTATGAATAGTTTCCATCTAAAACTCTTAGGAAACTCTGAGATTTCAGTGTAGTAACTTGTGTTAAAGAGACACGGTACAGATCTCAGAGTACCGCTTTCAGCTGGAATTAGCGTCTGATTTAAAGACCTATCACAAGGCTACAGCAAATATTAACAGCATCTCATCTGATCATCTTCACAGAGAGTGAATTCCCGCTAAAACGTCTGGGCTTGCTGGTCTCACCGTCCAGAGAGACTCAAACTATCTCCGCCAACAACGCTTAAAGGCTCCACCGCTTCTAGGCGAGGTTACCCCGTACCAGTGGGTCAGGTGAGGTGTGAGTCTGGCTCAACCCCCAGAGCATCAGCAGTGACTGGGGAAGGGTCCCCTGGGATACAGCTCACCTCACCTCTGAGATGCCCCTGGAGAATGCTTTCCTGATATTGACCTGAAGATCAACCAGTATCACTCCCCATGTACTTCAGAAACCTATTTTGATAAGTCCTTGCTAGCCATGAAACTGAGCAGGACCCTGCGGGGCCCTCCTGGGTACAAACCCCCCTCCATGTCCCCTGTTTCTTGTTTGTAGAAAAAGGCTTTAGTCTCCTAGACCTTCCTTGAGTTCCCAAGAGCAGACTCAAGCAGTTACTAATTAGGGAAGGGAGGGCATGCTGAAACAAAAGAAAAGCAGTGAAACAAGAAAAGTAATGTTAGCTTAAACAATAGTTGAGTGATCAGAGTCCGAGGTGCTCCCCAAGGGATATACAGAACAATCGGACACACATCTTTGAGTTGTGCTGCAGAAACTAAGACCCCTGCCCAGGCGGTGGACGGTGAGTACATGCTGACAGCAAGCACTAGACCCCAGACTGGCTGGAACCAGAAGGCTGATGGTGAAGATTCCGGAAACACCACCCTGTGACCTGCACCCCGCAGCCCTCACCCCAAATGCTGCCTTTAAAACCCCTTCCCTGAAAGCCACTGGGGAGTTCAGGTCTTTTGAGCATGAGCTGCCCACTCTCCTTGCCTGGTGCCCTGCAATAAACGCTGTACTTTCCTTGGCCACAACTGGGTGTCAGTAGCTTGGCTTGGCAGTGAGGTGAGCAAGGGGACCCAGGTTTGGTTTGGTAACGGGCAGAGCGCAGTCCCCAGACCGCCAGCACCAGCATCCCTTCAGCTTTTTAGAAACGCAGAATCTCAGGCCCCACCCCAAGCCTGCTGAAGCAGAATTTGTATTTTATCAAGATCCCAGAGGGTTCAAAGGAGCATTCCAGTCTGAGGAGCACTGAGTTGAGCAAATGCATGCATTATTTCTTTACGGTCCTGCTGTGGGGCTGCACTGCATTGTTCCGCTAGCCTCCTGCATCAGGGTCTTTTTCTCCATTCTTTCCAACTTGTTTTTGGAAACCCCTATGTTCATTTTCAGCCTCTCCAGCCTGGAAGATGGGCAGAGGAAGTCAAATGTGTTCAATGGACCAGACATTTTGCTACTTTTCATTACTCTACTCTGTGAGGTAGTTCTTAATTTTAAAATTTTACAAACAGGAGACCTGGGCACTCAGAAAGGTGAGGCAACAAACGGAAGAAGTAACAAGTGGGTAAACCAGGATTCGAGCTCAGTTCCAGGCTCCACTGAGTCATACTTCCACCCTTTCCTTCCTCTATGGGCTCTTCTCACGCCAAATGTCCAGGCTTTCCCAAAAACAAGAATGTGATGATGGAGAGAAAAACCTCCAGGGTATTCAGGGCCCCCGGTGCCTTCTAGACATTGAAGAAATGGAACCACATTATTTCATTCTTTTTTATGGCTGCGTAATATTCCACTGTATACAAGTGCCACATGTTCTTTATCCATGCCTCTGTCGATGGGCATTTGGTTGCTTCCACATCCTAGCTGTTGTAAACAGTGCTGCAGTGAACACTGACATACACACACTGCTCCGTATAAAACAAATAACTAATAAGGACCTACTGTACAGCACAAGGACTCTGCAACGGCCTATATGGGAAAAGAATCTAAAAAAGAGTGGATCTATGTATACGTACAACTGAATCGCTTTGCTGTGCACCTGAAACTAACACAACATTGTAAATCACCGACACTCCAATAAAATTTTTTTTAAAAAGTGGAACCACATGTGAGCAAGTCTACTCAGCTCTTAACCAAATTCGAGCTCTTGTTCCAACACAGCAGGGTGGCGATTAGGGGCCGGGTGATGCAATGGTTAAGGGCAGGCACCCTGGGACCAGGCTGCCTTGCTTGGAGCGCGACCCTGGGCAAGTGGGTTACACCCTCCTCAAATTGGGAATAATCCTAGCCATCGCCCCCAGGGGTTTTTGTAAAGATTAAAGGAGTCAAAGTATGTGAATCATGCATTAACACATGGTGTGTAGTAAGCACTCGGTAACGGTTAAGTATATTTATTATTAGATGGAATTTATTACAGTACAACCCGCCTCTGGTTACAATAAAAAGGTCCAGTCTTCCACCTAGTAAGCAGCTGGTAAGATTCTTCCAAATCAATATGAGGCTGTTTTCTTCTCTTCTGTTGCTCTTAAACTCACACACATTGATCGCTTATCATTATTAAATATGAACAATGAAACCCATCACCAACTTGTATCTTTTACATCCTTTCACGGTCACAATCAAGCCACGTGTCCGGGGTACCCAGAAGAGCAACTGACAAGTCGCCTGAAGCCTGGAAGACATAAACACAGGCCGCAGACCTACATGCCAGTCTGGCCCATGGGCCAGAGCTTCAAGCTTCCTCCTTAGAACTGACTCCCAGCTCCAGACAATTCTAACAGCCCTAATTTCAGAACAGAGCCAAATCTGAGCCCCGACCCCCTTCACTGAGGTCTAAGTCACCCTTTTCTACCCCCCCCGCCCTACAGAAGCGACAAGCCCTACACGAAGCGCCACCGGTCAGCTCAGTCCTCTCCAGCCAGCCCCCAACCCCCGCTGTCCCCAGGCATCCGGCACAGGCACACTGCCTGCATCTGCCAGGCCTTCTAGCCACGCCCTCAGATCCAAGCTCAACGCCACTCTGCGGAGGCCCCCGCGACCTGTTCTCAACTGCGGGCACGTGCCCTGGCCACTCTGCGCATCCTCCAGTACCGACCGCGACGCAGCCCCGGAGCGCCAGCAGCTTCCTTCTCTGTGTGCGCGTCACCTTCTCTCCGCACCAGACTGTAAAGTCCACCAGGTCAGAGTGTTACCAACCGGGGTCCTTGGGCTCTTTGTAATCAATAGAAATTGACCAGAGGCCAGATGAGGAATCCATGCAGGGCTTTATTGGGGCCCCCGGCTGCAGCAGGCGGGAATGAAAACAAGTAACAGGTGCCCTTGCTCGCTCCCCACGGGGTGGGGTGGGGGAGCAGGCTGGTCCCTTATCTGGGATGAGGGTGGAGGCAGATCCGATGGTCTGCCCGCCCCCTGGGTGGTGCTGTGTGCAGGGACCCTGCTCAGGACCTGCTTCTGCTCCTGGGGACCTCAGGAGCGGCGGTTGGCTTGTGCCCTTTCTGTATCTTGTTCATACTCTGCCCCCCTGCTCGGGCCTGCAGTTATTTTTAATCCCTTATAGTTTCTCAGTATCTGTTGCTCCAGGAGGTGTCTGTCCGGGTGCCAGCACTGCAGCAAAGGGTCCCAGGTCCCAGCCTGTCTCAGGAGGATTTGGACATTCTGTTCATCACTGTGTCACCTGCGTCTAGTATCTTGCTGTCTACGTAATAAATGCTCAGGAAATATGCATTGAAAGAACAAATGAACGGGGGTATCCTTTTCCCATCCCATTCACCCCCAGACTCATGAATAGTCTAGAGATCTCCTAATACTTCAAAACAGAAATATATGTATATATCAATATATATATAATCTCAGTAGCAAAAACTTAAGACAGCAATACGCCTCCTCCTGCCCAAAAATCTAAATCAAAACCCAAAGATTGAAAAGAAAACATGAAAGAAAAAAACCTAAACTCTATTTTTTTAATTGATCGGTTTTATTACATAAAACTTTTTTTTAAAACTTTTGCATGGGAAAAAAGCACTATAAGAAAAATGACAAAGTAGAAAAAAATATTTGCAAGTTATTCGTAAACAAAGAGTTAATATGCTTAACTCTTTAATATAGAGAGACTTTCCCTCATCAACTTCCCTTCATCATAACCTCTAATTTTTAGAAGCTAAGCAACCACTGTCCCATTTCCCAAAGCAGGGGGGAAAAAACAATAAATGTATAAGTCTGTGAATTAAAGAACTTGCCCCCTCTCCGTTAAAGAGGCCACTCTCCCTGAATGTGACGGTTTTGCTTGGGAGGTGGAGGCAATGACCTTGCACGAATGAAACTGCAGGACCGAATGACAGAGCCACTCATGTGGCTCACGTGGCCAAGGTGCTGGCTAACGACTCATAATCTTGGGGAAAGCACTTTGGGGACTGTGATGACCATCCAGAGTCAGCAGTTTAGTCTCCATTCTAATCTGCAAAGTATCCAGTTCTGTATCCATCTCTCTATTGTGACACCTACTCATGGGTTCAACATGGCTCCTGCATCCCCTGGCCGGTCGTCAGGAGGACTCCGGCCCTCTGCTCCCACACACAGTCAACCCCACCTTCTCCAAACCAGCTGCTAAGAATGAAGGAATTAGAGACTCCGAACTCGTGTTCTGTCTCCTCGTATTTGGTTTGGTCGTACTTATCATCCCAACAGCAGGATGCTTTAGCCTTGACATGTCTTCTTGTAAACTGCAGAGTGTGTATTATTTATGAAAAATGGATAAAAGTAGGTTGTCCTGCCTATGAAAGCAACCTACAGAATATGAAAAGAGAAGAGTAAGCCCTGCAGAAAGTACTACTTATTAATATCATTCACATGGACAGAGGAGATACGAAGAAAATAATTTTAAAAGTCAAGGAATTTAAGGTGAGATGCTGCAATGTCTCCTTCGTCTGCCACCTAGAATATGGAGTATGTACCCAGGTCAAGGCAGAAATAACAGCTCTGGTTTCAAAGGATACAGTGACAACGTAACCAGAGACACAAAATGTACAAATCAGAAAAAGAGACCAACCCATTTAAAAGTATATTATACACTATTTCACACAAGATGATTTCATGTATTTATCCATGAAAATTATAAACAAATATGTCAGAGCAAGGTTTTGACCTGTTCTGAAAAACGGCCTTCGTATCATTTCTTCGTTTAATGAGCATGGCATTTTTTTAAAGCCCCTCTTCTGAGGCAACAGTGACCCCAGATGAGCCCAGGTCACTGGAAGGCAGAGCCCCGGGCTTTTCTCGGGAGGTCACCTACTGTCATCAGGACGACCTGAACCGAGGGCAGGTCAGGATGCGGCCCACCAGCCAGGGCGAGAGGCAGCCTCTGCTCCAGTCCTTCCGTCGAGGCCTCCATGACTCAGGACATGACTTCACCTCCCAGACAAGGAGGGGGGCCCTGACAGCGTCTCACCCACTCCCAGGGCCTGTCCCTGGATCGTACCATCCGGGATATATCCAGAACAGAAGCATTAAAAAGACATCCTCAAGTCGATTTCAGAATGTTGAAATCATATTCTGAGCTACTCTGGTGGAGGAGGCTGAGGCCCAGAGAGCTCTCCGGGTTTCAAGGCTGGGAGCATGGCCGTCACCATGGCTCAGACAGCCCAGCCCCTCGGTGGGGATGAGTCACCATACACGTCTCCAGCCACAGAAGGCAAGGAGGTCCGCAGTACGCACAGACTCATCGCTCTCTGATCTCCTACGACTCTCGCCACGAGGAAGTCAACTGGATGGAAGACCGAAGGGGGAAACAGCTGCAGCGCACACAGGGCCCTCCCTGGCAACCGGCAGCTCAGGCCCTGTGTACACACGGCTGCACCCACCCTGCACCCCGGACGCCCCGACCCTTCACTGCTTACAGAGCATCCCTGAGGACTTCTTCCCCATGCAGAAGCCCGAATCTACTTCCCCACTCAAAAGTCCCTTTTCACTGAGGATTCTCCCCTGAGCTGGCGAGCCGCAGAGCCCAGTGCACTTGGAGGGGCTCCAGCCTCTGCAGACAGAATCTTTCACTGGCATCACAGAACCATAAGAATTCAACCTCAAAATGAAGGCGCGGCCATGAAGTATGAGGGCAGCAGGAAGAAGTGAGAACCAAACAAACCAATCATTCGTGTAATGTCTTTGTTATTTGGGGGTTTTGTTTCTTTGCGTTCTTTTATTGATTACCAGTGTCACTGTTTACCTGATAGATGAACCTCTGAGCGGGGATATCCCAAAATAAGCACCTTAGTTGAGGCGTAACTTCACCCACGGGCACAGAAAACCAAGTCATCACTATGAGTCCTTTTTTTCCTCATTCCCTAAACTCAACCTGCAGTGTCCTAAGTACAAACTGTAGGGCTTCTTCCAAAAAAGTATTCCCCAGAGCAGAGTTTTCTTTGTGCCTTACACCTGGAGTTTGAAATAATTTTGAGTCTTGAATTTCTAAAAAGGCAGTCACTGATTGAGTATCCTATGACATCACTTATATGTGGAATCCAAAATACAACACATACGAACAAAACAGAAACAGACTCACACAGAGAGCAGTCTTGCAGTTGCCAAGGGGGAGGGGTGGGGTGGGAGGTTGGGATTAGCAGATGCAAACGATTATACAGACAAAGGATAAACAACAATGTCCTACTGTAGAGCACAGGGAACTGTATTCAATATCCTGTGATAAACCATCATGGAAAACGATCTGAAAAAGAATGTAGATACACGTATAACTGAATCACTTTGCTGTACAGCAGAAATTAACACAACATTGTAAATCAACTATACTTCAATAAAATAAATTTTTTAGAAAATGAAAAAAAGAAAACTAAAGTGTGAGAGCCTGTGGCCTCGGGGCAGCACAGCCCAGCCCTGATGGAAGCTGCCCGACCCCAGTAGGGGACCGGGGCCTGGTCCATCGGAAGGACCTGCTGTGCTTAGAAGGGCAAGTCCCATGTGTTTCTCAGTCTACCAGTCTGGGCGAATGGGACGGGCGGGATTCTGCAGTCCATACAGACCTGGGATCACGCGAACCGTAGGATGCAGCTGTAGGAGGTCTTTTTTTTTTTAACGATGGTTTATCTCACACACTTGTTTGTAAATAAAGCCCATGGTATGCAACCTAGTGGCACGTTCCAGTGGCACTTGTTTCCAACAAGTGCGCAAAAAGCCCTCCATATTGTTTTGCTCGTTAAGGCTTAGGAGCAGGGTGTACAGACTACACACTAAGCTCGGGGGAAAAACAAAGAAAAGGGGAAAGCAGAAATCCCTGGATGGTACCAGATGATCTCTCCTCTCTTCCTGGACAAAACTCTTAGGTCTTGTGAGAACAACATTTCTTGTAAAGGGCCAAAAACAACACAGATCCTCGTGGTGATGGCTTGCCCTTGCCGACTGCCGCAGCCATGGCCAGCCTCCCGGGTAAAACTAAGAGCCTAGTTCAGCTCTCAACCCTGCTGGCCCCGTTCGAGATGCCGCCTCCTCCTGGCTTCCGAAACAAGGCTTGCATTTTAGGTGCTTTCCTTCAGAAGAGGAGAAAACGCTATTGTTTGAATCTGCCTCCCTTGCATGTAAATTTGGTTTCCACAATTAGTACAGCGTGGCTTCAACTCTAATAGCAATACAAGCGTATTACAGGAAATTTTAGAACTGTTCAATGTATTGCAGGAAGGAAGATAGCAGCAGCCCCACTGCTTCGCTGGATCCCTTGTTGATAAAATACTAAGAACATGTGAGGATGCTTCATTCTACTCTTCCGCAACCATGGAAGAATGTATGTGGGCATATGGACAAGTATCTTGAAATCCAACTTGCACCCTGCCTTTCCTGTTAACACGATAGTGTGAGCATTTTCCCAGGGTCAGACAGCATTTTGATCCCCACCCCTTATTCCCTGAGTAATGACAGCTCTGGATAATTCACAGCACTTTGTGCAGCTGAAACCGGAGAAAGGTGAGAACGTGTTATAGTGCACGCGATGGGAGCCCACCTCGGAACACACGCAGCTCTGGGGGGTGGGGGGTCTCTTCAAGAGACTACAAAGATAACGATATATAAGAGAGATTAACCAACAAGGACTTGCTGTACAGCACAGGGAACTCTACTCAATACTCTGGGATGACCTATATGGGAAAAGAATCTGAAAAAGAATAGATACATGTATATGTATAACTGAATCACTTTGCTGTACACCTGAAACTAACACAACATTGTACATCAACTATACTCCCATAAAATTAGAAAAACAGGTAAACAAATAAAACCTTTCCAACAACCCCTGCCGGAAAAAAGAAACTAGAAAGAACCTCTTTTTCTTAAGAACCCAGAAGAGACAAACGTATTCTGTGGTGTCCTAACAGTACAAAGCCTTTGAGAGATTCACGATTTTTCCTTTGAATACTCAAGCCATTGAGATGTGTGTACAATATAGAAAATGAGGCATTTCATTTGAATGGTGGAGAGAAGTTAAGAAGCATTCATTACCTTCTGCCTGAGGCTATGATCTCCGTAATTAACATGCAAACTAAAGGCAGAAGTATTTAATGCTCACTTGTATTTTTGCTACAGAGCATTAATATCATTTGAGTTGGTCATTAAGGAGTCATCACACACACACACACACACACACACACACACGCAACTCACACACACACTGTCTGTGCTGCAATGTTTCTTTATAACAAACCAGCCTCAGGAAATTATTAATGAGGGGTTAGGAGGTTACACAGCAGCTAAGCCCAGAAGAATGTCTGAGCAAAGAGAAAACTACCTATTCAGAGGGAAGAGAACAGCTCACAGCTCTGGAGGATGGGCAGCTGGAAAGGAATTCCTTCCCAGCCAAGAAAGTTTCTATACTGCGCAAAGCCAACACGCAATGAGTCAGAACACTTCACATTTCCTAGCTGTGTATTGCTAGAACCACCTCTGAATTTCTACAGAAATCCAGGATGGCACAAATGAGGCTGGAGAATTGCTTCTCCTTCACTCACCCTCCTGCCTACGCATTGCAAAGAATATTTGAGGTCATATGGACCTAGTCCTGGCAGAAGCTAAACTAAGAACTAGATGCCTTATTATTTGTAACTTACGGCTTTTACAAGAAAAGTAAGGAGTGTACCAGAAAATAACAGTGGCTTTACACAGAGGTACACACGCACCAGCATCGCCAGCCGCCAGCAGTCCACTTATGACCCTTTTTCTAGGCTACGTGTACTATTAGCAAAAGCCAAATGGTGTAACCAACAGTTAGGGATCCAGAATATGCCACCCCCAAGATACGCCACTTTGGCACAAGGACTGTTTTGAGCAGAAGGCAGTGAAGCACCAACAGATGCAGGACAAGTTCTCTGCTCTTTCCTTATCTGCCTAAAAACACAGCATAAATTTCCCTTTGGGAAGGTGGCATAAATTTCGCCCCCTACCCCAGTACCTGGGTAAGAAGAGCTACCCATAGCCCTGGAGACAGAGAGCCAGCACGGAGATGAATATGCATAAACAGACCCCACTAAAATGAAAATAACCCTTATCTTCCATTCATTTCCTCCATATATTTCCTAGTCACTTTCACACAATTTATAGCCCTTTGTTAGAATAGTATATAAGCAGTCTAACTGCTTCTTTGGATTTTTCATCCCTTTCTGTGAAGACTCTGTGCACATAAGATTAAAAATATTAACAAAATTTGTATGCCTTTCTCCTGTTAATGTGTCTTTTGTCAGTTTAATTTACACACAGCAAGGACTGAATCTAAGAGTGTGGAGGACATGTCCCCCACCGTCTAGAATTCCATAGGCAGTTTGAAAAGCAGCGTTGAGTTGGAAAAATCCTACTAACACTTACATAGCTCTCCAAAATGTCTATAATTGTTGAAGTGCTAAGTGACTATAAATTTGTGAAGTGCAAAAATTTATAAATTGATAGAAATTGGCCAAAATGGCAAAATAAAAATGCCAATTGAGATGTCTTTGTAACACATAAAATCACAGTTCACATCTGTATAGTTTTTGAAATTCACTCATTCATTCTTTCAGTTTTTGAGTGCCCACCACAATCAATGTAGGCAAACAGTTTAAAAAGGATGCACAACGGACACATTTCTGTATTTCTATACGCTTGCTTGTGAGGACGCCAACGTCAGACCATTTGTCTTCAATTTTGAAATCACTATTAACCTTGCAAGTTTTGATTAGTGAGTTGTGATTAGGTTCTCTATGTTTTGGTTTCTTGCTGAACGATCTGTGGAAAGGGCAGTTTCTCCTATGAGACTGTCTCACCCGGGAAAAGTTAACCAGGACTCCTGAGTGTCTTCGTGTTCAAGGTCATGATACCGACCCACCAAAGACAATGCGAATGGCACATGACAATGAAAAGAAGGCAACCGCTGCTTCTGCGCCAGAGCCAGCCTTAGCCTTGTCCTACTAATCTAGCCAAAGAATCTAGTCTTTCTCAAGTTAGCCAAAATCTGAGCCTGGAGATCCACATTCCATGTGGCTGGAAAGATGAAAATCCTTGTTTTCTAACGCAGACCAACCGCACAAAAGGTCAACGTTAGTCATTCCTAAACCCACAATGTACTCAGGTCCCCAAAATGTTCCACATTTAAAATTTCTAAACCATTTCAAGAATACATTTTAGTGGCAAAGAAACTGATAGTGAAATGTCTAAATTGGTAGAAAAGAAACCAAATCCTTCCTCTAGGAATATTCTTCTGCTTCAGACTTTCTTCCCCCAAAACAGTAAAAATGACAACTGTTGGTCACATTATCTTATTTGTGGCGTAACCTCTTTCATATGCACAATGAAATGAAACATGTCCTGTTTATAACCTATGACAATATATTTAACCAAAAGGATGAGTCTGCTGGATTTTTAAATATTGGGTGTTTCAAATAAGCAAAACTTCTTTCTAGAGCTTTTACTAAATATCTGATTTTACCAACATCCTCTGTCCACTTAAATAAATAAGGTATTTTCCATAAAATTTAAAAGGACTCAAGAAACAGGGAGAAGCAAAGAATTTCAAGTCACAAAATAACGATGGAGGGCTTCCCTGGTGGCGCAGTGGTTCAGAGTCCGCCTGCCGATGCAGGGGACACGGGTTCGTGCCCCGGTCCGGGAAGATCCCACATGCCGCGGAGCGGCTGGGCCCGTGAGCCGTGGCCGCTGAGCCTGCGGGGAGAGGCCACAACAGTGAGAGGCCTGCGTACCGCAAAAAAAAAATAAAAAAAAATAATGATGGAGTTAACCTAACTTACGGGTTACTTACTACACAGAGACATACAATGATACAGCCAAGTTTCTTAGGAAGTGGAATACTTATTTATTGTCAGTTACCACTGAGGCAGATATCAATACTTATTACCACGTAGAAAATCAACTAGAAATCCTCAATTCTTTAATTCTTCAATTCTCTAAATCTACGTTTTAAAGATACACACAAAAGAAAGTGTTTGTATTAGCCACTAAAATCACTGACAGCACTGGAACTTAATCTATTAATGTTTTAAGATATGAGCCATTCTTTAACCTGCCATCCATTCCAGTACAAAGACCTAGGCTGCAGGCGAAATGGGGAAAATCAATGTTAGCAGCTGGACAAGAATGTAAACAGCACAGGCTAAGTATCCCCGGGCCCAGGACACTGCCTGTAAATGACACACCTAACACTAAACATTCAATAAACTGAAGCACTAAAGGACTGCGAAAGGGATATTCCTCGACCTTCTAATATACAACCAAGGCAAGTTCCTTGGTAATTTTTATTAATCTGCACAGGATTCAAACACCCACAGTAATCAGTACAGTTTTTTTTTCTTTTTTCCAGCACCAAAATAAGATTTTAAAGATCAGTAAAAAATCTGAGATCATTGTAAAATTCTTGGGCATAAAAACAATCGAATGTTTCATCTGAAAAAAAATGGTAAAGGAAAGTTTGTTTTCTGTTTTGTCTATTATTAAGACAATTATTTACAATGAAAACATACTGAATTTTGTCTTTTTAAGGAAACACCAAGGGAAGTCTCAAGGATCAATGTCTGGACTACCAAAAGAGACCCTAAGCACGATGTTTAAATCACTGAACTCAAAGAAACCAAAATAGCTTCTTAAATATCTTGGATCCTATTCCATCGTAAAAGAAGGATTTACATAGTCAAGCTTCATTTGCTCCCAGGGAAGTTACTCTTTAAAAACTTCTTTTATCCTACAAATGAGGAAGCCTCCCCCTTGCAGAAGAGATGGCCACTTGTGCTCACCAACTATTGTGGAAAACTTTGGCTTGACACTGACTTATAGGACCATCTCCCCAAGAGTCAAAGAGCTAAAGAGGTGTACTAATCTGGTTCCTGTCCAGATATTTTTCTAGACTGGAGTCTCAACTAAGGCTAGAATCTGAAGGAATCTGGCAAGAACCTAGGACTTTCAAAAAGACCATTAGGGATGCATTCATATGCAAATGTCATATCCACCAGCAAAGGTGATAGCCTGTTTTCTACAAAGCCGCATTCCAATCATACCCCTGCAGTTTTGTACTACCTTTGTCACTTCGAATGGTGTACTGCTAGGTGCCTAGCAGTGTGATTATAACTTAAATTACCAGATTTCCTGGTCTTGTAAAAATAGAAAAGATGGAGTCCCAACAAGCCTTCTGACATTTTACTGTTCTTAAAAATTTACCAGATGGTAATGCTTTCAAAGTTGCCGTAAAAAGACAGAAACTATGTCTTCTTACCAAAAATATGCTTGGAATTTTTCTTTTTCCAAACTGGTGTAATCCAGGTCCTCTACTAGCAGAAATAAGATACTATATAGTAAAGATGGGGACCTACCCATCTAATCTAAGAAGCCACCCATAGACAACCAACAAGGGCCTCCTGTCCCTACGGCACAGGGAACTCGGTTCAATACTCTGTAATCACCTACACAGGAAAAGAATTTGAAAAAGAACAGATACTAGTATATGTATAACTGAATCACTTTGCTGTACACCTGAAACTAACACAACATTGTTAATCAACTATGCTCCAATATAAAATAAAAATTGAAAAAAGAAAAGAAGTAAATTTAAAAAAAATAAAATAAAAAGAGGTTCTATTCCATACCAGGGAATGTCTATACAGGTAGATAAGCTTTCTTTTATATCCATCAAAGCTCGAAAGTCTTTTCTATATATCTCTTGTTAAATTTATTTCTAATTGTTATATACCTCTGTTGCAATTTTAAATGAGATCTTCATTATATTTTATTATTTTTTCCTCACTATAGAGATAGCTTTAAAAAAATTATTTGAAAACATACGGCCATTTCAAACAAAATTTTTGGAACAATAAAGTAAAAATCACTCGAAATCTTAAGAAAAACAAATACGAAGCTGTCCACGTTCACGATAAGTAAGCAGTACATCTAACTCCCCCCAGCGCGCAAGTGAGCAGACCAGGGTGTAACTACCTGAATGCATGGGAAAGCACAAAGCCAGTTCTCACCTCTGCTACATGCGAGCCCTTCAGAGAGAACAGAAGTGAAGACAATTCACTCTGCCTCACGGAGCAAAATCAAAAGGATGTGAAGATAAAGAGTCTGGTCCCTACGAGCCCTGAGCATCTGTACTGCCTTAGATTTACTCAGCAACACGGGCACAAACTTGTCCGGTCTGGGGGCTGCACTTCTGAGGGTATGGTTTCAATTTGTATGTGACACCACACACACTGGCACACGGAGCGTATGCTCCCTGCCATGGATTCCGAACTTCCCTCTCCAGGGTCTGCTTCTGTTTTGTCCACATGCCAGAACGAACGACTACTTGCCCATAATCTCATATGATCAGGGCTGAGAAATTCCACTTTATTTCCAAGAAAAAAAATACATTCTTTGAGTGACTTTCTCAAATAAGGATTTTTTCAAGATGTTTGCCTTCCAGGGAATAAATCACAGTTGTCAATCTCAAAGAAAAAAAGAAAACCAAACTAAAAATAAGAAAGTACACATTTTATGTTAACTAGAAAACAGAAGGGGGGAATAATCCCAAACAAAAACAAGTGAAATCTCTTGAAAATGGATTTTTGATAGTCAGGTTTTTTCTTAGAATAAACTGATTGCAATAAACGTTATCACAAAGTTCCCTGTCTAAAAATAAGTTTCCTGGAAATGATATGTTTCTTTTTCTTGTGAAGGAAATCACATTCTAAGCAGTCATCATTATAATTTTGCCAGTGAGGTTCTTTGCACATTCGTTTTGCTCAGTCTAAGCAGAAAGATTAAGATGCCCTCCAGTGCATCCCCTTTTAGTTCCTCAAAATGAAGCCAGACGTTAGCTGCATCCTTGGTTGTGAAATAAGGCAGATGACCTCTTAGGGCCATCAGCCATGACCCATGAGACCAGAGGTCCACGCTGACAGGACGGGCTGCCCTGGGTCAAGGGGGCTGCTTTCGCTTCACTTCAAAGATCTGCCATCCAATGGGGCTCCAAGCTCAACACTCTTCCACATCTTACTCTGACACTTGACAATTCTGGGAGATAAGGCACATGTATAATTACAATCTCAGGTAGAAAGTGGTGGATTCTGCAATATTCTGGGAGTTTGGAGAAGGTAGACATGCCAGCCTGAGGAACAGGAAGGTCGGGCCTTGAATACCTGCAGGCTGTGGACGAGCAGAGTAACGGAGAAGCGGTGTGGACCTGCCCCTGTCCCGGGCAGGGGATATCCGACATCCGAACTGTTACCAATGCCTTCAGACCGGGGTCTAGCTTCTGCTTCTAGCTTCTCTGCCCTTTCCAGTCATCCTGATGTACAATTTTTTTGAAAGCAAAAAACAAAACCAAATAAAAGCAAAACAAACAAAAAACCAATCTGACCATTCAGTGGGTAGTTACTGATCTGTTATAGTGTAAGAATATGAAAACGGAGGGAAAGACAGGCCTTAACGATTAGGAACTAGGGCCTCCCGCTGCATCGTCCAGGTGGTCCAAACATGTCAGACAGAGGTCTTTACATTTAATGAATCACTTTTTCAGTCACATTTCCCACCAAAGAGAGCTGACTTTTAAAGAGGCTGTGGTCTCTCCCAAGTCTACGCCTTCTGCTTAGAACCCTCCTCCTTTTCTAGTGAATTCTCTTCATCCTTCAAGACCCAAATGGTACCGCAGCCTCCTGTGGAGTCTTTCATGACTGGGAAATGGAGCTTTCTTGGTTTCTTGTGGGTTCTGAGGACACCTCTGGTGCGTCACAAGCCACATGACTGCTAACATCAAGGACCCTAAGAACCGCACTTTGTTTGTCCGTCTTCAGGATGTGATATGGTACCTTGAACACAAGGTGCTTGATGTTCACTGGATGGACCTGGATTACTTGGTGAAAAGAGTTGCAGAAGCAGTGGTACGGGGTCCTCTCTGTGCTGAACAGAGATGGGCTTTGTGCAACCGTTTTATTAGAAAGATAATAAAAATATGATGAGATCACAGCAGACCTCGGAACATGGGGAGAGCCCTCATGACTCAAAGTTTGGTCCTCATACCAGGATCACCAGTGCACTCACTGCACCCCCATCCAA
This sequence comes from Stenella coeruleoalba, assembly GCF_951394435.1. Lineage (NCBI taxonomy): Eukaryota > Metazoa > Chordata > Mammalia > Artiodactyla > Delphinidae > Stenella > Stenella coeruleoalba. Next base: position 148,509,466 of record NC_137149.1, on the reverse strand, counting down.
CTCACAACACCAGAGTACGTTCTACTAAGATTTCCCAAGTGACGTGTACATACACCAGAGTGTGAGGAGGACTGACCCAAGCGACACAGGAGTAACAGCCAGAATTCTACTACAGGAAGACTGTCTGCTATCAGTCTCCTACGTAAGATCAGTTGCTTGCAGGAGGGTACGAGGAAAGCCTGGATGCAGAAGGAAGAGAAAGGATACTTCTGCCACCATTGAGGTAGCCAGCACCTGACCTGGGGTGATGACAGCGAGGAAGCAGAAATTACAAACATACTGGCTTTACCTAAAAATAGAAATGTTAATATTCACCCATTAGCTTAACAATAACTCTGTGCTTGATTAATGTACTGTATTGTAAACAATAATTCTATGCTTGTTTGATCTACTGTATTACACATTTTGAATTTTTGTTAAGGAATGATTTTTTTTTTCATTTATTTTTGGCTGCGTTGCGTCTTCGTTGCTGCGCACAGGCTTTCTCTAGGGGCGGTGAGTGGGGGCTACTCTTCGTTGCGGTGCGTGGGCTTCTCATCACGGTGGCTTCTCTTGCTGTGGAGCACGGGCTCTAGGTGCGCGGGCTTCAGTAGATGTGGCTCGCGGGTTCTAGAGCACAGGCTCAGTAGTCGTGGCACACAGGCTTAGTTGCTGCGCGGCATGTGGGATCTTCCCAGACCAGGACTCGAACCCATGTCCCCTGCGTTGGCAGGCGGATTCCGAACCACCGTGCCACCAGGGAAGCCCCAAGGAATGATATTTAAACAGAACAAAAGCTCTTAGCTTTAGGTTGCACTCTCAGACTTGCAGTTGTAAGAGCAAGCCCAATAGGAGGGATAGGAAATCCTGTAATCATGTGTGTAACTGGACGCTCTCATGGGACTCAGGTGCAGACGGACAGGTACCAGATACCAAAGCGACAGGAAGACAGATGCCGCCATAGGCAGGGTTTCAAGGAAAATGGCCAGAAGCCTTCCCTAGCTGTGTAATCCCCCTGCTCTTCCATCCCACTTCCTTTTCCTAACAGGGTCCCACTCGGAAGCAGGCCTAGGAAGGGGGTGAAGAGATCCAGAGCTCTCACATTTAGAGTTTTATTTATTCCAAAGGACTGGGCAATCGTCATCGGTAAATCGTATGCGTGTTTACATTCGAAGTCACTCTAGAACTCTGTACCTCTTGGGAGTGAGCTGATAAAAACACCGTCTTGCAGAAATATCTATCCTCGGACAGGGGAAGATCGCCCTGCGCAGTAGAAGTCAGGAGCAACACACACAACATCATATCTTCATCAAGACCCAAGAATCATGATCATAAACAAACCAATTCCCAACGGCATGTTGCCAATGACCGTAAAGAAGGATACCCAGGACAGGAGCACAGAGGATCCCTGCAGAAAATGTACTCTGCAGATGTACACAGAAGACAGCCCTCTTTGGAGGGCGTGGGAAACACATGCCAAGATATACTCTTCTCTTGAGCAAACAACTGCCGTAAGTTGAGCGCACACCCAGTACGTGTCTATGTGGCTTCAGTAACCGTTAACACAAATCAGGGCTTCCCTGGGGGCGCAGCGGCTGAGAGTCCGCCTGCCGGTGCAGGGGACACGGGTTCGTGCCCCGGTCCGGGAAGATCCCACATGCCGCGGAGCGGCTGGGCCCGTGAGCCATGGCCACTGAGCCTGCGCGTCCGGAGCCTGTGCTCCGCAACGGGAGAGGCCACAGCAGGGAGAGGCCCGCGTACCGCAAAACAAAAAACAAAAAACAAAAATCTGAACAAATCTGTGTAGTGCTTACAACAGATGCTAAAGATGCCACAGCAGAGAACCCAGAAGGCTTGCCCTGGTGTTCTCCTACCTTTTCTGACTTAAGGGCATATTTTGAAGAGCATCAGAACCAGAAAAATCAAGTAAAGATCATTAAAGAGGTCACTGACTTAGAGATCTTCGTACTAAGTGAAGAAAGTAAGACAGAGAAAGACGAATACCATATAATATAGCTCATATGTGGAATCTAAAAAACACGGTACAAATGAACTTATTTACAAAACAGAAACAGACTCACAGACTTTGAGAACGAACTATGGTTACCAGGGGGGAACGGTGGGGAGGAGGGATAGACTGGGAGTCTGGGATTGACATGTACACACTGCTGTATTTAAAATAAGTAACCAACAAGGACCTACTGTATAGCACAAGGAACTCTGCTCAGTATTCTCTAATAACCTAAATGGGAAAAGAATGTGAAAGGGAATAGATACATGTGAGCAGAAGCAAGAAGAACGACAATCCTGCAGCCTGTGGAACAAAAACCACATTCACAGAAAGACAGACAAGATGAAAAGGCAGAGGGCTATGTACCAGATGAAGGAACAAGATACAACCCCAGAAAAACAAGTAAATGAAGTGGAGATAGGCAACCTTCCAGAAAAAGAATTCAGAATAATGATAGTGAACATGATCCAGGAACTCGGAAAAAGAAAGGAGGCAAGGATCGAGAAGACGCAAGTAATGCTTAACAAAGACCTAGAAGAATTAAAGAACAAATAACTAGAAAAATTAAAGAACAAACAAAAAAATATGAACATACAATAACTGAAATGAGAAACATATTGGAAGGAATCAATAGCAGAATAACTGAGGCAGAAGAAAAGATAAGTAACGTGAAAGACAGAATGGTGGAATTCACTGCCACGGAACAGAATAAAGAAAAAAGAATGAAAAGAAATGAATACAGCCTGAGTGACCACTGGGACAACATTAAATTCACCAACATTCGCATTATAGGGGTCCCAGAAGGAGAAGAGAGAAAGAAAATATTTGAAGAGATTATAGTTGAAAACATCCCTAATGTGGGAAAGGAAATAGCCACCCAAGTCCAGGAAGCACAGAGAGTTCTAGGCAGGATAAACCCAAGGAGAAACATGGCGAGACACACAGTAATCAAACTGACAAAAATTAAAGACAAAGAAAAATTATTAAAAGCAACAAGGAGAAAACGACAAATAACATACAAGAGAACTCCCATAAGGTTAACAGCTGATCTCTCAGCAGAAACTCTACAAGCCAGAAGGGAGTGGCATGATGTATTTAAAGTGATGAAAGGGAAGAACCTACAACCAAGATTATTCTACTTGGCAAGGATCTCATTCAGATTCGACAGAGAAATCAAAAGCTTTACAGAGAAGCAAAAGCTAACAGAATTTAGCATCACCAAACCAGCACTACAACAAATGCTACAGGAACTTCTCTAAGTGGGAAACATAAGAGAAGAAAAGGACCTAGAAAAACAAATCCGTAACAATTAAGAAAATGGTAATAGGAACATACATATCGATAATTACCTTAAATGTGAATGGATTAAATGCTCAAACCAAAAGACACAGGCTTGCTGAATGTATACAAAAACAAGAACCATATATATGCTGTTTACAAGAGACCCACTTCAGACCTAGGGACACATACACACTGAAAGTGAAGGGATGGAAAAAGATATTCCATGCAAATGGAAATCAAAAGAAAGCTGGAGTAGCAATACTCATTTCAGATGACATAGACTTTAAAATAAGGACTATTATAAGAGACAAGGACACTACATAATGATCAAGGGATTAATGCAAGAAGAAGATATAACAATTATAAATATTTATGCACCCAACATCGGAGCACCTCAATACATAAGGCAAATGGTAACAGCTATAAAAGAGAAAATCGACAGCAGCACAATAATAGTGGGGAACTTTAACACCTCACTTACACCAATGGACAGATCATGCAGACAGAAAATTAATAAGGAAACACAAGCTTTAAATGACACAATAGACCAGATAGATTTAATTGATATTTATAGGACATTCCATCCGAAAACAGCAAATTACACTTTCTGCTCAAGTGCACACAGTACATTCTCCAGGATAGACCACATCCTGGGTCACAAATCAAGCCTCAGTAAATTCAAGAAAGTTGAAATCATAACAAGCATCTTTTCTGACCAGAGATTCGAAATCAATTACAGGGAAAGAAACGTAAAAAACACAAACACATAGAGGCTAAACAATATGTTACTAAATAACCAAGAGATCACTGAAGAAATCAAAGAGGAAATCAAAAAATACCTAGAAACAAATGACAAGGAAAACACGACGACCCAAAACCTATGGGATGCAGCAAAAGCAGTTCTAAGAGGGAAGTTTATAGCTATACAAGCCTGCCTCAAGAAACAAGAAAAATCTCAAATAAACAATCTAAACTTACACCTAAAGGAACTAGAGAAAGAAGAACAAACAAAACCCAAAGTTAGCAGATGGAAAGAAATCATAAAGATCAGAGCAGAAATAAATGAAATAGAAACAAGGATAACAATAGCAAAGATCAATAAAAATAAAAGCTGGTTCTTTGAGAAGATAAACAAAATTGACAAACCTTTAGCCAGACTCATCAAGAATAAGAGGGAGAGGACTCAAATCAATAGAATTAGAAATGAAAAAGGAGAAGTGACAACTGACATCGCAGAAATACAAAGCATCATAAGAGACTACTAACAAGGAACTCCAGGCCAATAAAATGGACAACCTGGAAGAAATGGAAAAATTCTTAGAAAGGTATAACCTTCCATGACTGAACCAGGAAGAAACAGAAAATATGAACAAACCAATCATAAGTAATGAAATTGAAAGTGTGATTAAAAATCTTCCAACAAACAAAAGTCCAGGACCAGATGCCTTCACAGGTGAATTCTATCAAACATTTAGAGAAGAGCTAACACCCATCCTTCTCAAAGTCTTCCAAAAACTTGCAGAGCAAAGGACACTGCCAAACTCATTGTATGAGGCCACCATCACGGTGATAGCAAAACCAGACAAAGATATTACAAAAAAAGAAAACTACAGCCCAATATCACTGATGAATATAGATGCAAAAATCCTCAACGAAATACTAGCAAACAGAATCCAACAACACATTAAAAAGATCATACACCATGATCAAGTGGGATTTACCCCAGGGATGCAAGGATTCTTCAATATACGCAAATCAATCAGTGTTATACACCATATTAACAAACTGAAGGATAAAAGCCATTTGATCATCTCAACAGATGCAGAAAAAGCTTTTGACAAAATTCAACACCTATTTGTGATAAAAACTCTCCAGAAAGTGGGCATAGAGGGAACCTACCTGAACATAATACAGACCATATACAACAAACTCACAGCAAACATCATTCTCAATGGAGAAAAACTGAAAGCATTTCCTCTAAGAGCTGGAACAAGACAAGGATGGCCACTCTTGCCACTATTATTCAACACAGTTTTGGAAGTCCTAGCCACGGTAATCAGAGAAGAAAAAGAAATAAAAGGAATACAAATTAGAAAAGAAGTAAAACTGTCACTGTTTGCAGATGACATGATACTCTACATAGAGAATCCTAAAGATGCCACCAGAAAACTACTAGAGCTAATCAATGAATCTGGTAAAATTTCAGGATACAAAATTAATGCACAGAAATCTCTTGTATTCCTATACACTAACAACGGAAGATCAGAAAATTAAGGAAACAGTCCCTTTCTCTATTGCAACAAAAAGAATAAAATACCTAGGACTAAACCTACCTAAGGAGGTAAAAGACCTGTATGCAGAAAACTATAAGACACTGATGAAAGAAATTAAAGATGATACCAACAGATGGAGAGATATACCATGTTTTTGGATTGGAAGAATAACTATTGTGAAAATGACTGTACTACCCAAAGCAGTCTACATATTCAAGGCAATCCCTATCAAATTACCAATGGCATTTTTCACAGAACTAGAACAAAAAAAATCTTAAAATTTGTATGGAGACACAAAAGACTCCAAAGAGCCAAAGCAATCGTGAGGGAAAAAAATGGAGCTGGAGGAATCAGACTCCCTGACTTCAGACTATACTACAAAGCTACAGTAATCAAGACAATATGGTACTGGCAGAAAAACAGAAATATAGATCAATGGAACAGGATAGAAAGCCCAGAGATAAACCCACGCACCTATGGTCAACTCATCTATGACAAAAGAGGTAAGGATATACAATGGCGAGAAGACAGCCTCTTCAATAAGTGGTGCTCGGATAACTGGACAGCTACATGTAAAAGAATGAAATTAGAACACTCCCTAACACCATGCACAAAAATAAACTCAAAATGGATTAAAGACCTAAATGTAAGGCCAGACACTATAAAACTCTCAGAGGAAAACATAGGAACAACACTCTTTGACATAAATTACAGGAAGATCTTTTATAACCCACCTCCTAGAGTAATGGAAATAAAAACGAAAATAAACAAATGGGACCTAATGAAACTTAAACGGTTTTGCACAGCAAAGGAAACCATAAACAAGACAAAAAGACAACCCTCAGAATGGGAGAAGATCTTTGCAAACCAATCAACGGACAAAGGATTATCTCCAAAGTATATAAACAGCTCATGCAGCTCAATATTAAAAAAACAAACAACCCAATCAACAAATGGGCAGAGACCTAAATAGACATTTCTCCAAAGAAGACATACAGATGGCCAAGAAGCACATGAAAAGCTGCTCAACATCACTAATTATTAGAGAAATGCAAATCAAAACTGCAATGAGGTATCACCTCACACCAGTTAGAATGGGTATCATCAGAAAACCTACAAAGAACAAATGCAAGAGAGGGTGTGGAGAAAAGGGAACCCTCTTGCACTGTTGGTGGTAATGTAAATTGGTACAGCCACTATGGAGAACAATATGGAGGTTCCTTAAAAAACTAAAAATAGAACTACCATTCGACCCAGCCACTACTGGGCATATAACCCGAGAAAACCATAATTCAAAAGGACACATGTACCACAATGTTCACTGCAGCTCTATTTACAATAGCCAGGACATGGAAGCAACCTGAGTGTCCATCGACAGACGAAGACAATGGAATATTACTCAACCATAAAAAGAAACGAAATTGGGTCATTTGTAGAGACGTGGATGGACCTAGAGACAGAGTGAAGTAAGTCAGAAGAGAAGAACAAATATCGTATACTAAGGCATATATGTGGAATCTAGACAAACGGTACAGATGAACCGGTTTGCAAGGCAGAAACAGAAACACAGATGTAGAGAACAAATGTATGGACACCAAGGGGGGAAAGGGGGTGGTGGGATGAACTGGGAGATTGGCATTGACATGTATACAGTCATATGTATAAAATGGATGACTAATAAGAACGTGCTGTATAAAAAAAAAGTAAAATTCAAAACAAACAAAAGAGAAAAATACCGTACACTAACACATATATATGGAATCTGAAAAAAAACGGTTCTGAAGAACCTAGGGGCAGGACAGGAATAAAGACCAGACGCAGAGAATGGACTTGAGGACACAGGGAAGGGGAAGGGGAAGCTGGGACGAAGTGAGAGAGTGGCATGGACATATATACACTACCAAACGTAAAATAGATAGCTAGTGGGAAGCAGCCGCATAGCACAGGGAGATCAGCTCGGTGCTTTGTGACCACCTAGAGGGGTGGGATAGGGAGGGTGGGAGGGAGATGCAAGAGGGAAGAGATATGGGGACATATGTATATATATAGCTGATTCACTTTGTTATACAGCAGAAACTAACACACCCTTGTAAAGCAATTATACTCCAATAAAGGTGTTTAAAAAAAAAGATACATGTATATGTATAACTGAATCACTTTGCTGTACACCTGAAACTAACACAATATTGTATATCAACTCTCCTCCAATATAAAATAAAAATTAAAGTAACAAAGTGGTCATTGAATTTGAATTTCCATGGTTCTTTCTTAAATCTCTGCGGCTTTTTCTAGGTTAATAGTCTTCCCCATTAGTATTTTCACTGCTACATATGACCATATCTCCCACCACAGCCTTCACGCATCTTCCGTCCATGTCCACCCCGCAAGCCTGTCACCGCATTCTCCCTGGAGATGGACGAACCATGAGAAAACACCCACTCTCCTTAACTTTTCTCTCCTGTTATTTAGGAGACATTTGGCTGGACCCAAACCCCACTGCGGGGCTCTCTCCAGCCCACCAAACAAGGAAACAAACATCCTCTGTCCTCCTTCCCCTCTGGGAGCACTCTCAGATCGCCCCCCCCTTGATCCCTAAAACTCTCCCCAAAGTCTTACAGACTTTACGTCTCACTTCTCCACTTGAGCCCATAAACATTCTTCCTTCCACTTCTGCACCCCTCATCACACTGAAGCGTTTTGGCTTTTGTTCTGTCTTCTGTCAACATTGAAACATCATAAGCTGTTTATTCGCTGGTCCTCATTTTCCTAAGCTCTACTGTATTTTGTACTATCGGCCAGTTTCCTTGGCTTTTCTCTCCCGTCCTTGGCATCCTCATCCTCTACCTGCCTTAAGGCTCCTCCTTTCTTTCTCTCTCCCTCCCTCCCTCCCTCTCATTTCTCTCTGCTTCTTTTTCTCCTCTTCTCCCCGCTTTGTTTCCTTCCCTGTTTCCCTGCACGGACTCGTCTTCCTGGTTCTGGACCACAAAGGTGGGATTGCCTTTTCCTTCCACTTGAGGGTTCCCTGTCCAGCAGCTCCGCTCCTGTCCCTATCTGCCACACACCACGAGGACTCAGATGTACGTCCGGGCCAAGGATCCGATTTAAAAGCAGACCCTGGATTTTTCACAGATGTAAGGCCATCTAGCCCTAAGTTATTCATTAAAAGGAGGGTGGGGAAAAGGAAATAGCAAGTCACACATTACACAGAAACTATAATATCCACCATTGTCCCCTGTTTTTCAGGCCCACGGAGCCGGAGCAGTTCTTTCCGCTGCCAAAGCTCCAGCAACAACACGTGAAAGCTACCAGTACGGTGTGATGCAACCAATTTTCAGAACTTAGAAAGGCTCATTGATTTTTACTGCAGTTTCTTACACAATCCACTTCCTCTCAGGCCAAGCAAGCCAACCCTGATGGAGAGAAGTTACAGGATGAATAAATGTGATGGAATCGACATAGAAATTATTCACTTTCCTTTCCTCACTTCAATTTCCAAATTTATCTCTGCCTTCCTCCCGCTAGCTATCACCAGCAACTGCAGGACCACGCACCCCCTGCCCAGCCGCCCTTTATGGGACACTTGTGGCACAGCCCTCAGGCCAATGTCAGGGGAGGTCAATTAATATTCGAACGCAGTAAAGCAACTCTCTAAAGTAAGACAGCTTGGGAAAGGATTTTTTACCTACACCTCAAGCAAGAGGAATGAATGTCACAGTAGGTTGATCTAATAGCAGCTTTACTACATTAGCGGCAGAGTCACAGTAACTGTAAATCAGAACTTTGGTTGGCTTTCTACTTTACATACTTATAATTATGAGTCCACTCTTGCTATCCAGAACAATTATTTTACAATTAGTTGGGACGTGTCTGAGCCCAGAAGGAAAACTCCAATTTCAGTCATCTTATTTTCCTTGAATAGAACCCAGTGCTACCAAAACTCAGGTCAATTCCACTCTTCACACAAGGGTTTCTCACCGTTGTCTGAAGCTGAACCAACATACATGCAAATGCTCAGAATTGTAAGTACTTTTTCAAGCTGCCGTATAAAACAGCAATAATGGGTCTCCACGCACCAAAGAGAAACAAACACACAAACAAACCAAAAAACTAAGCTTGTAGCTTCATTTTCAAGGTGGATCACGGTCAGAGCCTATAAAACATAATCCCTAACCCTGAATTCGGGCTGCAAATCTATCCCTGAAACATCTAGTAAATGACTCAATTTATTTACACAGCTCTGTATCTTTTTACGGCCTTTCCATAAAGGAGTCATTACATCCTTTCCCTTTATTTTGTTTAAGAGTGTTTGAATGAACCTCCGAACCACAAGCCAGTTAAACGAGCTCTCCTTCGGTGGACGTGGTCTCGTATAATTCACCACTACCGGGAAAATTTTCAAAACGACGTTTGTAGTTTGGAAACACCACACACTCCCACCCTCTCGAAGTACTTCCTGTGCTTTATGCGGTTTTAAACGTCCAGCAGATATATTAAATAAGTCCTCCTTTTCCATTTTTCCAAGTAAAAAGTGTGGCATTTGCACTTCTTCCAGAAGATGTGCACCTCTTGAGTGTTTGGCTATAGGGTACTTTGGCTGTTTGGAAATGACTGCAAAGGAAGATCGCAAGGAAATGTGGGATCCAGGCACCTTAATTGATTTCCGAGGACGTAAATGTTAGTTCTCAAAGGAAACCATCCTAAAGCAGTTAGCTTAATGGGGTGCCCAACCGGTGCCCAGCAAAAGTTATCAGTACGGGACTTCCCTGGTGGCGCAGTGGTTAAGAATCCGCCTGCCAATGCAGGGGGCACGGGTTCGAGCCCTGGTCCGGGAAGATCCCACATGCCGCGGAGCAACTAAGCCCGTGCACCGCAACTACTGAGCCTCTGCTCTAGAGCCCGCGAGCCACAACTACTGAGCCCACGCACCACAACTACTGAAGCCTGCACTCTAGAGCCCGTGCTCCACAACAAGAGAAGCCACCGCGATGAGAAGCCCGCGCACCACAACGAAGAGTAGCCCCCGCTCGCCTCAACTAGAGAAAGCCCGCGGGCAGCAATGAAGACCCAACACAGCCAATCAAAAGTTATCAGTACAGATCAAAGATAAATTTTCTACCACGACAAAACAAGTGCTTTCTTAAAACAAACACACCGATTATTTAATTCTTAATTTTACATTCTTAATCATGCCTGTAAACACCAAGCCTGTTAATTTTCTCAAGCAAACAGGTTAGAACCACTTTTTCAAGGGTTACCATTTATCAATGAGGTATCTAGAGGCAACATCCTGGCCAGATTTTGACCAGGAACACCTGCTAGTTTTTGATTGTGGATTTTTCTACAGCCAGACAGTTTTGCGACTAACACAAAATACAGATACAGCCGAGGCTATACACATCTCTAACATACAGGAAACTGCATCTGAAACTGTAAAAACATAGTACGCTATGAGATCTAGTCACCTGTATTACAGAGGCCATCCACTGTCATGTGGACCTCCAGAAACAGAGTGTAGTTTAGTTTAGAGGTAAAAGTAAAGCGAGTCACGAAACATACGCATTGAGACATTGCTGTTTATCTAACAGGAAGCCTCCCCAGTACCTTTTATTACCCACAACATAACCCTATTACCATCAGGGGAGACCCGCCTCCAGGACACCCCATCTCTGGCCCTCGATGTGCACTAGCTAATTCGGTTTCTCGTTTTTATGGCGTTCAGTCTCCTTTGAATGGCTAAGCAGATGGCAAGTCACACTCTAGTAAGAAGGAGTCTAGTCTATTTCCAAAGAAAAACATGAAAATGCTGGAAGTTACTGTGTTCTTCCTGTGTTCTTAAACCATGTGCACCCTACCACCACCATACCTCAGGTTTAAAGTCAGATACATCAGAAATGAACCCTGCAGCTTCCCCTTTTTTCCAAACCCAGGAAGACATTTGCAGTAAGGAGCTGAATACTTTTTTGTTCTCATCTCATCACATTTTAAGCAAACATTCCTTCTTCATACACGGATTTTAAACATCACCTGTTGCCACAGAAAAAGACATTACAATGCTTTAATGACTCCCAATTTGCATTTCTCATCCCCTCAGCCTATGACTGTGTGTGGCAATACAGGAAACAAGCTGTGATTCATTCCTCAGTCAGAAAAAAAAAAAAAAGATAAATAATAGGACTCTTTAAAAAGACAGATGTCCTTAGAAACACCCAGCAAAAACCACTGCTAGAAACAACACAAGGTGAGCCCCTCGCCAGCCCAGCTTCTGTTGTTCGTGGTTCCTGATCTCTGCAGTGACTCTCAAGGCAGGTGCAGGAGCCAGCTGGGCAGTCGAGCACAGAAGCCCGTCCCCATCTGGCAAACGCTGAGAAGCTTAAAATAGTACGCACTCACGAACAAGGCTTCCCTGGAATGCAAATGGCCTGCCTTCAAAAAAAACAGCGTGGCATCCACATCACATCGAATGCGTTCATTTCAAATCCTTAAATACCTCAAAATATTTCTAGCATTGGGTCCAGGGGACCAGGACGAACCTCCCCAGAGGTTACTCAATGCAAATTAACCTCAGAGGAATTAATTTTCCAGGAAATTCAACATCCTTTCCCTTAAAAGTACAAAAGCCGTTTTCCTCGCTCCTTGCAAGGGAATAGCTTCATCACACTGATTCTACGTGCCCTGCCCCTTTATCACATCCTGTCCCACACCCGGCCTCCTTCTGCATGCCATCCGTTTTGTGAATGAAGTGTGAAATTAGCACTTTGTTTACATAAAGCAGGCAGCAGAGATGGCGCGGACACAGGCTTCGCTTATCTGAGTGTCACTGAGGCTGTGCAGCCTGCACTCGGACCCGTTCAGAACCTCCCAAGAAAACCCCAAGAAGCCCTTAGCCGCTCACACCAAAGTGGAACTGCTACCTGCCTGCCTAGAAAGCAACTGGAAAGAAAAGGTTTGACTCAACCTTAAACATGAAGACAACCTTTCCCTTTTTAAAATTAAAACTGATTTACAATGTTGTGTTAGTTTCAAGTGTACAGCAAAGTGATTCAGTTACACACACACACGTATATATCTAGATCTATGATTTTTCACATTCTTTTCCCTTCTAGGTTATTACAAAATACTGAGTGGAGCTCCCTGTGCTCTGCAGTAGGTCCTTGTTGGGTCTCAATCTTACACACAGTAGTGTGTACCTGCTAATCGCAACCTCCTAATTTATCCCTCCTCCACTTTCCCCTTTGCTAACCTTCAGCTGTTTTTCTATGTCTGTGAGCCTGAGTCTGTTTTGTAAGTAAGTTCACCTCTATCATTTTTTATATGGAATCAATAGATTCCACATATAAGTGATATCACATGATATTTGTCTTTCTGTGTCTGACTTACTTCACTCTGTATGACAGACTCTAGCTCCACCCATGTCACTGCAAATGGCATGATTTCATTCTTTTTTATGGCTGGGTAATATTCCATTGTATATATGCACCACATCTTCTTTAGCCATTCACCTGTCGATGGACGTTTCGGTTGCTTCCATGTCCTGGCTATTGTAAACAGAGCTGCAATGAACATTGTGAATTATGTTTTAAGTAATTTTATTATAAAAATTACTCTTTTTGAATTATGGTTTTCTCAGGGTATATGCCCAGGAGTGGGATTGCTGGGTCACATGGTAGCTCTATTTTTAGTTGTTTAAGGAACCTCCATACTGTTCTCCATAGCGGCTGTATCAATTTACATTCCTACCAGCAGTGCAAGAGGGTTCCCTTTTCTCCACACCCTCTCCAGCATTTCTTGTTTGCAGAGTAAAGACAACCTTCTCCTGGATTCTGCTTCTGAGCTGCCCTGCACACAGCACCAGGGCCTTACATCTCCCCTGCCTCTGTTCATCCTCAACCCCAGACTTGCTTCTGTCCTGGGCTGCAGGCTGTGCCCTCGGCCTAGAACACTTTCCTCTTCTCCCTTCTCAAGCCCACTTCAAAGTATGTCATCTCCCCCGTGGGAGCTTTTCTCCATGCATTTCTTTTCCGCGCGGAATCCACCACCTGGTCGATCATCAGAGGATCCGGGGGGGTCACGGTAAAGTCCTCTGCGTTCCCACAGCTCCTGGAGCCCAGAACCAACAGACCTGGAGATAAACTCCAGAGCTGCCATCCTCCTTGGACAGCGCTTCGCAAGGGCAAGGGCTGCATCTCCTTCTCTGTGTACCCGGCACCTCGGGCAGAGCTTAGCACAGAGCACAAGCTCATAAACTGCTGTTTAAAAACAATGTTCTAATAAAACGTTAGACCATTAACTCATGACGGGGGAGGCGCGTGGCTGAGTCCTGGCTTGGAGTCAGAGCCAGGCCCAAACGTTCACCAGCTGTGCGACCTTGGCTACTTGGCCAGCCTGGCCTCGGTGTTCCTCCCAATAGCGCACGGTGGGGCGGGGGGCGGGGGGGGGGGTCACAGAGATGAACTGTGGACTGTCTGCAAACACTGAGCACCAGCGCCGCACCCAGCGGGCTCTCGGGGACTCATCATCAACATCACAAGACCAGAGACCCACCAGGGACCCTTTGGTCCCACTGAATCGCCCCCCGTGGCGGCATCCAAATACTCCCCTTCCCGGGAGCGCGTCCCGGTTTCTCATCAGCGCGCAGCGTATACGGGTGCAACGCAGAGCGGCGTCCTTGCGCTGGCTACCATCGACGGGCCTCGCGCTGTCTGGGGACGGTGTTTTCTCTCAAGGAGCCAGACACCCGCTTTGCCTGCCGCCCCCAGACACTGCAACAACCCGACACACCATCCCTTAATTGAGAGATGGTTCAACTACTCTTCAATGGGGAAAATGCCAAATCCGAAAAAAAAAAAATTCACAGTTTGAAAATAAAAAGGAATTAAGCCTAACACCACGAAAGCTAAATTAGTGAAGCTAGCCTGGCAAAGATGGTTTGGCTTTGCAACAAGGCAGATGTCCAAGGGGGGCAGCCGCCCCATCACCAGGGGACTGGGAATAACCACTTGAAGGTGGGGCAGAGAGCCCGACGTGAAGGCAGATGGCAGATAAGAGGGGCTGAACTCCATCTGAAATGTATCCTCCCGACCTAAACCACAGAATGAGCTCATGCTACCAAAAACATTACGCTTAGGAACTTGGCTTTAAGGATAAACGTAATTAACATAACTCCCCTTTATAACTGTAGCTCGTTTGTTCTCTGATTCTGAACTCTGTAAACAAAATTTTTTAAAAAGGTAAATGAATTCTGTTTTCGGCAAGCTGTTCGAGTCCACAGCTACGAATTTATCTCCTTGATGCTCTTGATTTGAGAGCAGTCTGAACCTCTGAATAGAATGCCCTGTATAATACAGGGTAAATAAAGGCTAAAGTCACTCATTACATCCATTGCAAAAGAATAACAGGCTGTGTGTTCTAGAGCTCACTAAACCATGCCTATTTACTCACTTCTACGGTACTTCACCCCTGAGACATCCTGCTAAATAAAATGTTCAAAATTGTTAAAAAAAAAAAAAAAAGAAAGAAAGAAAAGAAAACCTCCCAGTGGAGCCAAGCTTTCCCATGTCAACCTTCCCCCTCAGCATCAAGAAATACGGCAAAATATGCCAATCAACATTGTTCATCCACGGACCCGCTGAAAATTCGATCCCAGCCCATCACAGAAACAATTCTAAAGGAAGTATTTCAAGTCATTTGCCAAAATGGCAGATTTCTACCCCAACAGAGGTGTTACCGTAGACCTTAGCCAGAGTATCTGCTCTGCGTCGTTAATAGGATTATTCCGAGATTGTTGTCCTTAGCGTGGCTGTAAAAAATGTTTCAGGATCAAGGGAGCCCAAGCTGCCCTTACAACCCCCAAAGCACAAAACCTCCCAGAACAGTAAAGAAGTGCATTTATGCCAAGTGTTGGAATTTTGAAACTAGAACGCCATTTGCCTCACTGGTTCCCATGGAAGGAAAACATACCAGCCCACAAGCCGTTGAACCCGGCTACCCTCCAGCGCGACCTTGACAAAGTCACCTCGGTGGTCTAGGCCTCACGGTACACATCGCTGTGGACGGACTCCTGGGACCCTTCCGGCCCTGACGTTCCACCTGCCAGAATTACTGCGGATTTCTATCCTGTGCACGTTCTCCGTGAGCCACAAGCAGAAGGTGGGAAGCACACTGATGCTGGAGTGTGTCAGCCATTCAGCCTCACCATTCTGCGCAGTCCTGGGTCCAGATCACATGCGTGCGACCCAGCTGCAGCACTACAGAGGTGCACACCCCCGTGGCACTCTTAAGGCAGTAACTAGCACCGCTTCTAGAAAACCTACCCACCGGCTTGGTACACACGCTCCTGGTCACGTGGTACATTTACCAAGATGACAAAGTGGAACTCTCACTGGCGGCTCCCATCCCAACCAATAAGCAAGTGCATCTTCCTCTGCAAAAAGGCAAGCAATGGTGAAAGTTCCAGTATCAAAAAGCCACCTTCCAAGACGGGCTGCTGTTCCAGGCAATACCAGAGTCCTGCTTAAGCGAGGCACTGCATCCAGAACCGTCTAACAAATATTTACTCTATGCCACCCTTCGTTCCAGGCACTGGCGCACCCACAAAGGGCAAGTCTGACAGGGCCACGCTCTCAGGGGCCTTACATCCTACAGGGGTGGCAGGGAGACAATATATAAACCGATAAACAAGCAGAATACCACAGTGGTAAGTGCTATGCAGTGAATTACCCTTGACGTGATAAACAGGGGTGGTTAACGAAAGTGGTTAGAAAAAAGACCTCGCAGAGAAGGTGGTCTCTTTAACCCAGATGGCAGGAAGGTGGTACCCAGGCCAAAGCAGCTGCCCGGTGTTGCCTGGGGAACCAGGAACAGGCACCTGAGAGCTGCAATCCCACGCCACGTGTGCCACGTCCCATGCCGCGTGTCACCCCCAGGCCTCGAAGCAAAGAAGCTGCAGGAAGGAGGCTTGAAGGAGGCTGTACCCTTTCTTCTCTCCGGGTCCTTCAAGCTGCAGGTGGGTTGGGCCCGAGTGCCCAGCAATGGGGAGAAGAGACAGGAGTTTTAACTCCCCTGTGAACTAAACTGTCCATAGCTGAAAGTGTCAAAAGGCTTAAGCATCAGTGTGGCAGGCGCAGGAGGGATCCATCAGGAAGGAGGCCAGCAGGGTTGGAGCAGTGTCCCCGATGTCCCCAGCTGTGTCGGGCATTAACGCTGTGGCTTCTGCTCAAAGATGCTCCATCTGTCCTGGAGGAGTGGCCAGGCTCCTTCTCAACCCACTGGCGATGTTTCAGTATTTCCACAATGGGTGTGGTCGTGCCCCGTGCTTACCAGCCAAAGATCGACCACTAGACGTATCCTCAGGAGACAGAGAAGGGGGATGCGAGGGGAAAAAATCACAGGTGGAGGCAGTGGTAGAGAAAAATAATTCAGAGACTGTTTAACCAAGGAGCGTTCAGAAATTATATGGTGTCATACAGAGATATTCTGACTACAGATAACACTTGCAAATAGAACCATCAGAGGCATCAAAAGCAGGCCAAGTAAATGAAGGGACTTTTATTACGACTTCTACCATGTTGGTTGATACAAACAGAAACCTCCCCTCTGCTCAGCGCTCTGGAATAACCTAAATGGGAAAAGAAGTCGAGAAAGAATAGATGTATGTATACGTACGGCTGAATCACTTTGCCGCACACCTGAAACTAACACAACATTGTTAATCAACTATACTCTGATATAAAATAAAATAAAATGTCTTTAAAAAGAAACATCTAGGGAAATGTTTAGCAGTCTTGGGAACATTTCGGGGGGAAGGTGGACATTACAAATGCACTGATTCAGTTATTTTTTATTTAACACACATCACATTATCATTAGATTTCTATTTCTACAAAAAGTGTGCAAGTTTATAGATAAGACAATTTTTGCAAATGTTGATGTTGAAATGTTGAAAAAAACATGTAGTAGAAGAGAATGTCAAGAAGATATGTAAGGAGTAAGTTTCAGGAAGGATGAACTAAGAATAAACCAAGCTAAGACGTTGGTGCCTGACACAGGGCACTACAAAATACACCAAGGACGAAAGTGTAGGGTCGGCCCCCAGCATCTATTTACAACTATTCAACAAATGACATATAGTCCCTGAGGCTTCGTACAGACCTTTGTACTTTCTAATTACCTTTCAGAGGTAAACATCAAGTTTCTAAGATTAAGGGTAGAAGGTAACAGCTGGGAGAAGAGGAAATGTCACCAGAAAATAGAAGGGGGATTTTTTGTCACCTATGGTGAAAAGCAATATTCATCATTACATAATGGGGCTTCGCTTCTCCAACTTCCTCAACTACCCCAAACAGAGCAGAGAACCAGGAGGAAGTTAAAAAACAAAAAAAAAACCCTCTAGATAACAAAAATAAATGTCACAAAGGTCATGCGCGACAACTTATAGACTAACAGGAAAGTCCCCTGGGTCCTCGGGCAGAGCTACGTACTCTTGGACCCTATTCTAAAGGTCGTGACGATCTGCCTTGCAGTCAAATACAGCTTTGAAGCTGCTACCTAGGGCAGAGGGGAGAGGAGTGGATATGGACACACTGGCAATGGGAGGAGGGGTGAGCTGGCACTGAAAGAGACACACTGAAAAGCCGTAAACACAAGACACACGTGCTGAGCGAGGCACCAGGGGACCATCTGTCCCCAAAGTAAATGGCCGCACAGGCCACAGAAGCCCTTGAGGACAAGTGCGCAAACAACAAAGGATGCTCAGTGGGGACAGGGAAGGGGGAGGGGCAATCTGGGGCAGGGGATTAGAAGGTGCGCTATTACGATGTTGAAAATAAGCTACGAGGATATATTACACCACACAGGACTGTAGCCAATATTCTACAGTAACTATAAACGGAGGATAACCTTTAATGATCATGAATCACTATATTGTACACCTGTAACTTACATAATATTATACATCAACTGTACTTAAATTTTTTAAAGTAATGTTCGTAAGGAAAACCCTAATCAACAGAGACATATCCCAGATCTACACTCACAACAGTTAATAAACAGTCAGAAGCATGTTTCAGGGCTGTGGGTAAATTAAAATCCCTCCCCAGTGACACAAGGTGGGCGAGGCCTCATCCCACCGACAACCCTGTGACTGGCGTCTACTGGGGCCAAACACACGCGGTAAACAAAACAAGCTGTGTTCCCTTTCGCTTGAGATGCGCCTGATTCCCTCTGCTACAGCCCAGAAGCAGCATCCCAGAACTCGCCCATTTCCTGGGAGGAGTCCTCTCCTAAAAGGCGTGCATGCAGACCACACTCACTTCCCCATGGCCGTACAGCGCGTCCAGGCCAGAAGCCCTACCTGCGTCAGCGTTCTCATCTTTCCTCTCCCTCTCTCCGTTAAATCTGGGGGCAGATCCTTGGTGGATATGTGAGACTTCATTGTCAGCAGTCAGATTAAGAATGAAAGACACAGAGGCGGGAGTTCTCTGTGGTCCAGCGGCTAGTTAGGGCTCCGCGCTTTCACTCATGGAGCCCAGGTTCAATGCTGGGTCTGGGAACTAAGCTCCCACAAGCTGCGCAGCGAGGCCACAAAGGCACCTCATAGTACTGGAGGATACAATTATTTTTCCAGTAAAGTGGCAAGAACTGCAACAGAGTTTTGAGGAGAGAAACAACTAACTGAAACAGGGTAAGTGACACTGACCCCTCACACCTAATTCTGAAGCGCCTCCCTTGCCCCGGTCTAAATCCAAGTGCCCGGCATCGGTCAGAGCAATCAATTTCCATGTTTGACAGGGCTCAGGACACCCAGTTGATTTTGAAACTGAGCAGGCCTGGGGATCTGATGGAGTCAACCCCACAGGAGGCTCTGGAATTCTCCAGGGAAGAGAGTAACCATCCGTCGGGGAGGGGGGTGGTCAATGGTGGACAGAATGACCTCCGACTGTCACAACAGATCGATTTGGACATCTCACATTTAGCAGTTATTCGAAGACCTTTCTGAATATGACACAGTGCACAGACTGGGTGGATGGCGTTTTCTATGTGGTACCCTCAGGGGGGTCTGTACTGGGGGAATCAGACTCTCATCTACATTGAGAGAAGCAACAGGGCAATCAGAAACCAATCATAATTCAGTAAGAGGGCAAAAAAAAAAAAAAATGCCCACATGACGGAATGGAAAAGTTGAAAGCCACAAAAAGAGGAGAAAGTTCCAGCAAAGCCGCTCACTTTCCTGGGGGATCTTCCTTAGCACCCACCTGTTACCCTCGCATCCTGGGACCTTCCATGCGCGGGAAGATAGCTCTACACCGCCCCCTAGCGCTGGCCGCCCCGCTTCTCAGGCTGAGCACCGCAAGGTGAGCGGTTCCTCCACCTCCACTTACTTCCGGCTGCCAACCCTCCCAAAGGCTAAACATAGACCAGTCCTCTGCACACAGATTAGGAAACCACCCGGCTATTTTTAGCATCATGCATCTTAGGAATGGAAATGGCCCAGCCTCTGACGGCAACACAATGTGTGTGGCCTGGCTTCACGAACCCACTTCTCAGGAGGGGGGGTCAATCGACCCCGGAAAGTGGCCAAAGACCCCGGTGAAAGTTCTGGGCCTCGTTACAAAGCGACGATGGCACGTGGACCACAAGAAAGAATGGCAAGGAAAGGACAATGACAAGTACAAGTCGCGAAGGGACTCGGGAAGATGAGAGATGCCAGGACAGGCCTGATAAGTAAGTCAGAGCATTAGGAGAAAGGACCTGGGATGGAAAAAATAAAAAAACAAAAGCCAGGAGCCAGGGATACGGTGCATGGTCATTTGGGGAAACTTGGTCCAGTCAGAAGCGATATTTTCAACTGGGCATTTATTTTACGTGATAAAGAACAGAGGTTGGTCTGATCCGTCTCCTGCCAGGGTACAAGTGGCGCTGCGGCTTCTTTGATCCCCCCTCGCCCCCCCCCCGCCCTGTCCCCGCGCCCCCGGCCCTCTGCAGCCCCCGGGATTGGACGTGGATCCCTTTGATCAGCGGCTCAAGCAGCCTGCAGGTGCCCCGTCCCATCACATCACCAAGTCGTAAGAAGCAACCACAGTGCTATCAGCCTTGTGATGCCTTGTCTTGCTGCCCAAACAGCGAGTACAGATAATGGCTACAAAGGTCCCAGGAACCCTTATTTTCTCTCTTTTTGGACTCTAGAACTTTCTGTGCTTTCTTAAAGGTGAACACTCTGGAGAGTTTCAATCCAAACTTGAAGCTCGGAGACACCCCCCCAAAACCGACAGAAAAAGTTGCTTGTGACTTAAAAACACAGTTCAGGGCACTCTGATCTCCTAGGCACACGCTGCTCACGTTCGTTTCGCACGGTTCATGAAGTGACAGCCTTCTTGCATTCCGAACAGATGGCATATAAAGCAGTAAAAACATGTACATTTCTTTTCAAATAACACCGAGAGCCGCCACTTGTAAACAGGGTGTTTAATATTCTAATTTTAGACAGCCTGCATTGACATTGTGGTTTCATGTGCAGTATAAAATTTCTATTTACAAAGTAGTCTCAGAAATGACTTCATAATGTTAGATCAAGAGCAAAAGGGTTTAGAAATTGAATGATGTAAATCATATGGGGTTCAGAGGCTAAGCAAATTACACACCCTGAAGCAGCCCTGGCTTTATGAAAGGAGCCTTTCTCCGGCTCTGTGCGATCCCAGCCCAAGGGAACTTGCATCTGAGAGTTTTCTAAACATTTCAGGTACACTTGAAAGGTGAAAGTAATTCTCATTTCCTATGCAGGATTAAGTCGTTTCCAGCACACACAAACTAGCAGTCACTCACCATCGCATATAAAAACACACTACCAGAAAGGTAAGGGCTTCAGGAGTACAAAGGCACATTAAAAAAAAAAAAAAAAAAGAGAGCACAGGAGTAATACATTTTTTTAATTCCCCCCCTGCACACGTCCACGGGGCCCCTCGACCTCTTGGTTTGCTATCTACTTACTGATTAATTGATGCCTTTCCACCGCGAACGCTTCAATTAATGCGGCTGACACACGTCCTGGGACACCCCTCCCCAGGGCAAAAAGCTCGGAGGAGAGTCAAACATGCCAGGACGCGTTCGTGTCGGACTCGGGTCTAGAGGCAGTTCTCGAACTTAGGACTCCGGCGACGAGAGGTCTTGCAAGCGCGCTGGCCCTGAGGCCCCCCAGGGCTCCCAGCATGTCCGCGCTGCGGCGGCGCCCGCGGGGACACTCAGGCTGCCCCGCTGGAGCCCGGCGGCCGCTGCCCCAGCCGCAGGCTGTGAGGAAGCTCCGCGAACGCGGCGCGCGGGCCGGGGTGCGTCCCGCCCGGGCGCGCCGGGCGGCGCGGGCGGCGCGGCAGGGGACGGAGCGGGGGCACTCACCGTTCTGCTCCTTGGTGCTGGCGAGCTGGAGTTTGCTGCTCAGGCTGGACTCAGCCCGGGTCCCGGGTCTCTGGCCGGCCAGGGCGGATGTCAGCAGCAGGAGCCCGAAGAGGAGCATTGGGCTGAGCGGGCGGGCGCGCGGGCGGCGGGCACTGGGGCGGCGGGGCTGCGGGCCGGGCTCAGCGCCGCCGAGCCCCGCGGGCTCCTTCCCACATCCTCCCATCCAAGGCTTTCTCCGAGGGCCCTCTTCGGCGTCTCCAGTTTGCGCCGAGGATCAAAGCAGAACCTGGACCTGAACCAGTTCCCCGAGGTCTGAACAGATCCTGCGCCGCGCCGCGGCGGCGGGGGGGGGGGGGGGGGGGGGATGGGGGCGAAGGCGAGGGGGAGGGGGGGACGCGGGGGCCGCGCGCGCAGCCGAGGAGTCCCCGGCCAGGGCCCCGAGCACCTGTCAGCCGGCCGACGGCCCGGCGGCGGGTCGGGGGTCGCGCGGGGCCGGGCTGCAGCCCGCGGGGCGGCCGGCACCTTCCAATCGATCACAGAGCTGCCGGTCGGGGCGCTCTCCAGGCGCCGCGGCCGCCCCGCCCCCAGCTCGAGGGGGAGGGGAGGCCCAGGCGCGGGCGCGGCGCCGGGGCCGGGGGGTGTCCCGAGCGGGGCCGGGGTCCCGGCCGAGGCCGCCCCGGCCCGGGCGCACGGAGGCCGCGGGACGCGCTGCCCGCCCGGAGCGCGGCGCGGATCGAGCACCTGGAGGCGGTCCCGCGCGCCCGACCCGCGCAGCGCCGGAGGTCGGGCAGGGGTCGCGCGGGGGCCGCTCGGGCGTCCCCTCCCCAGCGCTCGGGCGGCGCGGCGAGCGGGCCCCGGGCGCGGAGCAGGCCGGCGCGGACCTCGCGTGTCCCTCCCCTTCCCCACCTTCCCGGCGCCGGGGGGGGTGGCCGGGGTCCCGCGCGC
Source organism: Stenella coeruleoalba (assembly GCF_951394435.1). Taxonomy (NCBI): domain Eukaryota; kingdom Metazoa; phylum Chordata; class Mammalia; order Artiodactyla; family Delphinidae; genus Stenella; species Stenella coeruleoalba. Next base: position 148,486,594 of record NC_137149.1, on the reverse strand, counting down.
CCGGGCGGTCCGGCAGGTGCCGGCGCGTGCGCGGGGTGCCGCGGGGCCCCGGCGGGGGGATGCGGCCCGGGCTACCCGAGCGCCACGCGACGAGCCGGCTGGGCGCGGCGGGCGCTGCCCGAGCCGGGGGACGAGAGAAGAACTTCCTGCGTCTCCCCGCCTCCGCGCGGCCCTCCCCCCCGGGCCGGGGCTCCTCGTTCCTTCCCGAGGGCATCCCCGTCCCCAGAGGGCCGGGCTGCGACCCTCGGCCAGGCTTTCTGCGCCCGAGGAAGAGGGGAAGGCGGAACGCAGGGAAGTCTTTGCCTCCAGCTTCCAGCCCTCTGAAGCAGGGAGTGGAAAAAAGTAAATGTAAAGACAAATGGCCGGGATAGAACACCATTTATTCCTTTAACAAACACTGTAGGGACCGAATGCCTCCTGAGTCGGGCACTGTTCTAACACTGCAGACGTGCAACCAGGCAAAAGTCTCTGCCCTCGTGCAGCCTGCCTCAAGCAAGGGCCAGGGCAGGCAAAGCACAAAGAGCGCCCACCTCCTGTCAAAGAGCCGAGGCGAACCACAGGACCAGGTAAGGCCGGGGGAAGGACGGAGCCCCAGGGGGCGAGCTGAAATACGGGCGGACTTTCAGGGCTCCTGCCGAGGGAGCCAGCTGCGCTTCCCGGCCCGGCTAGGCCCTCGGTGAGTACGGAGGGGAGCCGCTCTGGGAAAGGTCCAGGGACGCCTGGGCGGGGACACCCCCACCGTGGACCCAGCTAGGGGCGGAGCCTTCCCGCTGAACGTGGCAAGCCCCCTTCCTCTGCTCGGATGCCCACCGAGCCCAGCCAACTTCACCTCTCTGCTTGTAACATCTTAGTTCTCTTCTCTTTTTTCCCCTCTTAAAATTCTCCGAGGCTCAACTCCCCTTTGAGGCCTTTGCTCACCTCTCCCATGGGTTCATTCTTACTGCTTCACCACTTCTGTCTTCAGAGAGCAGGATGTTAAGGCCGATAAGGAAAGCCCAGTCTCTGATCGTGAAGACGCCGCAGTTTAGCAGACACAGGCCTTGGTCGTGTCTTCACTTGAGCAGCCCCTCAAGGCCAGTGTGAGGCCATATTTGCGCAGTAAATATGTTCTAAACGTGGTCTGTAGATCTGGGGGAGAGTTCCCAGTTTTAATAGCTTAAGGAGATTCGTATGTAAACGACCTGCTGTATGAACACACTCTAATCTATTTGTCTTGAAACCAATCGCTTCCCGGTTTTTCGAATTCGGTACTTTTGATTTCCTAATCAGGATTTTTCTAAATGATGCTGTTATATGTCTATATCGTTGAGTTTGCTGACCACCCACATAGAGTGTGTGTATGTGTGTGTGTACAGATTTAACCCATTTGCTCTCACGAGATTATAAGGGTGATGACTACCCTTTCTTTGTATCGTTTCATACTGGCTAGAAGAGTGCCTGGCCCAGGGAGCTCATAAAGAAACACTCGGGACCGACTGACAGGTTTCTTGATTGGAGTCACTTACGTTCGCCCTGGAATGTCAGCATGGAAGTTGTATTTGAAAAGTTACACACGATCTAGAATAATCCTCCACCTCTGCGTTTCACCTCATCCACCGTCTACAGACGGCTTTGGCACTGGCCTTATAAATAAAGCCAGCCGGGTGCCCCTGCAGGACTCCAGACCAAATCCGCCCACATCTCCATTGCCTGGGTTCCCTTCCGTGTCCTTGCACTAGGGTCTCTTGAACTGCCCTTGGCCTTGGCAAGGTTGATGGTTTTAACACTGTATCCTCCTCTGCTCCATTCTGCTTATGAACCCTTCCTAGGAAAGTGGGATCCTTGCATCGAAAGTAAATTTTATATAACCCGGAGTCTGCACAGTTACTAAACAATAGATTCTGAATGAATATGGCTTTGTTTTGGCCTAAAGCATTTTCCTTGAGGAAAGGCATCTGTTCCGCCCACCAGGAGAAAATAATTGGGAACATTCTTTGTGGTTTTCGTGTTTTCTTAAACCTTCGGCAGGCGTGCCCACTCCGGCTGAATATATGTAGAGTACCACCTACAAATTCCTGATGAGGAGCATGCCGGAAGGTACTCGGTTATTAGCAGTGATCATTTTGGGGGGGAGGGAGGGTGGGTGTCGCTATTAACTTTTTTTTTTGGAATGAAATAAGATTTAAAGCCAACCAGCCATTCAACTAATGACTTAACACTCAGGAGGGCAGGAACCATGGGGCCGTATATTTTGCCCAGAAAATCAAATATTACAAGTTTTCTTGCTCTTCTTCTGATGCAGTCCTGACACACACACGCGCACACACACATGCACACACACACACGTGCGCACACACACACACACACACACACACACAGGGACACGTGCAAAACGATTTTGACTTTTCCCAGAACTTTTCAGTATTTTAGTGGCAGATGAGTGAGTAGGAGTTTCTGAAGTTCAGAGTGCTATGAACTGAAGTGTCCACTACTTTCTAGAATGACTAACTAGCAATACTTCTTTTTTCTTTTTCTTAATAAATTTATTTATTTATTTTTGGCCACATTGGGTTTTCGTTGCTGCACGCGGGCTTCTCATTGCGGTGGCTTCTCTTGTTGTGGAGCATGGGCTCTAGGTGCACGGGCTTCAGTACCTGTGGCTCGCGGGCTCGGTAGTTGTGGCTCGTGGGCTCTAGAGCACAGGCTCAGTAGTTGTGGTGCACGGGCTTAGTTGCTCCGTGGCATGTGGGATCTTCCCGGACCAGGGCTCGAACCCGTGTCCCCTGCATTGTCAGGTGGATTCTTAACCACTGCGCCACCTGGGAAGCCCAGCAACACTTCTATACACATTTAAATGAGGCTGGGAGCTGGGACTGTCGTTAGTAAGCAACGTGAATGCCCACAGATCACAGCAGGAATGGACTGTTCTGGGGGAAAGAAGAAGTGCAGTAAAATCTCTCTCAGAATCATGCTTTTGTTTCTCCACTCTCTCCAGTTACCCCGAGACACACATGACCTCTCTCTCTTCAGACATCTCAGGATATATTAATACTCTGTTTTTCCACCCTAAAAACAGAAAATACACTTTTCCTCATATTTTGTTTATCGAGATCGGTCACCCCTTACCTCCCCATGTGCAGCTGGAATCAGAAAGGCTTGCCTGCCGAGGCAAACGGTAGAGGCTTGTGTCGGGGCCCGCTCTCAGAGGAGCAGATGTACTTTCTCATTGTGGCCTTTTGAGGGAGGGGAGTCCAGAGGTGGGAAGCTCAAGGTGTGTGGCCCAGAGAAACGGGAGATGAGGACAGGCCTTGAGGTGGCTTTGCCCATTGAACTCAAGCTGCTCTTTCCTTCCGGAAGTCACGGTTGAGTGTGCAAAGGTTTTCTGTCAAAATCTCAGAAGTGCTTGTCTGACTCAGAACCCAGAGCGTGTAAGGAGCCAGAAACAGCCCCAAAGAAAGAGGAGCCCTGGCCAACTCAGGGCCACCACAACGAAGGATCGTTTCACCGGGAGACGGGAGACGGGAGACCCCGGACTTAGGCTGGCTTCACTGCTAACAAACAGCGCAACCTTGGTCTAGAATCCTCTCTGCCCCTTTTCCTTACAGGAGACGTTTACACTGGAGTCTGTCTCCAGTGTACATGGAGCATTGAGAATTCTTAGAATTCTTCCATTCTCTAAGCTACGACAGGTAGTGATGCCAATTCTTTTTCAACTTAATTGTGCTTCTGTGATGATACAGGACTAGGACCAATTTCCTGGCCTCAACTCAGAGGTGCCTGGAGGCTGGCAACAGGGGATGAATAGGTGCTTCTCCCCAGGTCCATCCAGTCATGGTAGTTCTCTTTCACCTGTTACGATCCTGGTTGGGAAAGAGAAATTCTACTGATAACCAAAAAGAAAGGGAGAAAAAAGAGTTTGGAAACCACTGACTAAGGCAAGTGTCAGGAATTGTATTGAATTCAGGAAAACAATTAGTTACGTGTGGGTAGCCACCTTTTCATGTTTAATATCTGTTTGGTATCATCAGAAGATGCCAAGTGTGGTTCCGAGGTAAAGAAAAATAGTACAGTACATAAGGGAGCTGTAACTCGTAAGGAAATTCTGTCGTCATTAGCCAGGCACGGACATCCGATCTGCTATTCCACAGAGTCCCACGGATGGCATCCCGAACAATCCTGAGATCGGGGCGCCCCCTGAAAATTCGGACAACCACCAAACACTGTGTTTGATCATATCCCGTGGTCAATAAATGTCCTTTTTCTCTCCCCCGAAATCATGTGTAGGCTCTGCAGGCTTCTGTCCACGTGGTGACAAATCGTAGTAAAGAACTCAAGACACGGCCACGGATCTTCCTTTCTCAGACAGTGAGCCCCTTCTTTCAGAGGTCATGAGAGAAGGACCCTCTCACTTTGTGATCATTGTTTCGGGGCAGTCTTTCCTTGGCTGTCAGCCTTTGTATAAGGGGCCCAGAGCCTCAGTATGCAGCTTCACGAATGTGGAAGCAGGCAGGGACAGAGAGCTTAACTCGTCTTACGTCAAGGATCCCTCGATCGCTTTTGAAGCTCAGGATAGTTCAAAGGGTTGTCATAACCCTTTTCTACTGTGATGACTACTCCCAGCCGTCTGTCATCTTTATGGTCAGAAAAGCGCCTGCTCTCTTCTATCCTAAAACAGCCTTGCGACATCCTAAGGCATTGTTTTATTTTCCCAAATTTTATTTCTCTGGGCACAGTTGGCTTTGATGCTTTCCGCATCTTCCCGGACCCCAGTCTCTCCTTGCTCATTGTCTGGGTTATCTTTTACTGGTTCTTCGTGAAATTAGGAGGGTAAAAAGCATGGCTTTCCCCGCAGATTGCGAGTTAAACAGAAGGCAACCAGGGAAAATAAAAGTGAGGGGAGAATCATTCAGATTCAGATTTACTTTGTGAAGCACCTGTCATGTCCCAGGAACTGTTAGATACCTTGAAGTATATTTTCTCATTTCATCTTCCCACCAATCCTTTGAGGAAAGCTGGAGTTTCCCCCATGTTACTGCAGAGAGATGGAGAATTAATGGAGAATTTGCCTGGGGTCACACTACCGGTGACAGGTACCAGGTCACCTTGTCTCCCGACTCCCCTTAGACTCCGGTGTGTTTCATTCGACACTCTGAGGCCCTGGATTTTGGACCAAAGTGTTCCCACGTGAAAGTTTTGCATGTTTCCCAAAGTTTTCTTCATGACGACTGGCCTCCCCATCTTTGATCTGGGGTAGACCTTGGCGTACGTAGACGAACTCTCGCACGTGTTCAAGAGCACAGTGCCGAGACAGCTAGCATCTTTCTGGAACAGCCTAAGTAAAAGATGTGAGCCAGACTGAATCTGGGTCACTGGAGGTAGGGTGGTGACTAAGGCTGGCCTGGGGTCGAAGCCCACCCAAGGCGTGGGCATCCTGTTTATCCTGGCCAAGTTAGTCATCCAGGGAATGCCTCAGTCTGCACCGTCTGTGGGCAGTTATGTCAAAGAATCTATCTCCTTGTCTTTGAGGACAAAGGGGAAGGAGTTCTCATTCCTCTCTTGCTGTTCATGATTGCTACCGAATTACAGCATCAGGGCTGGGAAGACATACACTCTTTTCCCAGTTGTTCCCTTGGAAGAATCAATTTATGATGAACTCTAGGTGTCAGAGCCTAGACTTCTTTCACGCCTACCATTCCTATGTGTATCCCTCCGCGTGTTTCTAATTCAAAATTCCTGGTCTACAGTGTTTTCTTAAAGCCCTATGGCAAGGCAAATTTGCATCTGCATTGATAATTTTATGAAGGTATTTTTAGATAGGCTGGAGTTTTTCAAAGCCCAAAGGCAAGAACTAACCAGCGACCTGTTAAGCCCTCAGGCGAGCAAAAGTCTTCAAATGAAATTCTAATTCCTGAAATAAATTCCGTTCGTATCTGAAGGGATATAGGGGTGGAAAAGACACTCATGGTGTCAATATTTGTCCCATCAGACAGTTAGTGTGGAAAAAACTCCATTCTTTCTTTTCTTTCTTGAATGACTTTGTAGACACACATAAAACCAAACAAAAATGTGAGTGTTGGCCCATTAATCTAGCCACTATTTTTCACACTTACTGAGGCAAATGATTATACTATGGGACTATTAAAAAACACTATTTTAGGAATTCAGAGCACTTCCTAGTACCTCTTTCTTCCTGGCTGCCTAGATTTCTGTTTGAATTTGATCATCGCCGTGTCCACCCACGTTCAGCACTCTCAGCCCTGAAGGGGGAAGCAATGTCCCATCCCTCAGAATCTGTGTGGTCTGGTACACGAATCGACCGTCACCTAGTCTGTGAAGTACAGCAGCCTATTTTCACGTTACCTCTTGCAGAGCTGTTATCACATGACTACCTTTTTGATTGAAATGTCCACAATGAAGTACTCTACAGTGGAGTTTCTACAAATGATGGATAAATTAATTAACTGTGCATAACTATTAATACAATCCCCATTTTAAAGATGAGAAACTGAGCCCCAGGAAGGCTTTGTAACTTGACCAGAGTCACATGTTTGTGAGTAGCAAAACCAAGCAGGACCCTGCGGGGCTCCTGGTCTCGGAAGCCTTTCTGTCCCCCATTTCTTTTTTGTAGGTAGCAGGCTCCAGCGTCCGTGGCCTTCCCATGGAGGTTCAAACAGTTGCTCATCAGGGAAGGGAGGAGATGCAGAGACAAGGGAGGGGCAGTCGAGAAACAATGGTGCAGCCTTGGGGCAGGGTCCCGGTTCCCCCTCCAGGGCTGCACAGAACAACATCATTGAGCTGTTTTGCAGATACTGAGATGCCCATCAAATGGAAGATGAAGCATTCTTCATTCCAGAAGACAGGAAGCACAGAAGCTCAGCAGGGACCTCCTGAGGCCAGATTAAAGGAGCGCAGGCCCTGCGCACACCCTGGTCCTTGTCAGCACCCCCGCCCTGGAGCCATTGCTACAAAACTCCTCACCAAATCCTCCCGGGTTGGGACACACAGTGTTCAAAGGCAGGAACCTGCTGTGTCCCCCTTTGCCTGGAAAAGTATTAAAGTTCTTCTTTTCTACTTCACCCAGCTGTGTCTCCAAGATTCCATTCAGCGCCGGTGCACGGAGGCCGCGTTTTCTGCATCAGTATTGAAGCCAGAACTGGAATGCGGGCACTCGGTTCCGGTGCCGGCGCTTTAAACCATCACGTTTTCATTCCTCCATGAGCGTCTCCAAAAAGACATTTCAGACTTATGAAATGTACATTTATATTAAGCACTTGGTGTTTATTTTATGACTCCACACCGTTTTAGTCATAAATATGTAACTTAAAAATTCTACCGCCAACAACAAACATATATCATTTTGATTCTGGTCTCACATCAAAAGGACGGCGCCCCAAGCCTACAGGAACTAGGCACTCCGTCAGTGACACCATCACGGTGTCTTGGATGGAATACCCTTTTTAGTGGCTATGGAAATGTGAAATGAATCTTCTGGAACCATCCAAAGGGAAAAGGCTCTGTTGCCCTGATTCTTAGCGAGAAGACTTCTTGCCATAAAATCGCCGTTCCTGTGTTCCTGGGCCTGACAACCCGTGATGAGGGAAAATCATAATTTGTATTCACATCAGCTTCTGAAGGACAGAAGTAGGAAAAAGCAAAGGCAGTGAGGTGACTAACTTGTTTCTGGGGAAAAGTGAACGTTCTAAGTAGGAGACAGAGTTTCTGTTACCGCTAACCTTGAGGTCATCATGGGCTTGACCAAGACGGCAGTCTGTCGGGAGCTTCAGTGCATGCGTGCTGCTGGACCCAAGAAGCTACAAGGTAAATAAAAGGCGTGATTGCTGCCCTCAGTGAGTTCCCCCTGATTTGGGGCATCCAGTCATCTTCATGTGTGCTTGTTTCCACCTGTGATGTGACCTGTCCTCTTGCATTATCTACAGTCTGCAGAAAGCCCTGCAGACTGCACTCTGCACTCTTAATGTTCCTGAAAGCTGTCCTCAGGTTACCAGCTTCATCTCTTTAAACACAAAGCTGATCACAGCCTGATCCCTGCTCTAAAAGTCCGAGCCTCCCCCTTGACTGCAGGAGAAGAAAAACGTTCTCCTTGGGCGTGATCTTCTCTTCCTTACCCACCGGGTCTCACACTCCCGATGCACCACAGTTCCTGTACTCACACTTGCTGGTCCTTGCTGCTTTTCTTGTGCTCACTCCACAGTTATAGATAGCTCAGTCTGGGACTTCTTCTATTCTGATTTACTCTTCTTATCAGCTTCTTTTTTCCCAGTACTTAACATACTGCACTTACTGAATAATAATCGCTAACTCTACTATGCCAGGCACCATTCTAAAGATTTCATGTATACTCACATCTTCATTCTCACAGCAAACATACAAGATGGGTGTATTAGTTTTTAATTTATTTTATAAGTATAGTTGACTTTCAGTGTTCTGTGAGTTTCTGCTGTACAGCAAAGTGACTCAGTTATACGCATGTATACATTCTTTTTCATATTCTTTTCCATGATGGTTTATCACAGGATATTGAATATAGTTCCCTGTGCTATACAGTAGGACTTGGTTGTTTATCCATTCTCTATATAATAGTTTGCATCTGCTAACCCCAAACTCCCAATCCATCCGCCCCCCCATCCTCCTCCCCCTTGGCTACCACAAGTCTGTTCTCTATGTCCGTGAGTCTGTTTCGTATATAAGTTCATCTGTGTTATATTTTAGATTCCACGTATAAGTGATACCACATGGTATTTGTCTTTCTCTGTCTGAGATGGGTGTACCCAATAGGATTTACAGAGAAGCAGAGGAAGAACAGAGAGGCCAAGCGATTTACCTAAGACCACTCGGGCTGTAGGTGGCAGAGCCAGGTCCTGAACTGGGTAAGTCTAATTCTCGAGTTCCTGCTTTCGACCATCACTCTGCCTCTAACAGAAGGGGTCCAACCGGTACGGGAGGCCGTGTAGATGCCCAGTCACCATCTAAGCATTGAAGTCAGAGGTACAAGCTAACATCTTCTTTTCTCTCCAAAAGGCTGTTATTAATTCGGTGGAGGATTTTATCATTAATGGTGTCTTAAAATAAAGATAACACTGAGTAATTTTTTTGGCTGAATAAAGAAGTCTTTCCCTAACTTCTCTCCTTTTCCCACCATCACTGAGTCATCACCAGGGTAAGTCTCATCCTTCCAAAACCTTTCTAGGACAAATCCTTAGCCCCACTGCCCCCAAATTAATGATAATATCCTCTAGGTTTGCTGATGCACCCTCCCTGAAATTGACCGTAAATGCTTTGATGGCAGAAATCGTGCCTACTCTCTCTCTCCTGTTTTCAGTCCAACCACCCCTGGACCGCCCGCCCACCACAGCACTTAACTCTGCATGTGTGCACTTCCATGTTGAACACATCTTTTAATAGCTGGTGAGTGAAATTAACAAAAGTATGAAGTAGCCAAATGCAGTTACAGCCATGATAAATCTTCATGGAAGAAAAATGAATGAGGAGCGGCTCCTTCCGACATAGTGACGGAGACTGGAGCCATGTGGAGTTCATTTTCTTGCTTGGCTGTCAGTCAGAGTTGCGGAGCTTGTAAACGGAAGAGCTAAATTATGGAAAACAGGAGTCAAAATGTACAAATCTCTAGGCTCACACCTAAGTGAAAATTATTCATATAATTTTATTTATTTGATGAGCTGAAAGAAGACCAGGTGAGCACTTCCCAAACTGGAAGCAATGCAGAATCTGTCTTTTCAGAAGTCCTATGGTAATACTCATTCCAATATTACAAGGTTGTTTCTAAAGCCTGGCAAACAGCCCAATTCATATTGCCTGAGTGGTTTAAATAGAGTTATGATAGAAAAATCTTATGTAACAGATGGTTCACAAGACTCTAATAGCCAATCTGTTATAGCCAAGATGTCATCATTTTGAAAAATAACTTCTAGGAAAGTATCTTCTTCATATTTTGAAAGTATGATGTCAAATGAAATCCTTTGCTTTTTAATTTTAGATTTTAAATTTGTGTGTTACAATTTAAAACATGTATGTGTGTGCAAGCATGTGGTTTTGAAATAATAATTGCTGACTGTTGCTGCCTGGGGAGAAGAAATTTCAAGAGCCACTGAGCTAAAATGGGAAATGAAGGGTCGCTGTTTATGAAGATTCATACGTAGAGTAATTTAATGAAATGACAATTCACTTTGCATCTCCTGTGCTTTGGGCAATTAATTTTACTGTGAAATATTAGACTTCAGCTCTGAGTTAATGTCTTACAAAATAAAGAAACTGTCGTGGACTGAGCCAAACATGCCACTTCACGATTAAAAACAGCATATAGGGAACTATACTCAGTATTTTTAACACCTATAAGGAAGAGAATCTGAAAAAATATATGTGTGTGTGTGTATATATATATATATATATATATATATATATATATATGAATGTATAATTGAATCGCTTTGCTGTATACCTGAAATTAACACATTGTACATCAACTATATTTCAATAAAAAACAATGTTTAAAAAACATATGCTGAGATTTTATCCTTAGAAATAAATTAATTCATAACACAGTAATGAAAAAAACTTCCCTAATGAGCTTAGATAAAATATAATTACTCTCATGACGCTTTAAGTTCATGAAAATGGATTGTATTGTGACGTAAAAATACTGTTTATAAATAAATACTGTCTATAAAAAAATTGAATCACTGTGTTGTACACCTGAAACTAACGTAACATTGTAAATCCACTATCGTTCAATAAAAAGAAATAAATAAAAATGCTGTCTATGATAGTTTCCTTGTTCCTTTCACCACAGATGCTGAAATGGTGCATTTGCAGCTGACGTGGAGTGGGGTTTCCAAGCACTGCCTCATGGAAATGTCCCTCCTGAAGTTGATGAGGCACAAAACTTCACAGGAGAAAGGACGCATATATTTCTGAAACTAGGATTGACCTTTCATTAGTAATTTAATTTTGAAAGATTTTAAAATGTTTTACAGTATACCACATGCTGATGCAGGAGGTTCATTTATCGTAGGACATCATGTTACGATGAGAAGTACACACAACTGGAAGTTCTGTGTCCCACCACAATTAGATTTGTGACTTTAACAGCAAGGAAAAGTTAACTTGTCCGGTCCTTAGTTTCTACAACTGCAAAAAAGAAAGTTTACCTTGTTGATTTCAAGATTCTGTTTCCAACAATTTCCGATTCAATATACACTTTGTTTCTTTTTTACTGGAAAAAATATCTATTCTCATAGTCTTTCTTGTGTGGAGACAATTACATCTTAAAGGATCTTCTTTATTTTTCTTTAAAGGGAAACAACCTGTGTCCAGAGAGCTTCTACTTAGCTGGACATCACATCAGAGCAGTCATGGTTTCTTAGAGATCTGCCTACCTTGACCTTAAGGACTTTTCTGGCCAGAGGCAGTATATAGATCACTCTAAAAAATGTTAAATGTTTAAAACAATAGAAAAACAAACAAAATATTACTGGGGGGGGGGGGGGGAGAACGTGAAATCTAAAAAAAGAAGAAAGGAAAAAAACTCCCAAGGGAGAACTATAAGGCTCCTATAATCAAAATTTCCATGTGTTTAGAAAAAACTATTATCCAAATTATTCTTCAAGTGTTTAACAGTTTAGGATTCTTATACTGCCTTTGGTCATTATCTTTTCCTATGAATATGAGTTACAAAGTGACAGTGGCCAATTTCTGCTTTGGCTTCTGCTGGTGGTTCTGCAGTGGCAAGCCTGTGATGTTTGAGCTCCATGGAGCAATAGAAAAGGATAATGATTGATGGCGCTGTCTTCTATACATATGCAAATTGTGTTTGCATTAATATTAATATTGTCTAGATACAAAAGGAAACATTTCCTTTATCATTATATCATAATAACGAATATTACTACCTTCTAGACTTCAATGTAAATTAAAAACACTACAGTTATTAAAACTTATCTCCTGACATTCTGCTATGGATTTGTTCTTTGCCTTCCTCTGAATCTAATATCGTGTGGTTATTCACGTCGAAAACACCAGGAGGCACATACAGGAGACTCTGTATCTGTTACTATGGTGACTATTGGACGTATTTTGAAAGAAAAAGCAACCATTATTATGCATAAATTTAAATACTACTGTCCACCTTTTTTAGAATTGCCGTTGGAAATTAGACGTCGCATTTTAAAAATTGTTTAAAGTCGTATGCTTCCTATCTTTCTTCTCAAGGAAGACATAACTAGTTGGAACAACACAAACAAATAGCTGAGTTGTTAAGGAGAGTAAACTACAACTTGTGTTTTCCTCTAAAGATGCTGACACATTATTCTGTACGTGGGCTCTAGAGACAGTCTGATCTGGTTCAAATCGTAGCTCTGTCACTTACTGGATGTTTATTTCCCTCTGTAACATAAAAGGAACCATAAAGAGGAATTGGAATGCATTATGGATAAATCTGATTTGAGTACGTGGACCAAAATCATTTTTAGGGTGAGCGGACAGAGAAATAAATGTACAATATCTTATAGTATTTACTGATTTAAGGTGCCATGATTAGCATCTTAGAGACTCTTTTGCAGGTCATGCATCATAATACTGTCATTGATACAGGTGTATTCTGAAGTTGTATTTTCAGTATTTTATTTTCACCTTTTTCCAAAAAAGTATTGACTCTGAGTATCGGGCACTGTGCTAGGTCCTGGGAGACAATTGACAGTAGCCAGGAATCTCTAATACGTAGACTCTGGGTCGAGAAGAACAATTGAGAAAAGGGGTCTAAGAAGAGCCAGTCTTGTTAGGTGTAACAAACACAAGACATGTCAGGAGAGCTGGGGAAAGAGTACGCGTTCAGTTGTAAGGAATGTGGTTACTGGGTAGCGTCTGTGAAAACTATTAGATAAAGAGCACATGGGATTTGGGACCATGGAGGTCATTGCTGACCTTGACAAAAGCAGTTTTAGTGATAAGGCAATGACAGTAGCTAGAATAGGATGAGTGGAAGATTTAATTGCAGATTGGTTTTTAATTTAAATAATCCATTGTATTATCATTTATATACAATTAATTTGTGCATTTTAAGTGTACGCTTCGGTGAGGTTTGCCCCATGTAGACACTGATGATAGGGAACTGATGGGATGATCATGTGAAGACACAGCAAGAAGGCGGCCACGTGTAAGCCAGGGAGAGAGTCCTCGAAGAAGCCAAAAATGCTCCCGCCTTGATCTCGGACTTCTAATCTCCAGAACTGTGAGAACGTAAACCTCTCTTGTCCAAGCCACCCAGGCTATGGTATTTTGGGCTCTTTGCTGGGGTTATGACAGCCCTAGCAAACGAACACAAGTGTCTTCTCCCCACCACCTTGGGCAAATTGTCTTCTTATTTAAATGATGAGAGTTCTCTCTATATTCAAGATATGTCTTTGTCAGATATGTCTTTTGTCTTTTCTCATATTAATTGAGAACATTTTCTCCCACTCTGTGGTTAGCATTCTTAGGTGCTTAATGGTATCTTTCAAAACGAAAATGTTTTAATTTAGGTAGAGTCCGCGTTATCATGTGTTTATTTCAGGGTTTGTGAAGTTTCTTATATCTTACCTACTCAAATTTATACGATTTTCTCCTATGTTTTCTTCTGGAATTTTTATAGTTTTTGTCTATGATCCATTTCAAGTTAACGTTTGGGTATGGAGGAAAGTGAAAAAAATTACATTTTCCCCATTATGCATATCTAATTGTTCCAAGACTCTTTGTTGCCAAGATTTTACTTTTCCCAATGAATTAACTTGGCACCTTGGTTGATAATCATTGAGCACGTGTGTGGGTCCACATCTGAACACTTCGTTCAGTTCCCTAGATCTGTATTTCTCTTTTTCTGCCAATTCTGTGCCTTCTGAACTATTGTAGCTTTATAGTAAGCCTTGAAATCAAGCAATGTGAGTCCTCCAGGTTGGTTCTTTTTCTTTTTTTAAATTGCTTTGACTATAGATAATTTGAATCAGTTTGTCAAATTCTACCCAAAAATCCTGCTGGAATTTTTATTAAGATTACTTTATAGATAAATTTAGGGAGAATTGACCTCCTAATAATATCAAGTCTCTCAGTCTGTGAGCATATTCTGACCTCATTTATTTAGGTCTTTAGTTACTCTCAGCAATGTTTGGTAGTTTTCAGTAGACAGATTTTGTACATATTTTGTGAAATTCACAACATAAATTTTTCTTGTTTTTAAACAATATTATAAGTGGAATTGTGTCTTTTTACTTCTTTTTCCGGTTGTGTGTTCCTAGTGAATAGAAATAATATCAATTTTTGTATTAATATATTGATCTCATTGATCTGCCTAAATTCACTTACTAATTCGAATAGATCTTTTGTGGATTCCTTATAATTTTCTACGTACACAATCATGTCATCTTATTATGGGTTGAAAGTCTCCCCTCAAGTCTCCCCTCAAATGACATGCTGCAGTCTTAACGCCCAGTACATGTGAATGTGGCCTTATTTAAAAATAGGTCTTCACAGATTTAATTATCGTAAGATGAGGTCATTAGGATGGACCTTAATCCAATAGGATTGACGTCTTTATAGGAAGATGGCCGCGTGCAGACACAGACGCACAAAGAGAGCACCCTGTGAAGATTAGGGCAGGTTATGGAGTTAAATAGCTACAAGGCAAGGAATATAGGGATTGACAGCCTCACCAGAAGATGGGAAGAGACAGGGACGGTCTTCCCTCTAGAAGTTTCAGAGGGATCATGGCCCTGCCAAAACCTTGATTTTAGACTTCTAGCTCCCAGAAATTACTTAGTTGTGTTTAGCCACCTTGTTTGAGCTATTGGTTATGGCAGCCCAAGGAAACTGCAAATAGAGAGTTTTGTTTCTTTCTTTTGAACCTCTATGTCATTTATTTCTTCCTGCTATGTTACAGTAGCTAGTATAACCAGTAAGATGTGGATTACAAGTGAGGAGAATGTGCATCCTTGCCTCCATCCTGATCCCAGAGAATTATGGATCTAGACTTTCACCTCACAGCTGATGTTGGCTGTGGGTTTTTATCAGGTTGAGAAAGTTTCCTTCTACTGGTAGTTTTCTTAGTTTCCTTCATTATATTCAGTTGACGAATACTGGATTTATTAAAGATTTTTGTGTCTAGGGTCTGTAGTTTTCTGTATTTGGAATGCGTTTTTCTAGAGTTGGCATTAATGTAATGCTGACCTCATAAAAGATTTAACTGGGTGATTGTTCAAATTTGAGAAGACTGTATGTTTGCAGTTATTGGTTAAGGTGATTGATAGTGTCATTCAGATCTTCTATATCCTTACTGTTTTCTTTATTTTCTGTCTTTATTTATTTTTATCTAATTCTTCTAGTAAAAGCTCACTGTGTCTGGTTTACTAACATCGTAGAAAACATCACCTCAGTCCAAGGGACCCTTTTCAAAGTAAAGCAGGTGAGACAATGGGCATGTGATAATAGAATCCACTGATCTCGTCGTATGTAGACTGACCTGGATGCTCTTGGTCTGACAGAACGTTGGAATAGCCTCAGAGGAAAGTAAATAAGGTGCCACCCTAAAGATGATAGCCTGTAGAGTTGAGGCTCTGACCTTCAGGGTGTGATATATACCTTAAACCTATGGCCATTCTATGGAGCTGTGTCCCTGGTAGTGAAAATAGATGGTTTCAGAATCAAGGGGAGAAGGAAGGGAGGCTTTAGTAAACTCGTGGTCATCATCCTGGGCTTTGGGGGAGAGCAGCTACCGGAGGCAATATTGATGCTACGAAAGCATCACTCCCTCCTGGTCCTTTTGGGCTCACCATGCCCACATTCCAAGAGTAAAGGAAAGGAGTTTCCTGTATCCACTGGAGGAATCAAGTGGCCTTAATCATCATACGGAGACGAGATGGCTGTGTTCTGATGGAGAGCGAAGGATCGAGTCTGAAACTCAGATGATAACTTCCGTGTTCTTCGTCACTTCCGCAGCCCGCCATAGCAACGAGCGGGCAATCTCCCCATTTCACAAGGCGTAATAACCAGAGGCTCCAACCTCGCAACAGGGAGGTTTGTGTTACTCCCCTGGGAAAGCGAACTGGACCACCAGAGGTGATGGCCGTGCGCAAGCAGTATCTTGAGTGATGTGCTGAACCACTGAGCCCAAAAGATGCGGCAGGGACAACACCTCGTTCCTCACATCTTCCTACTAGAATCTTTCCATCGGAAGTGGTGATCAGACACCGCCTTGGAGAAGCAGTGAGGGGAACGGATGAGCTGATCAAGGGCCATCAGTGGATCTGAATAGTACCCCATCCTCATGCCAGCCTTCCCAGGGCTGACCTCTGACTGCCGGCACATGCACCTTTTGACCGAGTGCTTCCTTTTATTTTCTGTTTATATATAAAGTCTTTTTTGTTTTCGCTTAATGATAGTAGTTAAGAAGTTATAAACCTACAAAGTGGATCTGCCGTGACACCTGCCCCCATCATAATCATCGCTGTGTTGTCATCGTGCTAACAGTGGCTGATAGGATTGCTACTTATTGCGGCATTGCAGTGCAAAGCAGACACGAGCACGGTGGCCATATACAGCATCAGTATTTGTATTTGTAGGGAAGACAATTTCATTGTAAGAAAAGCAATCTATGATGAGGAATGAGAGACAAAATAGAATTTAGTGTGTAAAGCAGACATAGAATTTGGAACTGAACTCATGGAAAGCTAGTAGCTTCTGGAAGTCATGTTTTGAACTGGGGTCCAGTACTTGCACAGTGGTACCAGGTATGTGGGTAGTTAACAGTGGAGCTGAACAAATAGAGTGGGCTACAAATAATATCCACTTGTAAACCGATCGGTCCATAGGTCATTTAACAAGTTCTGGTAACTAGCATTTTAAAAAGCAGGATTCTTTTGTACGTGATTCCAAAAATCTTGACTGAGTGTTTTCTTGGTGATCAGCACGGCACGGAGGCCAGAAGTACTGAGGAATGAACTCTCCGTGGTTGGTTCTTAACCAGTCTCTAGTGGAAGCTGATGTATAAATATCCCAGCTCCTTTGTCCCTCAAGTGGATCAACGCTGAGTTCAAGCCTCGTTGGCTGCTAGAATCCCCAAGGGATTAAGTTCCGCTTACACAATGGTAATCTGCTTGTAAAATACTCTTATTTGGTTTAACTTTCCTATTTCCCTATCGGTGCTCGTTGAGGTCACTTTTTAAACTTTGGCATCTGGTCCCCGCAAGACCAAACAAGGAGTATTTCTTCCTGCACATCAGGCTCTTTCTTGCCTTCATACTTTTGCTTACAATGTTTTCTTCACTTTTTCCTCCCTGGCTAATGTCCATGTACCTGTGAGGGCACAGCTCTGAGGAGACCTTCTGGAAACCTCCGTGCTGAGTTAGTGACTCTCCCCTGAGATCCCGGAGTGGGTGAGCATCTCCGTGACTCCACTGACTGCACTGGGTTATGAGTGTTCATTCATCCGTGTTCACCACAGGCCCCCTCCTCATTCTTGAGACAGGAGTTGTGTCACAAAATCAGGCCCACGGCTGATCATTAAACGTTTGCTAAAGAAATAAATGCTCATGCATCTGAGCAGAACACAAAAACATAACGTGCCTTAAAAACTGTATTTTGAGCAATGCCAGCCCTATTGGTTTTCATGACTGATCCTAAAAATTCTTTTGAGTACAACAAAGTACTTTGGGATCGATGTTTGTTAAAAACAAAATTAGCCATAGTAATTATGGATATAGTTATATCAGAAGTGTAAATTAAAAAGTAAATTATCGTGACATCATGAAACTGCTAGCAAAACCTTTGATGCCACATGTGACAAGTGTGCAAATCGGCGCCATTCCCCCATAGCCAAAGCAAAAACGGCCAAGAACGGTTTTGATCAAGTGGCCGTAAGTTTTCAGCAATTGGTAGGCTCCCGACGCACGAACAGGAGGAGACTAAGAATATGGTTGTTTTGGAAGTCCATGGCATCAAGTCAAATGTTAATAGGCTGAGCCATGTGAATGTATCCACAATTGAACAGATTCCAAAGAGGAAATGTATATCATTTGGTCAGCACGTGCCTGTTACCAGACGCACGGCAATGTACGGAAAACAACAACATTGTTTAAGTTTTTGATGGTGAAAAGATTTTATTTAAAAATATGTACTCACAAAAACTCAAACACATTTTCTTCTTAAGTGTTAATTAAAGAATTATTATTGCTCAGTAGGCATGTATTAAGAGATCAAGAAGGCAGTGAATTCATATTTGTTAAGTGTGATTAATGAATTCTTTCCCCCACCTGTTCCTTCTCCTTAGTCAAAAGGTGTATAAAAGACAAGATGCTGCTAACATCACAAAATAAAACTGATAGACGGGGCTTCCCTGGTGGCGCAGTGGTTGAGAATCTGCCTGCCAATGCAGGGGACGTGGGTTCGAGCCCTGGTCTGGGAAGATCCCACATGCTGCGGAGCAACTAAGCCCCTGCACCACAACTACTGAGCCTGCGCGTCTGGAGCCTGTGCCCTGCAAGGAGATGCCGTGATAGTGAGATGCCCACGCACTGCGATGAAGAGTGGCCCCCGCTCGCTGCAACTAGAGAAAGCCCTCGCACAGAAACAAAGACCCAACACAGCCAAAATAAATAAGTAAATAAATAAGACATCCTTCCCTCTACTAAAAAAAAAAAACTGATAGACGGACACGTAACCCTGTTGTTACGTATTTGGCCGACCTGGTTCATTGCAAGGGTTTTATCAAGTAAAAGTCTGTAGTAACATAGGTCAGCCACTAGAGGGCTCACACTCCTGAGAGGATTAATTTCCCTAAGACGGTGCATCAAACATTAGCAAAGACTTGAATGCCTGCAGTGCGGTAACCCAATACCCAAACGCAGGAAATATGTCCTTTCTCATGTGTTGAGAGCCTGCTGGGGGAACACACTCATCCAAAATTTTTATAATAAAAAAGGGAAGTTCTGTAAGAGAGAACAATACACAACTTCAGGAACAGAGACGAAGGTCCTTGGAGCTGATCAAATGACTCCTGGGATCAAACTCTAGAACTGTTGGGAAACCGACACCGGTTCTGTTTCAGAAGACAAGGACCTAAATTTTTTTTTTTTTTTTTTGCTGTACACGGGCCTCTCACTATTGTGGCCTCTCCCGTTGCGGAGCACAGGCTCCAGAAGCGCAGGCTCAGCGGCCATGGCTCATGGGCCCAGCTGCTCTGTGGCATGTGGGATCCTCCGGGACCAGGGCACGAACACGTGTCCCCTGCATCGGCAGGCGGACTCTCAACCACTGCGCCACCAGGGAAGCCCAATTCTTTTTTTTTATTATTTTTTTATTTTTTTTATTTTTGGCTGCGTTGGGTCTTCATTGCTGCACGTGGGCTTTCTCTAGTTGCGGCGAGCAGTGGCTGCTCTTCATTGCGGTGCATGGGCTTCTCACTGCAGTGGCTTCTCTTGTTGCAGAGCATGGGCTCTAGGCGCACGGGCTTCCATAGTTGTGGCGCATGGGCTCAATATTTGTGGCTCGCAGGCTCTAGAGCGCAGGCTCAGTAACTGTGGCGCACGGGATTAGTTGCTCTGCGGCATGTGGGATCTTTCCAGACCAGGGCCGAGCCTGTGTCCCCTGCACTGGCAGGCGGATTCTTAACCACTGCGCCACCAGGGAAGCCCAGGACCTCAATTCTTGATTTTAGTTTCAACAGTCAATTGTCGTGTCTTCCAGTAAACTTTACTCTCCAGCCACTCCCTGAAACCTTGACAGTTTACTGAGCATCTCATTGGTGCCAGGCATGTGCAAGGTTCTGAGGACCAGCCAGTGACCAAAGGTCTGCTGTCACCGAGTCCGAGGGTGGGCAGGCCCAGACACAAGGCACTTCAGCACAAGGTACAAAGGGCAGCATCTCCAGGACACACAGGAAACTCAGCCTGGCCTGGGGGGCAGAGAGGCCGTCCCAGCGGGAGGTGCTTCTGAGCAGAGCTGTTATAGGAGATAATCAGGTGAATGTGGGATGGGAGAACATTCTCATCAGAACAGAAGGGTCACGTGCGAAGCCCTAGAAGCCAGAGGGAGCCTGGCTCATTGAGGGAACTGGGACAAAGGCATGCGGTCTTATTGGTCCTGAGGCCTAGGGAAGGGGAAGGGTCAATGCTGAGGGTGGGGAAGGGAACTCCAAGGCCTACTCTAGACTTCGTCCCGACGTGAGAAGGAGATGCGTTGATTCCAATGGTGTTTAGGAAGATACTGCGGTTGCAGCATGGAGACTGAATTAGAGGTGGGTCAGGAAGGAAGGCTGGTAGGTATTCGGGGCCGTGCACCGTCCAAGGAAAGCCAGAGATTTTGAGAGCTTCAGTTTTTCCCCATCATTCCCAGTTCTGTTTCCAGACTTGGACTTCTGTTTACAGCAAGTCCTGCCATGACCCTCCCTTTCAGTCCCTCCTCCCCTATCCCTCAAGTCCTCTGAATTACCGCCCGAGCAGCCCTCCTGCTCTCCTTGTCCTTCCCCGCTCCCTCCCCGTCCCCTCAGGGTGCAGGACAAGGACCAGAAAGTGGGGGAAGGGGGCAGGAGCGGCAGCAGGAGAATGCCTTAGACCCGGGCATCTCAAAATCGCCTAGCCTCCAGATGGACTGTTTAAGAGAAAATCAGACGTTAGGTGTAAAATTTAACTTCTGGTTAGGACACCTCCTACCGCGTGTGGCTCCCGTGTTACGTTAAACCAGTGTCAATCTCTCCCTTCACCATCAATTTCTTTCTTTAAATACCCTTTTAAGATATGAGAAATGGAATATTTCCTGCCCCATCAGTATGCAAAGGATGTCACGGTCATCAGCGATTGCAGCCACCAGCCAGTGGCGAGCCCGTGAGCCCCGAGGGAACTCAGGAAGGAAAGAGTACCTGCCATCTAGCGGCCGTCAGACTGCAGCCACCCCCGAGGGTGCACCCCAGGGAAACTCAGGAAGAGAAAACACAGGATGCTGGCCGCACCTGGCTGAGTGCACATCAAAGGAATGATTTCAGTGAGCCCAGACTCTTGCATCTTCCCAAACATAGAAAAGCGCTAAATTCCTTGAGATCTCTGTTTTTCCTTAACTAACAATAATCTTTAATGTTCAGACTACCTGCTCTTTGTTGCAAAATCTCCTCTATAACCTGGGCCCCTCCTCGGAGCCCTTTTTCAGGGTTATTTGAGATGCTGCCTCCCGGGCTGAAGTCCTAAGGATGTCCCCTGAATAAAACATCATGCTCAACTTTTAGGTTGTGCATATTTCTTTAAGTTGACAGAGTTTACTCTTTCCCTCTGCCCCCCTGTTTTTGTCCCAGGCTGCCAGCGGGTAGAGAGCAGGGTGTCATTGGTGAATGTAAGGCCAACGGGCCCGAGGCCGGGGAACACAATCAGATTCACAGGTTGCATCAGACCGAAATTCTCCGGACCACCCAGTTCCAGAAACTGCCTTGGAGACATTCCGGACCACCCAGTTCCAGGAACTGACCTGGGGACTTTGAACCCAGCCCAGCCTTCCCACCTTTCGAGGGGCGGGACTAACGGTCCCCCAGGATACCCGAAAAGACCACCAAATAAGGAATACCCTGCGCCCTCCCAGATTCACCACACCCCTTTCCCTTCTTCCCCTATAAAGTCTTGCCCAACCCTCGCCCGGGCGCGACTTCTCTGGTCCCTTTCTCTCGGACCCGTGAACCTCGCCCGGGAGCGCTCCCTATTACAGCTCACTTGAAGCTTTCCTCTGTTCCGCGGTGCCGTTTGTTAAGATCCGACCTTACGGTGAAGGACGCGGTTGAGGAGAAAATATCCTTCAGCTACGCAGCAACATGAGAGTTCAACTAATGTTCTCAAATGACTAATGCCTAAAACATATGACATCTGTAATTCAAGGACATCAGCAGAGGCAAACTATTACATATAGGATGGGTAAACGACAAGGTCCTACTGGAGAGCACAGGGAACTCTATTCAGTATCCTGGGACAAACCATCATGGAAAAGAATATGAAAAAGAATGTATATGTTTATGAACTGAGTCACTTTGCTGCACAGCAGAAATTAACACAACATGGTAAATGAACTATACTTCAATAAAATTCAAAAATAAAACAAAATTTAAAAGACAGGGAAGTAGTAAAAGTGGCAGTGCAGTTTTACATGTGTTAAATGATAAAGAAGTGTGTAAGTCCTGCAGTAAATGCAACCATTTACCACCCTGCGATATCTCTTATATGTGGAATCTAAAATATGACACAAATGAGCTTATCTATGAAATATAGAAACAGACTCATAGACATAGAGAACAGATTTGTAGTTGTCAAGGGTGAAGGAGGGTAAGGGAGGGAAGGATTGGGAGTTTCGGTTTAGCAGATGCAAACTATTACCTATAGGATGGATAAACAACGAGGTCCTACTGTAGAGCACAAGGGAACTATTCAATATCTTGTGATAAACCATAATAAAAAGGAATATGAAAAAGAATATATATGTTTATAACTGAGTCACTTTGCTGCACAGCAGAAATTAACATAGCACTGTACATGAACTATACTTCAATAAAATTCAAAAATAAAATAAAAAACAAAGACAGGAAAGAGGGAAAGCTTGAGTGTCTTACTAGTCCATGAAAAGAATTTCTGCAGCAATTGAAATCTGGTAGCTGTTAACTGATACACAATTCGAATCGTAACATGGGCCACTGCATCACAAGATCTGGGCAGAATTGTGAAGAGTGCCCAGGAAAGAGAGGCTCGCATGTGGACAGGAAATGTCTCCGTGACAACTGAAAGAGGTTCATAAAATTAGGCATAGGTGGTGAGGTGCGAGCTGAAATGGCTTTTTGCCATCCACCTCTGCTTTACAAGTCTGCCTTTGGGCCCCTCTCTCCTGCTTCTGTAACAACATCTTAGGAAAAGACCCCAGCCTTGCAGTGCCTTTTAGGTATTAGCACAGTGTCATTTTTTAGTTATTCAAATGTTACTCCAACCTAACATCCCAACATCAGTCTCCCAAAGCTTCTTCCTTGTTCCAGCTCCTACCCAGCCCGTGAGCTCTGACATGGGGACCAGGCCCTGGCAGGTTGTCTCACTCTTTCCTCTTTCCCCAGCTGGCTTCTCCAAGAGCCCTCCTCTCTCCGCGCTGCTGGGGAGACAGGAAAGGCGGGGTTCTCCGGGGACTGGTGCTCTTGTCATATGTACGTGAGCCTCTGCCGTGGCAAATGTCCCGGCCACACTTCTCTCCTATTCACTTTGGGACTCCCCTCCCCGTTTCCCATCCCCTTCTCCAGCACTGCACGGTTTCCTAACTCAAGCAGTGGATTTTCCGGCTAACATTTTCCTTACATTTGCCACTCAGCCCTAGCCCCGAGGGTATTCGCCGAGAAGAAACGCTGATGTCACATTCTTTCCCGGTGAGTCACCCTGGCTGCCTTCCAGGACGGCCTCTGGCTTTGGGAAATGTTATACTTATTTGCCCACCGAATTCTTCAGGGGCCACTCCGCTGGCAGCTGCAGCTTTGCTTGATTTTCAAGTAACTCCAATCCTAGACTTTGACTCTCCCGGGGAAGAATCAGTCACCACGTGGAGTGGAGTCTCGGCCTACCACCCACCCCCAAGCCCCAGGGATCACAGACTTCCAAGGACATCGCCCCTGTTCGGAAGCCTGAGTTTCTGCAGCTTCGTGAGCACCCAGCTGGGTACAGAGATGTGTTTCCAGATGTTTCTGGAAAGCTGGCTAGCTCTCCATTGGCAACTGACTGTTTCCAATCATCCACGTCGTCAAGGGTTCTTATCATACCTTGTGCTCGGCTTTGGGGCCTGAGCCGAAGGTCCCGAGAGGAAAGCCTGACCGTAACATCCTGCTACAGAAAGACGACTCCCCGCAGCTCTAGAAGAGGCCATTTAGGGTGGCACTAGGGTTCCAGGAGAGTCAATCCACATACACGACGAGGATTGAGTTGAATCATGAGACTGATGGCAAAAACTCGGCCTCTGTGCACCGCCGCTGAATCCAATCTCAGAGACAGAGTTTAGGGTGACGGAGAAAAGAATAGGCTTATTGCTTTGCCAGGCAAAGGGGGACACAGTGGGCTTGTGCCCTCCAAAAACTGTGGTGTGTCCCAACCCGGGAGGGTTTGGTGAGTTTTGTAGCAATGGCTCCAGGGCGGGGTTGCTGATAAGGACCAGGGTGTGTGCAGGGCCTGCGCACCTTTAATCTGGCCTGGGGGGGCGGGGGAGGGTCTCCTGCTGAGCTTCTGTGCTTCCTGTCTTCTGGAATGAAGAATGCTTCATCTTCCATTTGATGGGCATCTCAGTATCTGCAAAACAGCTCAATGATGTTGTTCTGTGCATCTGGAGGGGGAACCGGGACCCTGCCCCAAGGCTGCACCATTGTTTCTTGGCTGCCCCTCCCTTGTCTCGCATCCTCTCCCTTCCCTGATGAGCAACTGTTCAAATCTGCCCTTTGGAACTCAGGGAAGGTCACGGAGGCTGGTGTCTATTCCCTACAAATAAGAAATGGGGGACATAGAAAGGCTTCCCTACCCAGGAGCCCCACAGGGTCCTGTTCGGTTTCAAAATTAGTAACTCTGGGTTGAAATCTTCCAAGAGGCATCTAGTCCAATTCTATAAACAATAGTTTAATCAATAGTAAAAGAATCCTAATAAGATTTTGTCCAAACTCTGCTTGAATACTCTGGCGACAAGGACATTTCTGCATCTCAAAGCTGACCACACCATTTCTGTACAGTTCTAACGGTCAGCAACTTTGGATTTCCATTGAGTCAGAATTTCTGTTTGTGAATTTTACCCAATTTTTCAAATTCAATCTCCAAAAACTCATAAAATCTGACCAGTCACTTTTCTGCATGGTACCCCTTTAGGTTTTTTGGAAACAATGATCATTTCCCTTTTAGATTACTCTGGTCCAACCTAAACTGCCCCAGTTTTTTCCAGGTGTTCTTTCTGTGGTAGGTTTCAGGCTTTCCTTACTGCTCTGGCCACCCTTCTCTTATCGTTTTCCAGTTTATCCAATGCCCTACTTACAATATGGTAGCCAGAAGTTAAAGCAACACCAGGAAAAATGAAACAGGGACTCATTTCTGTAAAAAGTTAATATCCACAAAGGGTACAATCATAACTCTCATGTGGTTGCAAAATAAATATATGTTAAAGATTAATTAAGGTCATAATCAACAAGGAAACCAGACAGAGATTATAATTGGTTGAAAAGAACCCAAAGAATGGACACACTGGTAGGTCAGGAATATTGAAATATTTGTGCAAGAGAGGCACAACTGTTTACCCCGTGATGGTAGGGGATTGTCCGTTACACCTCCACAGACAGGGTGGAATTTGCATGTATATAGAGAAAAGTGATCTTGCATTACTATCTGTTATCTACAATTCATGGTCAGTGCAATAGCTTTCAGAGCTTCTGAAGACTCGGAATCAGGTCACCCAGAGAGTATCTACTTCTCTTGCTCCAAATATTATATTTCTTCGAATTCAACAAAATAATGATTGCGCATAGAAGCCAACACCTACATAGTTATTAAACTGCCCCACATCTTTTTTAAAAGTTTCTTCACATTTATAAGGATTAGTAGATTATCCCAATAAACACTAAGGTTAGCCTTAAGTTACTTAAGGAAAAAAAACAAAAAAGGAGGCATTGAAAGCATGTTTGCCCTTCCCTGGGTATATCTGAAAGGAAGCTGATGTCATTGGTTTGCTAACTGTGCCTCACCCTTCAAGTTTCCCACCTTACAAGAGTCTGGATTTATCAGTCCCAAATCAGTTAGCAAATCAAATTAATGCCAACTGAATTTACAAATCTGCTGTATGCATGAGAAAAAACAATAAGTAAAAGTATAGATTTGCTTGCAGAAAAATCATATTTCAGTTGGACAGGGCAAGGGGAAGATATGTATAAATAAATTGCAAGACGAAATATAACTTACTTACTGGCAAAAAAATAAGCTATTGGAATTTTTAAATGAGCTAATATTTTAGGTCAAAAAAATCAGAAACAATGGGAAAATTACATTTCCTTAAATTATATCAGGGTACAAGAGATACTCCTGGAAAAGGAACCAGAAAGAATGGATCCTAGATTAGAAGTGTCGGAAATATTGCTGGGTCATCTGAGGGTCTTGAACGTCCAGCTGAAGAGTTTTTATGCAACTCCTAAACAAAGGAGAGTCATGGGAATTTTTGAAACTTTTATTTACAGGATAAGAGCAAGACTGAAAGATCACAGCAGAGCTGTGAGGAAGAATGTAAAAGGCAAGGCCGAGGGGAGGGTACCTCTCGGAAGTAAACCTGATGGACCTGGCAGCAGTGTTCTGGCAATGAAGCTAGCAGGGGTGGGTGTGGGCTGGGAGAGACAGAAAGGAGGGATGATTCCAAGTTCTCCAGTTTAGGGAAAAGTCTGTATTAGCTTCCTAGCGCTGCTGTAACAAATTACCACAAACTTGGTGGGCGTAAACAAGAGAAATGGATTCTCCCACGTTCTGGAAGCTGGATGTCCTGTGCCCTCTGGAGGCTCTGGGGTGACATCCTGACTAACCTCTTTCCGGCTTCTGGTAGCTCTCGGCATCCTTGGCCCCATGGCTTGCGGGTGCATCACTCCAACCTCTGTTTCTTTCTCCACATCGCCTTCCTCCCACGTCTCTGTGTGTCTTCTCTTCTCATAATGACACCGGTTATTGGATTTTAGGGCTCAGCCGTACCCAGGCTGATCTCTTGATCCTTAACTCTGTGCAAAAAACTCATTTCCAAATAAAGTGACTTTCTGAGGTTCCAGGTGGACGTGAACTTTTAGGAGACATTCTTCAACCCACTACAAGTAACTTGGAAAAAAGAGGGATTATTAATGCAAATAAGTGTTCCACTGCCTGTCCTGCTGGAAAAGCAGTTTTCTGTGAAGGTAGATTCAGGTTGGAGTTCTGACAGCCAGATGTGTGAGTGGTAGAAGCTGGAGTAGACTGACTCCCGGTTACAAAGTATAGAACCAAGGATGACAATCATTATCATAATTAATATTAATAATAATAGATGAAGTCAGCAGCAAAATGAAAATTATGAAAAGAGATGACTTTTTTTTTCTTGCGGTACGCGGGCCTCTCACTGCTGTGGCCTCTCCCGTTGCGGAGCACAGGCTCCGGATGCGCAGGCTCTGCGGCCATGGCTCACGGGCCCAGCCGCTCCGCGGCATGTGGGATCTTCCCGGACCGGGGCACGAACCTGTTGTCCTGCATCGGCAGGCGGACTCGCAGCCACTGCGCCACCAGGGAAGCCCAAGAGATGACATTTTTTACCCAGCAGAAACTACTTTTTTTATTGGAGTAGAGTGGATTTACGATGCTGTGTTAGTTTCAGGTGCACAGCAAAGTAATTCAGTCATATATTTCTGCATATATATACTCCTTTTCAGATTCTGTTCCCATATAGGTTATCACAGAATATTGAGTGGAGTTCCCTGTGCTCTACAGCAGGTCCTTGCTGTTTGTCTACTTTCTATGTAGTGGTAAGTGTATGTCAATCCTGAACTCCTCATGTATCCCTCCCCCCATTTCCCCTCTGGTAACCGTAAGGGTGTTCTCCATGTCTGTGAGTCTTTCTGTTTCGTCAATAAGTTCATTGTGTCATTTTGTGGGACTTCCTAAACCGAGCTGTGTTGGTAGCACAAAGCCGGGCGCTTGCTTACGGGGTAGGAAGGACAGCGCCTTCAGGGATCTTCGTACTGTCTCCAAGTGGGAGGAGGGAAGGCAGCACCGATTGACAGGGGAGTTTGATTTAAGGCAGAGTTTTCCACGCAGGGACTTATTAGGGTTGGGTTAGGATCACATGCGGGAGTCCCGTGAGGAGAGGACGTCAAAGAATCTGAGGGGGCTTCCCTGGTGGCGCAGTGGTTGAGAGTCCGCCTGCCGATGCAGGGGACACGGGTTCGTGCCCCGGTCCGGGAAGATCCCACATGCCGTGGAGCAGATGGGCCCACGAGCCACGGCCATTGAGCCTGCGCGTCCGGAGCCTGTGCTCCTCAACGGGAGAGGTCACAAGAGTGAGAGGCCCGCGTACGGAAGAAAAAAAAAAAAGAATCTGAGGGCCTGAGCTAGTGACGCTCTCCACTGGGAAATGGATGCGGCTTTCAGAAAGTTCTTGTCACGAGCAAGCACATCTGTAAGCGTCTCCAGCAAAGTAAAGTAAAGACAGGAGGCTAGCAGACGGCTAGGAGGGAGACACCGTCGGCAGGGACCTGGGGTTCCTGTTCTCAGCATCCTTTCTGAATGTGAGGGCAGGTAGCCTCACAGCCACCAGGGAGACCATGCCACCGCCCACAGGTTTAGAGCGAGGGCTCAGAAGAGGTATCTAGATGAATTTCTTGAGGTGCAGACCACAGGGGCCAAGGTGATGGTGACGCTTGGGTTTGGGTTTTGGTTTTTTAAAAAGATGCCTGCAACCCCTCAAGGGTTCAAAATGGGTTCTGAGTGTATCCAAATTTTGGAACAGAAATAATGAATGTGGGAAGACGATGATAACGAAATTAATAGCTATAAGGTATTAGGAAAGTATGGTCATACTTAAAAATAAAGAGGTGTCTTCAGTAAATTGGTATGGTGGACACGGCTAAAGCTTCCCAGCAGCCACGTCTTCTCCTGCTGCACTGTGCAGGGACCGTGACCCCACTTCCAGCCCTCTTGCGAACAGGCAAAGCCACGTGCTTAGTTGAGACGAATGCAGTGATCTACGAGGAGAGGAGAAGTACTTCTGTGTGTCACTTCTGGGCCGAGACAATGAAAGTCGGTGGTGTGATGCTCCGGCTGGTCCCTTTCCACACACCGTGCTCGTGTGGGTGTGTAGTGAGATTCCAGAGCCACTACATGGAACATTCTAGATCCCTGACTCATCAGAAAGCAGTACCTCTGCAGAGTCACTGACTTGCAGCAGACTTTCTGAAGGCAAACAACACGTGTGTGTGTGTGTGTGTGTGTGTGTCCATAAGAGCTTTGAAATTAATTTATTCCTGCAGCAAACCTTATCATACGTTATATACCAAATTCCAAGAGTCACAAAAATGAACAAGTGATGACAAACTGGGTCAAAAACATAGAGATTATTGTTTGAAGGATCTGTTGATGAGGCAAAGGAGGAAAAAGGGGGAGTTTTCAAGGTCTTAAAAGCAAATGCACTTTTTTTTTTTTTTTTTTGCGGTACACCGGCCTCTCACTGCTGTGGCCTCTCCCGTTGCGGAGCACAGGCTCCAGACGCGCAGGCTCAGCAGCCATGGCTCACGGGCCCAGCCGCTCCGCGGCATGTGGGATCTTCCTGGACCGGGGCACGAACCCGTGTCCCCTGCATCGGCAGGCGGACTCTCAACCGCTGCGCCACCAGGGAAGCCCAAATGCACATTTTTGATATTTCATTTAGTTTTATAAAATTTGGAAGCTAGAGCAGCATTAAGAGATCCCAGGTTAACTTTTTTGATCTTTAGATCATAAAATGAAACCTCATTTAGTGGATAATGTCACTTTTCACCTTCTGATCCCCATCTTTGTTTGGAAACTCACATCAGAATTCACACATTTGGTGATTGGCCAAGAATTTGACCTCAGTGCCAGGAATTTGATCTCATTGAAGCTAAGGGCCTGTATTAAATCGCTCTATTTTTTCCTAAAGTACTGTCTGCCACTTACATGCTCTGGATTAGTGAGATACATTTAGATAGCATTTGATGTAAGAAATACTTTAAATTGTTTTTGATTTATCATCCACTATTTTCTTGGGCAATTATTTTTATACTTCTTCCATCAATTGTCAGTTCAGTAGGATGTGTTCTCATAATTCCAGGAAGTCATGTTATGGTTGTCAAGACGAGGTGTTGCATAATCGGTAACAGTAAAGAGGCTGATTCTTTGAAGCTATTCCTGCTGGAAGGTGTATAAGGATATCCACGGAAAGGTGCCAAAGTCTACCTGCCAACAACTGAAACCTAGGAGTTGAAAGAGCAGGGAGATAAATAAGGAAATGTGTTATAACTGTCTTGAAATATTGAAATATTAGCCTGGGAGGCACTGTGTGAATGTGATCCCTTGTTTTACGTGGTACCGTGTTCTAGTAGGAAAAAGAGTGATCTATCCTTAACTCACTTTTGCTGCTGGATTCGGAGTGTGCTTTGTAACAACGAGTCAGTGTAGTGGGAAAAGATCCTCTGCTAATTCAGTGCCTGGCGTATGGTGGGTACTCAGTAGATGTTTGGTAATAAGGCAATGGATGAATAAATTAATGTAGTCATGGAGCAATTGGTCCAAATGATGAAAATCCATCCCTTTGTAAAATTTAGAAAAGGCTTGAAAAACTAGGGTTCTAGTTTGCGTTGGAAAAGCTTAGACGGTTAGTGGATAACCTCTCTTCCTGGAAAAGGAGGGAGCCAGAGTGCTAGGTTCAGGCTTGAGTAGGGACTGGCAGAGCTGGACTTAAAGGTGGGGACTTCACTTGACTGCCGGCTCAGGTAGGGGCTGTGCTTTGAGCGGCAGACCTAGGAAGAAGCCAAAATAGAAGGAAAGCAGATGGCCAGAAGTTCTCTCCTGAAACAGAAAGAACCAGAGCAAGGCAATGGAACAGAAATCAGGAAAAAACTGGAGGGCCAGGAGCTAAACAAATTCTTGGAAGTAAAGTGTCATAATTGCAATGACTTCTTAGAAAATGAGGTAAGCGTGCTGTTGTAGAGATGGCTAGTGGTGTCCCAATACCTAGTCTTCCTTACTTACTTAGTAATAACTACCCTGTTGGTCAGTGAACACACTGCAGTCCAGGAAGAAGTAAGGACATTCTCCATCCTTCCTTGCATCTGGTTATAGTCAAGTGATGACAGTTTGGCCCATGAGCTGTGGCAAAATTGGTGTGCTACTTGTAGAAAATCTACTTTAAAGGAGCTGGATATTCCCCTCCTGGATTTTCCCTCCATCCTGCTTTGTGAAATGCAAACGTGAAGGCTGGTGCTCTAGCAGCCATTCTGGACCATGGATATTGCTCTGGAGAAGGCAGAGTAGAAACTAGGAAGGAGCCTGTGTCGTAAATACTTCATGAACCTGGATTGCTTACCCCTGGATTCGCTTTACATGGAAAAGTAAAAAGTCCATCTTACTCAAGTCACTATTTTTTGAGTCTACGCTACAGCTCATATAGACTACGACTGGTCTTGGTAGTTGCAAATATTCCTTCATTTACTTTCTAAGAATGAGTCATCTTGAATGTAATGGAAAACTGTTCTAGGATACCCCCAGAAAAGAGCGTGATAATCATTGATACTGACTGATAAAACTAATCATCGACCAAGCTGTTACAATACCTGAAATTTTATTTGGTTTCTGTACAAAGCAGAAACACGTGTAAACATGATTTTTATATTTTCTGGTGAATCGATGGTAATAGTCCTATAATTTTAGTAGAGCAAGAAACTTTGGCTAATCCTCTAATTTTTCAGATGGAAAAGCTGATTCAATGACTTAACCAAAGAAAAAAGTTTAATTTATTGTAGAAATGAAACTAGCAGCTAGCTAGCCTGGTTTTCAGTCCCGTGTCTTTCTATCCTACTATAGTACTAGTATTTCAAAGAAGATAACATGTCCTCATTTCTACCAAAATACAATTGCTAAAACGTTCTCAAAGCCAAGAGATGCTATTCAGTATCTGAAAGCATAAGAATTTCTCCTTCAAAAAATTTAAGAAATAATCTTAAACTTTTGAGCGCCATTGCAGTAAGTTTATATCAATTTACATTCCCACCAGAACTCTACTCTTATATTGACATAGTAAGACATAGATAACACTCTATATTAATATTTTAAAGTGTTTCCCTCTGGCGGATATAGCATTTGGAGGTTACTAACTGTCTGATATATCCCTGCATGAGATTTTTCCTGTTTTATTTTGATGTATGGTCTAACCCATCTCTTCATTTGATTGTAGTTTGATAATATCTGCTGCAGTGCGAATAGGGAAATAGTCTGTTCTTCCCTATAGCCTGGTAGATCGAGGTTTACTTCTTATTATTAATGGCTTAGAAATGATTGTTTCAGATTTTTGACTTATGCTGTGAATCTCTAGGATTGTAGTCATATTTAAGAAACTCCGTGTACAGTTTATTTCAAATGTGAGCTGTATGATTTTAGGGTATTTTAAGTGTTCTTATACTGTGACTAATCTTAACCAGAATGTCAGCGTCACTCATCGTAGGGTCAATGCCCTCATTGTAATGGCATAATATGAATTGCATATTATTTTTATTGATGTTAGCATTTTACGTTAAGCTGGCAAGAAATTAGTAAGGTTCTGAATAGCTAAGGTACAGGCGAGCCCATTTCCGGGTCACCTCTCCCAGGGCTGTTCCCAAGCCAGTGACACCGTGGTAGGGGCCCCAGAGCTGGGGCATCTCTGCCTGATGTGGACCCTTCTAACGGACCGGCTGGCTGCCCCACCGTGCGCGCCCCCCCAAGTGTTTCTCAGCACCGCTCTGAGTCAGAAGGATTTCCTATACAACCTCCTTTCACAGATGTCAGAGAAACATGGTGGTCTGTAGGTCCCCCTGCTTCTTCCTGCTGCCCCTCCCTTGTCTCTTCAGAGATGTTCCCCTGATAAATCTCTTGCACTTGTACTTTCTACTTGGCGTCTGCTTCCCAGAGGATAATCGGACACGGCTGGTTCTGCAGAGGCAGGATGAAGGACGGGTCTGCCGATGGATGACATCACTCACCCCCTAAGTGGCAGAGAGGACCGGGGGATGCTGGCCCAGTGGTCTGAGGTCACAGACACTCCAGGGTGAGGAATGGTGGTCCAGCGGCCATTCCTGCAGCAGAATGCTCTCGCCAGTGCGGCGATTCTGACACTGGAAAGGTGTAGGGGAACCGTGCATATATGAACAGTGGCTGGAGCTTCACGGTCATGGGGGAAGATGGAGCCCAGGCAGAGAACATATACAAACTTGTAGGAGGTGGTCAGTGCCCTGGCCAGTTGGTCAGGGGCCTAGAAGGAAAAGGACTAAAAAATCAGAGACAAAGACATGGGAGGTAGAGGCATGCATGTAGGAGTGAGCAGAGTGTGAAGATATTTTTACAATCATATGTTCATGTCCTCCCACCAGAAAGTGTCCATCATGGGAAAGGCACTGAACAGCTATGGTCACAGAATGATTTGGCCCATCCTGGTCATTAGCCATCTGAGAACTGGCACAGTGGGCCCGTAAGGAGGGTGACCAAGATGGAAGAGAGGAGAATACGCGTGCGCCCAGCCATACGGATTCCCGCTTGCAGAGGCTGACATAGCTGCTGCGGCCTCTGAATATCTCACTCGCCAGCAATGCGGACCAAAGCTGGGCCTCCCATATGTTGGTTTCTCAAGGAGACCACCCGTCAGCCTGGTGGCAATTCAGCTACACTGGGCCCCATTGCCCAGAATGCATCCTTCCAGGAGCAGGTACCTATTTGGTGTACCGCTTTGACTTTCCTGCCCTCAGAGCCTCAGCCAGCATCACTCTCTGGGGGCTTACAGAGTGCCTGACCCTCAGGCAGGAAATCCCACGTGCCGCATCATCTGAACACTGAGCGGAAGCGGTAGCAGACTCACTTTCCTAGGATCCCTTGGTGTGTCACGTACCACACCAGCCAGAGGCAGTCGGCCTGCTAGAGCCCTGCGATGGCTTTTCGAAGGCATCCTTGCAGGGCCATCTTGGAGGTAATAGTCTGCAAGGAAGCGTTGTCACTCCCAGGATACAGTATACACAGCAAATTAAGAGACCTCCCAAGAAAACCGTAATTTGAAAAGATACGTGCACCCCAATGTTCATAGCAGCATTATTTACAATTGCCAAGACATGGAAGCAACCTGTATGTCCAGTGACAGATGAATGGATAGAGAAGATGTGGTGTATATATATATATATATATATATATATATATATATATATATATATATATATATACACATATAAATGAATATTACTCAGCCATAAAAGAGAATGAAATAGTTCCATCTGCAGCAACATGGATGGACCTAGACATTATCCAACTAAGAGAAAAACAAATATCATATGATATCACTTATATGTGGAATCTAAAATAAAATGATACAAATGAACTTATTTACAAAACAGAAACAGACTCACAGACATAGAAAGCAAATTGAAGGTTACTAAAGGGGAAAGAAGAAGATAAATTAGGAGTTTGAGATAAACATAAACACACTACCGTATATAAAATAACCAACAAGGACCTACTGTACAGCACAGGGAACTCTACTCAATATCTTGTAATAACCTATAATGGAAAAGAATCTGTGATAGAATAGATATATATGTATGTATAACTGAGTCACTTTGCTGTGCACCTGAAACTAGCACAACATTGTCAATCAACTCTACTTCAATTTAAAAAAAAAAGCGAGTGACCTCTCCACGTGGCTCTGTATCTCCAATGGGAAGAATACACAGTTCTCAGAACCAAAGTGGTTCCACTTACTGTCACTGCCAACGTCCCACCGGGAACTCTGTGCTCTCTCTGGTTGCAGTGGAAGCTCGAAGGGGTCCCTCTCACAGTGGGAAACACAAAAGTTATCCCTGCAACTACAAGCTGTAGGTCCTTGTGACCAGAGCCCAGCAGGCAGAAGAGGCGAGTGATTGTCACTGGTCATCGGGAAGAGGGGGCTGCTCTTACACGGCTGGGCAGGGGGGAGCACGTGTGGGACTCAGGTGACCACCGGGGCATCTCTCGGTACCCCTTTTCAGCCGTGTGGTGAACAGACCCGACAGCAGCCCTGGCCTGGGAAGGGTACGCCTCAGACAGGAAGAGCTGGTGCCGCTGCCAGCTGGGACCCCAGGCTCCGCAGGGCTGACTGCTGAGGGAGGGGGATGGATAAGGGATAGTGGAGGAGAGTAAGGATGAATGGCCTTTGCAGTCAGAGACCAAGAATAGCCACTGGGGCTCGTTTATGTCCCACCAACTCCCTCCCCCACGTTTCCACTTTGGGTGGGAAGTGAGAACCCTGGGATCCTGGAGAAGCTACTCCCTGAGCATCTGTGCGTCTGTGCGTGTAACGAGTGGAGAGTGGGAGCCGTGAAGGTCACCACTCAGATCCGCCTGCTGGGAGGAATGGGGGTCGCTGAGGGCCTGGGAAAGCCCCCTTGGGACCCACGGAGCAGCATTCCCGCCGAGGACATGCTGGCTGTCCCAGGCAGCTCCAGCCAAGCCTGTGGTGGTGCTGGAGCTGGGCCCTCTTTCCATCACGGACCTCCCCGACTGGACACCTTTGCTGTTCACTCCACGACAGCCTGGCCCTGCCTGGCTCTGTGGCCTGAGCTTCTCCACCCCAAGCCTCCTGTCTTCTCTCTCTCCTCAAGGATGTCAGACCCGCATCCAGGGTCAAGGGCTGTCTTGGCCCTTCCTCCTTCCTCCATCCTTTCTAAGTCTTTCTCCCAATCAACGTCTTCATTGGACCCGGAATGACACAGTAACTGACCACCCAATTGTCACCTCTTTGTGACAGTGTCCAATCTAGAAACAAGATCCCTTTTGACGCCCCTCCTAGAGAAATGAAAATAAAAACAAAAATAAACCAATGGGACCTAAGGAAACTGCAAAGCTTTGCACAGCAAAGGAAACCATAAATGAGACAAAAAGACAACCCTCAGAATGGTGGAAAATATTTGCAAATGAAGCAACGGACAAAGGATTAAGGTCCAAAATATACAAACAGCTCACGCAGCTCCATATCAAAAAAACAAACAACCCAATCAAAAAATGAGCAGAAGACCTAAATAGACGTTTCTCCAAAGAAGACATACAGATGCCCTAAAAACACACCAAACGATGTTCAGCATCACTACTTATTAGAGAAATGCAAATCAGAACTACAATGTGGCCCCTGTTTCTCAACCAGCCTAAGCCCAACTCATTCAAGAAGTGTGTTCCAATTCCTCTTTTCTGAGACACACCACGGTTCCTTTGAGTTGCATTCCCGGCAACTAGCAAAACAACAAAGCAACAACAAAATAAAAACAAAAAACCTAATAAAAAACACAAAAACAAAAACCACCAAAAACAACAACAGCAAAACACCAACCTAGCTTTCTGACTACCACTGTACCTGGCCGTCTTTGATTGGGAGGTTCAATAATTATTAGCATTAGACAAACTTCGGTTTGATTCTCAATTCTGCCACTTATTAACCTGTGGGATTTTGCTAGAGCTAATTTAATCTATATACAGTAGTGACCCCAAATCCCACAGTAAACTTTACTAGACCAAACCTGAACTAAATGCATCTTAGAGCCCTAAAATGTTTTGGCTGCTCCAGTTTCCTACTCACCACTCGCAATAAAAGGGATTATGTGTTGGAGGGACAATCAGATGGAAAGAGATAGTGTTATTACGAGATTACAGCAAACGCAGCTAACATCTGCAAATTCTATAAAAATATATGACCATATGAAAACGCTGCTAGGGTTCTTCCCAAGGGCTTTGAAGATTAAACTTCATTAGCTTCAATGTAAATTAGTTTTCCGTGTAAAATAATGAATGATTGGATGTACCATAAAACCCTTGTCTCCTTCAAGAAAAGCTGACTACTTGCTTGGTATTCAGGTTTGGGGATGGTAGATGCAAAAGGCAGCTTGGCTGTGAGGCTAAAAGAATAAGAGTGGAGGGGTAGAGAGAGAGACAGATAGACAGACAGACAGAGAAAAACTTAGAATTAGGAGAACCTCTGCTTGGAACCTGGGAAGACAGAAGCCTAAAGAATATTCTTAGGAAGCTTTGTTCGATGTGAGTGTGGCCAACCCTTCTGTAATACCCACATTATTATTAAAATGTTTGGAATTTAATATGTGTTTATTTATTAATATCATGGCGTTGCCCTTGTTGGTTAAATTATACTCAGTTTACACACATGTGCAGGTTGTAGTGGAAATAATGACAAAAAAAATCACATGCTAACTTTGTGCAGGTGCCGTTAGAAGGTCTTCTCCTGTGTGACCTCATTTAATCCCCACAATAACTGTGGAAGGTAGGTACTCTCATCATTATCATTTTATAAACGAGGAATTGAGATCAAAGCCTTCCTAACTTCTTCAGAGTCACACAGCTATTATTAAACGGTGGGGACAGGATTGAAATCGAGCCTGACCCTGGAGCCTGCGTTATCTATACAATACTGGCAAGGAGGTGCATCGATGCCTCGATAGATGTCCTTAATTCACTATCCTTCTAACCTTCTCCAGGCGGGGACAAATCCCATTTCTTCATTATACCTTTGTCTCAACTTAATTGAAGCGGGGCAGATTATGTTATTCTTTATACTCATTAGTTTCCTCTCCGTTAAATATAAATCCCAGCACTGTGTACAAAGAACCCATGAGCTTTGGAGGCAGATAAGACCTGAGTCTGAATTTTGGCTGTTACTCAGAAGCTGTGTGAACTGCGGTAGTGTTACTGAGTCCAAGGTCACTCTGCTCGCTTCATGACAGGCCAATGAATCGGAGAAAAGGTGTTGAGGCCAGGGATACGACTTTATTTGGAAAGCCGGCAGACCTAGAAGATGGCAGACTAACATCTCCAAAAAACCATCTTATTGTGGTCTGGGTGCCAGTTTCTTTTATAGCACAGAGAGGGGGAGGAGAAGAGGAAGTAAAGTGAAAAGGCCACAAGTTTGCAAATATCCCCAGGAATGGCCAGCCTCAAGGAGGGGATGTGTGAATTTCTTCTTTCTTGCGGCGGTCCACAGGTGGACAGGGTCAGGATGTTTCCCTGCGCAAAGGCACTTAAGTTTACCATTCAGGCAGAGGGGCGGGGTTCCCCAAGGCAGGCCATTATGCATAGACAGTAACCTCTTAGTGAAAAAAAGCAGCGGAAAGTAAAGGTTAAAGTAAAAGAAACAGATCCAACATGTAGTCAGATTTGGTTCTTCCCTGTAACAGTAGGATCTCATTTCCTTATTTTTAAAACAGATGATAATAGTATGTAGTTTGCAAGCAGTGTTTTTGTTACATAAGATAATGTCTATCAGATGAATGGACAAAGAAGATGTAGCCCACATATACAATGGAATATTACTCAGCCATAAAAAGGAACGAAATTGAGTTATTTGTAGTGAGGTGGATGGACCTAGAGTCTGTCATACAGAGTGAAGTAAGTTAGAAAGAGAAAAACAAATACCATATGCTAATGCACATATATATGGAATCTAAACAAACAAAAAAAATGGTTCTGAAGAACCTGTCTAGGGGTAAGACAGGAATAAAGACTCAGATGTAGAGAATGGACTTGAGGACATGGGGAGGGGGAAGGTAAGCTGAGAAGAAGTGAGAGAGTGGCATGGACATATATACACTACCAAACGTAAAATAGATAGCTAGTGGGAAGCAGCCACATAGCACAGGGAGATCAGCTCGGTGCTTTGTGACCACCTAGAGGGGTGGGATAGGGAGTGTGGGAGGGAGACACAAGAGGGATGGGATATGGGGCTATATGTATACGTATAGCTGGTTCACTTTGTTATACAGCAGAAACTAATGCACCATTGTAAAGCTATTATACTCCAATAAAGATGTTTAAAAATATATAAAGAGAAAAGTGATAATATCTATAACAACACCTAGTGTATATATCACAAGAGTTTAATATATGGTCATTTTCTTTCCTTCTTTACCAGGAAATTAGCTAAGATACTCTGAGTATGCTGGTATGTTTATATCAATATTCATATTTTCTTAAACACTCAACCTGTCCAAATATTAATAGTTTGGAGACTTTCTTGGTAAGCAATTTTCCATATTGAGGTGATGAAGAAAGTGTTGTGCAATGAAGTAGCTTGTGTAGGAACTGGAGGTAAGTTTATATAGAATTTTTGCCAAGTGATTTCTGTAGAAATATGAAGAGCTTGCTTATCTTTTAAGTGTAATTATATTTGATTTGCAGTTCTTTTCTACTCCTTAATTCAAGACCTAATGCTTCTATGTTCTCTTCCACCAAAACCATAAATATATGACGTTTTGTTGGTCATCATGCCAGTGGAAAAATCTTAGCTCAAAAATACCCAGGATAAATATCTTTCCTTATTGTTATTAATTCATTCCACTCTAAGGATGAGATTATAAAATTTTGTATCATTGCTCTAAATAGGCATTTTAACATGAAAAAATGTTAAAGTCTATAATTAGAAGTTAGAAGTCTATAATTTTAGGGATCAAACCCCTACAAACACCTTTTTTTAGTAAACAGAATGACATTGCAAAGCTTAGCTAAGCAGCTACATTTAGAGCAAAATGTTGCTACGAACCAATTACAATAAATATTTATTAACTTTACACAAAATAGACATTGTTGCAGTGGAAAGAAACCCCAACACATTAGGAATGCAACTTTATTTTTATGGACCATCTAAATCAGCATTAAATATTAGTCTTGTTTATATTAGTAAACTTTTAAGAAGTCTAGCAAAATCCCAGAAGAGAAACAAAATATAAACTTAAATTCGTATAGCACATTCTTAACATATTCATCAAAAGGTAACATTGTCCAAATAAAGATTTCAATGCAAATTTGTATTTTATATTAATGAACAAAATGATGAGCAAACTTTTTATGTACATGGAGAAAACGTTTTGTGAAAATTTTAAGTGCATAGGAGACTCTTTTTAATCGCGTATCTTAAATGAGTTTAAGATGATTATCTGGGAAGGTACATAGATACATAATGACTCATTGGAGTTACCAACTCTGGGTCATGTACATGAGGTTTTTATGTATGGGTGACCTTCCATGAACTTCTCAGGTTTTGTTGGTCGGTTTGTTTTGTTTTTGTTTCTTTTTCCTATTAAGGGTTCAGAATTAAGCTGGAAACAAAGGAGGGCACTTTAGTGTGGCTGGTATAACAGATGTTCTCTTTAGAGTTTTGTGGTTGATGTTACATGGAATGTGGGCTCACTGGGAATTCACACAAACGGGGCGTAAAGTGAAGCAGTAAGCTACAATGTAAGAAAATTCTATCCTGGTCTCTCTGGTTTCCGAGTATCTTACAAGCATTGATAGTTCTGTTTTGGATTATCTGTTCAAAGGTGTTTGTGTAGCAAGTGGCCTTGGGAGATAGAGCTACTGCGTCCCTCTGAGACAGAGGGCAGGTTTGTCTGTGGTCCGCTGTGATAA
The DNA here is from genome assembly GCF_951394435.1 of Stenella coeruleoalba. Lineage (NCBI taxonomy): Eukaryota > Metazoa > Chordata > Mammalia > Artiodactyla > Delphinidae > Stenella > Stenella coeruleoalba. The sequence continues at coordinate 148,446,404 of NC_137149.1, read as the reverse complement.
TAAGCATGACGTTTTCTTCCCAAGCAAAGGTCATGTGTAGGTTTGCTCTGGTCTTCTATTGATACAAGATTGGGGTGGGTGTCCTCAGCCGGAGGACCTTTCCTGTGACACAAGCCACTGTGTGTGGGGACGTCGCTTGGCCCTGTCACATAGCCCTCCCTCCTGGAGCTGAGAGAAGAAGAGGGTGGTGCTCAGGCACTGCTGTTGGTGTGGGTAAGAAACTGTCCTGTTCTCTGACCCAGGAGCATCGCGGCTTCCGCACATCCTCCAGGAGCATCGTGGCTTCTGCACGTCGCCGAAACTGTGGTCGTCCAATGCAGCTCGCAAGCACAGCATAATCCCCAAACTCATCACAGTTCATGGTGGCTACTACAGACTGTTTCCAGACCTAGATACTGTATGTCATATAGCGTGAAGCATCTATATACACCCCAGATAACCAGGAACATTTCACTGGGGTAGAGTGCTACATGGGAAGTGACACATGACTGCCTATGGAATTATAAGAATTTATCTTCCCGCTGGTTTGGGACGGGCCAGTACTCTCAGGACACTGAGAATGTTTCCAGCTGTGACTCACAGGGCTGAAAACACGGGCCTGATGTGAAAACTTCCCAGGATGTGGTCTAGCGTGCAAAGACAAGCTGGACCAAGGAGAGTCTTCTCTCAAGATTCTGAGTGGGAGACAGAATCCGACATGACAGGTACTGCAGCTGAAAGGATGCAGAGGGAGGTGCTCATGGATGTCGTCAGAGCCACGAGGTCTCGGGCGAGTCAGACTTCTGAGGAAGAAAAGTGTGAGGAAAGGGAGCTCCTTCATGAAGGAGAAGGCTGAGAAGAGGAGAGAAGTGTGTAAACACACACAGCAAGAGAGATCAGGGAAGCCACGTGGCTAGAGGCAGAGGAGGGCTCCTCCCCCGGGGCTGCCTGGGTTCCTGGCTGTTTCCAGCTCCACTTTACGCCCCGTTTGTGTGAATTCCCAGTGAGCCCATGTTCCCTGTAACATCAACCACAACTCTAAAGAGAACATCTGTTATACCAGCCACACTAAAGTGCCCTCGTTTGTTTCCAGCTTATTTCTGAACCATTAATAGGAAAAAGAAACAAAAACAAACCAACCAACAAAAACTGAGAAGTTCATGGAAGATCACCTATACATACCAAACTTATGTACATGACCCAGAGTTGCTAATACTCCAGTATGAGTCATTATGTATCTATGTATTTTCCCAGATAATCATCTTAAACTCATTTAAGATAGGTGATAGGGTCTCCTGGGCTTCCCTGGTGGCACAGTGGTCGAGGGTCCGCCTGCCGATGCAGGGGACACGGGTTCGTGCCCTGGTCCGGGAAGATCCCACGTGCCGCGGAGCGGCTGGGCCCGTGAGCCATGGCCGCTGAGCCTGCGCGTCCGGAGCCTGTGCTCCGCAACGGGAGAGGCCACAGCAGTGAGAGGCCATGTACTGCAAAAAAAAAAAAAAAAAAAAAAAAAGGTCTCCTATATAGTTAAAATTTCACTAAACATTTTCTCCATATACATAAAAAAGTTTCCAGAAGGCTTCATCTTGCTCTGATGACATTAAAGAAAAATGACATAGAAGTCCATGATTGAAAGATTTGTTTCTTTATGTATTCATTCACTTTAACGAGCTTTTCCTAAGTGCCTTTTATTTATCTATTTATTTTTTAGGTGGCGTACCTTCATTTTTATTTATTTATTTTTCAAGCAGTCACCAAGTTTTGTTGATTCTGTTACCTAAATACTTCTTACTTATATCTACATTCTTTTTTTAAATCTATTTTTTGAATTGAAGTATAGTTGCTTTTCAATGTTGTGCTAGTTTCAGACGTGCAGCATCTAAGGTACGTTTTGTACGCCTGGACATGGGGAAAAGAAAAGAAGAATTCCTAAATAGAGTAAGAGATAGGTTTTGCGTTCGGAAAGTACACAGTCTACCGGGGTGAACAGAGCAGAGCATCACGGCACAATCAGACTGTGGAAGTGGAAGAGTTACAGTGAGGCGGTTCAGGTGAACAACTTCAGGAGGGACCACTCACTCAGAACCCAAGATAGTCTATGGATTCTTTATCTTCAATACCTCCTGAGAGAAGGGTGCCCTCAGGAACTGAGCAACGTTGTGGTCCTAATAGCCTGGACATCATCTCATAGAAGGAAATACTAGCGTTAGACGCTGGCATGGGGCTGGTAGCAGGCAAAGGATAGGAGAGGAATGCAACCCAGGCATCAGGTACGTTCTGCGTTCTGCATGTGACTCAGCATCTTCTCCTACTTCTTGCTATCTGCACTCCTGAATCATGGTAGACAGAGAGCCGAAAACTATGTCTCCTGGGCTTCCTGGTAGCCCAGGTCTGGATGCAAATTAGGTTACGCTAACTGGAGGCATTTGTGTGAAATTTGGAACCTGGCTATGTAGTAGGAGACATTTTTTCACTGCTACTTTAAGTACCAATAATCCCAAAGAGATGTTAGGGTTTAAAGACGGTTGTAGCAGCCAGACTTAATAGTCTGGCGTCTGGTGGGTCTAAAGGCAGCCATTGCAGGAGCTGCAGTCCACACACCTGGGTCTAGTTGTCAGCGTCCAGTGTGTCCTTGAAACAATCAGTGCAGGAGCTGCCCACGCCCCTCCTCCTGCAGCAGCCCTTCGATCATTTCGTAAGCATTTAATTTCCTGTGTCAAATCTCTTCTGCTGGAAATATCTGTTTACCACGCTCCACTCTGGCTGACACGGCATGTTCAAAGGCAAGAGATGTGGGAAAAAAAAAAGTCTGTGGTCAGGGAATGCGGAGCTGCTAGATGGGTTACAGCCAAGGGTGGATGGGGCAGAAAATACAGATGGAGGAGTGTTACAAAGGTTACGAGTTTTTAAGTTTTGTTTCTCCCAAAGACTTGGCATCTCGTAGATTTTCATTAAACGTTTGTTGTATGGAACTGTAATTAAAGGCTTTAGAGTTCGGCCTTTGTCTTGTAGTGGAGCCAGTGGAGTGAGGAACCACTGAAGGCTTTGACTTAAGAGAACAACACAATGAGATGTGTGCTCCTTGTTGAAAATTCTCTGTGGATGATGTGGGGAAGGAATTGGAATTCTAAGGGTAGAAAAGCTATCCCAGATTAACCTGTTGCTAAGGAGGTTACTGAAAACACAGTTTATAAATTGGGTCACATTTTATGCAAAGTTTATTCTGTGATTTTGAACAGCTAAAACCTTAAGATGGTCACACTTTGAGATACTGAGAATCTGAAAAATTTAAAAAATATTCATCAAGAGCACATCTTTTTTTTCCATTGTTTTAAACTGAAGTAGAGTTGGTTTACCATGTTGTGTTAGTTTCGAGTGTAAAGATCACATACTTTTAAAGCTATCAGGCAGAGGAAATTGTAAACTGTGTAAACAGTATTGCCGCGAGGTGACACCAATTTGACCGGTAAACGGATATAACTTCTATCCATATTTAGTCGGTATTATGTGATTCGTGTATGGGCCTCAGACTGTCTATATATGGAGGTGTATTTTATCATATGATATTATTACGTAGAATATTTTCATGCCCTTTCACAGTGTCATCTGGAGGTCATTTGCACTGAATTTGCTGAAAAATATGTCCCCAAACTTTGGGATGCACGAGAGATGACAGGAAATGCCGAGGTCAAACACTGCAGGACAAATCTTGCTAATTCATTTGAAATGGGAGACTTTAAAATATTGGACCTAGGTTGAGAAAATGAAAGGGGACGGTCAAGCAAAAAAGGTGCCAATATAGTTCGAGAGTAGTTCTAATATCCAAGAACACACCTCCTCTAACTGACATTTATTTTTATGGGGAAATTAGTCGAATTATGCGAGTGTTAATTTAATGTCTTTGGAAAGTTCCCCCTTTGAATTAAACGGGACTGCCTACACACGGCTCTGTTCTGTCACCTACCACATGGTATTAGAAATACTTTCTTACATGTCTGTGTGATGGAGAAGACATTATATTCCATAGCAATCCATTTCTTCCCAGCCAAGTAGAAAGATGCTCTTTTCCACCCTGGAACCCCATGGTTTCCATGGAACCCTGCGATGTGCGGAACTTGGAGGCTTGGCTGTGGGACCCTTGAACGGTCTTCCTCATCCTATCTTCCTTTTTCCCCGTTTATGGCGATTTTTAAGGCCACACGTTGAAGCTGATGGAGCCGCTAGGTAAGAAGAAACTGAGTTTCTGAGTCACTGCATGGGGCCCCTCCCCCCTCGACTCCCCCATCTCCCGACCTGGCCGCACACACACTGGTCCACACTAGGCTGTGAGATAAACCGGAAATTAACCTTTGCTGTGTTAGGCTGCGAGATTTTGACATGTTTATTACAAAACTAAACTCGCTTTGTCTCACTAGATTGCGTGTGCTCCTTGAGCTCAGAGGTCTTGCTTTATTTGCCTGTATCTCTTGTTCTACCGAAACATCTGAGACAACGCCCTGCACACAGTACATACTCAATATATGTTGAAAAAATAAGTGAATGAGTATTCTCAGCAAGAGGTAACAGGTACCTTTAACTAAGGTAATGGCAGGAAGCAGTATGAGTAACTATTTAAAGATATCTTCAATTTGGAAAGGATTTTTAAAAAGAATACTCTTTAACATATATGGTTCTTTAATAATAAACTATATTTAAAAAATATACAGTTTTTAAACACTCGGCAAATACTGTGTCAGTATTCACTCTTCCTTTAACTTTTTTTGCTGAATATGTCTGGGATTGTTGTGAAATATGAAATGAAAAGTAATATGTAATGAAATGTATTGCCATGTATAACATGGAATCAGTTGGACTAATTTTAAGTCATGATGCCACATGTTGTAACCTAATTCATTCTCCCCACAGCTCTATCTTCTTAAATCTTTTTCTTACATTGATAGACTTGAATTTTTGAGCAGTTTTAAGTTTACAGAAGAACTGAACAGAAAGTACAGAGGGTTTTCTTATACCTCTCCCTTCCCCTATTATTAACGTCTTGGATTATTGTGCAAGATGTTATAGTGGGAAGATGTGTTTTATTGTTTGCTATAATCGATGAGCCAATACTGGTACCTTATTAATGACTAAACTCCATAGTTTAGAGTTCACTCGTTGTGCTGTGTTGTACATGTATAAAGACATGTACCCACTGTTACAGTATCATAGAGAATAGTTTCACTACCCAAAAATTTCTCTGTGCTCGGCTTGTTCATCCTTCCCTCGGTCCTTTCTTCGGAAGCCCTGGCAACCTCTGATCTCCTCACTGCCTCCATAGTCTTATCTTTTCTAGAAGGTCATATAGCTGGAATCATTCAGTATGTACGGAACCTTTTCAGACGGGCTTCTTTCACTTAGCAATATGCATTTAAGTTTCCTCCATGTCTTTTCATGACTTGATAACTCATTTCTTTTTGTGATTGAATACTATTCCATTGTATGGATGGACCACAGTTTATCTACTTTCCTGTTAAAAGGCATCTTGGTTGCTTCCATGTTTTGGTAACGTATAAGTAAAGCTGCTTTAAAAATTCATGTGCAGGTTTTTGTGTGAGCAGAAGTTGTCAGTGAGTTTGGGTGAACACCGAGGAGGAAGATTGCGGGATCAGATTTTGTGAGTATGTTTAACGGCACCATTTTGCCTCCCAACCAGCAACGGATGAGCATTCCTGCTAGTCCACATCCTTGTCAACATTTGGTGCTGTCAGTGCTTTGGATTTTAGTCACTTTAGTAAGTGTGTAGTGATTCTTCTTAGATTTTATTCCATGGTACTTAATTCTGTCCTATGTTTTCAGACAAAGTCCTCCTTATTACCTGTGAAAAGCGGAAGAAAACAGTAGAGAACCGAGGTTTACATCTGGGAATCCAGGCTTAATTTATTGAAATCATAGGTCACCTTGGGTCTTAGACTCAACTTTCATGTATGAACAAGTGGGAACTTCAGCTGAAAAACATGCTTCTAAGAGTTAAAATTCTGTGCAATTTACTTTGTTTATCCTTTACTGACTCCAGTACTTTCTGGCTCACGTCTGAGAGCAGGTCAGATCACTGTGATGACGGATGAATCGACCCAGTATCCCCAAAGGTCGGAGGAGCCAGTCCCAGCTCTGGAACTAATGGCGCCAAGCTTTGCCCTGAATGTAGTTGCATAGTTGCGACTGTGTTGTTGCACCTTCCTTATATAGTTGCACACCTTCCTTATAAAGTCGCACACCTTCCTTATAAAGTTGAGCTTGCTATAAAATAAACAGATTGGAAATGGACAAGAGCAGCTGGTATAAAATTCCTTTCGAAGTACTGACTCTTTTATCTCTGCATTTATGAGATGTGACAGAAGGACAACCAAACGGTCACAGGATGGCTGCGGCTTAGGGCACAGGTACGAAACTCAGGGCACTGATACAGTTGCTTTTTGCAGATAGCTGTTAACATTCTGAAGTGACTGTCAGGTGCTGAGTGAGATTTTTAAAGGTGCTGAGAGTGGATAAGAGAAATTCCTGGTCAGAGACGCACATTCTCTGTGGTTCACACTTCCCTTTTGGCAGTAAGCTTTGGGATGACTGCTCTAATTCTGACCCTCGTGTGTAAATATTGTTTGAAGGATAGAGCCTAACAATTCGTATAATTCCAAAGAATTCCAAACTCCATACTACTGAAGTTTGGAGGAGAGGAAGGAGGGTGGGTAATGGAAGAAATTTTACTTTATTCCTGGTCTTGTTGCAGAAAAAAATTATTTTTCTTATCTTTCAAATGGAAACCCGAGTAAACCTGGCTGACAGGCAAACTGACCATATCATGATGGCACTAAAAGCCAATTTATTTGCCAAATGTCCTTCAGTGAGAGCTCTGGTGATTGAATGATACTGAAAGTTGTCCAAAGGGGTGATAAATTCACTTTTATGTGTTTTGACACTACGGATAAAGAAATTACTGTCATTTCTCACGGATTTTTAGTTATGAGTTACTGACAGCTGTGCAGTACCAGATCTAAATGTCATTACTGCGAGCTCATTGACTTGAGGATACGTACAGTAGGAAAGTTAATACGCTATTTTAATAAAACCACTTACAGAGAGAGCACGGGGTAAATATGTTTCAGTCTGATTTCAAACTAATTGCTAGTATATTAAAACTATTCTGTAAATACCGAACACATAGATGATATTCTAGCATCTATCATTAGTCACAAAGTATGAGCGCCTGTACATTGCCCTGTCCTTTAATTGATTCACATCATAGTAAGGCCAATAAAGGTACAGTGACTGTGGTAAACTGTATTTTTTGTCAATAAATATCGAATCTTCTTCTCTCTTACCACTGAGAGAACCGTACTTCCCCACCCCATCAATTCTGGGTTTGGTCATATAACTTGCTTTGCTAATGGAATGTGGCAAAAGTGACATCTTGATAGCTCTAGCCTTTAAAAGAAATTACAAGTTTTCATCGATTTGTAAAGCACACCTAATCTAGTTCATAGCCTGAAGCACAGCGGCAGCCCACAGCCAAAGCGAGCACTGTGAATAAGATGTATTTGCAGTGTGTGCCCTTAAGATTTTGAGATTTTTTTCTTCTTGTTATGGAGCATAACATATTTAAAGACGACAAATGGCGATCTTAACATCTAAGATTGAAGCGTTTTTTACAGTAACAACAAAGAAATAGAAAGCTCTGGCGTTGGCTTGGGGCTGGCTGAGGTAATGTAAGGAAACTTCCAGGAGTCTGGAAAAAATGGCAGCCGTGTTATGTAATAAGGAACTATCTGGCTGAACTTTTGAATGCAAATACCTGAGGGGCTGAGAATGTAATGGATATGGTGTTTGAAATTGGTTGTGATTTGATATATCTGTAAAGCTAATGCAAGAAAGAATAAGCTCAGAAAAGATCTGTACTGTTTGCGAGGGGACACAGAGAGTCTAAGGGAAGCTGGGGGACTCAGAAATGAAACGGTTTCTCATTTCTAGTGAGTCTAAGATAAAAGTGAGAAACCCCTTGAGCCACAAATGCTGATTAGCCCTCAGGACACAGCATCAGGGTTGTGACCATCGCAGATGTATAATGTATTATATTTTCTCAGAGGGAAAAGTGAAGCAGAAATTGCATTTGCAGTTGCCATACTGCCCTCACTACAATACACATTTCCACTCACCCACATGAACTAACGTAACACCTGCACTGAAATTCACTCATACGTGAACACTGATGCAAACAGCAGCCGTGCCTCATCGTGTCAGACACCTGTACTCGTGTCTACGTCTGAGATTTAGCCCGTTGTAAATGCTCAGTAGTAACTGCTGAATAAACTCATGATTTTTCCCAAGGTCTTAGATTTTAGATGCTAATAAATCTGTTTTCAATAAATGAAGGAGACACATATGTCTTGTATAAAAAGTCAAACTTAAAGGCTTACCAATTTAACACACAATGTAAATACATAAATAATTTTTGCGTGTGGGTAAAAGAAAGACTTTAAATTAAGACACAGTGAAGAAAATGCTTGGAAACTCCAGGGGTTATCTTTCATTAATGTTCATATTGATATAAAAAGTAATAAATGTATTTTTTGGCCAAGATATATATTGACGAGATTCAATATTGTTTCTGACAAAGGGTAAGAAGACCCAAACATATGAGTACTAAGGAAAAATGCCCTAAAGTAAAGATGGTCTACAACTAATATTTTTTTCTAGTGCAGCCGGAAGCAAAGAAGAAAAGACCTCCTAAGAATTCTTTTTTTTTTTTTTTTTTTGGTTTGTTGGGTCTTTGTTGCTTCATGCGGGCTTTCTCTAGGCGAGCAGGGGCTACTCTTCGTTGCGGCGCGCGGGCTTCTCATTGCGCTGGCTTCTCTTGCTGCGGAGCACAGGTTCTAGGTGCGTGGGCTTCAGTAGTTGTGACACACGGGCTCAGTAGTTGTGGCTCGTGGGCTCAGTAGTTGTGGCGCACGGGCTTAGTGGCTCCACGGCATGTGGGATCTTCCCAGACCAGGGCTCGAACCCGTGTCCCTTGCACTGGCAGGCGGATTCTTAGCCACTGCGCCACCAGCGAAGTCCCTCCTGAGAATTCTTGAGGAAAGTATTACAATTGATGTTATTGAGAATTTAGGAAAAATTTCCCCCAAGTTTACTTGGTCTGTGAGTGTATTGGCTTATTCTTCTGAGTTTGCATCCGTTTAAAACTCAGGGGATGTAAAACAGAACTGCCAGCATTATGTCTAGATATTCTTGTAAACCAAAAGAAACTTGAGTCATGAAGTTTGTAACAGTACTAAGGGTGAACTGCCTTGCTTTTTCCATGCTGTCTCTGTCTCCATGACAGAAGCAGCTGTAGAATGAAGGGAAAGATCTTAAGCCTTCTAAAGTCTTGAGTCATTTTAGAAATTCCTTCCCTTTGTATTAATTACATATTTTAGTTTGATGCTGCGTTCTAAGTGTAGTTTCACACAAAAGCCCAAAGACACGAAAACCCAAAGTAGTCCTCAGAAGTCTATCCAGAAGAGAAAAATCTGTTAGAAATGAGCATGTATAGGAAAAAATAGAAAAAATTTGTTTTAAATTTATAATAATGGAAAAAGTTTTAAAATACTGTTTATAAGACTAGAAGCTTAAAGTGTGTCTTTCCACCACAGAGTTCAGCATCCCTTCCACTGATACTCATGAATTTTATTACACAATTCCTTGGCTTCGCGACACTAGCTTTACCAGTTGTTTTCTTCGTGGACCTGTGTGAAGAATTAAGTATTTCTCTATTATTTTACTCGTGTATTTACTTTGTAGTTGAATTCAATTTATAATACATAGATCAAAGTCTTCCCAATTTGCAAGAAAATTAGCTGTTTATAAAATATTTAAGATATTTAAATGTGTTAGAATCCAAGGGACCTCAACATTCCTTTTGAGCTACTCAGTGAAAGGAGACTTTGAAAATCCAAGAACAATCTTAACTGAAATTCCTATCTTAACAAGAAGAGAGAGAGAGAGAGAATTCCTAGTGTGATGGTCAGGGACCATCATACTGCGATGATTTGACTTATGATTATTTGACTTTTGGAGAGCTCAAAAGCACTAGGCATCCAGTGGAGAGCACACTTGGAATTTGGAGTGTTGATCTTTTCCCGGGCAAGTGATTTGTGGTTCAGTACTGTCTTGTGAGGCTGGGCAGCCACGTGATCACCAGGGTAAAGAACTGACATGCTTACGACCGCTCTGTATGCAGACAACCATTCTGCTTTTCACTTTCAGTGCAGTATCCAATCAGTTACACGAGATAGTCAACACTTTATGATACAATAGGTTTTTTAGATGATTTTGCCCAGCCGTAGGCTAATGTAAGTGTTCCGAGTCTGTTTAAGCTAGGCTAGGCTAAGCTATGATGTGTGGTGGGTTAGCTGTATTCGATGCATTTTTGACTTACGATATTTTCAACTTACAGTGGATTTATCAGGACTTAGCCCCGTCGTAAGTCAGGGAAAATAAGACATTTTGGCCAGTAACTTAAATCATGAATTAAAATATTTTCCTCTGGAAGCTGTCAAATTATCAAACCACATCTAACTTTGTAAAATATCAGTGTCTAAAGAACAGTAAATATGTCATGTTTAAATGTGCCTTGAAAGAGTTGATTGTACAGCTGACAACTTTACAATCCTCAAATGTTTTAATTGGAAAAAAAAGTAAATCACATTTATCATGAACACATTCATAATTATCATGAAAATAGGAGGACTGATTTTTATCACCAGGACTAGAAAGGGTGACAGAAAGCACAAGGAAGGGGGCTACGTAAGACTGCAGGAGATATTGTCTGTGCACGTGTGAGGGGAAGAGGAGCAGGGGTGGGTGAGAGCACACAGGAATATTCCCTGCTCTTTTCCACAGGGCCTGAGGGCACAGTCTTCTCGCATCCCAGGCGTTTGCATTTTTAAGTGCTCGTTGCAGTTAGCATCCTTGTATCTATCTGATACAAACTTGGTAGAGCAGTAAACTCAATGATTTAGAGGAAACTACCATAATGTCCCTTGGTTTCTAAGATTCTAAAAGGAAAGCAGCATACATTCCACATAAACTAATTCAGACTATCGTATCATATCCGAATTATTAAATGGAGGAAATGTTGTACCTTCTTTAGCTACATCCTCTTAGGAGGTTTATAAAATTCATATTTGCTCTTAAAGGCAAGATTGAGGGATTGACCGCCGACGAGGACCTTGTCTAATTGGCAGCTTCTATATTGCTTTTTATTTCCAGAAAAACGTCTGGAGTCTCCATACAGGTAGCTAACATTGAATAATAAGTAGCATGGAATGGTCCCACCCAGCCAGAAGTTTAAGCACATACAAAGGGCAAGGATGTTTCATAATTACAGGCTCTTCTCCCTCTGCGTGATCCTGCTTTTCCACATCTGTGGTACCATCGTCAGGCACAGGGTCTCGCAGTTCTGTACTATAATATCAGGGTATTATAACATCCCTCATGAGAGGACTTTCAGTGGTGGACTGACCACTGTTACTGACCTGTAGAGACCTGTGGTGTGGTAAGCACTCACGGCCTCCAGCATTTGCTGCTGGTTTTCCTCTATTTTTGTAAGCAGCTCTTTGCAGGAAACCGCCCTCAGCAGGAAGCCCCTTTTCTTGTTACTTTAGCAAAGCTACATTGTCGCTCATCTTAAACCAGGCGCCCCCATGCTCTACTCATCTCTGGCCCGAGCACACCATACTTTGCTTAACCTGTTGGTTCTTTCCATAGATCAAAGTAGAAATAAAGAATAAGTAATTAACAGATGACCAGATCTCTCCCCCAGCTTCCCCTTCAGTAACCTGGCAAACAGAGTGTGTGAACAAGACAGCATCTGAAGAAAGATCACCAGCGGTTGACAGGCCTGCCCACAGCGGGGGATGACGACCAACCTCACCCCCCTTCTCGATGATTCACTGAAATGACTTCCCTTTTTCCCTTTAAAAACCTTCATGGCCGAGCAAAATCTCTGGAGGTGGATTTTGGGGACGCTGAGTCCACCTTCTCCCCAGATTGATGGCTTTCGGATTAAAAGCAACTTTCCTTTCCACCAACACTTGCCCCTTGGGTACTGGTTTTCGAGCAGAAAGCAGCTGGACCTGAGCTTGGTAATGTTTGGGGACGTGGTTCCGCAGTAGAATGTGGAAACTGTCCCAGCTGCATTGCCCTCAGGTATGATTCTGTGTATTCGCCTGCGGCAACCGAGAATACTTTTTCTTTTTCTCCTCTCTCCCTCTCTCAAACACACACACTTGACAATGAGGGGAAAACACCTTATTAACAGATGTTGGTTTATTAAAACACATTAGCTTTATAAATTTTTTCTAGTATTTTCCAAAAGATATAAGAGAAAATGTATGGAGTAGAAAAACATGATAAATGAAAAATATTTCACCATTCATCAAACTTACCTCATTTGTTCCCCTGTACTGGGCATCAGAATTTGGTAACTGGGATAAAAGAATGATTTCAATGGGGAGGCCAATATGCAACAGTTTTTCTCCTAAGGTTTCATACACTTATCAAACCTTAAACCAGATTCATTAAACAGCCAGCGTGATTCACACATCCACTCATTACAGAGTAACTCCTGACATCAGGGACACTGGCAGCTGCATGGAAAATGAGTGACACGATTTCTGCAGCGGGGCTGGTCAAGTGCAGTGTTTACACCTGAACCACCAGGGGGTCCGACTCACACATGCTGGGTCAGAAGCTGCAGAGAGCGGAGCCCAGGGTCATGCCCGTTTTTATATTCACTCTCTGGGTGATTAGAAGGCACACTAGTGAAAGTCTGAGGGTAATGTGTAAATTCCTTCTCAAGGAAAACTTAACTCTTAAAACGAAAACAAAGCCATTAAAAACACCGGCAAATGCTTTGCATCCTATGTCGCACCTTCAAAATTTCAGATAGTAATTCTCACATTTTTTAAGGCATGATTTCATTTGCTAAGTTTAGGGTGACAGCATTTTCCACATCCAACAGAGACGAAAACCGTGGCAAATACAAATTGTTTCAAATACTTCCAAATAGGAGGATCCCTAAGATTTGGATTAAAGTACGACGCTTCTAAAATTCTAGTTGTTTTCCCCGTTTAACTCCATGCTCTTTAAATTCCTTAAGCTTCTTTCTTCTGTAGCCCCATTATGTCACTATTATTCCACCACAAGGCCCAGAATTGGGGCAAGTACTAATCAGACCATCTCAGGTCATTACCCCAAAGTGTTTCAATGCTCTGCTTAATTTGACCATGACAACTAGTCCAGCTGTAAAATTTCAACAGGATATGAATTTTCACCCAGAACCACATTTTGGAGTGTCTCAACTCAACTAGTATCATATCATATCATATCATATATCATATTGCATTCTACTGTATTGCATTCTATTGTATCATAAACTCATAACTTTCTAACAGGTCTGTCTTTTGCTGTACAGTTTTGGCCCAGGATCCCCAGGGCCCTGGTGGTGAGTCCCACTTCATCTTATTGCTAGAACCTTGAGAAGTACCCATGTCTTTGACTCCTTACCTCATTATAGAGCACAGTCAGTATCAGAGTTACAGTCTAAGCAGGTAGGCTAAGGGACACTTACAATATACATTTTCAACCTTTTCCTTTCGGCTAGGGCTGGTAGGAACTGTTGCGTATGTTACAGGCAGAATCTCAACAACTGGTATAAATGAATTAGTTAAATAGGTATTGGAAGGCTCTGAAGATTCTACGGAATGGCTTTGGGTTTAAAGTGTCAGAGATTAGGGAAAATCCTCCATTCTCCCTGGGTGATATAGTCACTGGGATCCCATCCAAATCTGCCCTCGGAAGAGGCGGTTGCAGTGCCAACTGTTAACGAGTGTTTTGTTTATTCGAAAGGTTGATAGGTGACATCCTCTAGAAGAGTCACGCAATGCGTTAACATCTTTGAACACACTCATTCTTTGGCTCAGTTTTTCCATCTGCATCAGGTCTTTGATGTTGATCATTTTTGTTGGCTCATTAATTCAACTTTTCTTTGTTCAATAAATTCCCTGCATGCTGATGTCGAACTGCCAGGAATAAGAATACTGATGATAGAAATGGCACCAGAGGAATCACTGCTATTCTTGGCCACAGACATTTCCAGTCTGAACAATAGCTGTTTTCTTCATAGCTTTCACCAATGTCATATTTTAAGCAGGGATTTTGTGGGCTTAACAAATGAATGGAAAAGTCTGTAAAATATGTTGCAGAAATCTCTCACAGGTAGGCAGGAAATTTGGAATAGATTATCAGGACAGAAAAGTTATATAGAGATGTCTAGGTCAAAAAGACAGAGTGAAAAGCTGACGCGTGTGGTGAAGTGGGATGCAGTCAGTAGCCCAGCCGTGCTCTTCCCAGCTGATTCTGTATCCACTGCTGTGAAAGAAATTAAAGGAGGGAGGCCAGGAGACCTGGCTATTTGAAGTTCTAGGAAGCGTTAAGAAGGCAGGTTTCATAAGAATAGAACTATCTTAAGGTAGTTTATTTTATAACTCGGTATAATAAAACTCTGATCCTTTTACTTTATTTATTTTCAAAAATATTTTATTGGCGCACAGTTGATTTACAATGTTGTGTTAGTTTCAGGGGTACAGCAAGGTGAATCAGTTATATACATACACGTACCCACTCTTTTTTAGATTCTTTTCCCATATAGGTCATTACAGAGTATTGGGTAGAGTTCCCTGTGCTATACTGTAGGTCCTCGTTGGTTCTCTATTTTATATATAGTAGAGTGTATATGTCAATCCCAGTCTCCCAATTTATCCCTCTCCCTTTCCCTCCTGGTAACCATCAGTTTGTTTTCTACATTCTTATCCTTTTAAGTGATAATTATTTAAACCAAAATTTTCACAGATTGCAAATATCCAAATAGTCAATTCCAGAGTCAAGGGATATGAATGAGGGAGAATTAGGGAGGACACAGGTAACATGCTCATACCAGAGCTATCTGCCTTTCTTGGCTTTTCCTTCGAAGCATGAGTGGGAGTTAACACATGCAAAGAAAATAATATCTAATTATAAAAACCATGCAGAAGAATAAGGAGTTTCCCTGAGAAATACCTGAGACCTAGGGAAATTTCCCAAGTTTATTCAAATCTTCTTCATCTTTCCATCTCTCCAGAGACCCTCAGGAGTGACAGCTGCCCCTCCAATACTCCCAGTCTTTTCAACCTTTTTCTTGCTGTTCTATACTGCTTTTTTTTTTTTTCTCATTCCACTTTAGTGATCTCTTTATTATGTGAATCAAGATACACCTTCGTAGACTTTTTCCTTTGGATCACCACAGTGACTCCCAGCAAATGTACTTCATTCTGAAAGTTTACCTCAAAAGGTCAATTGGTTTCTCTAGTTGAGAAGATGCACCTCTTGTTAGGAAGAGTTGATTATACTGAGACATCACGGGTGTTTGTGGAATTAACTTCTCTGTTTCAGACACTGAGTTCAATGGCTAGGGGTACTGTATTCGCTTGTAGGCGGTCTAGGGAAGCTGCAACAAGAGTCACTAGACATACCTGACAGTTAATACTTGAGTTAACTTAAATGTACTAAAATTAAACTTTCACTCCCACTTGCCATATCTCAAAAGCTTACTTGCTAACTACGCCTACTGTCTATCATGTTGGAAAGCATGGAGATAGAGACCCTTTTCTTCTTTGCAGAAAGTTCTATTGGGATGACTGTTCTAGAATCTTCTATTCAAGGTGCATTCATGGACCAGCCGGGTCAGCCTCCCATGGGAGTTTATTAGGAAAGTGGATTCCTGGGCTCCACCCCGGACCTACTGGATCATAATTTGCACTTTTTCACAAGATACCTGGGGTTTCATATGAGGACACATCAGTGCCCCCAAGAGGTCATTTTGGAGTCTGCCTTTAAATATGAACTTCCTTGCAGAGAGAGCAGATTAAAATATGCCTGATTTTTGAGATGTAGAGGTCAGAACTCCATCTGAGCCTTTCTTATCATGCAATGCCAGAACAACCATTAAGCCGCTGTACATTTCTTTTAATAATAAGGACAATTATGATGTGTTTACAGCATTCCAAGATGTCGTCTTCAATTAAACAAGCTAATCATTTGCTCTAATTTTTCCAACACTCACGTCTTTCTGAAATTATGCTTATTTTATTGGGACCTTCAGAAAAAAAGGAAATCACAGGCAAAGGGCAGCTCATCAGATGTGACACTTTTTTTGAATCATGAAAATACTTTGGTCGACATGAGGGAGACAGCACCTAACACAGGCAGCTCTCTGGGAGTTGAATGAACTATACTTGTAACTGCAGAATGTAATGGGGTCAACCCAAATTTTTTTTTTTTTTTTTGCGGTATGCGGGCCTCGCACTGCTGTGGCCTCTCCCGTTGCGGAGCACAGGCTCCGGACGCGCAGGCTCAGCAGCCATGGCTCACGGGCCCAGCCGCTCCGCGGCATGCGGGATCTTCCCGGACCGGGGCACGAACCCGCGTCGCCTGCATCTCCAGGCGGACTCTCAACCACTGCGCCACCAGGGAAGCCCTCAACCCAATTTTAAAGACAAGGATAATAATTAATCTATATCCATCATTACAGATAGCTACCTGAAGATATTTAATATTCATTTAAAATCGTAAAAAAAAATTCAGTTCTCAAAGTCGCCAAGCCACTCACCGTGGCCTCCTTTGAAACTCAGAAAATCTTGCTTCGCATATATTGTATATCTCATCACTTTTTACATTACTGGTGAATTGTTTAATGACAGTGAGAATTATTAACACGTCAGAATTATTCCTGTGAGTCTTCTTAGGTAGATACTTTTAATATAATTACGTCCCAAATATTTGTTCTTGAAGATGAATATTCATTTCTTTATGAAATGCCAAGATTCTAAGATAAGCAGTTCTTGTAAAGATGTATAGGGATTAGCTTAGGCTCTGAAGACAATTTGAAAGTTTCACAATTGGGCTGGCCCTGAATTCCATCTCTTGAGATAAACCAAGGATCCAAATAAAATAAGCTAATCTGGCTCAAGTTCTGTAAAATCAGGCCAAAATTCCATCCTCTACTGGTGAAAAATACAATATACTTTGTGGTGGCCAAACAACAAATAATCGCGTTAATTTATGATGAAGACGATGGTCCACGTCTTTCTTTGAAGTGAGATTAAATGTGTTTTTCTCTGGCTCAGCTTCCTTGGTTCAAAGATCACCATTTGCGTATCTGAATGATCAAAAACACTGTTCAAAGTGAAAAAGAAGATTTCCAACTTCTAGGCTCACAGACCCTCACAGAGATCTTTTCTCTCATTCCCTCACTCGCACAGAGATCTTTCCCCTTTTCTATATTCGATACTACTTTTCAATGCTGAAAGGCAGGATATTACAAAGGATGCGTATTTATCATAAGAACCCACTCTCTGCATTGGTTCTCACTGGCCTGCTGGACTCACTAAAATTTCACCATTAGGAGTTTATCACTTTATCTCAAATTATATCATTTCCAAACGGCAGGGTTTTTTGTTATTGCAGAGTCCTGGGGCAGTTTTCCTTGACATTCTACTGTATGCATTCTTTTATCACATGATTAACCTCCAGCTGTGACAGGTGGCTTCAGTTTTAAGGAATGTGGCTGAGGATCAATGGGACAGAAGGACAGAGCCAGAGCCCAGCACGCTCCCTGTGGATGCAGACGTGGCCAGACTGCTGAGAGGAACTTCTGGGCTGCCTGGTCCCCTGGGATGCCCTGTACGGGGAACAAGCCACACAGAGTGGAGGGGAGGGCGGAGGCTCAAACTTTATCCAGTGTAGACATGGATAAATGACTATAATATTGGGAGACTATATTTATTTATTTATATTTTTATTGAAGTATAGTTGATTTACAATGTAGTTTCAGGTGTACAGTTTATACGTATATATGCACATATATAATATATATTCTTTTTCGGATTATTTTCCATTATGGTTTATTACAAGATACTGAATATAGTTCATTGTACTATACAGTAGGTCCTTGTTGTTTATCTATGTTATATACAGTGGTGTGTATCTATGAATCCCAAACTCCTAATTTATCCCTGCCCACCCCCTTTCCCCCACTGATAACCATATGTTTGTTTTCTAGGTCTGTGAGTCTATTTCTGTTTAGTTGTGCTACAGCGACTTAATTCAAACAAGAACGCTATATGTAAAGTCTGAATCTCAGTGAATTTTAAGGGTCCAGCTTACTAATTAAGCAGATGGAGTTTCAGTTCAAAAGTTATGCCAAGCAAGGGACATAAAGCGACAAAGACTTTTCATGTACCGGTAAAAATAATTCAGATAACCGCTCCATTTTACTTTCTATTTTGGATATTTGTGAAAAAGTAATTTTTAGAATTTTTGGAATCAGCAGAGTTAACTGCTGATAATTCTTTCAAATATCCATCTCAGAAAATGCATAATTAAATACATCAAGAATAATATAACTGAATAAACATATGGAAAGTGGAGCTGATAGTGATATAAATTCTAAGAGAAAGAAACTTATCTATAAAACAAAATTGTTAATAAAATTACATTTGCGTGAATCATAAGAATTTACCTGGATAAAATTAACTGCATAAAAAAAGACTAATTATAGGGCTTCCCTGGTGGCGCAGTGGTTGAGAGTCCACCTGCCGATGCAGGGGACGTGGGTTCGTGCCCCGGTCCGGGAAGATCCCACATGCCGCGGAGCGGCTGGGCCCGTGAGCCATGGCCGCTGAGCCTGCGCATCCGGAGCCTGTGCTCAGCAAAGGGAGAGGCCACGACAGTGAGAGGCCCGCGTACTGCAAAAAAAAAAAAAAAAAAAGAATCCACCTGCTAATGCAGGGGACATGGGTTTGAGCCCTGGTCCTGGAAGATCGATCCTACATGCCGCGCAGCAACTGAGCCCGTGAGACACAATTACTGAGCCTGTGCTCTAGAGCCCGTGAACCACAACTACTGAGCCCACGAGTCACAACTACTGAGCCCGCGTGCCACAACTACTGAAGCCCATGCGCCAAGAGCCCGTGCTCCGCAAGCCCGTACTCCGCAACAAGAGAAGCCACCGCAATGAGAAGCCCGTGCCCTGCAACAAAGAGTAGCCCCTGCTCACCGCAACTAGAGAAAGCTCAACCTGCAGCAACGAAGGCCCGAGGCACCCAAAAATAAATGTAAATTAATTAATTAATTTAAAAAAGAGTATATAGAAAATTCCTCTCTGTGAAAACTTCCATTTAAAAAATCCAAATCTTTTTCTGTATCTGTATGATATAATGTGTTAATATGATGAGAGTCTACTTTTGCAAAAAATTAATAACAGTAGCTTTGAAAATAGAAGTTTTTACATTTTTCCAGAGTAATACCATATACTGTTTGTAATTACTTATTAGAAATAATTACTTAAAATTATAAGCATTTATTTTATTCACTCTAGTTATTAAATCCTCCCAGGATTTCTTATAAAATAGATGTTCTTTAGGAAATACATTAAATCATTTCTAATTGGCACAAGTAGTTACCTATATAAGCATTTTTAAAGTGTCTTATATTTGTAGACAACTAAAACTTGGCTAACTAATGTTAAGCCTCTTGGATTCCAAAACTACATCCTAAGGAAAGTAATAACATCTTAATTTCTACATCCTTTCATAGTTCTACAAATACTTGATTTAGTTGCATTATATTTAAATTTAAACTATAAAATTTCAACAATAAAGTTTAAAAAAATTTAATTATATTTTACATGGGTACCATTAAAAATATACTGCACTTTTTATACACTTTTTGAATAGATATTTTAAATACAGTACTTTACACAAAACTATATGTGCAATACTAATGAATTATTAAGGGATATTCAATGGTAATTTGATTGAACCCTATTTCTATTTTGCACACTGACTTTAGAATCTGACTCTGGCATAAGATATGTCATTTCTCACGATTAGTTGCTCGCAGAGCTTTGTCTCAAGGAAGGAAGACACTTAGACATTAAATCTTCCGATTTTCTCTCTCTCTCCTTTTTTGCTCTCCCTAATGGTAGAGAATTCTGAATTTAATAGTGCAAAATTTGGAAAAATAAAGAGAAACAAATGTCAATTATTCCTTGTGATGGGGGTAACCTTATCTGTTAGGGGTCAGAAGCTTTTCGACAGGGAGGAATTAATATAGGAAATTTGCTACCCAGGTGTTGGAGGGTTTAGGGGCAAAGGGAAACGCTGAAACCCCAGGGAGTCAGAGTAGGAGTTAGGTAGCAGTCTGTCTGGGGAGTAAAGAGGGAGATTAGTGTACTTAGAACATGGGAGCACAGCCCTGGGTGCAGGGCACGGCTGGGCTGCGGCTGACACCTCTGGGCAGGAACAAACAGGTGGAAAAGGCTGAAGGCTGGAACTGGCGGCCACTGCTGGGGTGGTGGTGACCGACCGGCACAGTCGGCAAACAGTAACAACGAAGGCCCTCTGCCCCTCTGCCGATCTCCTGATCTTTCTCTCGTTCCTGAAGGATGCTGGTAAGGAAGCCTGTGAGGTGTCATCTGCAGGCTTCCAGTCCCAGCTTTCCAGGGTGCATTGTAGAAGGACAGATCCAGAACTGAGATGCAGTGGATTTAAAACCAGCATAGCCAGAGGAATGGGTAAAGAAGACGTGGTACATACATACGATGGAATATCACTCAGCCATAAAAAAGAATGAAATAATGCCATTTGCAGCAACATGGATGGACCCAGAGATTATCGTACTAAGTGAAGTAAGTCAGACAAAGACAAATATGATGTGATATCACTTATATGTGGAATCTAAAAACAAGATACAAATGAACTGATTTACAAAACAGAAACAGACTCACAGACAGAGAAATGAAACTTACGATTACCAAAGGGGAAAAGAGGTGGGGGAGGGATAATTTAGGAATTTTAGATTAACATATACACACTACTATATATAAAATAGATAACCAACAAGGTCCTACTGTATAGCACAGGGAACTATATTCAATATCTTGTAATAAGCTATAATGGAAAAGAATCTGAAAAAGAAGAGATATATACATGTATAACTGAATCACTTTGCTGTACACCCAAAACATTGTAAATCAACTAGACTTCAGTAAAATATAATAATGATAAAAATAAAAATAAATAAATGTAAAAAAACCCAGCACAATGATCAGGCAAATATTGACAATGTTAACTTATTACATTATTTGAAAACACCTATCAATGTTCATTTAGCTGTAATTACAAAGTATATTTACAACAAATTAATCAATACTAATAATAGGATTTTTCTGTTATATAGCTACAATTCTTTGGTATTTAAGCTCATAGAGTGAAATTTTCTATATATTACTCCCATTTAACTCTACCTTTCCTTAAATGTTATTGAAATGGCAAACTCAGAAGATGGTGTTATGTAGAGGAAAGAACCTTAGATTTTGTATCAGAAAAACTGGTTTCTAATCCAGTTTTGATCACTAATAGATTTTAGATACATCTCTTAAGTTGCCTGAACCTCGTAGTTTGTTTTTTTTTTTTTTCATTTAATGAACATTTACTGTGTGGGTCTATTGTGTTCCATACACCAAGATCACAGAACTAAACACTTTTAAACTAAATTCTTTTCTCAGAGAGCTTACAGTCTGGTAAGAGTGGGGATAGATACACAAGGTAAAACATTCCAGTAAATGTGTGCATAGAATGATATAGAAGCAAATGGGCAAGGTGACTTCAAGCAAAGTCAAGCAAATTTGCTTGACCCATCAAGCAAATGGGTCAGTGACTTCAAGGATCAGCAAAGTTTTTCTGTTGCGGATAACACTGGAGTTTATTATGAAGAAAAAGTCTAGGTCACAAGTTGAAGGAAAAAGGAAATTCAAGGTAGAACAAGAAACATAAGACACAGATACACAAGCCAGCATACTGGAAACTACAAGGAATCCAGGATGGTAGGGTAGGGAGGTTTCAAAGTGCTAGGTGAAGAAACATAAGGGACAGGAGAAATGGGCAGGAACGTATCTATCAATATTTGCATACTATGTTAGGAAATTTAGATTTGGTTCTGTAAGCAAGGGGCAGTCACTAGAAAAATGAAGAGCTTGGAAGTTGTCACAATCAGAAATTGTTTATTTAAATAGATCACTCTGAAAACAGTACAGAGAATGGCTCTGTAGAGGTTAAAGGCATTGCCTCTAAAATCACAAAGACAAGCATGGCCTCAGCTTCCCAATCTGTAAAGTGAGAATAATAACCCTAAGACTGTCACGAAGTTTAAATGAAATAATGTATGCAAAACACTTAGTAGAGTTACCAGCAGTTTGGGTGATGATGAAGATATCACTGCCAGAGACAGGATGAACCTCAGAGTCTTAATTTTGGGTTTTATTTGATGATTTCTAATGTCATTTCAAGATTCATGGGTTGGGGGTTATTTGATTCAATGAATCATAGAAGAACAATGCAATGAATTTTGTTATTTGCCGAACAGTGGAATGATATGCTATAGAATGTATACATATGACCTTGCTTAAAATAACGGTGCTGCAAAGAATATGGAGAAATTATCCTGTCTACCTATTTGCTTCCAGATACATTAGCATACAAAAGTAAGATAAAATATTTTCTTTACTAACAGCACTTTATTGAATAGAAATGGATCTCTGTTTGGCAGAAAATTGTTGCATTATTGCTAAAATTGGAGAAAACTCAATTAAATTTGCCAGAATCAGAAGGACATTGTGAGTTATTGTCTAAACTGTGCTTTTTAAAAATAGATGTTAAGCTGTTGGCCGGGGGAGAGTACAAAGTAATTATTTTAAAGGTCAGTATATTGAAACTATTGAATAATCAATCTCGTATATAAAAAAGGGCTGCGATGTGAAATAACTTTGCGTTTGGAAAACTTGCCATTTTTCTGAAATGTGAAAATGAGAATCAAAGTGACATGAATAAAACTGTTGGTTTCTAAAGCGGGATAAAATTTTGTAGAAAAACAAATGGAAAGGACTTGACTAGACAAAAATATAAAAGAAAAACCTGGAGTCTGGGTGCTGAACCCAAGCTGTGAGGATTCTGGAATTTATTAAAAGGAATAATTCATGGGGCATTTGGAAGCAATATTCCTGCTATATTATGCATTCATGAACTCTTTACTAGGATTCTGTGGCTACTTCGTGTCACTATGCTTTGTAAGAGATGTGGACAAACTGGAAAAGATGGGAAAGGAATGAGGAAAATGAAGAAAGGAACAGAAAATAGTAACCTGAGCAAAGTTTTGAAGAATTGTGTTGCTTATAATAGAGGAGAGAAGCCCACGGGGCAGCCTGATTGTTATAATTAGATACATGAGGTATTTTCACCAGATTGTAACTAATTATTGTTTTTTTTCTCCACACCAATGTTTCCTAGAACAAAAGAAAGGTGTTTAATTAAAGAGCATTTAACTGTATATATACCCCCAAGTTAAACGTGTGTGTGTGTTTGGTTTTCCACTTCTTTGATCTAGTGAGAGAGGCGTTAGAAAGTTACCTCAATAATCCCTAGGAGGAGAACTCTCCCTTAAGATCTGGAAATAGATCCCTCTCCTTTTCTGAACAAACAGAGTAGCTTCCTTGGTCTAAAAAAGGGGCTCCATAGGCTTCTCTTGTGTTTTGCCTGGTCTTAGACCCAGGACGTTTGATCTAACCATCCTTACAAGGGTAGGTGGCTGAACTGGTGAGAAGGGGCATATGGGGCCCTTTGGGTTCTGAGAGTTACAAAGGGGCAGGTTCAGAAACGCAAAGACAGTTTCGGAAAAAATGTGGACACTGTGCTCCCTGAGCCTAGAGGATGGCCAAGGATGGCTTAGAGATGTGAGCACAAGTAGCTGGAGGATGCACATCCAAGCAGGGGAGATGCTTGTGCCAAGGAATTCTCAGAGTAGAATCCTCTGGGGATGCGGGGACTCATCACCTAGGTGACTGTGGAGTATGAGTTGTCAACAGAGACACCTTGTGGTGGGGAGAAGCAATGGCAGCAGGAGAAGGATGAGAAACCGAGCTTCCCCCCTAAGCGGGGTGGGAGAGGACCACAGAGGAGGCCTGGGGTCTCCTCCCAGCGTGGATACTCCTGAGGGACGTGTCCACATCTACAGCCCGTCTTGGAGAAGTAGCTCTGTGGGGGGGCAGCTTGTCAACAGAATGTTTTTAAAGAGGAAAGGAATAATGAACAGGTATAAATACAGATAAGTTGAAAACATTTACTTACGCCCACACAGTATTTCTTTACGAAAGTTGTTTCTAATATGCTTAGGGATCAAATATTCTTGTTATTAACTCTCATGGCATCCAGACCCTCTATTTAAATTCATTAAAATTGAAATTTTATGTTTATTGCTGTATACTTGGCAAAAGCCGGTCTCTCCTCTAGAGTATGTTCCAGAAGAGAAGGTCCATGCATCTCACCTTTGTATTTTCAACACAAGCTCCATCTTAGGCTCATAGGATTACCGTTGAATCATCAACCTCTATCACAATGGTATAGTACATACATTCGATACCTAGCCTGGTAGGTAAGATACACTCAATAAACAGGGCTTAAGTTTCACTTCCTAATAGCCTAGAAGTTAAAGCTGAATATGTCATTTAAAAACCTCATAGTAAAGATCCCAGACCCAGAAGGATTCACTGGTGTATCTTTCCAAACTTTTAAAGAAGAAATGTAAATAAGAAATACCAGCCAGACGTAAATTCTTCCAGGACGTGGAAAAAAGGGAATAATTCCTTGGGTGTTTTTTTGTTTGTTTATTTGTTTGTTTTTTAGAATAGCATCCAATCATTGATTCCAAACCCTGACAAGGAAATGACAAGAAAGTAGTATCACAGACCAAGAGTGAACATAGATGCAAACATCCTTAATAAAACGTTAGCAATTCCAATTCAGTATATGTATATGTATGTGTCTATATATATGCTGATATCATCCTTCCATAGGCAAAGTTAGTTTAACACTGAAAAGCCATCAGTGTAATTTACCACACTAAGAAAAAAAGGTGGAGGGGAGAAAAATCACATTATTTTGCTAGGTTGAGAAAAACCATTTGACACTATTCAACACTTACTCATGATTAAAAACTCTGAGAATACTAGAAATAGAAGGGAAATATCTTAATCTATAAGTAATCTATAAGAACATCTATAGAAAACCTAGTGAAAACATCTTACAAAATGGTGAATACTGAAAAGATTGTCCTTGAAATTCGGAAGGAGACAAGGGTGTTTACTATCAACATGTCATTCAACACTGTATTGGAGATTTAGGCAGTAAAATAAGGCAAGGAAAAAGACATAACAATGGAAAAGAAGAAATAAAACGATCATTATTCAGACATAGCCATTGTATGCTTAGAAAATATAAAGAGTTTACAAACATTTAAAATTAATAAGTGAATTTAGCAAAGTTACTGCATATGTGTTCAATCTACAAAAATCGTTTGCATTCCATCAACAAATGACAAAAATGAAATGGAAAAAATTATACCATTGCAATCACATCAAGAAACATCAAGTATCTAGGAATAAATCTATCAAAAGAGGTTCAAAGCCTCTGCACTAGAAACTAAAATCCTTCTTAAGATGAAAGACTAGAGAAATGGAGGGATAATTTATGAGCCTTGGGAGTACAACGCTAGACACTTCCAAATAGCAAGACCTATTATAAAGCTGCAGTAATTAGAACAATGTGATATTTGTGCAGACAGAGAAGTCGAAAGCCCAGAAGCGGCCCCACAGACCGTCACCTGACAGGGGTGGGCGCTCTGATGAGCAGCCCGTATTTCCCTTAACAAATGAAGGGCTCCTTCTGTCGGCAGCTGAGAATGATGAAGACGCTGAGAAAGCTGCTGGGAGATGCTCCCAGACTGACAGCCATTTATGGTGATGGCCTCAGCTGAAGGAGACTGGCCCGCTCAAGGTCACAGCTACTTCTGGGGTTCTCCTGTACCCAGGGACCGATCGGCCCAGGCCCCTCTTTCCCAACTCAGGGCAGCTCTGAAAGGCCATCCCTGCTCCAGATCTCTCCGTGGAATCCGGGGAGTCTTTCACTGGGACGTCATCGCAGCTCAGCTTCTCCTTCTGTCCAATCCCGTTTCCTTTCTGTCTCTTCTACACTCGTGCACTCCCAGGAGCAGTCTTTAACAAACGTCTGGCAAACTCATCTTCATCTCAGAGTATGCTTCGTAGGGAAGCCAAATCGCAGTCGCTGGTGCCAGGAGTGTTCAAAGGAGCAGATGCTAACGCAGGATTTCAGGGCTGGCTCGTCTGCGGCCTGGCTGGAGGATGCAGCAGACTACTGGAAAGTCTACCAAGGCGTCATCCAAGTTGCAGCTCCTGAGCCAGATGTGATTGTCTTTGCTAGAGTAGAATAACAGGTGCATGGTGTATGGCCACTGATTTGATGAGTTTGTTATTTTCCATTCTTACTAGCAAAGAGCATCATACACAGTTCATATGCAAATCAAGACTACAATGATATATCACCTCACTCTGGTGAGAATGACAATCATCAAAAAGTCTACAAACAGTAAATGCTGGAGAGGGTGTGGAGAAAAGGGAACCCTCCTACACTGTTGGTGGGAATCTAAATTGATACAGCCGCTATGGAGAACAGTATGGAGGTTCCTCAAGAAACTAAAAATAGAATTACCATGTGATCCAGCAATCACACTACTGGGCATATATCTGGAGAAAACTCTAATTCAAAATGATACATGCACCCCTATGTTCACAGCAGTATTTACAATAGCCAAGACATGGAAGCAACCTAAGTGTTCATCAACAGATGAATGGATAAAGAAGACGTGGTGTATATATACGATGGAATATTACTCAGCCATAAAAAAGAATGAAATAATGCCATTTGCAGCAATGTAGATGGACCTAGAGATTGTCATACAGAGTGAAGCAAGTCAGACAAAGAAAGACAAATACCATATAATATCACTTATTTGTGGAATCTAGAAGAATGATACAAATGAACTTATTTACAAAACAAACGTAGACTCACAGACATAGAAAACAAACTGATGGTTACCAAAGGAGGAAAGGGGGCAAGGGATAAATTAGGATTGGGGGATTAACAGATACACACTATTATATCTAAAATAGGTAAACAGCAAGGACCTACTGTATAGCACAGGGAACTATACCTGAATCACTGTGCTGTACAGCTGAAACTAATACAACACTGTAAATCAACTGTACTTCAATTAAAGAAAAAATGCTTCACCTTTACTTGGAATAGACAAGACATTTAGAGACATATAGAGTTCTGCCCCAGGGCACACTGTGTCACAATGTGGTCCAGGGAGATCTGTGCCCTCTAGATGCACCACAGCACATCACATTGGTCCATGATAGTGATGCCATTATACTAACGGGACTGGATGAGCCAAAGTGGTTAGTGATTTGGAGGCCTTGATAAGACCCATGGGTCTGAAGGGTGGGAAATAGAATCCACAAAGATCCAGGGAACCCCATCACATCAGTGATGCCCTATTATCTACAGGTTTCTCCCCTTTAATCCAGGCCCGGGAGGGTGTGTGTGTTTCAGAACTATAAATCTGTACAATACTGGTAACTTCGCATTTACTGAGTATGTTACCTGGGGCAGGTTACTTAACTTCCTTGGACCTTGTTATTTCCATCGATAAAATAATTTCCTAATAGTCCACAGGAAATTTATATGACAAGAAATATAGTTTTCTAGTATAAGATATTTTGCTAAAATTGAATCATTGTTGAAGACATTACTTTGAACTAAATTCTTTTCCTTTATGTCCCCAGTCTACATCTACAAAATGAAAATAATAATAGCGCACTGTAAGGGTTTTGTGACGATTGAAAGTGATAAAATACGAATTTCCTCAAGTACATTTTCAATCCTCTCTCGTCTCTTTATGGGTCCCCTATAATGCAAATGTTGGTATTCTTATTGTTTTCCCAGAGATCTCTTAAAATGTTTTTATTTTTATTATTTTTTTTTGCTGTACGCGGGCCTCTCACTGTTGTGGCCTCTCCCGTTGCGGAGCACAGGCTCCGGACGCGCAGGCTCAGCGGCCATGGCTCACGGGCCCAGCCACTCCGCAGCATGTGGGATCCTCCCGGACCGGGGCACGAACCCGTGTCCCCTGCATCGGCAGGCGGACTCCCAACCACTGCACCACCAGGGAAGCCCTGTTTTTATTTTTTAAAATGTGATTTTCTTTCTGCTGTTGTGGTTGGATGATTTGCATTATTCTCTCTTCCAGATCACTTAGGCATTCTTCTGTAACACTTAGTCTTCTATTCATTCCTTCCAGTGTGTTTTTTTATTCCAGTATTGAATCCTTTATTTCTGATTGGGTCTGTTTTGTATTTTCTAGTTCCTTGCTAAAATTTTCACTTTGTACATTCATTCTTTTCCCTAATTCAGTTAGCATTATTTTTTCCAATGCTTTGAATTCTTTACCTGGTAACCTGTTTATTTCTGTTTCATTATTTTTTTTTATGGTTTTTCTCTCACTCTTTCGATTGAGAGCAGATCCTCTGCCTTTTCATTTCGTTTAACTTTCTCTGCCTCTATGAATTTTGGCGAACCAGTTACCTGCTGAGGTCTTGAGGTGGAGTTTTTATGTGGGAGCGTCCCTGCGGAGACTGTGTGTCCAGTGCCCGTGGCGGGACTCGACATGGATGCGACTCGCGTCTTTGCCCGGGGTGTGCTGGCCGCCTTGGTCGGGGGCGGGGCTGAAGTGGAGGCCCCTGTCCCAGGGCTCGGCAGCTTCTAATGTGCCCCTAAGGCGAGCGCCCACAATGGCACTGCAGCCCCACCCGGGCTCTGCCCCCAGATCGTGGGGCCTCGATGTCCCATGGTCAAGTCTTCTGCCCACCTGTGGCTGTCCCAGACCCGGCGCCGCCCTGTGCCTGGGACCATAGTGTTTGCTCAGCTGGAGCCGAGGCCAGTGTGGGAAACCTAGCAGCCACAGAGCAGACCTATCTCCGGCCTGGGACAAGCCGGCACAGGCCATCCTCAGGCTTCCCGCTGCCCTCCTGTGGGTCCCAGTGTCCCTCCTATCAGCAAGGGGGGCTTGCCTTCCCGCAGGGGGTCCCAGGACTGGGGCCCCCAATCTGTGGCTCTCACCGCTCAGTCCCTGGGGCAAATGTCCACCTGTGTGTTCTCCCTTTTCCTCCAAGTCCCCTCACAGTGGCCCAGGTCCTGACCTGATTGCTTTCCTTCCATTCTGATTACCTGTCCGGCTTTCCTCAGCCTTGGTTGTACAGGAGTCCTTCTGCCAGTATCTAGTTTTCCGTGAGAATTGTTCCCCATGTAGATTTTTTGGATGTGTTCCTGGGGGCAGGTGAGCTCCATGTCCCTTTATCCTGCCATCTTTATAGATCTCCAGAACTGTGTATTTGTAATAGAGACAACCTTGCTGGCAAAATTTCAAATACAGTAAGTCCCCTACATGTGAACGGGTTCTGTTCCGAAAGAGCGTTCGTAAGTCCAATTTGTTCGTAAGTCCGACAGATTTAGCCTACATAACCACTACACTATTGGCTATATAGTACTGTACTGTAATAGGTTTATAATACTTTTCACACAAACAATACATAAAAAACAAACACAAAATAAAGAAAACATTTTTAGTCTTACAGTACAGCACCTTGGAAAGTACAGTAGTGCAGTACAACAGCTGGCATCCAGGGGCTGGCATCGAGTGAACAGGCAAGAAGAGTTACTGACTGGAGGAGGGAGAGGAGGTGGGAGATGGTAGAGCTGAAGGGTCGTCAGCAATAGGAGACGGAGGGCCAGCTGCCATTTCACTCACGCCTGACGCTGACGGCACAGGTTCCGGTTCCTTGCTGGATTCAGTTCTATCTACCCTCTTGAAAAAACGATCCAGTGATGTCTGGGTAGCAGCTCTTTTTTTCTCATCATAGATAACATGGTAGCACTGGATTGCATATGGAACAGACGCTGCGACCTTCGTGTACCTTTCTACCTTCAGGTCCTGTGCCTCAAAAACTAACAGTGCCTCCTCAAATGAAGAAAATCCCCTTGCCATTTTCTGCGTCGTGAATCTCTTCAGTTCTTCAGTTACTTCTTCCTCTTGTCTCTCTTCATCCTTTCCCTGGGCCTCCTATTCCCGGTGCTTCTTAGCAGTACCAGCTACATCACAGCTGCTTTCACTCTTGCTTCCAGACATCCTGATCTTGAAATAAAGTTACTGTGCTACTGTACTCTATAAAGTCCTGTACAGTAAAGTACACAACAGCACAACCACTTGTAGAGAATGCACGCACGTGACAATGTACGCCAGACACGTGAACTCACTTACGTGACTGGACGTGCAAACACATGTTCGCTCTTTGAAAGTTCACAACTTGAAGGTTTGTACGTAGGGGACTTACTGTATTCGTTATCTGAGTCTTTACAGAAAAACGTTTGTCAATCCCTGCAATAGAAAATCCAGTATTCTTTTCAATATAGTCTGTGGGTATTGGTGTTTTTGTGTTTTCTATGTCTTCTTGAATCAATTCTTGTCATTTATCTATCTACTTGGCTGTCATCATCTACGGCAACTGAATTTACTTTCTCTTTCTGTTTTCTCATTACTAATAATATGTTGCTACCAACTTTTATTCTGATAAAAATACTACTTGGCCAGACATTATTTCCTTATTATTTATTTTAATTTTTACTTTTGATTTTATTGTCTATATTTAAAAGAAAATTAACCTTGTTCTTCTTTGTAATTTCTTGGACTGAATGTTTAATTCATTTATTTAAAATATTCTTGAATTATAATGAGTGTATTTCTAGTCATAAATTTTCCTCTTAGTACTGCTTTGGTCTAACTCCATTATTTTTGAAATGTGGAGATTCATGATTAAGTTTTAAAGTTCATATATATATATATTTGTTTTGATTCCTCTTTAACTCAAGTTTTATTTAGAAATGGATTATAAATTTTGGAATGTAGTGATTTATGTGTATGTATGTGTTTTGAGTCATTTGTAGCTAATATCTAGTTTATTGCATTGTAGCTTGAAAATGAGGCCTGTATAGATTCTTCTTCCAGAAATGAATTGAGTTATTCGTTGTGGCCTTACACATAGCCAATGTCTACTACTGTAGGGGCGAAGAATTAGGGTCTGGGGTAAGAATATCTGTGGATTGTTGACATTTCTTTGTGATTTTTTCCTTTGTTATTGGCTATAAAATTCTATCTGTATTAGATCAATCAGTTAATTGTTTCATTCGAATTCTATCCTCAGTATCTGGTCCCAATCCAGACAGAGATGGGAAAGGGGGAGGGAGGACGGACAATAGGGAGACAAAATGGAGGGCGATTCCAGTTACTTCATATTTCATGCAGCACAGACCTACTCAGAGGCAAGGAGCATCGTATATCTTGTTAACAAAGCAGATAGAAGAAGCAAAAAGCAAACAAATTCTATACCTTTTACCTTTTTTGTCCACTTCATCTGACAACTTCTGAAAGATGTATATTAAAATCTCCCACCATGATGGTAGAATTGTGTACTTCTCTTTTTATTAATAGAAATTTTTCCTCTACATGCCTTAAGGCTAGCTTATGAGGCAAGAAAATTTGTGATTATCAAACATTCTTTAGGTAAGCTATTTCTTCCCTTGCCGTGTTCAGTCTCCTGACGAGGTCATCAAAGGCATTCCTCATTTCTGTCAGTCTTTTAGATTTCTAGCACTTCCTTTGACTCTTTCTTAGAATTCCCATCTGTCTGTTTACATCACCCACTTGATCTTCCTTGTTGCTGCCGTCCCCATTAGAGTCCTTATCATGTTCATCATGGTTATTTTATTTTTTAATTTAATTTAATTTTATTTTTGGCCATGCCACACAACTTGTGGGATCTTAGCTCCTTGACCAGGGATTGAACCCAGGCCCATGGCAATGAAATCACCAAGTCCTAACCACCGGACTGCCAGGGAATTCCCTAATCACAGTTATTTTAAATTCCCTGTTTGAGAATGCCAATACCTGTTGTCATATCTGGATCTGGTCTGACGCTCATGTTGTTTCTTCAGACGGTTTTTTTCTTACTTTTCGATGTGCCTTGTAATTTTTTCATGAAATCTGACCATGCTTTACTGGATAATGGGAAGTGAGGTGATAGGTCCTTAGGGTGTAGTTTTGTGCTAATCTGGTTTGGAGTTGGTCTTTCCTTAGTGTTTGCTGTGGCTGTTAAGTGACAAGGCTTCAGACTCGTCTTGTGTCCTTATTTTTTTTTTCCTTCTTGACTTTGGACTTTCTTAAGTACTTCTTAGAGAGTCTGTTCGTATGCAGTTGTAATAGTTGTAATCCACTGTTATTATAATAAGGTATGGATGACAGAGGGCATTCCACAAACTTCCAGTTAAATCTCTTTCATGGGGCCTATATCTCTGGCCTGTGACCTTCACGAGTGTTTTTTCTGGTATGGCTTCTCCTCTTAGGAAGACAGGGACCAGGCTCTGAGGAAGTCTTTCCCCGGGGGGAGTAGGTTCTTGTGATAGCAAAGTCTCTGGGCATTTACCGCAAAGCTCACTCTTCCCTTCCCCTGTCAGAGCCACTAAGGAACTTTTCTCCAGTCTTCACTGTGACAATCAGGGGAGGTCCCTAAAGGTAAAGTCCAAGATGTGTGATGCTCGCTAGGACCTCAGCCCCCAGAAGCATCTCACTCTTACACTAGTCCTCACTCTGCCTCGATAATTTGTCAAAATCACCTTTACGGCTTCCTATCTGTTTACAGCTCCAAGGGCTTCTGCTCCTGGTAAGCAGATCTCAGCTATGAGGCTCTAGATTTGACTGTCGCTCCAGATTTTGGGATGGAGACTTTCACTACGAACTTAGTTCTCTGAAAGGTCTAAGAAAAAAATCACTGATTTTCAGTTTATTCAGCTTTTTCTTGCTGTAAGCTTAGGAGTAACAACTTCCAAGCTCTTCCCAGATCTCTGGAACTCCCGATCTCGTCTTTATCATTATAAATATACTTGTTTTTGGCCTCATTTAATGCTTTTCATGTCATAGCTCACTTTATTTGATTTTTAGATTATTTTTTGTTCAATACATCCTTAGTCATTTCATTATTGTTAGCCTTCCTATGTGACTTTGTTTTTGTCTTGTTCCTTGTGAAAGGCACATAGCTGGATTTTGAATCCTGTCAACATTTGGTGAGGACCCCATGGCCTGGCAAGCTGACCGTAGGTCGAGTGGCCCTATTTGGACTCCTCCAGGTTTGTCAGCTCTTAGGGAGGGAGCAGAGAGGGGCATTCGTCTCCTGGCTTCGCCTTCCCCTGGCCGGTCCTCCTTAGGGGGACTGGATGGCTAAGAGCTTTATGCTTTTCCCTGAGTCATGATCACAAAGCAGAAAGGGGCATTCCTCTGTGAAGGGCACAGCCTGGGACGTCGTCACCCTAGTGTCCGCAGCAGGCTCTCCTTTCAGACTGCACAGCCTCATGACGGACACTGCTGCTTGCAGGGCCCCTTGGAAAAGAGCACATTTTACAAGACAGGGTGATCTCCCGCTTCTCCCTAAGCTGTAGCCCTTGGCCCCAAATTCTTAGAACACACACACACACACACACACACACACACACACACTCAAATGACTAAAGAGGTAATTTTTTTTAAAAAAGGATTTATTAGTAGCATAGGAAGCCATCTTTACAGACTCTTTTGCTCGTTATTAACTTTTCTCCATCTTCTTGAATAACAAAAATTAGACAAAGCGACCCTTTTATATTGAGATCTGCTAAAACACAGCAGTGTGTGCCTGACAAAGACTGAAGAATGTTTAATATTTCATCTTGATGAGTAAAAGAGATCCTCACATCTCAATTAACTGAAGTAAAGAACTGTATCTATATCTTTGTATTAGAAAAACTCTTCAATTCTTATTTCGCATCTGGCCAAGTGAAAATTCTCAAATCAAGACTGCCCTATTTATTCACAAAATAATATTATCCTGATAAATTGTGAAAATGAAGAGGCCTATTTTTTGAAATACATTTTGGCCTGCTTGTCAGTGTGGAGATCATAAAATACGTTGCTCAAAAGCAATGGAAATAGTATTAAATTTCCTGAGCTTTGCTCATGGGTCAACATTCCAGTCTCTTTTGACCTCCTTAAATCTTGGCATACTTTCTCCTTCCTGGCTTCCCTCATCTTCCTGATCAATTCCCATGTGGAGCCACGAATTTGCTAAAAGCAGCAGTTACGTGTTCACGAGGAAATCAGTGGAACTACACTAAATGCCCCCTACTGTAAAATCTGAAATATGTTCTTCCACGAGCCTTGCTTTCAGCTATTCCATCAGTAACACTGTACCTGGTGTGACATCTGGAGGACACATCTTTTGTCTTGGTTTTCAGATGGAAACAACTCAATCAGTGGCACATATTTTCCCTTGGAATTATACGAACCAAAATGGAATGGCAATAAATGAAGAATCATTTCTGGAATTCCTATATTTCTTTGTAAAACACACTCAAACACAAACAAAACTACCCCATACTTTTCCAAGGGGCATAGACTCACATCTCAAGTATCATATTGATCTGTTGTTATATGTTTGTCTTCCTACATACATGTCATTATATTCCAGACTAGAAAAAAGATAATAAATAGTTTATCCTTGTGCAATCCAAATGTGTTATTCATCTGGAAGTTTTCCAAAATCCATGGACAGAAATTTATATTAAATAGCTAGGAATTTTGACCCTATTGTGTCATATAGTTCTCCAATACTTAGGAAGATAAAAACTTTCATTCATAAATCTAGTGGAAAAGATTCCCCAGCGGTGCTCCAAATTCAGCCTGAGATATAAACGTCTCTCTTCCTCCTCCTTAAGTATTCCCAATGCAAGCCTGTCCATCGTGTGCACGTACTCGCATTCCACGCCTGCTCGGGCGTCAGGCTCCCAGAGGTTCAGCGAACCCAGCTACAGTTATAGCAGCACAGGTGCAATTTCCTCGAGTAACACTGACTTGTGTTAGAGCAACTATTTTTGCCAGCTCTATTTTTTAAAACAGAAGTAGAGTTGATTTACAGTATTATGTTAGTTTCAGGTACGAAGTGATTCAATTATATACATATATGTATATTTTTTCAGATTATTTTCCTTTAGGCCAGTACTATTTTTATTTTTAAAAAGTTTTAGGGGGCTTCCCTGGTGGCGCAGTGGTTGAGAGTCCGCCTGCCGATGCAGGGGACACGGGTTCGTGCCCCGGTCCGGGAAGATCCCACATACCGCGGAGCGGCTGGGCCCGTGAGCCATGGTCGCTGAGCCTGCGCGTCCGGAGCCTGTGCACTGCACTGGGAGACCCCACAACAGTGAGAGGCCCGCATACCCAAAAAAAAAAAAAAAAAGTTTTAGGTACAAAATTACTTAACACACACCATTGGGATAGAGCCGGCTATCAATCGCGGAGAGAGATTGGTTGACAGTCAAGTTTTGCACAGAATTTGTTAGTGGAGAGATTTACATTAAAAAAAATACCATAAATAACTTCTTGAATCAGTTTTACCTCTATTCTAATGAAATTACCTAAAAGTAATGAATATAGCACAAAATTGAAATAACGGTGCTGTGTTATTTTGGAATCGCAATATGTTACTTTGAAAGAGATTTACTCTCGGTGCAAATTCATTACACTGTTTGCTTAATCTATTTTAATGACACCCTTCAATATTTGACAGCAATTCAAAATCAGCATGTTCTTTTGCTGATCATACTTCTTAAATGTTAATCTGGTCGTTTTTATCTCCCAATGAAAGCTCTTCAATGGCTCTCATAGTCTTCAGAATAAAATGAAAATAAACTCTTAAGCATGTTGTTCAATGTTCTTCATTATCTGGTTATACTCTCCTCCCTGGCTTCATCTTTTTCCATTTCCCTATGATGATCCAGCCATTGTGTTAAGTGGCAACACGTAACATAGTTTTATAAATATATCTGTTTGCCTCACTTTGGATCACTTTAGTGTAAGTACCATTTCTTACTAGTTTTTATATTTCAGTTGCTTCCACAATGTTTGACCCATAGTGGATACCCAAAACATGTTTTTATTGAAAGAAAAATAGAAGTAAAATGAGCTATATGGTATTTCTTCAGTTTTAATTAGAGTAATTTTCTTACTAAAAATAAGTATTGTCTGATGTCATTGTTCTAAGCATCTATCATTTCCACCTTCACGAACTTTCAATAACCAGATTCTAGGTTTCAATAATCTTCAAAGAAAGCATAGGAAACTGAGTTGAATTAATTAGAATTAGCAAATAAAAGAAATTGAACACAAGAACGACGGAAGAATTTTTATCAAAAGTACAGTTAGTTGTTTTGTCTTGGTTTAAATAGTTTTCACTTGGGACTATCAGTTTTGACCAATGAGAACTTCATAAATGCTTATGGAGCTCTCTTATTGGTGAGCTACATATGAGGTCGAAAAATGTCAAAAAAGCTACTTAGTAGAAATTAGCTTCTACTAATGTTTTTTAGAGTCTATCTATATCTAAGTATCTATCTATCTACCTATCTGTCATTTATTCTTACCAATTCTATTTTCTGTTCAATACTGTGTTTTGACTTCAAATGTATTTATTTTAACATTCCATCTAGGTAATTTACTATGACTCATTTACATGAAGCAGGGTATGAAAATGAAAAGACCTAGATTTCAAACCTGGCTCTAACACAGAAACCAATGAAATCCGATACCTGCCTTCAGTGTCAGAGATACAGCTCATAAAGCTTCTGGTGCAAGGTAGCGGATCCCTGCTTGTTCTGGGTCCCTGACCTTCCCCCCCGACCCCCCGACCCCATTTTCCCATGAGCTCCATCTTACTCATTGAAGATGGCAAACTGAAGCCTTAGGCTCTGAAGTTCTCTCTCTCTCTTTTTCTCTTTTAAACGCTCTCCTTTCTTTGCTTCCATGAATTTCCTTTCCTTATCAATTTTAACAATTTCCCCATCATTCTTCCTCTAAGTGTGAGCGTCCCCACAGACACGGCTGCACGTCTTATTCTGTATTTTCCCTCAGGGTATCGGTTGGCATTGTGCCTGATATCACCTCTGCTTCCCTGACTTTCTCCCAAGCACTGGCTTGCTGTCTCAGTCTCAGTGCCCCTGAAATAAAACACTTCATCCTTCTTCCCACCATTGCACTTCTTCTGTTCCATCTTCCTGTAGATATACCAATGGCAACCTACTCATCCAAGTTCAAAAACTGCGAGTTGCCTTTGAGCGCTTTTCACTATCCTCCACATTTAATCAGTTCTCTGTATCAACGGCATTGGCAGAATCCTGTCACTCATGAATCTCTCTTCTGCATTCCAGGTGCTATGACCAAAGTCCAGGTGTTATGATAGGTCTGAAATGGTTCCCTCCACCTTCAGAGTAAGAGAAGAAATCAATAACCTAATACGTAGCAGTCAATAAAGTTATGAACTTTATTGTTTACTGCCCCGCCCCCATCCCGCAAATGCATGTGTTGTAGCTCCAACCCCTGGTACCTCCAAATGTAGCCATATTTGGAGATAAGGTCTTCAAGAGATGATTAAGGTAAAACGAGGTTGCGAGGGAACAGCCCTCATCCAACAGGACTGGTGTTCTTAGAAGAAGCAGAGGAGACACCAAGGATGTGTACAACACAAGGATGGCCATGCAGCCAGGAAGCAAGAGGGCCGCCATCAGCAAGCCATGCAGAGACATCTCAGAGCAAACCCTGGTTGGGTGGTGGTCTCAGCCTTCCAGCCCCAGAACTGTGAGAAGCTGCATTTCTCTTGTTTACGTCACCCGGTCTTTGTAACTTTGTTGTGGCAGCTGCAGCAAACTAATACAGCACTGACCTTGGGTCAAGGACGTTTCAATACACAGGTGTCCTAATGCTGTCCCTCCAGTGCATAATAAGGCTGATCACGTGAGGAGAGAAAAGCAAGGTCTAGCAAAAGGAGCAAGCGCGATTGCAGATGGAGAGTGTCAGAGGCGGGATGCTGTTTCCCACGACTTTGTTTTCATTTAACACCAAAGTTTATTGTCAATTACTTAGCTTTGGGGAGAAGGTTCTTATTTTCAAATGTTGGAGAGTGTTATGTTTAGTGCTGGGGTTGGTAGGACGGGAGCAGCTGGAGGTAAGGGAAAGGGAGAGGGGAAGGCAGCGTCACGGCTCCTGGATACATGAAAGATGCTGAGAGTCGAAGCAAGGTGATGCAGCTGGTGGTGGACGGGAGGAGAGATGGAGAGGAAACGTTTGCTGTTAGCTGAGTGGAGGAGAAAAGCAAAGTTCTCATCATGGGTAGGTTTGTTGAATGAACGTCGAGTGAATGCTGCCTTCTGTTTTGTCACCTGTTGAGGGTGAGTAGGGAGCCGGGTGATGGAAGTTCGAGGACCATGGAGAATGAATGAAATAACCATGGAAACCAGAGCAAACGTAATAAGATTGCCGAGCACATAAAGGGCCCGTCTACTATAAATGCCATTAAAGCTGTTCTGTTAAGTAACTAATCCGTCCACTCAGTTTTGGAGAAAGCAGGTCGTGGGCTTCACGCAGGATTGGAATTTTGTCAAGGAGGGGTAGCAGAAGGACAATCGGAGTGTAGTGCAGGATATCGATAAGAAAGTTATTCCTTGAAACTGCCCAACCACGGTTTCTGTCATCCTGTCAGCCACTGAAATGAAATAAAACAAACCAAACACACAAGCCAAGAATAACTTCCCTGTCGTGCCTGTTTTTGGCCATCGGCACGCTTGGTTCTGCGACCCTCATCCTACCATGGGCCATCGTGCATCCTTAAGTCTGTGTCATCGATGTCTCTCTTATTCTCTGGACTCTTTTTATTTCCTGAGACGCTACCTACCGACAACTTCCTCAGTGTCTTCTTGTTTCTTGTCTGTCCCAACACTGTCTCCAGATGGCTGTTCAAGTAATCACTCTACAAAACAAATCCAATTACATAATTCCCTTCTCTTAAGACCCTTCCCAGCTTTATTTCAACCTATAAAATAAGCATCATTGTAAATGAGGCCCTTACTTGTCTGGTCCATGCACCCCTCCAGCTTCATTTTCTGTCATTCTCTCTCTTCCCTGAATCACAAATTCTTTATGTTCCAGAAAAATAAAACTCTGTGGGAAAATGTCCACACCATGTACTGTATATCTATGTCTCCACACCCACCTTTCCACTTGTTAGGAATTCCCTTTGGTCAATCTGGCACACTGATTCTCTAAAATCCAACTGAGACATCATCTCAATGAGAGATCGTAATCGTCTCCCTTCCCTCAGGCTGTTAATCATCACTCCCTCCTCAGGGAGCCGTGAATACCTCATACATGAGTCTTCTGTCATAATGATAAAACCCTGGCATTGGCAGGCAGATTCTTAACCACTGCACGACCACGGAAGCCCCCAAAGTAAATCTTTTTAAAAACATATACACCACCACGAAGCTCCGTTCACCATAAAATCTGAAGAGAATATTCCAGCAATATTGCTTTTTATCATTAAAATATTGTCTCTGCCCACCCACCCCCACCCCCACTTCTTTGGAATAATTATTTTGGTGACTATGGCTCTAATTCCTGTCTCCAAGAAGGAACACATGATTCTGAGAAGAAAGTCATGCATCCAGGGCTTTTCAAATGATCTTTTGAGAGATGGGTCATGAAAATACAAAGACGTAACTAATATACTAATAAAATAAAGCCATACACTCTGACATGCCAAAAAACCAAATCCATGGGCTTCCCTGGTGGCGCAGTGGTTGAGAGTCCGCCTGCCGATGCAGGGGACGCGGGTTCGTGCCCCGGTCCGGGAAGATCCCACGTGCCGTGGAGCGGCTGGGCCCGTGAGCCATGGCCGCTGAGCCTGCGCGTCCGGAGCCTGTGCTCCGCAACGGGAGAGGACGCAACAGTGAGAGGTCCGCGTACCGAAAAAAAAAAAAAAAAAAAAAATCCACGGCAAGCTAAAGTTGTTCTTAATGATAACATGATGAGCTTACTTTGTTTGGTGAGGCTGATTTTAAATCTTATTTTAAAACCATAATAATTTGATACATACCACAGTTTTATTTCTATAGCTTACTTTTAATATTTGTACAACCATTATACATTCACTTACTAATTCTAAAAAATAAATTGCTGAAATAGGAAGCCAGTTCTTGGTCATCATCTGTCATATCATAGACATAAACTGTAAATGGAGTTTACTGGTATGGCAAATAGAAAAACACTTCCAACAAAGACACAGATTTAGAATCCATGCAATGTGCATTTTTGGAACTTCCAGTTGATGTAGCTTGGTATTAGAAAACTTAGAGGAATAAATTCTTCATATTGTCCATAGATAATACTTCTCTAATATTAATTGTTTACCTAGGTCTTAAAAGAAAGAGGTAATAAGCAAAAGAAATGAACATTGACACTACTTACAAGTTTCTAAAAGACAGGTTTTGGGTTGCTTTCTAAACTGATGTGACACATCTGCTCTGGTTACCGGGGAAGACAGCTGTTGTTCAGGACACTTAAGGCATGAACTCCTGGAGGAGAGCATGAGATCTTCCCAGACTTGCAGCACTGCTGATGGGCACATTCAGAGCTGGTCAAAAGAGGCTACTATTTGTTCAGACTTGGTAAAAACTGAAAATACTTCTGGCAGAGATTCTGTTTCACTGGAAGATTTGTGGGCCTGAGTGACTGGCCATCTGCTTCTGCCCCAGGAACTGTCATCATTGCTTCAGAGAAGCATCTGGCTTCGAGCGGTAGGAACGAGCTGGTTTATCACATGCTAACTGCAAAGCAGAAGAATGAAAGACTCAACACACACAGAAAAGGCAGGAATGAGCGAGAGAGGGCACGAGAGAGAGAGAAGCATGATGTGAAAAAAATATATATGTTTATGGTAAAATGTTTATATATATATTTTAAAATAACTGGGAAAATTTAATTATGGGCAGAATTTAGGTGATACTAAGGGATTCTTCATTTTGTTAGGTGTGAAAATGACATTGTGGTAATGTGTGAAGGTGTCTGGTTTCCAGAGATGCATATGGGAGCAAGTATTGAAATAACATGACAACGCCTTTAACTACCTTTAAAAAGACACAGATAAAGCAAATGTTCAATTATTGATAACTGTTTTACGATGGCTATATGGGGGATTGCTGCACTGTTTAAATTCCAGGTCTATGTCTTTCTAACTGTAACCTTATTTACACTAACTCTTCCAGACAGAAAAATGGCTTCAATACAACTTTCTGCCCCTATTTAAAAAAAACAAAAAAGAATAAATAACTCACACAAACTGATCTGTGGATGACAGTTGCTTCATAATATCTATCTGGATGTTAAGAGCTTTGGTGAAAATCAGTGATTTTGATATTGGACTAGCCATGATAATGAAACTGTGTACAAGCTCCTGTGTCCTTGATTTTTTGAAGTAAAAGTCTGGGTCAAGAGCTAAGGATTAGGAATATGAAGATGTAGAAACAAATGTTAGCTGTTGGACTTGGAAACTGGTAACAATTTAGACTATAAACCAGCCACACAGCAGAATCACTGAACTCCCAGTTCCCTGAAAGATACAGATAAATGTCCGACACACAGTCCTAGGTTGTTTTTTATAGGAAGCAGACCCACCAGGTGAAAAGTGCTGACTGTAAGAACGCAGACCCTAGACCATCTGAAACCAGAAGGTTGATGATGCTTGAAACCTCACCTTGATGCCAGCCAACCTGAGACTCGTGCATGAGCTAATCATGCACTCTGCAGCCCCTCCCTCACGGGGCCTTTAAAACCCTTCCCTGAAAGCCATTAGGGAGTTCAGGTCTTTTGAGCATGAGCTGCCCATTCTCCTTGCTTTTGCCCTGCAGTAAACGCTGTACTTTCCTTCACCACAACCCAGTGTCAGTAGTTTGGCTTTTCTGCACACGGGCAAGTGGACCCAAGTTTAGTTTGGTAACAATAACACTAAATAATCATTAAGTTCACTTGCTTTTTCCTAAGTCATATTCTTAAAGTATGGTAATAGTATCATGTCATTAACAAAGAGGTGAGAAATTCTTCCTCTTCTTTTGCTAAGGACTTAGGACATACAGTATATCTAATTTATCTAAAAGCTGCATCATATAATGTCACTGCTTTTATAATGAATAATCTGGCAAAACATTAAAATCTTGAAAACCATACACCTCCAATCACAGATAGGTCCTCTCTATGGGGTAAGGGCTGTGGTGGATTAATAGAAGTTACAGTGGCCTTTGATGGTTCGGAACTGTTTCCTCAATTGGATGAGACAGAATACAATACTCAAATTCATAAACAGGAGTTTCTTACTCATATTTCTACTTTTATTTTCTCAAAATTACATCACAGTTAATGTGTTTTGGTTGTATATAAATGTTATTTTGGATGTCATTAGCTACTATTAAATATAAAATTTACAGCCACACAAAAATATTTTTAGTGCCCAGCTTCCAAAATCAGACATACTTAGGTGCATAGCTCTCTCAATCATGTATTAGGAATGTTATTAACAAACTTGGGAAAAGTTATATGATGCCTTTGGATCTTTATCTATGAATGGTAATAAGAAGAGTATTGCCCTCATGAAGGTGGAGAGGAGATAATAAATTTATGCAGCACCTGGAAAATAGTACACCCTCAATCACTGAAAATGATAATTATTATTATTGCTATTATATGGAACAGAAAGAAAAATTAAGTGAAAAACAATTCACATATTCATTAATCTTTAGGACCAACCTGACATTGGAAGTAAAATTCTGGATCTACTACTAGAACAGCCTCTTTCACTTCAACTTCCTAAACTGTAGCCAGAATTCTGTACAAGCCAAGTCTATGTCTAAAAAATAAGCTGCATTAACTCATGTGCAACTAAAACTGGAGTTTTAATGTTCTAATAGGACATTAAAGGTGAAATACTCCTATCTCTTCCCCTTCAACTCTATTATCCTGGAGAAACAAATTCCTTCTCTGAGCCTCTGGTTTTTCATAGATAATAAGTGTATTAACATAACTTGCAGTCAGAGCAGAAATACATGAAATAGAGACCAAAAGTAAAAACCAATAGAAAAGATCGATGAAACTAAGACCTGCT
The DNA here is from genome assembly GCF_951394435.1 of Stenella coeruleoalba. NCBI lineage: Eukaryota > Metazoa > Chordata > Mammalia > Artiodactyla > Delphinidae > Stenella > Stenella coeruleoalba. The sequence goes on along the minus strand of NC_137149.1, from coordinate 148,403,236 downwards.
TTTTTGAAAAGATAAACAAAATTAATAAACCTTTAGCCAGGTTTAACAAGAAACAAAGAGGGCCCAGTAAATAAAATTAGAAATGAAAGAGAGGTTACAACTGATATCACAGAAATACAAACAATCATAGGGGAATTCTATGAACAGCTATATGCCAATAAATTGAACAACCTAGCAGAAATGAGAATTCTTAAAAACATACAATATTTCAAGGCTGAATCAGGAAGAAAGAGAAAATCTGATCAGACCAGTTACTAGTAGTGAAATCAAATCAGTTATCAAAAAACTCCAAATAAAAAAAAAGATAGCTTCACAGGGGAATTCTACCAAATGTTGAAAGAAGAGTTAAAACCTATCCATCTCAAACTGTTCCAAAAAAGTGAAGAGGAAGGAACACTTCCTAACATATTCTTAGAGGCCAACATTATACTGAAACCAAAACCAGGAAAAGATACTACAAAAAAAGAAAACTACAGACCAATGTCCCTGATGAACATAGATGCAGAAATCTTCAACAAAATATTATCAAACCAAATTCAACCATACATCAAAAGGATCATACATCATGATAAAGTGGGACTTATTCCAGAGATGCAAGGATAGTTCAATACCCACAAATCATTCAATATGATACACCACATTAACAAAACAAAGAATAAACACATGATCATCTCAATAGATGTGAAAGAGCATTTGACAAAATTAAAAATCCATTTGTGATTAAAAACCCTCAACAAATTTGGTACAGAGGAAACATATCTAAACATAATAAGGGCCATTTATGACAAACCCACAGCTAACCTCATACTCAATGATAAAAAGATCAAAGCTTTTCCTCTAAGATCAGGAACAAGACGAGAATGCCCACTCTTGCCACTTCTATTTAACAAAGTATTGAAAATCCTAGCGCAGCAATCAGACAAGAAGAAGAAATGAAAGACATCCAGGTTGTAAAGGAAGGAGTAAAACTGTCACTATTTGCAGATGACATGGTACCATATATAGAAAACCCAAAAGACCCCACCACAAAACTATTAGAACTAATTGATGAATTCAGCAATTTGCAGGATACAAAATCAGTATACAGAAAGCTGTTCCATTTCTATACAGCAATAATGAAATATCAGAAAGAGAAATTGAGAAAACAATCCCATTTACAATCCACCAAAAAGAATAAAATACCTAGGAATGCTTTCTTTAACCAAGAAAGTGGAAGATCTGTACTCTGAAAACTGTAAGACACTGATAAAAGTAATTGAAGACAATACTAATAAATAGATACACAGTATTCATATATTAGAAGAATTAATATTGTTAAAATATATTTTCTACCCAAAGCAATCTACAGAATCAGTGCCGCCCCTGTCAAAGTACCCATGGCATTTTCCACAGAATTTTATAATCCTAAAATTTGTATGGAATCACAAAAGACCCCAAATAGCCAAAGCAATCTTGAGAAAAAAGGACAAGGCTGGAGGTACCACACTCCCATATTTGAAATGATATTACACAGTTATAGTAATCAAAACAGTATGGTGCTAGCACAAAAACAGACACATAGATCAATGGAATAAAATAGAGAGCCTAGAAATAAGCCCACATGTACAGGATCAATTAATACGACAAAGGAGGCAAGAATACACAATGGGGAAAAGACAGCCTCTTTGATAAATGGTGCTGGGAAAACTGGACAGCTACATGTAAAAGAATGAAACTAGAACACTTTCCCATACCAGATACGAAAATAAACTGAAAATGGATTAGACTTAAAATGTAAGCCCTGAAACCATAGAATTCGGAGAAGAAAACTTAGGCACTATGCTCTTTGACATTGGTCTTAGCAATATTTTTTGGATCTGATTCCTCTAGCAAAAGCAACAAAAGCAAAAATAAACAAATGGGACACAAACTAAAAAGCTTTTGCACAGCAAAGGAAACCATCAACAAAACGAAAAGGGAACCTACCGAATGGAAGAAGATATTTGCAAATATGTCCAATAAGGGGTTAATATCCAAAATATATAAAGGACTCATACAACTCAATATGAAAACAAAGAAGCAAACAACCCAATAAAAAAATGGGCATAAGATCTGAATAGGCATTTTTCCAAAGAAGACATACAGATGGCCATCAGACACATGAATAGACGCTCAACATCACTCATCATCAGGGAAATGAAAATCAAAACCACAATTAACTATCACCTCACCTGTCAGAACGGCTATCTTCAAAAAAGACAAGAAGTAACAAGTGTTGGCAAGAATGTGTAGAAAAGGGAACCTTCCTACACTTGGTGGGAATGCAAATTAGTGCAGCCACTATGGAAAACAGTACGATGGTTCCTCAAAATTTTAAAAATAGAACTACCATACGACTCAGAAATTCCACTTTTAAGTATTTATCTGAAGAAAATCCAAAAAGATACATGCACCCCAATGTTCATAGCAGCATTATTCACAATAGCCAAGGTATGAAAACAACTGTGTCCAAGTTTATACGGCTTTAGTGATTCTGCTCAATTTAAGTGCGCTTAAAAGGTCAGGTTTTGAGAAATTGGAAATAAGACTCCGAGATGAAGTTAGATTCCAGGAGACTAGGCAGACGATGAAGGCACAGAAAATGTATGTTACCCGCTTTGGCCCAAGAAGGTCATTTGTTAGTCTACTGTTGGGTTTTTTTGGTTGTTGTTTGGTTTTTTTTTTTTTTTTTTTTCCCAAACTAATGGTCAGAAATAGACCCTAAACGATTCCAGCTCCTTGAAATGGTTTTCCTTCTGATCCAACCCCTGCCCTCACCACCCCCGCCCGCATCGTCTCCAGCCTCTGGCGGGGACCACATTCTCCCGCTAGACGTGGGGAGGGGACGCTCGCGCGGCCGGGACACCCCTGCCCTCCCCGGCCCCGGCCCCAACTCCGTCCCCATCTCTGTCCCCAACTCCGTCCCCATCTTTGTCCCCAACTCCGTCCCCATCTCCATCCCCATCCCCGTCCCCAACTCCGTCCCCATCAACTCCGTCCCCTACTCCGTCCCCAACTCCGTCCCGAACTCCGTCCCCATCAACTCCGTCCCCATCAACTCCATCTCCATCATCTCCGTCCCCATCTCCGTCCCCATCTCCATCCCCAACTCCGTCCCCATCTTCGTCCCCATCTCCGTCCCCAACTCCGTCCCCACCTCCGTCCCCATCTCCGTCCCACTCCGTCCCCAACGCCGTGCCCCTCTTCGTCCCCAACGCCGTGCCCCTCTCCGTCCCCAACGCCGTCCCCGCTCCCTTCCGCTGCCGCGCAGCGTCCCGACCGCACAGGCGCGGACCACACGGCGCAGGCTCGGCGGCCGGAGCAGGCGCGTCAGCCCATCTCGGGGACGCGGGGACGGGGACGCGGGGACGGGACGCAGACGCTCCCCCCGCACCGGCGCGTCCGGCCCGAGCGCGCGTCCTCCGGGGCTGCGGGCGGGGCGCCAGGGTAGGTCGGCTCCGGGGGGAGGGGTGGCGCGGGGGTCCGGGATGAGCACCCCTTTGGCGAGGCCTGGCCGGGGCGCGGGGCGCCGCGGCGGCGGGAGGCGGAGGCGCAGCGCCTCCCGCGAGTCTGCGGTGGAGGTGAGCTTGGCCGCAGGGGTGCAGTCGGCGGCGTTTGGTCTGCGGGGCCCGTCAGCCCCTGCCGCTGCCCCCTTCGGGAGGTGTGGGTGGGCGCAGAAGGACGGGGTGGCATCTCTCTCTCCGCCCTTCAGACCTCCAGGACGGCCTCGGGCTTCCTGGCGCCGGGAGGGAAGGCGGGCGCAGTCCCTGCGGCCGTGGGCACAGGTGTCGGGGCCGGATGCCGCCGCTGGCTGGGGTGCGGGGCAGGGAGTCCAGTGCTGCGAGGTGACCGCGGGCAGCTGTGGGCCTGGTGAGCCCCTCCGTCGTCTTCGGGAGAGAGGACCAGGGAGGCGTCCCCTCCTGCTTGCTTAGGGCTGCGAAGGAGAAACGTGAGAAGATCAGACTTCCTGGGAGTAAGAGAGATGAAAAACGTGACACAGGAGAAGCCAAATTATGAGGGGGAGCTGGGACTTCCGTGAACGCTGAGGAGTAGACCGGTCTCTTCCTGTGCAGGAAACAGTGAAGGAGACACTTTATGGTTTGGGAATTAAAGATGCGGAAGAGGTCTAAATAGTACAGGGTTTAGGAGATGCTTAAAGGTTTTTTTTGTTTGTTTGTTTGTTTTTTATGTATCAGATAGGCAAGAATGTAGTTCTCCTGGAGCATGGAAAATGTTATTAAAATACAGCAAAGAAGAGTATTTGGAGAAGGCTGACTATATTTGCTATTTTATTTCATACAATGTTGCCTAGAATTTCTGGAGTCAGAAATCATCATTTGAATGATAAATGTCAGTATCATGTGAGTGGGAAAGCCAAAAGCTAACTTAAATCAATGAGCACCTTTTTTGGGTAAAAGGTAACTGCGAATTTAATGTACATAAATAAAAACAATGAATTTAGACAGTGAAACTCTTTGATAATAGTTTTTTCTTTTTTCTCTATCAGTCCTTTAATACTTAGAATTATCTTTTTTTTCGAGAATAGTTTTATTGGTTTTGAAAAAATATACATGCGAAAGTCAAAGAACAGAGGAAATTTAAAAAACAAAACATTGATTTAAATGACCTAGTCCGTCGTAACCATCTTAAAACCGTGTAAACATCTTTCCATGTATCTTGTAGGTTTGAGCAATGAGAATTTTTTTTAAAGCCAAGTAGCATTTATGCAAGTAAAACAAATCACAGACACTGTACATAATTATACATGAAAACACACATGATGTGATTTTAAAAGTCTAAAACTGGACTTCAAAGATGGAACTTAGAGTTCTTTCTTCAGAAGAGAAAGAATAGAAAATTATACTGAATATATTTAATAAGCTTAAAATATGATAAAATCTTTTTTTAAAAAAATACTTATTTATTTTTATTTTTGGCTGTGTTGGGTGTTCGTTTCTGTGCGAGGACTTTCTCTAGTTGCAGCGAGCGGGGGGCCACTCTTCATCGTGGTGCGCGGGCCTCTCACTATCGCGACCTCTCTTGTTGCGGAGCACAGGCTCCAGACGCGCAGGCTCAGTAGTTGTGGCTCACGGGCCTAGTTGCTCCGTGGCATGAGGGATCTTCCCAGACCAGGGCTCGAACCCGTGTCCCCTGCATTGGCAGGCAGATTCTCAACCACTGCGCCACCAGGGAAGCCCCAAAATATGATAAAATCTTAATGTTTGCACCTGTATGCAAGACAGATGTTTGCCACAAGCAATGAGAACTTGATGTACAAGACACCCTTGTCCATTGGGTAGTAATGGTCGTACTCCTTAAAGAGTCGTGTAGTTACCGTTTGCCTCATAAATGTAAACATTTTCTTGTTCTTTCTTGTAGATCGATCTCCTGAAATTTAACTTTTCAAGATGAAGTTTGTATTGGCGGTGGCCTTTTTTATTTTAATTTCCTTGTGTGTTGAAGAAGCCTGTTCTAAAGAGAAGTCTTCAAAGAAAGGGAAGGGGAAAAAGAAGCAGTACCTATGCCCATCGTATGTTCTTCATGTCTTATATTCTTATATGGAGAAATATTATTGCATTTTTCATCAAAGTGGTTTATTGAAACACATAGCAACAGAACTTTCCCTATTAGAATTGCACCCATTTGTTTCATAGGTAGAAAGTGACAAAGTGAAGAGGGCTTTACAATGGGAAAGCTAATTCTCAGTATGATAAAGGTAAAGTTTTATAAAGTTTTGTTCGTGCCCTGGGCTTCTGTAATTTTCATACATCTTTTATAAAAGTAGAAAAAAGTTTCTATTTCTTTCTTACCCTGAATGTGCAACTTTCGCTGGTTACTGAGATTCCCTGCTTTGAGCAAATGCCAGTTCAAAAAGTTGACTTTGAAAAAAAATACTACTGAAATTGAATATTCATTTAAAAAATCAGATTGCTAGACTATGATTTTAAGGTCTATTTAATTCACATTAAGGCATGGCAGGAGAAGAATTACGTGGTAGATCCATTTTCCATTTCAATGGGGTTTTTTTGGGTAAAAGATTTATCTTAGGAAATAAGTATATTTCTCAAAAAATGTCATTAAATTTGAAGTTACCTGTAAAAACAAAATCTAAATCCAATTCCCACTCCCTCCCCACTCAGAAAAAAAACAGCAAAAAAATTTTATGGTTTGGACTCCATTTAAAAGAAAAATAAAGTGTTACTATTACTGGTGAATAACAGTAAATAATACCCAATAGTTAGAACAATTGAACAGTATATAAATCAATAACCTTCACAGAATATGTGCTTTTAAGTAATAATGTTAGAACATATGCAGTAATGTGGAGTAAGAATTAAGTTGCTGGTACTGGTTATTTTTACATTAAGATTTCCGAAGTGCTATATTGATCTCAGGTAACATTATTCCAGCATCATCACTACTTAAATATTGATTATTATAGTTTCATAGATGTTTCATAAGAATTATTAAGATACCTTCTGGGAAGTAAATTTTGTGAAGAAAGGATATTAGAGTTGGTATTTTGGAATGGACGTCTGTATGAATATGTGAGACGGAAGGTCTGGGGACGGTATGGTGACCCATATAAAGTCCCGTAGTACGTAAAGCTCTCTGTTAAGAAATACCTCCTAGTTTTCAGCGTTAACAGTCCTGCTTCTTCCAGTCTACACAGCCTGACGTCAGGGCCAGGCTTCTGGGTGTGACAGGATGGCCCCATCCGCCCTACTGAGTGTGACTCATCTTCACCGATAAGAGTGTTTGAGCTGCAACCAGGGGACTCGCGTTTTCGGGAACTGGACACGGTCAGGCCTTACTCTTCCCAAGGATAAGGACACCTTGTCATATTTTGGATATCCTTCATTTTAACGGTTTGTTGGATAAATCTTGGCATATTGATGTGAACTCTTGTATTTGTCTTGAGGGCGCGCTGATCCTATGTGTGGAGTCAAGCCATCTGTGGTCAGTCGGGTTCCGCTCTCTGTGGAAGCTGATGGGGCTCCTGTCTCCCTCGCCCCAGCCTGCTTCCCCCCCCGCCCCCCCATGCTGTTAAATGTCATGAATCACAGCTCTGAATGTGGCAACTGCAGGCCTTACGGCTGCCGTGTACCTTACAAGAGTCTTTTAGAGGGCATCCTATTTCTTCCCAGAACTGCGCTCTTGCCTTATATGTAAACTGACTGTATATGCTTAGGCTGTCTCTGGTTAGGACAGATTTTTAACATTAAATCTGATAGATAAAGAGTGAAACAATGAAGGTTCTCTTTGGTGCATATGGAAACCTCCAAGCGGAAGGCCCAACATACACGTGGTGAGCCCGTATCGCAGTGTTTTAGGTATGTTGAGAAATTAAAGTTTTATCTCTGAAATTTTCTACCACAGTTTTCAAATTTTGATTATATTACTTACTTTCTTCAATTATGAGACTGAATAAAGCTTTATTAACAGGAGCCCTGGTGATACTGCCCCAAAGCCAGCTTATTAACAAGTAGATGTACTTTGGAGAATTACATTTGCATATTTTTTGTTTGAACATTTTACTAAGAATTTTGAGTTCATGGTCACTGAACTTCTGAAGGCTAAGGTTTTCTCTGGCTTTTGTTGGATCCATTGTATTAAATTTCTTTGAATATCCAGGTTGGGAATCTCAGTTACAATAACGGGCTGCAGACTATTTGTTTCTCAGCGGATGGTCCAGTTTGCCCGTCCTGTGTAAGCTGACTAAGAATAAAACATCTCGATTAAGAGGAATACTTGAGATCACAAAACCCGGAAGTTACGTACAGGCTTCCATACACTCCTCAATATGGTGAAATCTTGCCCCGTGATGTTCTGATTTCTTTACATTTTTTTTTGAATAGAGTTGAAGAGCAATGGTGTTGAACGGATATATGCAGTTGATGTGTTGTGCACGTGTAGTAAACAGGAGCAGAAACTTCCCTTTTTATTCTTGAAACGTTTCTTCCCAAAGATTGGAAATAAGAGGAAAACTGTTTCTAAATGTAGAAAGGACTTAAGACCCTTCGTACTCTAGGTTGATGTGGAGCTGGAATCGTATGATACTCTCTCCCTGGCTCTTTATGATTTTTTTAACCTTTAATTGTTTTGAGAAGCTCGAAAATGATAAATTTATGCTGTTATTCATTGTTTTTTGGTGTGTAACTGGAGCAGCGGTACCAGGTTGCCAAACTACCTGATAAATTTGAGTCCCAAAATTTTAGAAATTCAGTATATATTAATAAATACACAGTAAACTTTAAATTAGAAGCTATGTTTTAGATTAAGTCCTTGGACACTGTTTAGCTTTTTATTTTAAAGCTTGAATTTGACACTGACCTGACTCTATGGGTCTTCTGATTTCCTATACGTTCTGCCTCAGCGATTTTGTCCAAATCTCTGGCTGTACCTCCATCTGTGCACTGTTAACGCCTAAGGTGCTGTATGCAGCCCAGCCTCTCTGAAGACTGTACCCATACATCCACCACTTCTGCCTGGTTATCCCATCTTGATCTTAAAACTCAATTCAAAATGATAAAAACCCGAGTACGTCTCCTAATACGGTGTTTCCATTTGCATCCTTTGCCATCCAAACTCAGATCCTAGGGGTTACCTAGGACCCCCTCTTTCTACCTTAGCTTCTCAAGTCCAGTCGTTGCCGAGACTTCCACGGTCAGAGTCTGCGCCATCTTGTGAGTGTGTCCCTCACTTCCATCCCCATCGTGACGCCGCTGTCACTTCTCCCCCCAGCCTTTCTAGTGAGCTCGTTATTGGTCTCCCTCTTCTCGGCTTCCTCCACCAGTCCCTACCCCACCCGGACCCTAGAGTGTATTTTCCACAGCGTACTCAAGCCACTCCAGCGCTTAGAGTCCCCTGAGGGACTCCATAACCTTTGGGAAAGGTTCTGATTTCTTGGCTCAGCACGCAAAACTCTTGCTGAACTGGCCTCTGACGCCTCCGTCTGTCTCTTTGCTTCCCGATCACGCCCTTACTCAAGTCTCATCCACACTTGCTCTTTCACACTTCCGAAGTGTTCTTCCCTTTACCAAAATGCCAGAGGTTTCCTTCTTCCATGAGTTAACCCTTGCCTCAGCGGTCTTATGAAAATCCACAGCGATAAATACCACGTGTTCGCTGTCGACTCCTGTATCTGTGTGCCCGGCCCAGATCTCTCTGAAGAGCACCACATCCATACATCCAACACTTGAATCTGACTGTCCCGTAATGACCCCACACTCAAACTTTGTTGTCTCCTTTGGGAAACCTTTTTTTTTTTTTTTTCCATATTATAAAGTGTTTACTATTTCCACCACCTGTTAACAAAAAATTAAAATTAATGCCGGCCGCTGAATCAGAAATCTCTCTATATGTGCGCATGTATATGCCTATATATACACACACGTATTCATATGCTTTTGCTTTCTTTAAATATGCAGAAAAATTCTGACCATTAATGGAATCATTTCTGAATTATTGCACGTGACTCTTGCTTAATTATTCACAGACGCCTAACACCATAATGCATTGAATATATGCGCAAGCAGACACTAGCAAAAGACTCCAGGCCATCCTTGCTTCCTGAATAACATAATTTCAGCTACATATAATGTTCCTTTATTACATGCTAAGTACAAGGATAGATTTATTTTTGTTTTTTAAACATTATGAAATGGTTAAATTATAGATTCTATAACATTTTAATCCTGACTGATTTTCATAACCCATCTTGCAAGGTGGATATCTATTTTTTTTTTTTTTAACATCTTTATTGGAGCATAAACCTTTCTTAATCCTGACGGTCTGATTTAGACAATCACACTCTGTGCCTTCGAGGTTCCCTAATTGCCTATCGTGCTTATAAAACTACGTGGTGACATCAGCTGTAATTGTCTGCTCCCCCTACTAGATGGTAAACTCCGCGAGGGCTTGTCTTACTGACTTAGTCACCAGAGATCAACATCATGCCTGGTTCAAAATGTACGTGCCATAAACATTTGTTTAAAGAGTGAATACAAACTCAAGATCGTTGACCCTTACAAGTCACTGTATCTGGATTTTGTTACAGTACTTGAAAATAATTTATATGATCTCCCTGGACAGTATTTAGACATATAGTCTTAATATAAGGAGAAGAAGGGAGTTAATGTCTAGGTTATTGGTAGAGCGTCTTCAGCCTGGAAGATGCTTCCTGGTGAAAGTCTGGCCTTCTCGTGATAAACATCATATCAATGACTAAAATAAACTATACAGAGGAAACATCCAGGTGGAGAGTAATGTGATACTGAAACATATGGTGGGTACGTGAGACAGAATTAGGATCTAACATGACCTTGGAAGTCCAAAGCGATGGGCTGAATCTAACGAGACTGAAGTATAAACTGCACTTTGGTTCAGAAATCATGTGTGCAAGTATAGGATGGGGAAAGCAATGTGGCTGAACACACTTGGAAAAAATATTAAATAGTGTTGTAACCATAATACAAGTGAATAATAATATACTGTAGTATAGTATAATATGACATAATACAATATGATGTATAATATATGTACCTGATGCAGATGAGTAGCTCTGCACGCTATCTTTCCATCCCAGCTAAATATAACTATATGCATAGTTACTTAAGAAAGAAATCAGTGTTCTTATTTTACCAATTCTGTGTGAAGCATATTACTAGCCTTAAAAGAATTATATTATTTAAAGCAAGACTTACAGAGATTTCTGCACTGTGCTGGTCAATACCTTCAGCGGAGAGAAATAAGAATAGTTGAGGTAATTAAAATAATGTCATATTAGGAAGTGCTGAAGGAACTGAGGTATTTGACAGGTATCTTCAATTTTGTGAAAACTTGTGATTCAGATGACAAAGTAGACTTTGCTGCTTGGCACCAATACTTACAACCAGGACTAATGAGTAGAACCTCGAGAAGGGATATTTTTGGCTCCAAATTAGCAAGAACTTTCTAATAGCATTCTGCCAGATATAATTGCCTGGGAACAGAGGCAGTGGAGCTCACAGCAACCCCAAGCCACGGGGGATAATTACTTGCAGGCATACTTTATAGAAAGTTTGAGCCTTGGGTAGGTAGTTTGGCAGACAGAGGTGTTTAAGGACATTTCAATTTGTGAGATTTTTAAGAGTCTTTGACTCTAGTATATTGTATGTGATGACGGTCTTATGATTATCCAATTGCAGAATGATATAGAAAGAATCGCCTTTTAAAAATTTAATCTCCACCCAGATTGAAAGAGCTTGGCTGCTAATTTTGGTACGTTGTCGTGGAGAGCTCTACCATATAAAATAAGTATACCTTGGTCTAATAATCAGGACTTAAAAACTTGCAGTGGTAGCATTTCTTCTTGAAATGTCACAAGTAATCAGGTTGTTTGAATATCTTTCAAACTCAGACCATCTTTTCTCTTTTCTGACCTAAACCAATCGGAATAAATATGTCAAGCTACTGTTAATCTCAAGAAATAATGATTGAGGGATGACGAATATTAATTATCTGAGCAATGCCTGCCATAACTGATGAGAAGAAGGCTTAGGTTTATGGATCTGTGTTTATACGTCTATTGTAGATGAAACCAGAACATTCTAAAATATACTTTCGGAATTCTTGATTGAATGAACAAAAACAAAACAAAACAGAACTATTTGAACCAAAACCAAAGCATTATTTGTCATTTCTCTTTGTACTCATAGCAGACACAGTAACACTTTTTAATACTGAATTTGGCCCGACTGTAACCTCTTGACACATACTGACATTTTTGTCATCGCTGAGTTAGGGAACTTTCTACCATTTGTTGAGGACTGTTTGAATTCCAGGCATCTGATAGCTCACCGTAAGTGTAACTAATTTGCTTACAAGTTACATTTGAAATCTTTCTCCCATTTTGGGCCCAGACTTGTACCTTAGGTGTGAAGAAGCATCATAAGGAGCCCTTAATTGATCCTGGAGGAGGACTGCTATTATTTCTATGACTGTTCGGTCATGTTTGCATGTATTTACTTCATCCTAATGATATTTCCTCCAAACTGTTGGTACTCTAGCTTTAAAATCATGACATGAAGATTTATGGTTCTGTGTGTGTAATGAGAAACAATTTGATTACTTTTTATTAGTTTCTTCACAACCTAAAAAAGTTGTGTGTGCATAAATGTGTTTGATACCAATATGAGATTTTTTTTGTCTCCTTCAGAGAGATACCATTTAATGGTAGTATTCATCGACATCAGTTCTGTGTAGTATGAAGGGTTGGGTTAAGTATAATGTTAGCCATTTTCTTCCTATTCTGATTTTATTCCCTGTTATTCATTAATAGAATGGATTGATTTCAGTTTAGTTCCATTTCCTTACTTCCTAATGGAAATGTTCAAGATAAATACATTGGCCCAAAAATGAAAGGCTGATTGGAAATGGATAAGGAGAATCTGTACAATGGATATAATTGAAAACTGCCAGTATTATTATTACTATAACAAAGGTAGATCAAATTTTTCATTGATGGGCAGTTATGTATTTTCTTACTACCTAACAAACAATTCTGATTTAATGGCATGATATTATTTTGCAGTCAACTGAATTAATGATCTTCCCTTTCCAAATAATTTCCTAGATTTTGAAATCGGAATCCTCATTATTTTAGTTATTCCAGCATGAAACTTAAATGGAACCTGTTTTCTCTTAAAATGATCTCCTGTATCTGTCCTGTTCATTGCATCTCCTCTTACCGTCATTTTCAACATAGTCTGTTAAAATAGTTTCCTAATTACTTGCCGTATTTTTTTCCCCGCTCATTATTATTCGTCTTACATACCGTTTCCATATTCATCTTGTTAATCTTATGTTGCAGACCCACAATGTCTTCTTATTCCCTCAAGGATCCAGGGCAGACTGTTCACTCTGACTTTCAAAGGTCTCTCTGATTTACATGCGGAACTTTGTGCGAAACTACTCTCTCATCTTAGAAAGGCTGATCTGTCCTTGTGCCAACCTGCCACTGCTTATGCTTAGACATGCTTATGGTTATAGAGCGACAACCTCCTGCTTAATCTACGCAGTCCTTCAGGGCTCATCTCAGTCATTACCTTGCCTGATGAAACCTTTTAAACGATTAGAAGTGTTCACTGAAAGTAAGATTAGTGCAAATTATTAGCATGCTATGGCTGTTAATGCATTAAGGTCTTGGACCTTGTTAGAAATACAGTGTTTGCAGAGGAAAAAAAAGGGTTAATTTCGTGGTGGGTATATCATACCTGGAACATTGTGTTGAATTCTGGTTGCATTCGTTTGTGAGGATTGGATTTACGTGGGAGTTTGTTCAGATAATCATGATCAGCGTTTGCAGGAACATGAGAGTCTGTGGTTTGATAGGTTTACCGTGGGTTATTTTCTTTAAGAGTAGATGAGTAATCCACCATTGTGAGGAGTTTTCATATAATAGGAGCTAGAATTCATATTTAGACCTCAAGTTATAGAACCAAGACCAAAGAGAGAAACATAGAGGAAGACATTTCCATTTGAAAGGATACGATATAACTATCCAACAATATAACTATCCAAGGATTTCCTTGGGAGGTTCTTTGTCACCAGCACCTCCCAAGCTTGGGTAGGGACACTACCTAAACGTAGCATCACTGGGAAGTTGCCGAATTTAAAAGTTCTTTTCACCAAGGTTTCACGAGCTTATGATTAGAGCTAAAATTAAACTCCCTCTTCTTGATCTCTTAGAATCCTTTTTGTGCATCCTGTGTGTTTTGACACTTGATTAGATTTAATAGTAATATTCTTCCTATGATACCTTTTATTTTCTAGTTGAAATGTATATATTGTGTTAACTCTTCAGCCAGATTATAAATACTTGAGATGAGATGGCTCTCCCTCTCTCTCCACTTTCATTACAGTATATACACTTTCATTTAGTAAGCATACATGAAGCTCTGATTCAAGGAATTTTGAAGTAGGAAGAATATATATATATATACACACACACTTTCGTAAAGATACACACTTTCGTATATATATATAGTTTCATATTCTGCCTATTTCAATGTTCCCTGCATTTCAGCTATGTTTATACTTACTAAACCAAATGGAATCAAATGGGTGACTGATCAAATAGAAAAATCATAAATTAATCTTTTGATGGGTCAGTGGCTCTCTGGGACCATGTTTAGAGATCACCTTGAAACATGCATTGTTTAAAATTCCCTTTGTATGTCTGCTTAATCTAGATGGATAAAACCTTGGAATTTGGGAGAAAGCCCACTGCGGTATCTCAATTAGGACTTTTGTTGATGGGCTTTATAACTTTCAATAAGTCATTTAATTTATTTAGGTCTCAATTTTCTCATTCTTATGGTGAAAAGTTTCATCTCAGTAGTTTCCTAATTTCAGTCATTCATTCCAACTCTATCTATTATGATGCAGTCAAGTTTTATTTATGATTGTTTTGCTACCTTTATATTCAGGGCTCACTATTCTTGTTTTTGTCAAGATTTTTCATTTTCTGATTTAGAACTAGACAAGCCTAACCAATGGAAAGAGAATACACAAAATTCTGTTTCTTAAGCAAGTTAATTACTAAGGGATCTAATTGCAGAGTTGACTTATCAAAATGTAGGTATGTAACCATCCTCCCAAGTAGGAGAATCACATGTGTGCAAGATAAATTGTACCCATTCTTAACTCTATAATTTTTCACAAACTGAGGAATTTGACTTACAAAAATGTGTCCTGTGTTTGTCTTTTGTTTTCTTTTGGAGGTGAATAATTTCTGTAATGCAGTAAAGGATAGAGTATCTTTGCCGAAGTCTCCTGTATTCTTCTTGAGCTACTACCTGAAAAAAGCACATCACTGCGGTCCTCCAGAGAGCAGAGAGCACGTCATAAATGAGTCCCTTTGCCCTCAACTTGGAAATTTACACTTAGAATTCAAGAAGCAAATTATTCAAATTTATGTACCTACAAATAGCTCCTCTGAGAGATGATGTAAATAGGAAATTACCTTTCTAAGAGCTCTGATTGGAATAACAGCAAAACAATGATTCAGTCACTAATAGACTTTGTTGGAGAATGTGAGACATCTGACCTTTATTAGTCCTCCTGTGAGAAAACAGTAGGAGGAATTCTTGATGATTCGGGGGAGTTTAGGACTCCACTCCCAAGAGTAACCTGATAGAAAAGGCCCACATTTAATGAGTGGACTCGTAGCCTTCTTTGCGTCTGTGTTCAGCTCTCAGTTACACCACGGACGTGGCTGCTGAGATAATCCAAAGGTCGTATTGCAACATCCTTTAATATCTCCCAGGAGTTCCATATGTATTTGACTGGAATATCTGTAATGTTTTCGGTTTCATTCTACAAATGTTGTTTGGAATCTCCATTGGTTTATTTTGTGTTGATGTAGCCTTGGCTGGGTCTTCATTGTGGTGCCTCAATTCTTCACTGGCCCTTAGTGGCTCCATGTTTCTCTTTCCCTAATAATGTTTCAGTCCTTGATCAATACCCCTTTCAGTCTTCACCTACGATACGAACTTCCACTTTAAAGAAAAAAAATAGAAGTTGCTGGACTCGCGCTCACTCACCCCTCCATCTTCCCTCCAGAGCTGCCTGTGGCAACATCCTTTCTCTTCTCCTTGGCTCCTGACCCAGAGGAAGAGGGACATCCTTTTCTGAGTCCTGGATTCCGTCCCCCACCCCCTTCTGAGACGCGCCCCATCACCACACTCTGCTTGCCCATGCTTCATATCTTCTCTTCTTTGGCTCCTTTTTCTAAGGGCTTAAAACTACGCTGAAGCGTCGCCTACCTGAAAAAATGCAGTTTTTTTGTTTGTTTGTTTGGCTGCACTGCATGGCATATGGGATCTTAGTTCCCCAACCAGGGATTGAACCCGCATCCCCAGCATTGGAAGCACGGAGTCTTAATTGCTGGACCGCCAGGGAAGTCCCAAATGCACATTTTTTGTATTCCTATTTCATCAAATTTGTTTTTTCCTCTGTGTTCATTGTCACATTTCTTAAACTGACAGCCCACAATTTCAGCTCTAATTCACAATTTTTTCCTTTTCTTTACTTGAATTTCTTTGAATTGAAAAAGCCAGACATTATTGTTGTAACAAAGGAAACAGTAGAACCACTTAATTCTCCTATTAGTATTGACTCCTGCCACCATTCTGTTTTTTGATGAAGATATTTATTTTATTCCTTTTAAGCAAATCTGCAAAATTTCTTCGGAGTCCTTACTTTACTTGACAAGGACAAATGATTGTCTTCTGCGTCCTGAAGTGATCTCTTACCCTCAACCCCTCTGCCCTGATTTGCCTTCCAGCTTTGCATCTGCCTCTCCTGCTACCCCTGATTAGACACCTTCCTAGCTATTCTTTTTTGTCTGTCCAGAAATAGTGGGTTTTGCCACATATTCATATCCTGGATGTTGCTAGATGTTCATCTTGGTCCTTTTAGCTTCTTACTTATCGCTCTTCCCCTGAGTAATTTCTCCCTGTGTCTGTGGTTACACACACATCCTTATCTCCAGGTGTAACTAGTCTTGTGAGTTCCAGGGCACTATTTGTAACTTCCTACTGGACCTCAGAGTTAATATATCAAACCAGCTCTGCCATCAGCCTTCCTCAGCTCTCCACCCAGCCTTTCATGAGAAACTGCTGAAACATCTTCCATTCTGTCCCGGACGCTCACCTGGGTCATCTCATCAGTTACTCATTCTGTTGATTCTTGCTCAGAAATGACTCTTGCATCCGGCTATTTCTCTGCATCTCAACGGGTGTGGTCCTTGTTGGGTTCTAATCATTTCACCTTGAAGCTGTTGTTGCAGGGACTTCCCCAGACTCCTGCATTCCATCCTGTCCTCTGTAGTTCATCTTCTATAACAGCGGCTCTCAAACTTTGGTCTCAGGACCCCTTTCCAATCTGAAGCATCTTTAAGGACACAGTGAGCTTTAGTTTATGTGGGAGTTATCTATTGATGTTGCCTTGTTATAAATTGAAACAGAAATTTTAAAAAATATTTATTAAATTACCTAAAATATACTCATTGCAGATTAACATGAATAACTTATTTTTATGAAAATTAACTATATTTTCAAAAATAAAAAAATAGTGCGGAGAGTGGCATTGTCTTACAATGTTCCTATCTGTTCAGTGGCTGGCATAATGGAAGACAGCTGAATTCTCATAGCTGCTCCTGGATTCCGTTTGTTGTGATATACTGTTTTGGTTGAATTAGGTGAAGAAAATATGACCTCATGCCGACATATAATTGGAAAAGGGAAGAGTATTTCAATAGCCTTTCTATAATTATGAATATCCCTTCTTAATGCCATGCCAAAATTGGACAAGTGATAGTTCCTTAAAAGTTAGTTGTGATGTAAAATCTGAAATCAGATCAGTGAACATTTTGATCTCTGTTGTATTAAAATTTGCTGGTCTTTCATTTTGAATGGCTTTTTTTTTTTTTTTTGCCCAAACATGAATTTATAACATGCATCGATCATTTGGAAAATATTGGTTTGCTGGGTTTTACAGATCTTCCAAATGTTGACAGGTTTCATTATACAGTATCAAATAATCACATCCATTTACTATTACTTTTGATCTCACTGGAAAGTCTGTTAGTATCAGCAGACCGGCAGCAAATACCCTCATTAGTTTTTCTTGAACTTACAGTCTTTCTTCTTTCACTTGTGAAAACTTTTTTTGCCAAATATCCAAGTCTGAATCACCATAGGTTTCCCATGGTCTTCCATGAAAACAGTGTTGCATGAAAAGTCTCTTGTTCACTAGCAAGTCGAACAGTCATCCAAGTGCTGTTCTTTGGAACAATTCTCGTAGTTCAGTTTTCTGTGCAGCAGAAGTGCTGTCTGGATACTTGCCATTTTTTTCATGCAGAATATTAAAATAATATGGATTTAAATTGCAAAATTTAATAACCTTAATATTTTTTACTGCTTCTTTAAGAACAGTACATGGGAAAACCATCTTTCACATCTTTTATTTATTTCTTACTGCTGGTGTCTAGTGGTTAAGGACACGAACACTCTTGCTACGTAAAACTATTAGTTTCCTGAGTTGTGCACTGGCGGTCTTATCCACCGTTGCTTGTGCAGCATCAGTGCAAACGTCTGCAGCGTGAAACAAAGTAAATGTTGTTTTGAGGAGGATGATGATGATGATGATGGAGATGAAGAGAATAGTTTGACTTTCTGGACGCTCAGAAAAGGTCTCGGGCACCTTCAGGTGTCTGTGGACCACTCTTTGAGAACTGCTGTTTTCTAGTGTCAGCAGATTTGAGATGCTTATTGTATATCCAACCATGTATTTCTCTTTTCTTTTTTTTTTTTTTTATTGGAGTATAGTTGCCTTACAATGTTGTGTTAGTTTCTACTGTACAGCAAAGTGAATCAGCTATACGTGTACATATATCCCCTCTTTTTTAGATTTCCTTCCCATTGAGGTCACCACAGAGCACTGAGCAGAGTTCCCTGTGCTCTACAGCAGGTTCTCATTAGTTATCTATTTTAATACGTAGTAGTGTATATGTGTCAATCCCAATCTCCCAATCCGTCCCAACACCCCCTTTCCCCCCTTGGTATCCACACATCTGTTTTCTATGTCTGTTACTCTATTTCTGCTTTGCAAAGAGGTTCATCTGTACGGTTTTTCAAGATTCCGCATGTATGTATTAATAGATACTTGTTTTTTGCTTTCTGACTCCTTTACTCTGTATGTCAGTCCCTAGGTCCATCCACATCTCCACAAATGACCCAGTTTCCTTCTTTGTATGGCTGTATATATGTGCCTGTATATATGTGCCACACCTTCTTTTCCTGCCATGGTGAGCTTCTCAGTGCCTCTCTGTTAGTCATCTGCTGTGTTCACTGTGACCACCTCCTGGAATCTGCCGTCCTCCTTCCCTTTCCACCTGTTGCCTGCTTCCTTATCCTTCCAGCCCAGCTCAGGAGTCACCTAGTCTATTAAATCCCTACTCTAGACACAATTAAATGATAGAGAAATAAAATTAACATTGACAATTTTTTTTTTTTTTCCTGTGGTACCCGGGCCTCTCACTGCGGTGGCCTCTCCCGTTGCGGAGCACAGGCTCCAGACGCGCAGGCTCAGCGGCCATGACTCATGGGCCCAGCCGCTCCGCAGCACGTGGGATCTTCCCGGACCGGGGCACGAACCCGTGTACCCTGCATCGGCAGGCGGACTCTCAACCACTGCGCCACCAGGGAAGCCCTGCTCTGACCTCTCTTTACTGAGTATCTTGTTTTTGAGTTTTGTTTGTAGTAGCAAGGAAAACACTCCCTTTTACTAGCTCGGTGCTATACATTTCGAGGGAGCAGTAGGAATAGGGTGTTGATTTGGAAAAGAAGATGCGTGAATGTACGTTATGTGTATGTGTAAGAAATCAGGATATTCTACATATTTGTGGATCAAATCACATACTGAAACCTTCAACAGGTTTGGATCAGCTGTTTTCTGACTAGGGATCTTCTTTTTTTTGAAATTAATTTATTTTTATGTATTTATGTTTGACTGCATTGGGTCTTCATTGCTGCGCACAGGCTTTCTCTAGTTGCGGCCAGCAGGGGCTACTCTGTTGCGGTGCGCCGGCTTCTCATTGCGGTGGCTTCTCGTTGCAGAGCAGGGCTCTAGGCGCGTGGGCTTCAATAGTTGTGGCACGAGGGCTCAGTAGTTGTGGCTCGTGGGCTCTAGAGCGCAGGCTCAGTAGCTGTGGCTCACGGACTTAGTTGCTCCACGGCACGTGGGATCTTCCCGGACCAGGGCTCGAACCTGTGTCCCCTGCATTGGCAGGTGGATTCTTAACCAGTGCACCACCAGGGAAGCCCTAGGGGTCTTCTTAATTGTAACCAGTTTCTGTTCCTTTGCCGATGACCCAAGATAGGGTACCGTGCACTGATTGATGTGTAACACCAAGTATTTGGTGTGTTCTAAGCTCTTACGTAAATCACCTAATTTGATTCTGAAAACATGCCTTTTATGAAAAAGAGTGATTTTCCAGGATTATCAGCACTGTTTACAAGACAGCTAATTGAGGCACGGGGTTAGGTGTCCAGGGCCACGCTGCTAGTAAAGCAGGATTCACACCCAGGCGGCATGGCTTTCAGAGCCAGGATGCTGTCACTAATGGTGCCTCTCATGTCAAGGGCTACATATTTCTTTTTTTTAGATGAGAAGGGGATCTTGCCTTTAATATATGGTTTAGAAAGGCTCAGAATGATATGGTGACACTCTCAAAATCATCATAAACCATACAGAAAAAGTATCTATAACAACGATGTACAGTGCAAAGAATCATCTCTAGGGCGCTTACGGTGCCTCAGGCCACGTAAACGCTATGTAAGAAGTTGCCAGCACACTGCAGACTCAAGTTTGGCTTTTTGGAACTTTCTGGAAGTTTTTTTCTCCTCACGTGTTTTCCACCTGAGGTTGGTTGAATCCTGGTTGCAGATATGGCCGGATGACTGTATTACAGTCAGTTCTCCCATCTTTGTTATGCATTTTCATGTCTTAACAGTGTCTCTTGATGAACTGAAGTGCTTATTTTTTTCTTTTGAAGTATAGTTGATTTACAGTGTTGCGTTACTTTCAGGGGTACACCAGAGTGATTCAGTTATACGTGTACGTGTATCCACTGTTAGATTCTTTTCCCATGTAGGTCATTACAGAGTACTGAGTAGAGCTCCCTGTGCTACACAGTAGGCCCTTTTTGGCTATCTGTTTTGTATATAGGAGTGTATATCTGTTAATTCCAAACTCCTAATTTAAAGTGCTTCTTTTTAATGAAGTCAGATTTATTAATTTTTATTAATGCTTTTGTGTTTTATTTAAGAAATCTTTCTCGGACGCAGGTCACGAAGTAGTCTGTTTTGGTTATTTTCCTAGAGGCTGTCACTGTTTCGTGTTTCACATTTAGCTCTGTAGCCCACTTCAGCTCATCGCTTGTGTATGATGGGATAGGCACATCCAGTGAGGGCAGCTCATTTATGCAAAAGGCTCTCCTTACTTTGCTAACTGGCAAGTGTACATTCACTGTAGGTCGGTTATCGCTTCTCTTTTCTGTCCCACTGGTCCGGGACTGCTCACCTCGTGCAGTGACACACCCCCCATCAAGGGAGTGGAAAGCCTCACATCCCCTGCTTGGTTCTCCTTCCGTGTCACCTTGGCCATCCTGGGCTCGTAGCCTTTCCCTGTGAAGTTTAGAATCAGCATATCCATCTTCACACAGGTAGATACAAAAGCTTGGGGTGGTCCCTAACATGGTATGGACTCGATTTTGTTTCTAATTTTTAGTCGAACGTGAAATAAAAAGGTAAACAGAGAAACGTACGTGGGAAAATAGGCAAAGCAAATGAACTGGGAGTGGAGATATTTATCTTCAAGTTGTGATAACCACCTTTTCCTAAATGTGGCTGGATCATGGGTATTTGAAACCGCATCAGATGCAAACCTTAGCACTGAACAGTGCACGTTCAGGACTGGCACCTGGGGGCTTTCGGATTCCTGTCCGGTGGCAATCACTCCATGAGTCCAGGGTTGAGCTCCAGGAGGGCAGGTGCTTTTGCATGTTGTTTTTTGAGCACGTTTCCAAGGCTGAGGAAGACGCCTGGCTGCAGTTGGCTAACTCAATATGTGTTGAATGCTACCCGTGCAGAATACGAAGAATGGTAGTTCTATTTAAGTGTAGGTTCTGTGAGGGAGAAATAGATTCAACTCTTGAAACATTTACACTCACAGAACATTTCCCCCCAAAGGTGTTAACAAATATAGACAATGATAGGCCGTAATTGATATTAGTCATGATTAGTGAATCATTTGGCAACAGTATTGGATACTGTATCATAATACCTTTAAAACGTAAGTTTCAAAATCAGTCGCATTGATGTATTTTTGGTTACATTTAAGGTTCGGAATTGTTTTCAAATGCAATTCAGGATATGTCATTTTGTATCTTCTGGGTGCTCTGTGATAGCTTAGTTCTTGGCAGGTAAACAAGAGGATTGTTCTGGATTGTTAGAGTGAAACTCTCAAGGAGGACAGGACATCTGTCTGACTGTTTCCCACCAGGCATATGATCCTGCCTGTATTCCCCACCTTTTCCCTTTCAGGGAAGGCACTCCCCACCTCCATCCAGGACTCATTATGTCTCCCATGTCTTAGATTTCATTGACTCTGGGTTTTGTCTTGGGGGGGAGGGAATCTGAAATGGGAATTCATATTTCCAAGTTTTTCCACTCAACTGCATCTTTCATCTCCTTAGATTTTACAACACAGACTAATGTAAAGAAAAATTCCCACATGTTTCTGAAACCCACACTTCCTTCTAGTCAGTTTTTCTCCTTTTCTGGAGTCAGTATAGTCCAAGTCTTCTTTTGGGGGTGGTAACAAAGAGTAGATTTATTTTATTAATTTTTGAAGCCCAAGTATTTAGGAACTATACCCAGTGATATTTTGTCTTGCTAGTGTTCACTTTTTTATCTCTTCATGGGCCAGATTTTCCTTAGAAGAAAGCCAGGACGTTAAACTTGGTTTTCAAATATTAGCTAGGGAAATAGTTCAAATAATCAGCCATTTGGTTTAAAAAAAAAAAAACAAAAGCAAACTAGTAATTTGACTGGTTTTTTTTCTGTCTTAAATTGAGTAATAACTCAGTCACAATATTTTGTTATGTATAAATACCGTGTGGATTTTCTTTTGGGGCGAGTTGTCACTGGATATCGTTTTTTTTTTTTAATTTAAAATATTTTTATTGTGGCAAGAACACTTAACATGAGATCTACTCCTTTTCACAGATTTTGTGTCCAATACAGTGTGGTTGACATTGGGTACAACGTTGTACAGTAGATTTCCAGAACTTACTCATCTTACTTAAGTGAAATTTTACACCTGTTGATGACCAACTCCAGTTCCCTCCTCACTCCCACCAACCCCCATTTTTTCCTTTGTCTCTATGAGTGTGACTGTTTTAGACTCCTCATATAAGTGGAATCCTGAAGTATTTGTGCTTCTGAAACTGGCTTATCTCCCTTAGCATCCTGTCCTCCAGGCCCATCTGTGTTGTTGCATGTGGCAGGGTTTCCTTTTTTAGGGCTGAGTAATATTCCATTGTGTGTATGCATGGACTGCTTTTAAAACTCCATTCATCTGTCAATAGGCATTAGGTTGTTTCCACACAGTGTCTATTGTGCAGAGTGTGGCAGGGACCCTGAGCTGCAGATGCGGGGACGAGCTGGGGTAGAGTTTTATTTTTTATTGTTTTAATAAATTTATTTATTTTTATGTATTTATTTTTGGCTGCATTGGGTCTTTGTTGCTGCTTGCGGGCTTTCTCTAGTTGCGGCGAGTGGGGGCTACTCTTCATTGCGGTGCGCGGGATTCTCATTGAGGTGGCTTCTCTTGTTGTGGAGCATGGGCTCTAGGTGCACGGGCTTCAGTAGTTGTGGCATGTGGGCTAAGTAGTTGTGGCTTGTGGGCTCTAGAGTGCAGGTTCAGCAGTTGTGGCGCACGGGCTTAGTTGCTCCGCGGCATGTGGGATCTTCCCGGACCAGAGCTCGAACCCGTGTCCCCTGCATTGGCAGGCAGTTTCTCAACCACTGCGCCACCAGGGAAGTCCCCCCGGAGCTGGGGTTTAGAGCTCAACACTGTGCACTAAGGTGGTGGGAGGGGCCGTGGCCAGTTCTCCTGGTTCCAGCCCCGGCTTGGATCTCTGTGGTCCCCGCGGGATTGGTATCCACCGGCCCCATCAGTGTCTGGAGGCAGGCGAGCTAGAAGCCCATCCCTGGGGTGGCACCCCAATGAGCTGGGATGCTGGTTCCACTCCTTCCCTGTTCTCTCTGGTCTGTGTTGTGGTGGGCGGTGCCTGGGGGGTGGGGATTGTGGGGATACAGTGTCTCCCCTTTTCCTACAGGGGCCATTGAGGCTGGTTGGGTGGAGAAGCCTGTCTGTTAGTTTCTGGATTTCTCACAGAGGGGATGGATCCGTGCCTTGCTGTTGAGATGGTGTATCCATGGCGGGAGGAGAGTCCAGGATTTCCTGTTCCATCTCCTGAAGTCCCTCCAATCAAATTCTTCATTCCATCTCCCGCCCTACATCTTACCATCCCATCCAGTGTGGCTTCTGTCTCTCCCTCAGCTGGAAAGCAGCTCTCCCTTTTGCTCAATCCTGTGAAGAGTCTTTAGTCCTCAACTTATTAACCTCTCAGCAGCTTTGGTCCTGTGAACCAACCCTTCCATCAAATATTTTTTTTCCTGGAGTTCTGTTGACGCCACACTTGTGGGTTTTCTCTGTTGATGGAAAAAAATGCACAACCAGAAGTTGAGAATTATGCTTTATTTGGCGGACAAAACTGAGGACTTAAGCCCAGGATGCAGCCTCTCAGAATAGCTCGGAGGGACTGTTCCAAAGAGGTAAGGGGAGAGCCAGAACACGGAGGAGTTTTTGCAACAAAGACCAAGTAATCGGAACATCAAAAGTTTACCACTAATTAACGAAAGCCAGACATCTCAACGTAATGAATTTAGCAATTTTCTATGTATGGGAAGATGCAAGAGTCCGGGCTCGCTGAAACTCTTCCTTGGACGTGCACCTCGGCTGCCGGGGACCAGCGTTCTCATCCTGAGTCCCCTCAGGGGGCACCGCCGGGGGTGGCTGCCATGTGCTGGCTTCATGGCTGCAGCATCCTTTGTTTACTGATACGGCGGCAACATTCTTTGCCCACACCTCCTTCTTCTTGGGCAGCTTATCCTTTGCCTTAATTGTCGGCTTATCTTCCTACATCTGCTCATTACATGTTGGGGCTCCTGGTGTTTCAATTCCATGTCCTTTTTGTCACTGTAAACTTTTTTTTTTTTTTCTAACTAGTGATTTGTCTAATCATTAAAATCATCCAAGGAGGGCTTCCCTGGTGGCGCAGTGGTTGAGAGTCCGCCTGCCGATGCAGGGGACACGGGTTCGTGCCCCGGTCCGGGAGGATCCCACGTGCCGCGGAGCGGGCTCGCTGAGCCTGTGCGTCCGGAGCCTGTGCTCTGCAATGGGAGAAGCCACAACAGTGAGAGGCCCGCGTACCGCAAAAAAAAAAAAAAAAAAAAAAAATCATCCAAGGAGCTTTTAAATCCTGATGCCTGGGTCTCATCCCGCACTAACTCAATCTGGAGGTGGGGCGTGCGACTTCGCATCTGTAGTCTGCAGAGCTCCTCCAGGGGGCTCAGTGCACAGTCGAAGCTGAGAACCGCTGGACATGTTCATCAGAACCTGCAGCTTTCAATACCACCTTCATGTGAGAATCACCCGTATGTGTGTTGGACCCTTGAATACCTCACTAGCCCATGCACTGTGCATGGTGTGTTGTGAACGCCAAGAGCTTTCTTAAATGAAACCTTAAACGACTGAAGTAGAAGAGAAATGCAGCAGACTGTAGTGGCGTGGCTGGTGAAGCTTTGGTTGTTCTTTAAGGGATCTTATTGTTTCATGTCCTAAGTTGAGTTTTCTCAGGGACAGACTCTGAGATGGAGATTGACCCGCAGAATGAGATTGTTTTGGGAACAAGACCTCTTGGGGCTGAGAAAGGCAGATTCAAACACAGGAACGAGGCAGTTGCAACTGAGGCTTCAGTCGATGCCCCAGGAGCTCGAGGCTGGGATGGCCTTTAGGGCGGCCTCGGTGGGTAGAGAGGGACTTGGGGCTTGGTGTCCTCACAGAGAGTCTTCAGACACGGTTCACCTTCAGCTGAAGGCTGTTTCTGAAGAGACCAAGCTCAGAGCCTTAAGCAGCCACATTTCTGGCAGCCTCCGTTGTGCTGGGAGATCTGGGGGGAAGCAGCACCCCAGGGTCCATCACAGGGGGATAGGATTGGCACCTGCACGGATCTTAGAGTTCACCTCATTTAGACCTTCATTTAAAGGTGAGTACACGGAGGCTCAGCGAGGGGAAGTGATTTGCCAGAGTCACGTGGCAATCTCGCAGTCTGTCTGGCACTAGTACGGTGTCCACTCTTAAGGTAAGAGCGTCTTCAGTGATACCCGTACTTAACTTTATTACGCGACTGTGGAGCTTAGCTTATTACCACGTCTCTTAGGCCAGAAGGGAAGTATTTTACACTTATGCCATGTGCGGAAAACTGACAGAAGATAAGTCCTGTTCCAGTTGTAATTTGTCTCAGAGTCAGAGGTATTATTGCAACACTATGGATTCTGATTTGCTGGGCTGGATGGAATACCATTTCTGTGTAGTATGGAAAATAATTGCACAGTAAACATTTTGTTTGGGTTGAGGTTTAAGTTTAATTCCTTGTACCACGAGGCTTGTATCAAAAGGACCGCAGTCTTTGATGAGTTTCGGAAATCACTAGTGTCCAATATATAGCATCTCTAAATAGATGTTTCTGCTTCATGAAAAATATTTTTTTCTATGAGCCATGGGTAATGTAATTGCGTAATTGAAGACAGACAAGTTTGTCAAATGTTTCCACGGGATTTAACAGTTCCTTAAGCCCAACTGGAGTGACAAAATGGTTGTTGAGAAACACTGTTTGTAATTATAATTCGTGGACAATTATAACACAACAGACTTTGCTGCACATACACACACACTCATAAACACATTCTTTTCAAATAATGTAAAACTAATTAAAGTCAACTAGTCAGTCAAAGGTATCACTCCCTGTATTCATAAACCTTCCGTTCACAATTTGGGAAAACCGAATGGAAAATAAATACCGAAGCTGTTAAGAGAGGTGATAATAAATGATACTATAGTAAGGCGAATACAAAACAAATAAAAGTACTCTACAATAACCCCACAATTATCTGGATTCTTAAATAACTACTGACCTGATTTATTACCTGAATCTAGGAAGTGTTTGTCTGTCTTTGTATGTCTATCTGATTGTCTAATTAAAAATTCTTCCATGTAGATAAAAATGGGAACTAACCTCTTAGTAAGGGGATAGGTACAGACTTGTACCAGTGGTTTTCATAAGCCCCAGACTTCACGTATGATCAAAATGTCAGTTTTACCTGACTGTATAGAGAGTTTACCTCCAGTTACAGCTGTGGATTTTGGAACAAGAAAGTGTGAGTGCCTCTCTGAATCTTTTAGCTTCCTTCTTGTTCTTTCTCTTAACTTTACTTTTTCAGAGAATTTTTAGGTTCACAGCACAATAGAGAGTATGGTACAGAGATTTCCCGTGTACCCTCTGCCCCTACAATGGCCCAGTCTCCCTCATTATCAACATCCCCACCAGATGGTACATTTGTTACCGTTGATGAATCTACGTCGTGATCACTCAAGGTCCATAGTTTCCACGAGGATTCACTCTTGGCGGTGAGCGTTCTGTGGATTTGGGCAAATGACAGTGACATGTGTCCATCATTATTGGGTCATACTGCGTATTTTCACTGCCCTAAAAATCCTCTGTGCTCTGCCCACTCATCTCTCCTCCAAACTTCCAACCCCTGGGCAACTGCTGGTCTTTGTACTGTCTCTAGTTTTGCCTTTTCCAGAATGTTATATAGTTGGAACTATACAGCCTTTTCAGATTGGCTTCTTAGAAATATGCATGTCAGTTTCCTCCTTTTATTTTCATGCCTTGACAGTTCATTTCTTTTTAGTGCTGAATAACGTTCCACTGTCTGGATGTTCCCCAGTTTATTTATCCATTCACCCGCTGAAGGACGTGTTGGTAGCTTCCAGTTTCGGCAGTTATGAGTAAAGCTGCTGTAAGCCTCGTGTACAGGTTTTTGTGTGGACGTAAGTTTTCATTACCTTTGGGTATAGACCAAGGAGTGCTATTACTGGATCGTATAGTACGAGTATGTTTCATTTTATAAACACCCACCAAAATGTCTTCCAAAGTGGCTGCACCATTTTGCTTTCTCACCAGCAACGAATACGAGCGTCTGCTGGCTCTACCTCCTTGTCAGCATTTGATGTTGTCAGTGTTCCGGAGTTTGGCCACTGCGATCGGTGTGTAGTGGTACCTCATTGTTGTTTTCATTTGCATTTCCTTGGTGGTACATGATGTGCAGCATCTTTTCATACGTTATTTGCCACCTTGCTCATCTTTGGTGAGGTGTTTTATTATTATTATTTGTCCCCCCTCTTCTTTTGTGTTCCTCAAATGAACTTTTTAAAACAATTAGAACAGGGACTTCCCTGGTGGTGCAGTGGTTAAGAATCCACCTGCCAGTGCAGGGGACACGGGTTTGATTCCTGGTCCGGAAAGATCCCACATGCCACGGAGCAACTAATCCCGTGTGCCATAACTACTGAGCCTGCGCTCTAGAGCCTGTGAGCCACAACTAGTGAGCCCGCACACCTAGAGCCCGTGCTCCACAACAAGAGAAGCCTCCACAATGAGAAGCCCGTGCACCACACAGAAGAGTAGCCCCAGCTCGCCACAACTAGAGAGAGCCCGCACGCAGCAACGAAGACCCAACGCAGCAAAAAATAAATAAATTTTAAAAAATCAGAACAGTTTTATATTTATAGAAAAATTGTCAAAATAATATGGAGTTCCCAATATCCTGCATCTAGTTTCCCCTATTATTAACGTCTTACATTAGTTTAGCACATTTCTTACAACTCAAGACTCAGCCATAAAAAGAAACAAAATTGAGTTGTTTGTAGTGAGGTGGATGGACCTAGAGTCTGTCATACAGAGTGAAGTAAGTCAGAAAGAGAAAAACAAATACCGTATGCTAACACATATGTATGGAATCTAAAAAACAACAACAACAAAAAATGGTTCTGAAGAACCTAGGGGCAGGACAGGAATAAAGATGCAGACGTAGAGAATGGACTTGAGGACACGGGGAGGGGGAAGGGTAAGCTGGGACGAAGTGAGAGAGTGGCGTGGACATATATACACTACCAAACGTAAAATAGATAGCTAGTGGGAAGCAGCCGCATAGCACGGGGAGATCAGCTCGGTGCTTTGTGACCACCTAGAGGGGTGGGATAGGGAGGGTGGGAGGGAGGGAGATGCAAGAGGGAGGGGATATGGGGATATATATGTGTAGGTATAGGTGATTCACTTTGTTATAAAGCAGAAACTAACACACCATTGTAAAGCAGTTATACTCCAATAAAGATGTTAAAAAAAAGAACCAAGAGTGGTATATTGTTATTGACTATAGTCTATATTTCGATTGCTTAGTGTTTAGCTAATGTCCTTTTTCTGCTCTAGGACCCCAGTCAGGATACAAATGACATCCAGTCCTCACACCTCCTTAGGCTCCTTTTGGCTGTGACAGTTTCTCAGACTTTGTTTTTTGTGGCCATGGAAGCTTTGAGGAATCGTGGTCGGGTAGCTTGTAGAATGTCCCTCCGCTGGGATTTGTCTGATGTTTCTGTCAGGACTAGATTGAAGTTATGTGTTCTGGGAAGGAAGAACACTCGTTTAGAAATGACAATCCCATCACATCATATTAAACGTACACAGAGTCAACATGACTTATCACCTGGTTAGAGGTTAAGGTTAATCACCTGGGTGAGGTCGCATTTGTCAGGTTTCTCCCCCGGAGAACTTACTGTTTTTCCCCCTTTCCATCCCATGCTCTTTGGAAAGGTGTCACTGTGCACAGCTCACACCAAGCTGGGGGTGTGATGATCCAGCAATTTGAGAGCAGAGGATCTATGCCAGTTATTTGGAATTCTGCACGGGAGATTCGTCTGTGCTCTACCATTTAGTTATTTACTCAGTCAATCAGCCATTTTATTTACATCTTTATGGACTCATGCGTTCTTATTTTATACTTTGGACTCATGCGTTCTTATTTTATACTTTGGATTATAAGCCAGTACAATTTTATTTTATTGCTCAAGTCATCCTAGATTTGGCCATAGGGAGCTCTTTCAGTTGGCTCCTGTGTCTTTTTGACAAAGTCCCATCAGCTTTAAAAAAAAAAAAACTTCCCTTATCTCACTTTAGGTGAGGATAACAGCATTTGTTTCCACGAAGGAGGGTTTCTTAACCTGTGGGGCACATCCGGGAACCCTCAGCATTGCAAATTTGTGGCCATTTTCTAAGGGAAGCACATAGCTTTCATTATATTCCCAGCGGTATCTGTAGTGCTAAAAAAAGAGGTAAAGAATCACTGCCCTAGAGTAAAGAGGAGAAATAATACAACGTACACATTTCGCACGCCTTGCTCTTTCCTCCCTCCGCGGTGCTTGCTTTAGTTCACAGCCAGCAGGCAGCTCCCTCCTTGAGGTGACCTGGCTAGTGCCCTGCCACACTCAGGTCTGCGAAGACCTGTGACCATGGTTGCTGCACTTATAACTGGAAAAACAAAACGGTCCTTTGACTCAGATTCCTGGTTTAAGGGAGGATGTGAAGCCAATATGCTCGCGCACACCGGCTTTGAAATGCAGCAGTGCTGTGTGGTCACTAAAGGGTCATGGAAAATAAGTACACTCTGCAGTTAATGGAAAACTGAGCTTCCCTCTTTGGAAAGACATTTCTGGATTTTTCCTTTAGTGCTGGAAAACATTACATCATCCAGCTATACAGCCTGGTCCATTCCTTAGCATATTAGTCATGACATCAGTTCAAGTTTAGGTGAGTGAACAAAAGAGGCAGGCTGTAAAAAGGCTTTTGATATAAAAGACATTATTTTCTCTAGTCATTTGATGACTTTGCCTCAGTAGACTCAGTTATTGTCTTAAACTAATATCATATTTCCATGAAATCAGTCTTGTTGTGTAATAATATCATAATCCTTGATAGATTTACTGAAAGAAAACACAGTGGCCTCATCAGATGGATGAAACATTGGACTGAGATTCAGAATGTGAAATCTCTAATGACGAAATAGACATTGAGCATGGAACCTAATTAAAATCATTTAACTCTTCTTATTCCTGGTTATTTTGTATAAATACTAGCCACTTTCCAAATTATAAGGTTATGTATAGTAAAGTGCAAACACAGGAAAATGTGCTGTATGCAAATTGTTTCAGCTCTCTTGAAGAAAGTGATGTAGCTATCTAGGCTTTTAAAATATATTTTAATGTGTGGAGATGACTTTAATGTTATTTTAGGATTGACCAAGCTGAAAAAGAATGATTTCTATTTTTTTATTTAGTAGGAAAAAAATCCCTGAATTCGTCCATGTGACTATAAATTACATGAGATTTCACTTCAATTTTAAAATGTCTTTGAATTTCTAATATAAAGAAAGGTGAAGTGTTGATTAAAGACTCATATCAGGTTACCTGCAGCAGAGACATGAATGTATGTATTGACACAATGGTCCAAAAAGAAAAGAAATTGTTAATTGTCTTTATGTTGTCGGGTTCATTCTATTGCTTAGAAGAAATGTACTTGTGAAGGATTTTATATGGAGACATAATAATAGCCGTCCTTAATTGATCCAATTCAAGTGTAGTTTGTAATCCATCAGTTCCGTTTTCCTCCCTTGAATGAGAAAACTTGTAGATGGGTTTGGACACTAATTTGCATCTTAATATCTAATTTTTCCACATAACCTCATTCTCTTGAGAATGAAATGGAAAATGAATGAAGGGGAAAATCTCATTACTGGTCCCCAAATCCTGGAGAATGAAATGGAAAAATCTCATTACTGGTCCCCAAATCCTGCAGCTAGGATATGGGAGCTGATAAGGTCTTGAGAAACATATCTACTTAATCTCCTGCACCTTTGGGGGGTTTAACGAATTGGTTTTCATTTTTTTTCTCCAATGTTTTGGATTCTTTCTGAGAGCTACTTGAAAAGGTTGTCGGTATCAACTCACAGTAGTTTTAGATTTTTTCATACGCTTCTTAATGTCTGTCATATTTCACCTGTCGTGGTTGTATCTTATCAGCACATTGTACGATAATTAACACAGAAAAGAATTGTCTGGTAGGTCAGAGCTGGGATTTTAGAACAAAGCCAAGCACATGACATTTTTTGCTTCCTATAATGTCACTTATGAAATTGACACTTTTACCGTATCGGTACAGGATAGACAATGCTGGATGCTCCAAGTGTAGTTTTAACCTTCCCTGTGATTTTCATGGATATTATTTTTGGACTGGGAAAGTGATTATATGATAAGACTTTACAGGTGGTAAATGAATCCAAACCAACAGTAAAGAACAACAGTTTCCACTGGCTTCCAAGGAAGCGTTTACGTGCTCCCAAGCAACTACCAGTTTAGTCAAGATTCATTGTTCAAAGTTGATTAAAGTAGAAGAAATGGCAGTTTTTCTCTTTTCGATAGTGGACAGCAAATATGTGCACGTAAAAGAAAAGGCAGCTGTGTCTCGGAGCTCTGTATTTTCCCCTTTTAATTGGTCTGATATTTGAGGAACTGCTTTTACCAATCCCCGGTGTATTTTACTCCACAGAGAGCATTCCTTGTGTGTTTCTTGGACAATATCATTTATGGGTCAGCACCATTTTTTTGTGAATTCCTGGACCCTCTGGCCGTATCATCCTGTAGTATTCACATACTCCTTTGCTTAGGTGTAAGGTTAATACTATATATATTATTCAAAAACTATTTTTTGCTCTTGTTTCCTTGTCTGCCATTCTTTTGCGCTTGTCTAGATTTTGATTGCATGTTGCTTCAGGACAAGTGAGAGGTCTGCTTAATTTTATTTAAAGAAAGTAACATGAAGTATTTAGGGCAGTGTTTCATGCATTTGGTAAAATTAAACGCTAAAATACTTTTTGTGTTTGTTTTTATTCTTTATGACAAATACTTTTTGGGATTCTGATAAGTCTACTACTTTTCACCTCTATTTGGAAAAGCCGTGCTGCAAATTTATCTCAAAAAGCGAACTCTTTTCTCCAATGAACATCACGCATTCCTGTTGCTTGCTATTCTAAATACTTACCAGGGCTTTGTTTTGCTTTTTCTCCTATAGGCAGCAGTCAGCCGAGGACCTTGCCCGAGTACCGGCCAACTCCACTAGCAATATCTTGAATAGGCTATTGGTCAGTTATGATCCCAGGATAAGACCAAATTTCAAAGGTTGGTCTCCCTCCACCCCAATATCTCCATTCTTTGCAGTTTAAAAACTAATTTTATCTGTATAAGATCATTTATTTGTTTTATTCAAAAGAGTATATTCTAAATGGACATCTGTCATGTAATGTGCTTAAGTCAGAGCAATTTAATGCAAAGATGTTTAAAGATAAGCAAAGCATTCGTTCTAATAGGCTTATGTAGTTCCCAGTTAAAAATAAAAAAGATATGTTGTGAATTAATAGGCTAACCGATCTGATGGGTTTTCTAAGTACTTTGTATTCTTAACCTTAATAATTTAAAATTTATGCTCTGACTTTCATTCAGACACCAAAGTTCTACTTTGTAGGAGAATGGCCATATACTCATTTGAGGATAGAGAACGCTCTGATAGACATTTAAATTCTTTTTTAAAAATCTTTATTAGGTTTTTACATTGATTAAAAAAATTCCCTCTACTCTTTAGCTGAAAAAAAATGGCCATATGGTTTTTAAAAGCGTGTTAACTTTGTGAATAAAATGACTATGTATTCTTCAACAAAGCATTATCTCCTATCATTCCTTTCAAGAACCAAAACTGTACTTGAGCTAAAAGTTGTGGGAAGATGGTACACCTTGCCTCCCTCCCTCCCTCCCTCCCTCCCTCCTTCCCTCCCTTCCTTCCTTTCTTTCTTTCTTTCTTTCTTCCTCTCTCTCTTCCTTCTTGCTTCCTCTTGATGAGTTAGGAAAAGTTATATGAACATATCTCTGGAAAACTGTCATCTTTGTTGCTGGTTAAGGACAGGTATTAATGTAGATCGGATTAACATTATAAGGCTTGATTATTTTTCCTTTACGGAAAAAAGAAAGAAAGAAGGAAGGAAGTAAGGAAGGAAGGACGGAAAGAAAGAAAGAAGAAAGAAAGAAAGAAAGAAGAAAGAAAGAAAAGAAACAAGAAAGAAAGAAAGAAGAAAGAAAGAAAGAAAAGAAAGAAAGAAAAGAAAGAAAGAAAGAAAAGCTTGCAGCTGCTTCTAGTCAAGTGAAGTTATACGACTCTGTTATAAAAACAGGGTTTTTGTTCGTTACCAGAACCTGCGGTTACTTTCAGCAGCACTGTGCTCTGAGTTGTCACATGTCTACCCTGTATTGATTCAACACCTGTTTTTCATCAGTCAGAGGTTATGTGGCTAAAAGGCTAAATTCACATTTTCCCTTTGTTAGCCCAAGCAGCAGTTCACAATGAGTAAAAAAAAAAAAAAAGAAACAGAAAGAAATTGGCAACATTGTACTTTAGTTCTCACTCCATGAACTTTAAAATTATTTTCCAGCAGGTCAGGCAAGAATCTTAATAATGATTCTGTTATATGTCTGATTAACTTTGCATTTTCATGAATTAAAAATCAAAATATAGCAATTGTAATTGAATTCTGCATTACCATTTAAGGTAACAATTTAAAATGATTATAAAATGCAAAAAAAAACCCCATATTTTAAAAATGATGTTTTTTAAAGAATAATTTACAATCTCTTAAAGTAAACGCATCAGCCCAATTAAAAAAAAATTTAAGGTAAATGTATTTTCCCAGAATTTCTACAATTTAAGAGAGAAATATTTCTGAATAAATAACGCTATAAAGTACAAGGTAACTCATTTTTTATTTGTGTGTTGATCCCTATTTAGAAAAATAAGTCAATAGCAACTGTGAACATGGTATCCTGAAACCATAGATTTATAATTTTACATCCGTACGGATTGGAAAAAATAGAAAAATCAAATGCATAAACCATAAAAAATGAAGATTCTGACCAAGTTTTTTACAGCTACTAAATATAGCCTTAATTTTTATTGACAGGCATTCCTGTTGATGTAGTTGTCAACATTTTTATCAACAGTTTTGGATCTATTCAAGAGACAACAATGGTAAGATTACAACCAATTTAATATTTTTAATTGAGAAGATTTTAACTGGAGGATAGTGGAAGAAATTATAACTGAAGAATAAGGAGTAACTCTCAGGGAAAAAAATGCAAGCTGTCTCCTAGTATAAAATATTCAAATTTCAGCATTTTGTTGAATCAGTGATTTCAATGGCTTTTTGATTTTGCCATTCAAATTTAGTCTTTATATTGCATTGAAACTTACAGACTTGGGAGAATTAACGTCCTCACTCTGAACGGCTAATTGGATACCACCTGGGAAAAGGATTTATGCAATTAATATTCTGGAGCGACATTTTTTTCCTAATATGCTTATGTGTAGAAGCATTCAAAAATATTTAAGTGTTCATAGTTTTTTTTTTCCTTCCAATTTCCTGAGAAGAATCTTTGTTTTTTCTCTTGTGCTAATTTTGTGATGTGTGGAGCAGAGAATAGTAAAAAGCAAATTTGATTTTCCTGAACTAGAGCAGCGGAGCTCCCTGAAAAGATTATGCGACACAAAGAAAGGGCAAGGAGACGGCCAGGAAGAGAAAGGAGGGACAGAAAAGAGCGAAAGGAACAGAGAAGGGAGGCTTGAGGTGGGGCTGCCATCCAGGGTGAGTTGGGCGTTAGGGGCAAAGATGTCTGTGGAGGGTGATTAGTAGATGCCCTGAGCCATGTGTGATGCAATTACCCCTCAGCTTTTAGAAGACATTCGGTACAGTCCACTTGCTTATTAATGTTTTAACATATTAGATTTGTACCCTTTTTGAAAAACCACATGCAGAAATGATACTTTAGGTGGGAGAAAGAAAGCTTAATTTTTTTTTTTTTTTTGGTATCTTTTTTCTTGAGATACTTATATTTTTCTTAAGGAATAATATAAGGTTTGCATTAAAAGCCTAATAGCAATGGTTAGAACACAGTAGAGTTTTTCAGGGAATACCTCAGACCAGAGAAAGAATGATTTTAAATATGTTTTCCTTTATTCTTAGGACCAGCATATATGTTACAAAAGCAATTGTATATTGCATTTAAATGATGACACCTATTTTTATATTAATTAATATAAGAATATAATATATTAATTGTGAGGAGAATGTTATTTATTTTTTATAGAACCATGTCTTTAGCCCTGAGTACTTGATTTTTTTTTAGACAGTGTGTAGATATTTTGGATAATTAAAGATTTTGAACTCAAGTCCAAAATTCACTTGCAGCGACTTTAGTTCACCTAAATGGCTGTATGTCTAATATAGTATAGATCACTAGAAGACAGCTCTGAAATAAAGGACAGACAACCATATATCACTCAGGAGACAAGGATAGCCCTCATCGTTTGAAAATATGACTAGTTTATCTAAGCACTTCACTTAACAAGAGTGAGAAATTTCATTTCAAGGTGAAACTTTGAGGGGATCTATTTGGTCTCTATACTCTTCCCTGTACCCTGTTTTATCTTTCATGGTACCGTTACGCTAATCCCGAAACACCACCATCGAGGTGTTTCAGCCTGTGGGAAACATCCCCAACTCTATCTTGCATTTTAGGACAACTAATGCAGGGATGTTTTTTCTCATTTGCATGAAGGCTACATATGTGTCCCAACTCACGCAGTACCGTTAATGTACCTGTTCTTTAATGAACATTGAATGCCTCCCAAATATCAGATGCTACACTTCTCTAGGTCCCGTCAGTAGTTACTTAATTGTATCAAGCTGAAAACATGTGGGGGACATAGAAAAGGAGTAAGAACTTTCTTACAGGCTATTTGAGGATTATAACAAAATACTGCGTAATTTCTCACATAATCTTCTCTTGTCCTCCTGCCTGCTCTTCGCAGTAGCGAGCCCAAAAGCACCCGTTGCTGGGACCAGATCCCACCAGTTTTCAGCAGCGTCTTTGTCGCTGCTACTTGCCTCGAACCTCCATCTCTCGTCTGTAATCAGGGCCTCTTACTCTGAGCTACTCCCACTCACCCTGTGCCCCCTTTTCCATCCAGGTCTTTCAGCTCTGTCATGTTTGTTTGTTAAACCAGATCGCTTCTTGACTGTAATGCAAGTATTTTTGTGTCTTTTCCTTTTGATCTCTGATGGACTATTAACTCCTTAAGTCAGGAAAAATGTATTCAACTTCTTCATTTCCTGTAAAGTGAGGAGACAATAGGCCCTCAGTTAGTGAACACATAAATAATGTCATATTATTAACTAATACCGGTTAAATAAATGAACAAATAAATTCTATTTGTCTAGCAAAAAGTGAGTCCACGTAGCCATAAAGAAATTGGCAAAGCAAATTTAAACAATAGACTCATGTTGAACATTTATTGGGTTAAAAAACAGAGCAGGGCTTCCCTGGTGGCGCCGTGGTTGAGAGTCCGCCTGCCGATGCAGGGGACGCGGGTTCGTGCCCCGGTCCGGGAAGATCCCACATGCCGCGGAGCGGCTGGGCCCGTGAGCCATGGCCGCTGAGCCTGCGCGTCCGGAGCCTGTTGCTCCGCTATGGGAGAGGCCACAATAGTGAGAGAACCACGTACCGCAAAAAAAAAAAAAAAAAAAAAAGAGCAAATAATGTTATAATAGTAGAGGGTTAGTTTTAGAGACCTTTATGCAGAGGAACCAAATTATTTATATTTACTGTTTCTTTTGATGAAATAACCTGGCTTTCCCTTTGTGTTGTGAAGATACAGCCCAAAGGTTCAGAATTGGAACCATACTCATCAAATAGACTTAAATGTTCCATTTTATCATAAGTATTATTTTTTGCTTTTGCAGTGTTTATTTCATGCATACCTGTAAGACAGAGTTTTATAGATGTGTGTTTTAAGCCTGTCATATTTTATAGATTTGCTCAGTCTTTCCAAAAACAGATGCCCTAATACCTGGTTGCTTAATAGTTAGGAAAGGTACAAGCTATTCTTGATATAGAGATAACATTAGGATGTCTTCTAAGGGAAAAAAGTGTTATCTAAGACAAGCTTGCTCTTCATTACTTGTTATAGACACCAGTCAGAAATAATAGTGATGACTCAGCAGGGTAACTAAGAGGGTCCACGTGTGGAGAGCAGTTATTTCTTTCTTTTTCCTTCCAATCACCCAGGGTGGGCTTATTTTTTTTCAGCTTCATTGAGGTATAACTGACAGATGAAATCGTAAGAAATTTAAAGTGTATGTGATGATTTGATATGCCTCTATATTGTGAAAGGATTTCCCCCATCAACTTAATTAGCATATCCACATTTATCTCTTTTTTTTTGATGAGAACATTTAAGTTCTATTCCTTTACCAAATTTCAATTACACAATTGTGTTATCAACTACAGTCACCATGTTACACATTAGATCCTCAGACCTTATTCATCTTACAACCTAAAGTTTGTACGTTTTACCAACCTCTCCCTATTTCCCATACCCTGAAATTCCTGGCAATCACTCTCCTACTCTATGAATTCAACGTTGTTTTAAGACTCGACATATAAGTGATACCACGGAGTAATTGTCCTTCTCTGTCTGGCTTATTTTACGTAGCATAATGGTCTCCAGGTTCATCCATATTATTGTAAATGACAGTATTTCCTTCTTTTTTAAGACTCAGTGATATTCCACGATATATGTATATATATACCAAATTTTCCTCATTCATTCCTCCATTGGTGGGCACTTAGGTTGTTTCCATGCCTTGGCTATTGTAAATAATGCTGTAGTGAACATGGAAATACACGCATCGCTTCTAGATATCTTGTTTCCTTTGGGTATAGGCCCAGAGATGGGATTGCTGGATATGGTAGTTCTATTTTTAATTTCCTGAGGACTCTCCATATTGTTTTCCATAGCAGCTGTACCAGTTTGCATTCCCACTGATAGTGTACAATTGTTCCCCTTTCTCTACATTCTAACCAGAATTTATCTCTTGTCTTTTAAAAAAAATTTATTGAAGTATAGTTGATTTACAATGTTGTGTTAGATCTCTTGTCTTTTTGAAAATAGCCAGATAGCATATTTCTTAAAAACAAAAGAAAACAAACAAAAAGACGCCTCCAAAAAAAAGAGGTTGGAAAAGCAGAGAGCCTTAGATTTGTCTAAATATAAGATATATGTTCATAGAAACAGTATGATGAATAGTGTGTAAGTTGTGATATCAGACAGGCTTGTGCTGGAATCTGTTGTGTACTTGATGTGTTACACCCTAAAAAGAGTGAAAAAACTATAGAAATAAAGCAACAGTGTTTTGCATGACATAGTAACTCTTAGGAGTGGTTCACTGTTTGGTTGTCATGCATTTGCAAATTAACGTACTGTCAGGATAGAATCTCATCCTAAAGAAAATGAACCATTTATGTTTGTTAGCAGCTTCACTGTACGGTTGTGGTTTTGTTTATGAATAGCCCCCTGGAAATTTCCCCTATAAAGATCTGCTGAAATAAAGGAAGCCCTAAAATTTGGAAGCTTCAGTGTTGCCCAGAGCTTTCCTCTGCAGCTCAGATCTTTCTACTTTAACCGGCAGTTGCTTACTCCAGAAAACATAATGTAGAACACAGAGCTTGGGATGGGCGTAGCGTGAGGAACTGCAGACAGAGGTGGGGCAACTTCTGAAGGAGGAGGGCAGCCCTTTCCTCCAGTGTATAAAGTTCATTACCAAACAAAGAAGCCATCGAGGTGGTGCACATTAACGCTGCTGTAAGGACATTTTAGCCAATTCTGTTTGGAAAACATGCCTTCCTACTTATTTGTCTTCTAATTCCGAGGCTATTTTTTTTAACACCTTTATTGGAGTATAATTGCTTTACAGTGGTGTGTTGGTTTCTGCTTTATAACAAAGTGAATCAGCTATAGATATACATATGTTCCCATATCTCCTCCCTCTTGTGTCTCCCTCCCACCCTCCCTATCCCACCCCTCTAGGTGGTCACAAAGCACCGAGCTGATCTCCCTGTGCTATGCAGCTGCTTCCCACTAGCTATGGATTTTACATTTGGTAGCGTATAAGGGTAAGCTGGGACGAAGTGAGAGAGTGGCAGGGACATAATTCAGAGGCTAACTCGCTAAACTAAAATCAGTCTCACGTTTGTTCACAAACTGTAACTGTGTAGTGGAAGAAACAACGTCACAGCCATATTATACTCCTTAAGCCCTTCTAACCTCCACGGTTATGTATGTGCTCCTTCAGCTGGTTTCACAATCTCATTTTTGAGCTTCATGGTTCCTATTTCTCATGTCGGTGTGTTCGTTGGCATTCTGCTACCTTCCATTTCTGTAAGACATCGTTGTTAATGCTGTAAGTGATATTTACTGACTTAATAGCAGCATTACCCAAATCATCAAATAAATGTAATCATCCTCACTTGAAGTTGGTACAGCAGTCACTTGTATCAGTTTATATGCTACTGCTGGTGACTACTGAAATAAGACCTTCAAAACAAAAGAGTGGTTTGTTAGAGGCGAGGTGGCGTCTGCTCCATGGTTATACTGAAAATATTTGTTGATTTTTCCATTCAGTTCCAACCTCTGGCTTACATCAGTTGGTTTTTAGAATTGAAAATGTGAACTGTTGCACTTGTGGGGAAAATTAGGTATTAGGTTTATTGTAACGATCTGTACACAGACACTTTGCCTCATCAGAAGTACGTAAGAACTCTTTCATGGAAATAAAAGCCTGATTATACAATCCATTTTCTTTGGTGTAGACACGCTTTGTAATTATATTGAATGATTGTCGCATTACGATCCATGATCCTGCCAAGCTTTCTATGCCTTTGTGCTGCATGACCTTTTCAAGAAGAAAATCATATTTGGGATCAGCTAAAAGAGCTTAATTCTAGTTCTTGGCACTTACTTATCTTTGTTGTTTCAAAACAATTGGATTTTATGTATTTTCTTCTATATGTAACTTTAAATTTCTTTCCTTACAACTTGTCTTAGTTTACTAAGTTACTCTCTACCCTATTTCTCTTAGCTATATTATTCAGAAGCACTGGTGATCAGACATCATAAGTAAGAGGATTGTACAGCTGACCCTTGAACAGCACGTTTCTGAACTGCACGGGTCCACTTTATGCAGATTTTTGTCACTATAGGGCCATGTACGTCCTACAGTATTACACGACCTACAGCAGTTGGTTGAATCCATGGATACAGAAGGGCACACAATGAAGTTACACGCGGACTTTTGACTGAATAAGGTGTCGGCACTACTAACCCTGCGCTGTACGAGGGTCAACTGTCTCAGACAAGAAGGAAGGATGAGAAATGTCCCAGTTTTATCTTCTCCTTCCAAAATTTGTCATTATCAGCTGGTACAGAAAAATCAAATTAATGGTGTAAACAGTGCTATCCAAATATCCTAACCTGTCAAAATGTCATAGAAATTATTTCTTCCCTTCTGTCTTTAACAGAAATATATTGGGCGCTTGCTAGATATCCAGTCCAGCAGACCGCAACTCACGTAGTTTATAGTTTAGGGCGGTCGCATTGTATCACCTAGCAGGCACCCCTAATAAAAGTGGAATGTTGACATAGGTCTAGAAAAATTTAAATATTCGTAGGGTGTGATTAAACAGTATTTAACTAAAAACTTAAAAATCACATATTGAGAAAAATAGATAAAGCATAAGCATAACCTAAGAATTTTTACTGACATTTTGGTAGCTTGCAGTTCTTACATGAAATTTCTAACCTCACTAATGACCAAATTTAAATCCCTTTCACACCAGACTTTATAACAGCTCTGTTGACAGAACTTTAATTATGATGCTGCCGGATGCTATGAGAGTTGATTTTCTTTATTTCCTTGAACGCCATTTTTTTTTATCGTAATGTAAAGAAATCAAATGAGGAAACATCACGTATGTGAGAGTTAGGTAAAAATTACAAGTAACCAGAAGAGGTATCCTAACAACAAAACAGAACATAGATGAACAGTTCTTAATATTAAAATATCATTAATGAAACTAACCATTTTTAATGCCTTCTTGTGAAATGTTTTATTGCCTTGAATAAGTAGTGTAATTTGGGTGTTAATTGGTACTGAAAATCTTGGAGAACATCCATTTTCCAGATCATGACTATTAGTGTGCTATTTGGAATGAATAATGACAGTATTTGTCACCAAGTTCTTTCAAAACAATTAAGTAATTTCCCAGTGATAAAAGAGGTCTGTTTCTGATGGGAAGTTGTTTATTGCAAAATAAATGATAGAGCTATAAGTATAGTGATTGAATAAATGAAAATGAAAATAAATAGGTTTCTAAGTTAGTTATCTAGATACAGAGGCTTTGAAATGCCAATAAGTAGCAATTATTTAGAAATGCCCATAAAGCATGAACCAAAGCATACTAATTAATAATCTTTTATCTTTTAATGAATATTAAGCCAAAGCTATTAATTTAAATTGTGGAATTTTTAAACACTCTTAAAAGACGCATCAGCGTGCTGCAACTTGTATTGAATATAATACTACGTAGCTACATAACTAATAGAAAAGCATCTTGGAAGCACTTTCCTAATGAGCTAATAAGACATAATGACCAAGAATGATACAATGAAGTAACTGATTTCCAGTTTTTCAGTGATACTCATTGTAATACAACTCTGGAGTTCTACTCAGAAATAAAATTTGAAAAAGGATTACAGTAGAGACTCAAAGCTTATGGTATATTGAGCTTACATCAGTGCAGCTGAGAGCAAGAAGAGTTCATTTCAGGAGATGCTCAAAGCAGTTTCAAGATTTGTGACCTAGAAATGGATTACCGTTTAGAATAATCGTAGGTCGATCACAGTACAGAGCAAACCCAATGAATTACGGTATAGGCTTGTTTTTTTTTTTTTTTTTTGAGGCAAAAAGCCTATTCACCTCTATTACCAACATTATAAAAGAATAACAACATTAAGGATATATACTATCCATAATGAGACAAAATATCGATACTTGCTTAGTGCTTAATATAGCCAGATGAACTTTGTGTACTTTACATATGTTTTCTCATTTATTGCTGGTAAAAAGCCTGTGTTGTGGGTGTATCATTATTATCTTCATCTTCTAGATAGGCAACGTTGCTCACGTCCTAACTCTCTGTCATCTTGCTTTTATGTGCCACAGTGTTTTGCTGAAATCATCAGTGTCTCCCTCATTTGCTGAAAGTATTCAGTTCGACTGTACTTGACCTCTGGTGGCATTCATTGCTGTGGACCATCTTGAAGCTTTTGACTCTGGTTTGGTGAAATCACATTCTCAGGGCTTTCTTCTTTTTCTCAGACTTCTGAGAAAGCCAGCCCTTTAAATGCTTACCCTCCCTAGGGTTATTTTTTCCCCTGCATTCCTTCTCTAGGTAGGAATATTGGACAAACTCTTTCTTAGTCTTGATTTTTTGGGGTAGTGTTTTCAAGGTTCATTCATGTTGTAATATGTATCAGAATGTCATTCCGTTTTATGGCTGAATAATATTCCACGGTGTGTGTACATGTATGTACCACGCTTGTCTATCTGTTCATCAGTTGATGGGCACTTGGATTGTTTCCACCTTTTGATTATTGTGAATAATGCTGCTATGGAAAAGGGTGTACAAATATCAGTTGTAGTCTCTTGCT
This sequence comes from Stenella coeruleoalba, assembly GCF_951394435.1. Taxonomy (NCBI): domain Eukaryota; kingdom Metazoa; phylum Chordata; class Mammalia; order Artiodactyla; family Delphinidae; genus Stenella; species Stenella coeruleoalba. Next base: position 148,359,723 of record NC_137149.1, on the reverse strand, counting down.
TTTAATTCTTCTGGGCATGTACCTAGGAGTGGAATTGCTGGATCATATGGTAATTCTATACTTAACGTTTTGAGAACAAAGCACAATTTTTAAAAAGTTAAAAACATGAATATTGTAAGGACATGTCAGTGATTTATTTAACTCATTAATGAGGGGACCAGCCAGATAGTAAAGCTGATTCAGTGGAGAATTCAGGAGACTGGAGAGAAAGAATGCTGCAATTAGGTTGCTAAATTAGATATACTTGTTAATGTTCTACAGGGCAATAAAGGCATACCTTTGGGAGTGTCTGTCCTACCTGACAGAAATCATTTGTAATTTAGTAATCTTCTTGAAATGACATAATTGTACAGAGTCTGGGCCCTAATCTGTAGAAAATGGCAAGTCAAACAAAGTTACATTTTCCTAGAGACTCAGACAGCCCTTAGGTGGGCTTGTTAGATAGCATTTAGTGTGATATTGAAAGGGCCATCTTCTTGCCTGTCTCCAAATTTTGGCTAAGCTTTTATTTATTCGCTTTCCTTTTGTTGACATAATTTTTTGCGTTTCCTTTTTTTAAGTAGACTTTATTTTTTAGAATAGTTTTAGGTTCGCAGCAAAAATGAGCAGAAAGCGTAGAGAGTTCCTGTCGGCCCCTTACCCCTGGACGTGCAGTCTTCTCCACTGTGGATTTACTCCCCCAAAGGGGTCCTTTGGTTGCAATCGATGACTCTACATGGACACATCATCACCTAAAATCCAGCGTTTAGCTTAGGGTTTGCTCTTGGCCTTGTCCATTTGATGGGCTTTGACAAACATATGATGACATGTGTCCACCATTATGGTATCAAACAGAAGAATTTCACTGCCCTGGAAAACCACTGTCTTCTGCCTGTTCATTCTTCTCTCTCCCTAACCCCTGGCAACCACTGATCTTTTTACTGGCTCCTTAGTTTTGCCTTTTCCAGAATGCCATTATAGTTGGAATCATACAGTATGCAGCCCTTTCAGATTGGCTTCTCTCACTTAGTCACATACATTTAAGGCTCCTTTATGTCTTTTCACGGCTTGACGGCTCATTTCCTTTTAGTGTCGAATAATATTCCACTGCGTGATGGAGCACAGTTTATTAATCCGTCACCCACTGGAGGACATCTTGGTTGCTTCCAAGTTCTGGCAGTTATAACTAAAGCTACAATAAATACCTATTTGCAGGTTTTTGTGTAGACATAGTTTTCAACTTTTTTGAGTACTTACCAAGGAGTGCAATATGATACGAGTATGTTTAGTTTTGTAAGAAACTGACAAACTGTCTCCCAAAGTAGCTGTCATATTTTGATTCCCAGCAGCAGTGAGAGTTCCTACTGCTCCACACCCTCATTTCCATTTGCTGTTGTCAGTTATTTTTAGTCCCTTATAGTTTCTTTATGACTGCAGGAAACGTGTGTCCAGGTGCAAGCCCTGCAGCAAAGGGTCCCAGGTCCCAGGTCCCAGCCTGTCTCAGACATATAGAATAAAAAGAGGGCTGACTGTAGATGAAAACATTCTTGTATCATTTGTAATTTTGTAATTTTTCACACAGACAGTTTATTTTGTCAAGGTCTCTGATACTATCTAGGGCTTTCATCAGCTTTCAGCTGATTAAAATGCTTTGAACTTAATAAATGATAAATGACATGAATATATTCTGGGATGGTGTGGAAACATTGATTTAGACTTCAAGAAGAATTTAGAAAAATGGACTTCACATGGAAAAACACTATTGCAATTGCTATAAAAATTTTAAAAGAAACATAATTTTGCGATACAGTTTTAGATGAGTTAACCATTCCATTTTGGAGATAGGTGGGAAGTAGAACAGTGCTCCCAAAAGAATGTGTGCCTGTGTGGAGATATCGAGGGGAACTCGACATAATGCAGGCTTAATTCCTGAAGTTCCACCCCAAACATTGTAAGATGGCTTCTTTTTTAATTATGCAAAATATGCTGAAGTTAAAGGTTAGCGTTGCTTTAATTCCTGTCAGATATCTTTCTGATATTAAAAAAATAGTGATATAATGTCTTTAGAAATTAATTACTAAGAAGCAAAATGTAGTTGCTTGGGTCTAGATAAAGAATACCAATGAGATCTTAATATTTCTATCTCTACACATATTTCTCACCCTCTTCAAAGTAATAAAACCTAATATTAGGCTAAAACAAAGCATCCAGTTTTAGAAGCCACACTGGTAAGGTTGCTTGGGAGTTGCGCCCAAATAATTTGATACCGAAAGAGTCTTGTCAGTATCTGGCAGTGTCTCAACTTATTTATTTTTTTATCCAGCCCCCTGTTTCTGGAGAGGATTTACAGTGTATAATAATAACAAAAATACAGTGAAGGAATTGAAACAGTACTAAATGTGTAAGAGCCATACCATGACAGTCATACCAGGATGTGAGCTATACATGAATTCAATTAGCTGCAGGGTTTAGCTTTCAGTTCCCTAGCTGCCAGACAGAAAGGAAACACGACAATAAGCTTACCTGGTACTTCCCAGTAACAGGAAGCATTTATGAGCACCAAGAGACCATTTGCACAGTATAAACTTCCAAAAATAGTCATATTTTTGTAAGGCACTTAGGCCAAATATGGCTAGCACGTAGTAAATACCTCTACAAAGGTATTATAGTTATATTTGGATAAGCAAATGAAAAATTAAAGAAAAATTCATCTTCAGTATTTTCATGTCATGGTTATTGACCAAAATAAGGGACCATAGCTTTAATAATAAGCTTATGAAAGATACATCGGCAACCTCATCTGACCCTTAGGACACAGTATTTTATCATAATACCGTGAATGCGTATTTCAAATACCACAGCTTAAAGATGTAGTGTTTGATGATTTACCTGGATAAGAAACAGTAGTTATACGAGGGTAATAGAACAGCTTTGACTGTATATAATTTTAGAATACCAGTCATTTTGGCCGATCATTACAGGAAAGCTTTTTAGCAAATAATTTGGAATTGGATACTGTTAAGTGCGCAAAGTAATGGCAAGTGTACATCAACCATGTGCTTTCGCGAAGCTAGCATACTAGGAATTTTATTTGAAAATGATCAGATCTGTGGTGTATTTCTTCTTAAGCTGGGGGCCATGCATGTTTTTCTGGGATGAGAAAAACTTTGGTCAGGAAGCAGCATTGTGGCCACTGGAAGGCTTACCAGCTGATAGGCCTATGTCCTGGACATGTTTTGAGCTAATTTCTTTAGCTGTCACAATCAGATATGAGGTAACCACTTAAGTCCCATTATGAATTGTAAGATATGTGTCTATTTGACAAAAAGTTAATGGAGCTGTGTAGTGCAGGTCTTCATCTTCCAGGGTCCTAGGTCTCCTTCACGTCCTCCTTGATTCCATGTTCGTTTGATTAGGAAAATGTTATTTTTGTTTTCCCTGCCAGTGGTACAGATATGTTCAGTGCCAGCTTACATAATTCTTAATTTATTTGACTTTTGCACTTCAAGACCATCTGCGTATGATTTTTAACAACCAATTTATATTATGTGTTGAAGTTTATTTATTTATTAAACATGTATTTAATTGAAGTATAGTTGATTTACAATGTGTTGTATGTGTTGCAGTTTTTATAAACATCAAGTTTAGCTGTTAGATGTAGGTAAGTTAAATCTTACTTCACTGTCTGTAGTTCAGGAAATATCTATTATCAATATGTGCCTTACCCTCCTCTGATTACTATTATGGAATCTGAACATCGTAGGAGAGAGACAGTGAATTCCTCAAATTTTCCTAGTCACTGCGCATTGCTTATTTTATATTTTATACATAAATAAAATGTGCGCATTTATGTTTCATATAAATATGTTAGGTCTTATTATTTAAAGAAAGAAAATCTATCATCTCTTCCTATTTAAATATTTGGATTTTGATTTGAAGTTTATGCTCTGATTCATTTTGATCATGTCAAAAGGCCATGGATAATAGTATTTTGTGAATTTTGAATGGTTGAAAATAAGGGTGCTGAAGCCCAATGTCATTTATGCCTTGAGCACTTTGGTGCATATTCTGAGTTCAGCATATAAAATTAAAATAAAAAAGCCTGAGCATCATGCCACCGTGCTGCTTTGGACTGTATGTACCCCAGTAACCCAATGTGTGGCAGAACCTCATTTCACTGGCAAATATAAAAGGTATTAAGGTATTAAACAATGTTTCCAGGTTCATCTATTCTTAGAATATACATGTCTTGATATAATCCAACTTCTACAAAGTTTTACAATTAAAACTTTGGAGATAGGCAAAAAACTGAAGAAAAAGAATCAGCTGTTTCGTGGATTTCAAAACCTTTTCCTACTGGAGTTGAATATAACATTTACACATGTTGCATGTACGCTCATCTGGCAAAATCCAAATGTTATTTGACTACCTCTGTATAACCATTTACATGTATGAGTAGGCAAGGATCATTTTTCCTTTTCTTCCTCAAGTGTATATCTAAAGTATGTGTTTTAAACATATATGGAGTTTTATTTTATTTTTATTGATGTACAGTTGATTTACAGTGTTGTGTTAGTTTCTGCTGTACAGCAAAGTGATTTAGTTACACTTAGATACACACTCTTTTAAAAATTCTTTTACACGGTGGTTTATCCCAGGCTACTGAATGTAGTTCCCTGTGCTCTGCAGTAGGACCTTGTTGTTTATCCATCCTATGGATAAACAGCTTCCATCTGCACACCCCAAACTCCCAATCCTTCCCTCCCGAACCCCCTTGTAGCTTTATATACATATAAATTATTTCTGTAGTTTGCTACTTAGTAAGATACAAGTGAAATATTTTTTCTTGGCTTCTTATCTATTTTTAATGAAAATGTATCCTACTTTTGGGGAAAGAATAATGGCAGTATTTAGCAGTTCCTGTGCTTTTTTGACAATACCCACTAACCCCCTGGTATAATTGGTGTTTGTATTACAGTAAAGCAATTATTGGTAAAGTTCTATGACGACGTTTGAACTCGCAAGCGCTAAGAGGATGTCTGTAGAGAGTCTTAGAAAGACACGAGGGGCTTTTTATACCCAGCTATTGTGATCCTTGTTAATGTTGGAAGAGCAAACGTATTTGTGCTGCTAACGATTGAACCCTTTTTATTCTGGTGCTGAATGCATTCTTAAAAATGGCAGTAAACACACGCACACGTAATTTTCCCAGGATTATAGAGTCAACATCTTCCTGAGACAGAAGTGGAACGACCCCAGACTGAAGCTGCCTAGCGATTTCCGGGGCTCAGATGCCCTGACGGTGGACCCCACGATGTACAAGTGTCTGTGGAAACCTGATTTATTTTTTGCAAATGAAAAAAGTGCCAATTTTCATGATGTAACCCAGGAAAATATTCTCCTCTTTATTTTTCGGGATGGAGATGTCCTCGTCAGCATGAGGTACTCTTTTCTCTCTAATATTTGTAGATTCATATTTTCCTTTAAAAATCAGTGTATCACGGAGACATGTGTTAAACAACTTCTAAGACGTCTGTTTCTGCTTTCAGGCTATCTATTACTCTTTCGTGCCCTTTGGACTTGACCTTGTTTCCCATGGATACACAACGTTGCAAGATGCAACTTGAGAGCTGTATGTAAATGAGACCCTAAGTCACCATAGGGATAAAAATGCTTAAAATTTCTAGGCAATACATGCTACTAATATCTTAGATAATAACGGTGAAACTAATGCTTTTGATTCCAAATAGACGTTAGAATAAGTTATTTAGGGAAATTATAGTTTTCCTTTTACTGTATTAATTTGTATACTAAGATAGATGAATTCTTTTGTTACCAGTTGATTTCAGTTGAGTTGCCGTAGGTGTAGGTGTGTACCCTTCTAACTTATTCCAATTGCCACCTGCATTTGAGTTAGTAATATAGACAAGGTAAAGGAGAAAATGATGTCCTAATAACTCTTCTAATGCTAAAACCACATTTTTCAGAGCAGAAAATTTGGAAAACATTGAAAAATATTATCTAAATCCTACCAAGCATTCATTTTCTATGGATCTATAAAAAAAAATCTTTTACAAAGTTGGATTTCAGATTTTCTATATTTCTAGAATCATGTATTTTTCAGTTTCTAAAAGAGGTACCAGGTGTAGTCATTGAAATGCTTATCTCTAAAATATATTTATTAATTAATTTGCTATGAAGCTTGTCATGTGAAAATCAAAGTAGGAAATAAAACTTGAAAAACTAACACTAATGGAAGGACTCTTCAGCCTGAATACCCATATACTGTGACCTGTTCCTACACCTTATAAAATGTAGGTGATTGCTTGATGACGTGCTTTAAAGTCACTTAGTGGTTACTTCTTGTTGTTGTTTAATTTACTGAAGCTGGATCCTAAATTTGAACAATATTTTTTGCTTTCTAACTATCATGTGAGATTCTGCAGATATAAGTGTATGTAGGTACACGTCTGTGTGTGTATTGTATGTACGTGTGCCTGTGTGTCCATGTGCACCTTTTATAAATAATTCCACATGTGTATATACCTTCAATTCTATTACTAGATACACTAAAGTACGGCTTTAAAAAACATAGGCGTGTAAGAGTTGAACGGTAGGCTACAACATGCTGTAAGCCCATGGGGCCCTTGGGTTGTAGCCAGGTTACCTAAGCCCACAATGTGGGTTCCAGGAGGCTCTAGTGATGGAGTGATGTCCATTTGAGGGGCTGTCTTATTGCTCTCCTCTGGCCATGCAACTCCTCTAGGGAAGTTGGTAGTGAATTCTTCAAAAAAAACCCATTTTGGTGCTTAAGTTTCTTTAAAAATCTCCAGGTAGCATATTGCATGATTGTAAACGTGTACATTCAGAAAGCTGGTATCACTTATTTGCTACTTTTTCATTGATGACGGTTCGGAATTCTGACATAGACAGATGTACTACTGTTCATGCCCCCCGAGGATTTTTACCATCTGTGATATGCTGATTATTTTAGCTTGTTCTTTCTTTAAGCCAATTATCTGTAACTTGTGCTAATATTTTTATTAGTGGCCATAGATTTTACCTCTTTACATTTCTAACAAAAGTTTCATAAAAGGGCCTATTGTTTTACCATTTCTGTGTTTAATATCTGGATGTTAAAATGTTAAAGAAGTGTCCATAATTATATTTCAAACTAATATTTTATTTCCTTTTGTTTACAGTTGGTTACACAACTGACGACTTACGATTTATCTGGCAGTCGGGGGATCCTGTTCAATTAGAAAAGATTGCCTTGCCTCAATTTGATATTAAAAAGGAAGATATTGAATATGGTAACTGTACAAAATACTACAAAGGCACTGGTAAGTAATAGTCTTTAAATTAAACAAAACTAAGTCTTATTTCAAAGATTTGTTTCAATATTAAAATATGCTAGGGACAGAACAGAGAAAACTAGTTAAAAAATAAATTCAGTATTTATAAACATTATATCTATATGTTGATATATTTAAATCTTTCATAAAATGACATCCACTAAAGTTAAAATTTATTTTATCACTAGATAGTTTTGCTTTTCTCTATGTAATTCCGGATAGCAAGAGGTTTTCAACGTTTTATTTTATATGAACTCTCCAGGCAGTGGTTTTCTTAGATGTTGCCTAGAAATTCTGCTCTGACAGGATTCATATTAGGGCCAAACGTTATGGATATAAACAATGTAACCCATATATATTCGTCTGCTGTCTTTGGGGCAGTTTTTCATTGTTGGTTGACCCATTTTCTTAATTTTCAAAAAGTTTGATCTTTATGCTGTGCAGGAAACAGTAAACACATGAAATAATTGGACATGAGTAAAAATTTGCCGTATAATATTCTTGATCTAGGTTATGGAACGGCCAGTTATGAAAGCTCAACAAATTAACCTCACGCATTAAATCATGTCAAGCTTTACAGAAATGAAAATACAGTACTCACTGATCAATACTTTCATAATATGGTTAGTATTCAACCTTTGAGTCTCCTCTGGAGGTTATAGGTTATTGAAGGCTCTAGATATTAAATATAGTGCAATTTTCCTCAGCAATATAAATAAAAAGGTGAGTGACTTTTGACCAATACATTCACACTAATAATCAGTCTAACTTATAAATTATCACAAAATTCTAATTCTGTATCAGGAAGTAAATCATGACAAAGATATTCAGGAATAGATGTAATTAAAGTTTAAGTTTATTGCAACATTTATGTTGACTTTGCAAAAATAAAAACGTGTAGAGTAATTGTGGAAAATTTACTGAGATGAGATGTTTGAGCTAAAATGCTGCATCGTGACCTCATCAAGGACAAAGTATGATTTAAAACATACCTGTTGATTAGAATAAAAGATAGAGTGAATAGTTGCACATCTACGTTGTTGTAATAATAGATACAACACGGGCCAACTTAGAGATAACGTTAGTTTAAGCATCTGTTGTCATTGACCTTCAATTAAATTAACAGATTATGTAACATTTATATATAAATAGTCCCTTCGCTTGTAGAGCTTATAGTATTTTAGGACAAGAGACAAAATAAGCAAATACACTGCTGAAAGAATTATCAAAATTTTTAATGGAAAAACAGAGCTCTTAAAAATTTGACCATCAAAGTACTCAGTGAAGAAATCGTAGATACCTTGATTGTCAGATGTGGAAGTGATCGGTCGGCTAATGCTGAGTCAGCTCTTTTGTTGAACACATAAAATAACTGAGATGCAGGGTCAACGACTTCCTGAATGTCAAGGGCAAATCAGTGTCAGCTGTAACCTGGGCACAGTCATTCTCCTCTCTGTGACTCATGCAAATTGAGACTGACTACAGTTTTCAGGGATTTCTCACCTAGTAATGGAAAAAATAAACTTGAAAGCCAAGAGAAGTTTTTCGGAGGATTGATGTACAGAAACATTTAATACATGGCTTTTTGAGTTCTTGCTATCTGTCAGGCATTGCTTTAAGCACTTTGCAGGAATTCTATCATTTAATCCTCACAACAATCCTGTGAGTGCTATTATATTTGGAAAATAGTTACCCACATCCAGATTATACGATTAACATTTCAAAATGAATAGTCTCTAAATTGTTGGAGAAACTTGAAATAGAGTTTACTGAAGTTTTTTAAACTTCATCTAGAGATGAAAAATAAAACCAGTAATTTTATTTCTAATTTTATGTAGTATAAAATCATGTAATAGTATTGAAAATCATGGGGTTATTCATTTTTTCACCTTTAAGCCCTGAACTTAAAATGTCTCAGGACTTCCCTGGAGGTCCAGGGAAGGAGATGCGGGTTCGATCCCTGGTCATGGAGCTAAGATCTCACATGCCTCGTGGCCAAAAGAACAGAACATAAAACAGAAGCAATATTGTAACAAATTCAATAAAGACTTTAAAAATGGTCCACATCAAAACAATCTTAACAAAAAAGAAGCCTCTACTTGGGGACTCAGCAGTGAATAAAGGACAGATCCCTGCTGTTTTATAGATCCATATTCTTACATGGCAAGCAAGTAAAGTAAATATAATTCTTTTAGTCCTAAGAAGGAAATAAGAGGGTGTGCTGCGGTAGAGAGTATTTGGGGATATACTCAAGATTTACGATAAGTAAATCTTTCATAGATTTTTGTGTGTGTGTGGTATTTATTTTTTGAGTTATCATAAATAAGTCGCTTATATCTCATTAGATACAGAAAATAAGAAAAAACTCATGGCTAACATAATAATAATTGGCACTATATTTCAGTAAACATGCTTTGTCAGTATTTATATGAATCAGTATATGGATATAAGAAAAACATTTTAATGTTTGGATAATACTTAGAAATGTATCTAGGAAAATAGAACATCCAAAATATATGAAATGCTTAACAGTGCAGAATACTGGAAAAGACACAGAAAGCAATGTATAAAATGATGGCCAATATTTTCTTTAATTTGTACAAAATTATCCGAATTGGTGATTTGGCTTTAACTTTATTAAAAATTAGGGTTTTATTTATAATAGTAGAAATTACACAGGTGGAGAAATATATGGGTACACAAGTATAGAAAAATCTTTAAATTGGAAGCCTGAGTGAATAATAATCAAATAAAAGCTCACAGGAAATAGAAAGTAAATTGAATTTGCCAGTGAGCATTTATACCCATTAGCTGCCCACCTGCCCCTCATAAATGTAACAGTACCAGGAAATCAAAAAAGATCAAGGGATGTTTCTCATAAAAGTTTATGGAGCAAACCACTATGATATCCAGGCATATATTTTACTGCTAAATGCATCCACGGCTTGGGAAGCTCCCCGGGGGGTGGCTTCAGATGAAGCAATCGGTTACTAGGCTGTCATCTAAATGTGGTGGATGGGATGCGCAAATGCATTGGAAAGTGAGCAACTTTATAGAAAATTGTTATAATCCTTGTGACAACCTAGGCTCCTAAAGATACGTAATAAGCACATATGTGTTCTTCCCCATTTCACAGGCACTAGGTGAGTGTAAAGTTACCTTGAGGGAGTGACACTCTTAGAAAGCAAGGTACTGCAGAACCGCGTGTAGGCAACGCTGTGGGCCTCCTTAATTGCAGCGAATGGGCTTAGGAAAGATTATAGTTTGGAAGTTTTGCACATGGTTGTTAGTTGGAAGCATATGTTCTCATTTGTCCAGGCAGGAAGTTGAGATAAGAGGTAGGCACTGAAAAGGGAGGGGGATTTTCCATCGTTTTGCCTTTCATATCTTTTTAGAACCTGTGCACCATTTAAATGAATTGCCTAGTTTTAATGAACTTAAAATTTAAAAAAGACAACACTCTGCATTGCTTGTCTGCCGCTCCGCGGCATGTGGGATCTTCCCGGACCAGGGCAGGAGTCCGTGTCCCCTGCATCGGCATGCGGACTCCCAACCACTGCGCCACCAGGGAAGCCCATGCTTGTCTTTTTTTGATATAATATGGAAACATTTGGCATAATTAGAATTTACTTCAGTTCAAATCAACTATTTATTTTTGTTACAGATTAGCCCTAACATCTTTCTAATCCCTCCGAGGTATCAATGGTTATTGGGAAAAGGATAGATTTCTAATCTAAGCTATTTGATAAAGGGATGAGAATAGCCATTCTTTGAAAGACCCTATTTGTGTGCAATTACTGCTCTAGATACTATTAATGAATAAATATGAAGATTATTCTAGCATCAGAAATATATACCTTCTTCCCAACTCGGAAAACTAGATAAGTACAACTTTTTAAACTAAAACACAGTAAAAAGGTAATATTGTCTTTTTCCCCCATAATTATTTTATTTATGCACTGCCCATTCATTTGTCTCAGCATTTTTAAATAATTATGTACAGTTTAAGCTGAACGCAACTGAAGATATTTTAACGTTTTGGAATTCATGCATACCCTTCCTTTTGTTGAATGGGAAATGACATTTTTATCTAAATTGAACATTTTAAAAATTCATCTCAAACATCTGGAAACGTCTCTTGTATGCCAGTGCTGGGAGGCTATTTGTGTCACTTATTTTCTTTCTCCAGTCAGCAAAGGCTATTATGAGGCTGCCCATAATTTGTGATTAATTTGAGAGACTACTTGACATCATGGCAGTCCTAGAATGATGTGTAAGGGCAACGTCTGCTTTAATCTCAGCCTGTGAAAGTGAAGCCCTTTCCCTCGATTCCAGAACATTTGAGGTCCTGGAGTGGAACCAGGGGAGACTTGGTTGGGATGTCCGATGTTTGCCTTTACAAACTTTTACCTGCATAGACTGGGAACACTCACTTACCCTGCTCGTGTTTACCTCCAAGACTGTCTGCACATTTCATGCGTAAATGTGCGTATGAGTTCTGGTAGACGGTCATCCCTTCCAGATAAGAAGTGGTCCACGTGGCTGAAAATTATACTGACAACGTGTAATCCAGGCATGTTTCTTTTTAGACTTGCTCTGCTCTGATTTGATGCTCCCGGTGGCTTCTTTAGATCTTTTGCTCCCAGAGGACCCAAGGATAATGGGAAGTTTAAGTCACTGCAAAATCTCGGAGCAAAGACTTAAAAGCCGGGACTGGCCATCCCAGAGCAGCACATGGTGCCTGTTTGTCAATCTCATAATGAAGTCGCAAGAGGTCGGGTGAAACAGGTCTCATCATGCCGTCCTCTTAGATCACGTAAAGGATACATATTTACAGAACCAGCCCCCATCCTTTTTACGTGGAGTTCACTTTATGAAGTTGCCTCAAGCAGGAGCGACCTGTAATTTCCGGGCACGATGTGATTTTGCGGTAGGATGTTGCGGGAGTGTCACTCTTGCCCGTGTCTGTTGCTGGCAGGGTACTACACGTGCGTGGAGGTCATCTTCACCCTGAGGCGGCAGGTGGGCTTCTACATGATGGGCGTCTACGCCCCAACCCTGCTCATCGTGGTTCTGTCCTGGCTGTCCTTCTGGATCAACCCTGATGCCAGCGCTGCCAGAGTGCCCCTGGGTAACGTGTTCCAGCCTCTCTCGGGGGGTCGCGAGTGCGCTGCATCTTTATAGAAATGACTGTATAATTTTGAAATTATACCAAATGATTTTGAGACAGTGAGTTTTGGAATTGATGGCAACCTTTTTTCTTTTTTTTTCAGACTTCCTTCAGTCCTTGACATTGAACTAGATTTTCTCCGTGTTTATGCATTCTATAATTAAACTAAGTTTTCTCTTTTTGTGTCCTTGGGGTATTTTAAGCAGTTAATCCATCCTACTTTGACTCTCATGAAATAATTATTAATAAGCGATTTTCACGGATAACGGAAGGCTAAAATCCCCAGTGGTGCCAAGCTTAAAAACAAATGACTATTTGGATAGAAATCTTTCTAAATCTTATACTGTCTCATACTGTTCATCAGGGAATATGTAATAGAATTTATCTTTTAAACATGACTTTGCATCATTTTCCTAAACACTAGTTATTGTGTGCTGTACCACCAAGAGAGGCTAGAGAGAGGAAGGGCTGGTTAGGCCACGCTCTCCAGTTTGTGATGTTTAATGCTCTGTGACATAGAAACACCAATAGCCAGACTTGAAAATTCTGTCTCTATAGGGCTTAAATAGTCTCGGTTGGGGAAATAATCGAGAGCCTTTCTTTCTTTTTTTTTTTTTTTAAATTAATTCATTTATTTATGGCTGCGTTGGGTCTTCGTTGCTGCACACGGGCTTTCTCTAGTTGCGGCGAGCGGGGGCTATTCTTCGTTGTGGTGCATGGGTTTCTCATTGCGGTGGCTTCTCCTGTTGCGGAACACGGGCTCTAAGCACGCACGCTTCAGTAGCTGTGACACGTGGGCTCAGTTGTTGTGGCTCGCGGGCTTAGTTGCTCCGCGGCACGTGGGATCTTCCCGGACCAGGGCTCGAACCCGTGTCCCCTGCATTGGCAGGCAGATTCTTAACCACTGCGCCACCAGGGAAGCCCTGATTCTGCTTTCTTAAATCCCACATGCAAGACATCTTGTAGATGGTATTTCAGGTGATGAGTGGAGTGTAGGTAGAAGAATCTCAGGGCTAAAGCCTTGGGATTGAGAAGATGAGGAGCAATCTATGTGATGTGGTTTCCTAGAATCCTGCCAAGTGGAGAAGGTGTGTCCAGGCCAGGAGAGTGACCAGCCAGCTGCTTGTAGGTCAAGGTTAGGGCTAAAGATTGCCCTTGGCTTTAGCAGCCTAGGGGGTCCCTGGGATCCAGAAGAGAGACAGTCTCCATGGAGTGAGGAGAAGCGGGAAGCCTGGTCGGAGTGACTCAGGAGAACGCAGGAGGGGGACCTAGAGCCCTCGGTGTAAACGGCCTGTTGGAGGTGGTTAGCTGCCCACAGGAGGGGAGGGTGGGGAGATAGCCAGGGGGGATGGGAGCTGAGAGGTTTCTTGGTTTTGTTTTTCTAAGGGGCCAATCCACACACGTTTATTTTTGGTGGAAAACAACCGGTAGTGAAGGAAAAAATGAGAGTGGGTAGAAGTGCAGGAGCCGTGAGAGGGGATGGGAGGTAGGAGACGAGGGATTGGCCTTTGCTAGAACACAGTGCATTTGTCCACGGGGTCAGCAAACTCCTTCGGCGACAGTTTGAATAGCAAACATTTGAGGTTTCTGTTGAAACCCCGAAATCCGCTGTCATAGCACTAAAGCAGCCTTAGACAATACATAGCTGAAGAGGTGTGGATATGTCCTAGTAAAACTGTATTTATAAAAACAGGCGGTGGGTCAGATGTGCCTGGTGCATCGGGTTGACTGACTGCTGGTCTGTAGCGTCAGGAGAGAAGGCAGAGCTGATGGGCACACGGCGAGATGCGAGGGCAGACGTGGTCATGGGGGCTAGCCCCTGATTTTGTTTTCTTAGTGAAACGGGAAGCCAGGTCATGAGTCGCAAGGGTGATGGGGAAAAGCACTGTGGTTCTGAAGGGAGAGGGACTGGTGAAGGGACTGGGGAAATACACCCTGATTGCCTGGTAGGATCGCGGACCTCTGGAGGTCAGTGGTGGTAAATTGAAAGTGGGATCAGTCCACATGTTGACTCATGAAAAGAAAACTAGGGACATGTTTAGGTTTTTGAGATTTATATGTGCTGTTGCGTGTGTTAATGTTTGGTTCTATCTTATTACCGAGTAGCATTTCATAGTATGGCTACACCACCGTGTGTTTCTCCATTAACCAGTTGTTGGGGATTGGGTTGTTTCCAGTTTTGGGGTATTATACGTGATGTGATGAATAATTGCGTACAAGGCTCTGTGTGGGCATACATTTTCATTACTCTTGGGCAAACACCTAGAAATGAAATTTCTGCATTTTATAGGAAAAGTATGTTTAACTTTTCTAAAATATTAGCATAGTGTTTATCAAAATAATGGTACCGTTTTGCCTGATTCGTACTCCTGTGTCATATACTCCCCAAATACTTGATTTTTTTTACTTCTTGTAGTGCCTTGGACCTTAGTACAATGTTGAATACAGTTGTGAGAGATGCTTATTCCTGATTCTGGGTAGACATAGTTGAAGTATTCACTGTTGAGTGTAATAGTGGCTCTAGTTATTACAGATCTCTTAATCAGGTTGAAGAGGTTCCCTTCTCTTCCTAGTTGGCAGAGGGTTTTTATCATGACTGTTGACTTTTGCCAAATGCTTCAATGCTTTCTCTGAGTATATTTAAAGGTTTATATGGTTTTTTCCTTTATTTTGGCAAATTTTACCAATTGATTCCTAGCTATTAGATGAGTAGATAAAATTATTAGCACAAACACGTTCATAACATTTGTTTTTCCTTTTCCTGTCTAGCTGTAGTGAAGTATTCATTCCTACGTACTGATACTGTTAAATTGTGAATTCTTTTTTTTTTTTTTGACCACTCTAGATAAAGACTTATCCGTTTTCTTGGTATTTTCAAAACATCAGCGTTCATTTCATTCATTTCTATCTATTTGTTTATTTTTCTTTTTCATTGATTTTGGCTCTTGTCTTTTTCTTTTTACTCAGTCTGGATTTTATTTGATCTCTTTTTGATGACTGAAGTGGAAACTCAGATATCCGATTTTAGACCCTTCTTCTTTTCTAACACGGGCATTTAAAGTTACAAATTTCCCTTGTAAGTCCTGCTTTAGCTGCAGTGCACAAATTTTGGTATACTGTATTTTCATCTTCCTTCATTAAAAAAATATTCTCTAATTTCCCTTGTGATTTCTTCTTTGGCCCACGGATTCTTTATATATGTGTAGTTTGGATTCCAAATATTTAGCGTTTTCATAAGTACTCAGATAGGATTTGTTTTTAATTTCGTCAGGGAACATACTCTATGATTTCAATCCTTTTATGTTTACTGAGAGTTTGTTAATGGTCCAGCTCAGCATTATGTCTCCTGGCAAACATCCCATGTCACTTGCACTGTATATTTGTCACTCTTGGGTGTAGAATTCTGTAGATATGAGTGGAGTCAGGTTGGTTGATAGTACTGTTAAAATCTTTTATGTCTTTTGTCTAGTTATTATAGTTATTGATGAGAAAGTTGTTAAAATCCCCAACTCTAATTATGGAATTATGCTTCAGGTATTTTGAAACTCTGTGATTAGACCCACACATATATATAATTTTATCTAAAAAGAAAAAAGAAATAATATTACTGACAGATTAAATATCAGGATATTCTGTCAATACGGCTATTTTGACCCAGTGTATCTTTCCTTTTTCTACTTTTTTTCCCCTACATTGTTCCAAAAGATTATGAAATCAATTTGCCAATCTTTTCCTTCTATGGGCTATAATTTTTATTTTCTAAAATTTAGGAGAAGAACATATATCATTTACCCTAGACTCATTTTGCTTTTTAAAATAAAATCAGTCTTGTGTTCTAGTTTTACTTTTCTTCCTATCTCTTTTTGATTTACTTTTCCCATTGTTAACAAGTATCAAAGCTTCCTCTGCGAACTTTAGGTAGACTTTGTCTTCAGCTATTTCTTTAAGTATAAAAGTAACTGTGGAGGTAACATCTTACACTTTTTACCCTACGTAAACTTTACTGTAACACATTCTTTTTCTGGTACATGAAATGGTTTAGTTGCTGCTAAAAATGATTTTTTTAAACAATACTTTTTAATTATAAATGTAAAAAGATGAATAATTCAGGTCGCAATTCAGACCTCTAGCAGGTCACACACAGTACCTTTCTTCCTTATTATAGTCTTTTCTTATCATCTGGAACAGTGGTTCAAGATCTTTTTGATTATAAGGATCTCTTTCAAAAATGTCAGATATTATTTCTGGATTCCCACATGGTAGTAATTGTAGTTTTCCTTTTAGTATCCTTTGATTAGAATGCTGTGCAATGATAACATGCTGATGTAATAATTTAGCAGTATTTCTAAATGAATTTTCATGTTATTAATCACAACTCCATATAAGAATTTGCTGCATAGTATAGTTTGTCTCAGTATGGGATAAAGATGATTTCAGGTTTAGACAGTAGCTGTTGGGCACAATTTCTCCTTGATTTGCTCTGTTGGTTCTATTTGTTGTTAATAAAAAATACTACCGGGACTTCCCTGGTGGTCCAGTGGTAAAGAATCCACCTTGCATTGCAGGGGACGTGGGTTCGATCCCTAGTTGGGGGACTGAGATCCCACGTGCGGCAGGGCAGCTAAGCCCACGCGCCACAACTACTGAGCTTGCGTGCCACAAACTACAGAGCCCACACGCTCTGGAGCCTGCATGAGACACTAGAAAGAGAAAACCCGCACGCCACAACTAGAGAGAAGCCTGCGGGCTGCAACGAAGACCCAACACAGCCAAAAGGAAAAGAAATAAAATAAATAAATAAATGAAATACCAAAAAAATATCTCTACCTCCCCTTTCTTTTCCTTTTCTTTTTTCACCCTTTTTCTTGCTTTCCTTTTTCAGTCTTCTAGGTTTTGGTATTCCTCTTTTAGGCAATAGATTGCTAGAGTATATGCTATTAAAGAATTATTTTTCAGATGTTTCCTCTGAGATTGTCTGAACGAGAAATCTCTGGACATCCCATAGTCAATGGGAGTTCACCATCAATAGTGGTCTCTTAAATAAGGATTTTATCACTATAAAGTTCTTTCTGCGTATTGATGAGCTAAACAACTTTATCTTCACCCTGAATTCTTTATAGAAGTTTTTATTCAGGTTAACTATTTTATGTAGTTAATTGATTAATACTTTGATTTATATTATTTGTTAGCCATAACTTTTAGTAGATGTAGACCTCACGCCTGTTTATCAGAGTTGATAGCAATTTTACGACATACTCCCTGATTTGAAATCTAGACTTGGTTTGTTTTTGCATTAGGGAGAGAAAGTAACAAATGACAAATAAGGACTATATGTTTTAAACACGTTATAGAAAGATTATACCAAGAAGTCCTGGAATTTATTAGAGAGGTGCTCCATTAAGTGGGGATAATATATTAAGAACACAATGTTGCAATTATAAATATCCCCATTTTTTTGAATGATGGGTTTCACATTTCTTTTTATTGGTTCACAATGTAGTAAAATTCAGGCAGCATTTCACTATGAGTTACTTAAACAATGAAGTGATCTCATCTGAAGGCCATGTTAAGATAAGGCTGAAATATTTGTCCGGAGAAATATTGGCTCAGATTTCTTATTTTAGGATAAAAAAGCAAGTGGACGTTTCCTATTTTAATGTGATTTCCTGAAGACAAGGCACACAGTGAGGTCCACATTCCCTTCCTTCTCAACTGATCTCCATTTCCATTCTTACATCTTCGAAATGATACAGATCTTATTGGAATTGGTCACCATGGTTTTTAACTTAACGCCTGGGATTATAAATATCTCCCAAATGTCCATTAATATCCTATTATTCTGAATCTTTCTCTGCTCCTTTGACCTCCTTTTTCTGATGCCTGAGCCTCTCTGGAGTCCCCTCCCTTTCCACCACAACCTCCCCTGAACGATACTGGCCAATCTGTCCTTCAAGAAGGTCCCGGGTGCCCTGTGCTGAGTCGTGGTCACCAGTTCTTTGTTTCTCGGCCTTTATCTGGCCTAACTCGGTGTTTTCTTTCCAAAGTCACATCTTTTCTATATTCTCCTCTTCCTACATTTCATGGGTATTTTCCCAGTCATTCTGTTTAGAAGTTTGTCTCAATCTTTTCCTTCTTCCTTTAAACAGTAATCAGGTTTTAAAAAATGTTTTCTCCAAAATCCTTTCACATTCATCCTATCCTTCATTTTCTTATTCTTTGTTTCTGCATCTCCTATATTTTTCTTTCTCAGTTTATTTTTTTATCCCTAGAAGAGTGACCTTATTGAAATATTCTCTTGATAATGTCATTTCTCTACCAAATACGATAAAAGATCCACTCTAGGACTTTGAAGGCCTTCTATAATCTGGCACTATTCTCCATTTCATTCATAAAGTTGCTAATATATCAGGATAAAGATTCAGGTATACTACTAAATTGACTACAATTTGATACATTCTGTGTTATTGATGAGCATGAAATGCTATGGAAACACAGAGAATGGTGTCAATATATGCTACTTCAAGGCTTGTTTTTGATTGATTGATAAGCTGACATAACATTTGATTAAGAATAAAAAAATAACTTGGGAATATGATTTGCTAAATTAATGCCCATAGGTATAATTAACTGAGTTTAGGGCAATGTTTGAGAAGATCTTGTATTTTTATGTTACTTTTCACTTCCAGGTTAGAAAATGTTAAAACCTATATTAACTTTTAAAACATAGTCCTGTTCATTAGTTTTCTTCAGGATAGAGGATAATTACAATATAATAGTAATATATATGTGTGTATATATATATATATATATATGTAATATTGTTTCAATCTGCAGAAGTTATATTTTACTAAAAGCCTTTCTTTCTAGGAGAGAATCTCTTAGTTCTTCAATATTAAAAAAAAAAAATCCCCAAAACTCCACACCTTTCAGGAGCCTCTGAAATGATGCAACTGGTGGAATATATATTTTTCAGTGTTTTAAATGATTATTGATACTAATATAGTGTTTCCCGTATTCCCAATGCAAGAGCAAAGAGAACCAAGTACATCTTTCATTATTAGGGTAATAAAAAATAAATATTTACTTTTTAAAATGTTAAGTGTTTACACACATACCACCCACATTCAATAATTCTTACATAAGAAGCAAGTACGTGGTATTTCTTCTACTCTTTGAGTTTTAAGGGGACCTGAGGGGCATTGAAAGTTATTGGAGGGGGATTTCATCAAAGAGCAGTGATTGTAGAACATTTCACGGGAGTAAAAGCAGCTTGACTTCCTGTTCCTGTCCGGCAGGAATCTTCTCAGTGCTCAGCTTGGCCTCTGAGTGCACAACCCTGGCTGCGGAACTTCCCAAGGTGTCTTACGTGAAGGCTTTGGACGTGTGGCTCATCGCGTGTCTGCTCTTCGGGTTTGCGTCCCTGGTGGAGTACGCGGTCGTCCAGGTGATGCTCAATAACCCCAAGAGAGTCGAAGCGGAAAAAGCCAGAATTGCCAAGGCTGAGCAAGCAGATGGGAAGGGGGGGAGTGCAGCTAAGAAGAACACTGTGAACGGCACGGGCACACCTGTTCACATCAGCACCTTACAGGTAAGGACGACGTCGGCCAGCAAAGTGCGTTCTGCGGGTTTAAAGGTTTGGTAGAATTGGTTCTCACTCGTTTTTCTCTCACAGATGCAAAGGGACTAAGCACAACCTACTGTTTGGAAAAGAATAGAAAACAGTTAGGTCCAATAGTAACCGAGAAAAAAATTAACACTTTATCAAATGACTGGAGAACTTTCCGTGGAGTTTAAGGATGCTTCAGTTCCTTTGCTCTGATGGTCACCACTGAATGTGGAGGCCTTGCCCAAGTGACAGACCTTCCTACTATTTCTCATTTGACAAACCTTTGTGAATGGCCGGGGGGCTGAAGGCTTCCGGGGCCCACGTTCTTGAGTCAATCTCCCACCCATTCCCCATCAAGTTGGAGAGCTTCACAATGCTCATGTCAGGCAGGCTACTTCTTTACTGGGTGCCTGGCTCATAGGGAAACTATGCCCATGGCTTGGGATTTGTCCAGCGCAGTGAGTAGCTAGAGAAGAACTGAACAGTTAAAATCCATGACCTTGCCTTGTCACTTGGTGATGGGTCTAAGAAGAGCGGACCATGCCTCTAGATTCAGGTACTGATACATCCTGGGGCCACAGACCACGTCATGGATTGAGGACAGTGGTCTACTCACTCCAGCATGCCTGTACTTGATGACCTCTAGTTGAGAAGACCCTAGGCCAGGGGACCATTTCCACTGAACGTAGCATGGTAAGTTCCACAAGAGGCTAACAGGTCCAGACCATCCTACAGCCTTGGAAACCTTGCCTGCATCTGGCCCCAGACCATGTCCATTTGCTGACCGCCACTCCTACCAACACCTAGGACGTTAGACACGGTTTTATAGACAGAGACAAGCAAACTGTTCTTACGTGATGCTGTCTGCAGGTCTTTTTTTATTTTTTTGTCTTTTTGTGTGTGTGTGGTACGCGGGCCTCTCACTGTTGTGGCCTCTTCCATTGTGGAGCACAGGCTCCGGACACGCAGGGTCAGCGGCCATGGCTCACAGGCCCAGCCGCTCCGCGGCATGTGGGATCTTCCCAGACCGGGGCACAAACCCGCCTCTCCTGCATCGGCAGGTGGACTCTCAACCACTGCGCCACCAGGGAAGCCCTCTCACGTTTTAGTTTGTATATTTAGATCATTTAAATTTAATGAACTTATTGATATATTTAGGGCTTCAGTCTATTTTATTTTTTTTAATTTTATTATTATTTTTTATTGGGGTATAGTTGCTTTACAATGTTGTGTTAGTTTCTGCTGTACAACGAAGTGAATCAGCTGTATGTGTACGTATATCCCCTCCCTTTTGGGCCTCCCCTCTCCACCCCTGTCCCACCCATCTAGGTCACCACAGAGCACTGAGCTGAGCTCGCTGTGCTACACAGCAGGTTCCCACTACTTATCTGACTTACACGTGGTAGTGGGTATGCGTCCATCTCAATCTCCCAATTCATCCCCCAACCCCCATGTCCACATGCCCATTCTCTACGTCTGCACCTTTATTCCTGCCCTGCAAATAGGTTCATCTCTACCATTTTTCTAGATGCCACATATATGCATTAATATACGATATTTGTTTTTCTCTTTCTGACTTACTTCACTCTGTATGACAGACTCTGGGTCCATCCACGTCTCTACAAATGACCCAATTTCGTTCCTTGTTATGGCTGAGTAATATTCCATTGTATATATGTGACACATCTTCTTTATCCATTCATCTGTCGATGGACACTTAGCTTGCTTCCATGACCTGGCTATCGTAAATAGTGCTGCAATGAACATTGCGGTGCATGTGTCGTTTTGAATCATGGTTTTCTCAGGGTGTGTATTTTGTGTCCTATTTGTTCTATTTTTAATCTCTTTCTTCTTTCTCCTTCTTCCACGTGGACTGCTTGAACAGCTCCTAGAATGACATTTTGAGTTTCCTGTATTGTTTGTAAGCATGTCACTCTCTTGCTTGGAGGCTGCTCCAGGTGTCCCATTATATACACATAACTTTATCACAGTTTCCTGATGTCACTCTGTTACCACTTTGTGTGATGTGTAGAAATGCTACCTCCCTTTAACACCTTTTGCTTTCCTCTTCACATGACAAAATTATTGTAAATACTTCTTAGAACCTAATTAGAAAGTGTTACACTTTTTGCTTCACCATCACACATAATTTGGAAAACTCAGAGAGAGAAGGAAAGTTTATTGTATTTGTGCCTATTTTTGTTTACTTTGATCTTTCTTCCATTCTGATATTCCAAGGTTCTATCTTTTATTGTTTCTTTCCTTTTAGAGAATTGCCTTTATCCATTATTTTGGGTAGCACTGCTGTTAACAGATCCTCCTAGTTTCCTTCATCTGGGAATGTCTTGGTTTCCCTTCATTCCCAAAGGATCTCTTCACTGGGAATAGGATCCTTGAAAGTTCTTTTCCTTTGACACCTAAAAAGTATTGTGCCCATTCCTTCTGGACTCTGTGGCTTCTGAGAAGAACTCTGCTTCATTCACACTGTTTTTCTCCTTTAGGTAAAATGTCATTTTTCTCTGGCTGCTTTCAAGATTTTTTTTTTTTTTTTTTTTGCCTTTAGTGTTCAGAAGTTTAATTATGTATTTTGGAGTGTTTTTTTTAGGGTTCATCCAGTTTGGGGTTTGTTCAGCTTGTTAGAAAAAAATGCAGGCGCATGCTTCTTGCCAAATGGGAGAAGTTTTCAGCTGTTATTCCTTTGAGTACCTTTCCTCCATCCTTCTAGGACTGTGACGACACAGATGTTAGATGGTCTGTTACAGGCCCACACGTCACCACTGAGGCTCTGCTCATTTTTCTAGTAAGTTCTCTGTTGTTACCACCGTGAAGTCACACCTAAGTCTTCTGGCCCAGAAATATTGCCTCGGGTGATTCGCTTTTACCTGTGTGCAGATTCAAGCTGGAAAGGACCACAAAGAAAATCTGAGAGGCTACAGTTTGAAGCCTTTGGAAGTTCTTATCGTCATCATTTTTTATCCTTGACAGCCTCATTGTCGTAGTGCCTCATTTTTGCTACCAGTAATTTTCAGAAGTGACAAGTTTATATGATGAAAGTAAATGAGACACATATTCATATGAGGAAAAATGGGGAAAGTATAAATGGGAGATCTGCAGAACCAAGGTCACTTTTAAGAATGTGTTGAGTGGGGTTGCTGTCTTACTTCTAAGTAGCTCATTTAATCCCTCTGCATGTGATATTATAATTGTTTAAAATAGCATTTATATTGTAAACTCTTTGTACTCTTATGTACATGTTTGATTTGATAATGATGTGTGGAGAGTATTAACTAAAGAAAGTTGTGTTTGTGTAAAGTCTCTGATGAGCAGGAGAAGAGACCAGCGAATGAGGTAATGAATTATGAGCTGTTTAAGCAACTAGAGGACTTCTCAGTATGGAACCTAATTTTATTGCTTATTCAGCTCTGACACGTCGTTAAAAATTACTTCTGCAGTAGACCTACTCTTCACCAACACACACACACACACACACACACACACACACACACACACCTCATTTCAAATATAAGAATCTGCAAATACGTTTATAGAAGAGTGTTCAATAAACTAAATGATTAAGCATTTAGTGTAACCAAACTGAAGTTTTTGGAGTGATTTTTCCTGTTATCACTTCAACATTGAAGTAATTATTCTTCCCTTAACTATTTCCTATATATAAACAATCTCTTGGAATAAATGTAACATTCTATGTCTACATTTTGAATGAGCTGTGTAGGTACAATTATATAATGGTTAAAATTGCTGGCAGGGCTTCCCTGGTGGCGCAGTGGTTGAGAGTCCGCCTGCCGATGCAGGGGACGCGGGTTCGTGCCCCGGTCCGGGAAGATCCCACATGCCGCGGAGCGGCTGGGCCCGTGAGCCATGGCCGCTGAGCCTGCGCGTCCAGAGCCTGTGCTCCGTAACGGGAGAGGCCACAACAGTGAGAGGCCCGCGTACTGCAAAACAAACAAACAAAAAACGAACAAAATTGCTGGCAGAATCTAAGAATGTGTTTATGTAAACAAAACACTAGAAAATTTGAAGTGTTAATATGTATGACTTAGGTTATCATATCATATAAATTGGGCTACTTGTCCAGTTACTTATAGATACTGAAACTACCCCTAAAGCCATGAATAAAATACGGTTCAGAGTAAATGCATTTCTGTAGTAAATATGTATGGCCTTCTTTGTGCAAAAGTAAAAAGAACTGGTAGGAGTCACGCTTCCTGAGTTGCTGTCAGAAGCCAGAGTCCTCCTTTGTTTTGATACGTGATTCTAAAGCACAGTTAGTGCTCTTGGAGCAGAGGATTCTAAGTGAGAGAGAGCCTGGGACACCCACCGAGTCCCAGAGCTTGCAGGCTGCTCTGAGAGTCTGAGAATAGGACAAAGGTTTGACATGGAGGGGCTATTCCCAGCTTCTCTTCCGATGAAGGTCGTGATTTAGTCTTTTCACAAGTTCTCTGACACACACTGAGACTTACCCATTCGTCAAACAGTCCTGGAAAACCAGAGCTTCAAATGCGGTCTTCTGTCTGGGACACTTACCAGGAGGGTATGTGAGTGTCAACGTGTGTGTGTGTGTGTGTGTGTGTGTGTGTGTGTGTGTGTGTGTCTGTGGAGACAGAGCTTAGGTGACAGATTGCTTGCTGAAAGTGACCTTTTAAGATTTCAAATTGGGGAATTTAAATAAAAGGCCTGGAAGTAAATTTTAAATATATGTTTTCACAATTCGTGATATATATATACATATATATAATATATACATGAACGATTTCCCAAAGTCTCATTTAAATAACTTAGATTCTCGTTGCTAGCTTTGTTCTGTCTCATTCCATTGATCAGTCCCTATTTTTGGCCAGACATTTTCCTAGACACTGGGTTAAATTGATGTGGACCAGAGCCCGGACCAATGGTGGCTCCATCAGGATATAGCTCCTCTTTAAGCTCCACGGGGTCCTCACCATGGGGAAGCTGGGACTGTACGTTAAAAAACGGGGAACGGTAATCCTCTTTCTTCCGGCTGGCCTCCTTTAGCTCCAAGTCCCATCAAACCAGGACGGAACTAAATCGACACTTTCTAAATATTGTAATATGCTGGTGATTCACATTTTTTTAACCTATAAGACATTCAGAAAGGATGAAATTCCAGTGCCTTAGTCCCCATTCCTACTTATCAACATTTTCTTGTGTACTTTTGTACAATTATATTTACATAAACATCTTTTTCGAAAGTTCTTACCCAACAGGATTGTACAAATGTCTATGTGGCATAAAGATATAATACTAAAGCCAACATTCATAGATCAGCTTAAAAAAATAACATTACCAGCACTTGTTCAAAATTGAAAAAAAAAAAAAAAAAAAGGAAACAACCTAAATGTATAAAGCCAGAGGATGTGGTGACACATTTTCATTCGTTTTTTCACTCAGTGTATGTTGGTTACCTTTGCTATCCACCTCTGAGCACTGCCATCTGCCTTTTGCCCAGAAAATATGCCTCAGTGTTTGTTCGGATAAAGGATACCATCCTGGTACCTGAAGGGCTGCTGGGGAATGATTTGTTTTACATCTTACATTAAGCATCATTTTTACCCAGCCATAATCTAGTAAATGTGAATAGAATCCACATAAGTCGTCAATGTATTATTGTAACTAAGGCAAAAACTAGAGTGTACTAAGAGTGTACAATGACATGGTTTCCTTTTTCGGTAAAAGAGTAAATATTTTAGTGAAGATTCCCAAGGTGAATCACAAAGGTCGGGAGTAAGAACAGTGAAAGATGAAGCAGTGGAATCATGGGCTCCCCCTTCTGTGGCCTTTCCTTAAGCCACTGGTCAGCCTCTGTCTTTTCCATGAGCTTTTCTGATGGCCAGAGAGAGTTCAGTGTGAAATAATTATTCTGTATATTGTAGGGAATTGAGTCAAATGTAGTACTTCAGAGATGATCAACTGAACAGTCTCTGTAGCATATGATCTGGCTGAAATAGCCACAGTTTCTTTGGATTTTCTGAGTTTGGATTCTCTGGCTAATTCATCTTCAGGCGGCAAGTGAGGAATGCCTTTCGTTGGTCAATCTTTGGTTCATGATCATTGTGACCATTTTTAGTTCTTACTTGTGAGTGTGGTTTAGAGACACAGTCTGTCTCATTGCAAGGATAAATGCCTCAGTCTTTTATAAACAACACAATTTGGCAATAGGAGCCCTGGGGAAATCAGAGGTACCAGAAGACGTTTGTATTCTGTATGTTCTGCTAATATGATCTGTGTCATGGTTAAATGTTGGATTTTCATTTATTGGTCAGTCTTTCAACTGAGAACTCTCACAAGCCTGGGAGCACCAGGCTGATTTGTGCCTTGATCCCTTAACATAAAATAACCTACCAAAAGTTTATTGCATGACATAAGCCTTGTTGTATAGGCAACATTTTAGAGCCCTAAATGTTCAGGTAATTCCGTGCTTTAATCAGTTGACTATTATTTCTGTTTGACAGAGAGACATAATAGTCAACTGAATAAACCATCAGATTTTTAAAATATCTTCTTGAAGACGTTTTATAAATAGAAAAATTCTAAATATCCTGTCTTTAATTTTTATTCTCAGGTTGGAGAGACCCGATGCAAAAAGGTTTGTACGTCCAAGTCTGATCTGAGATCTAACGACTTCAGCATCGTGGGAAGCTTACCGAGAGATTTTGAATTGTCCAATTATGACTGCTATGGAAAACCCATTGAGGTCAACAACGGACTTGGGAAATCCCAGGCCAAGAATAACAAGAAGCCGCCTCCTGCCAAACCCGTTATTCCGACGGCAGCGAAGAGGATCGATCTTTATGCAAGGGCGTTGTTTCCTTTCTGCTTCTTATTCTTCAACATTATCTACTGGTCTATATATTTATGATAAACCTTTTCCATTCGTATAAAGTCAAGTCCCATTGCATTGTGAACAACCTCGTTCATTAATGCCAATCTGTGAACATTCCTTGCATTTTCATAGCAATATATTGCATTTTGGATGCCATTGGAGTGTAATACAAATATGGCGCCTTCATCATGTGGAATGGCAGCATGATCTTGTTACGTCTGTGCTCTAATCATGATGTATTTATGTAAAGCAAACATAATTGCTTTAGGAATAAATGGAGGATAAGCGTACTACGTAAAATAGAATCCGAACATTTCTCTCCAGTTAGTGTAAATTGCAAATATTCCGATAATTCTGATAGTAAAATGGGGTGCACTCTGAACCCTGTTTTGTCATCATCGCAATGTACGTAGTGTTTCAGATCCCTTTCCTTGTAACTTTTGGAGAAAGCCATCTTATTCTTGTACAATTTTAGATG
Source organism: Stenella coeruleoalba (assembly GCF_951394435.1). Lineage (NCBI taxonomy): Eukaryota > Metazoa > Chordata > Mammalia > Artiodactyla > Delphinidae > Stenella > Stenella coeruleoalba. Next base: position 148,332,273 of record NC_137149.1, on the reverse strand, counting down.
GTATTATCATAGATAAAGCAAAAGTATATTACATATGGTATAACTTTATAAGTAGAAGTATATCAACTCTAACTACATGAGCTCTGTGGAGAAATAAAGTTCAAACAAATTCCTAATTTGCAAAAGCAGCTCATTTTAAAGTGTGCCTGTGTTGTCAAATGCCAGATAATGAAGCCCAGTGAGCATTTTTGAAACAAAGGGAAATCTAGATTTACCTAAATTCGTGCTGAATTCTGGTTTCTCATGAAATAAAAATAAAAGGAGATATATTGATTAAATATTTCTGATAAAAGAAATTCTATTTAGTCCACTTTAAAACCTAGATATATTTTCGTGGATTTTATTTTGTTGATACAGAGTATACAAAATCATTGTGCCTTAAGAAGAGTCATAAGTATTTTGAATTGGAATATAGCAATGAATATGCGATTTCGTACCATTTGTAAGAAACCAAGAGGAAAATACCTTCTTACTAGAAGTAACGAGTTGGGAAGAAAAATCCATAATCATTAGAGGATTTTAACTTCTTTATTTTATTAAAATGCTCACATCTTTTAAAGTAAAATTAAATGTTTTTCCTGAATTTCTTTTTTTCTTATTTGAATAGTGTTTGATTTTGTTACAAGACATTTAAAGGTTAAGTAAACGATTACGTAGTTAGATCTCACCTCCATTTGTATCTTCTTTCTTGCTAAAAGTCCAGGCTACTTGGATTAATTGCTTTGGTCTTATGCCAACTTGCAAAACAGGTACTTTCTGGTCTATAAGACTTGTATTCCCTAGTAATATCAGAGCCAATGTACCTTCTTATTTCTCCATAGCTGATACTAGGACTATCAGTAATCCATGTAACGTAAACATAAGACCAAATAAGTGTATTTACATTATTTGGAGAGTTTGCAGCAGCTGAGGGTTTGGATTGTCAATTCAATAATAAAATGTGTTTACATATTGTTTATGCAAATTACATCTATAATTCAATGTTATTTTATTGAAGACTTTAATTTGTAAGAGTCACTGATTACTGAATCTTTAAAAGACGAGATATATCTAGTCCTCTGCGGTCCTTCAGCACCCTCTAGTTGCAAAAGCACAGTCACCTGAGTCACTTTAAAAATGCCACAAGTCGCCCTGTTGATGGACTTCAACATCCTGCTAGGACCTGGACAATAACATCTTAAACGCTGAGAGGAAAAAGCGTCTTGGATAATACTTAGACCATTTAAATTTGTAGTTATAATAATTATATTTGCTTGTGATCTCTGTTCTTCATTCTTGCCAATTTCATTCATTTTAGGGAGTTTGATTTAGATATAGAGTTTTAAGTGGGAAATGGATGAAATGGAAGACAGTTCTCATTCCATAAGAATTTATTTCTTGAAAATAATGTGAATGAATTCCTTTCTGTAATACAATATTGTAGCCTCTTAATATCCATTTTAATACCCAAATATATATAACTAGGTATCCCCGGATTCAGTGTGTATGTATAACTACAAATGGAACATTACGCAATGATCATAAGGTAGTACAATTGGTGTCCACTAACGGTTGCTTTCTACTGTTATCTTGAGAATTTAGTCACTTAACCCCAGGGTAGTTCTGATCTGTGTACTTTACATATTATGTCTTTCTAGGAAACTTGCAGTATATTTACCTGGATGTCAGTATCGCAAATTCCATGTTTCCAAAATAAAAAAGATCTTCTCCTTACAAATCAACCGCTTCTCTTATTTTCTGTTTCCAGTAAAGCCATCACTATTCCAGTCCCCCGTGGACCATCTGCCTTCCTTTGTCACACGGTATACCCTGTCAAGTTCCAAGTCCTAAAATTTCCCCCCTTACACCAACCACTGCTTCTCCATTTCTGCGGACACCACCCTAATTCGGTTTCCCTTTCCCATGCATCAGACAATTACAGCAGTCTACAAACTTACTTTGTGATGTTTATTTTGTAATGGCATAAGTAATACATGAATATCTCGACGTATTAGAAAAACAGGTGTGTCTAAAATAAGTAAGCCCTTAACGTTGTCATAACCTTCTATCTTCAAACCTTTCTCTTTTCCCAGAGGTCACCACAGTGACCTCTAGGCATCTACAACCTCTATCTACCTTTTAAATATAAAAGATAACGTAACGGGATTTAACGTAAATGAGATTTTACCATATGTACGGTTTTGCAATTTGTTTTTCATCTCCTATATTTTGGAGCTCTTTCTATGTGAGGATATATTGGATGCTGATAAACCTTTTGCCTCCTATTATTCTATAGCATGAATGTGTCTGAATTTAGCTTCTTTTTAAACATGAATTTTGATTGTTTTTCTTTTCTAATACAAAATAGCATTGTACTAAATATTTTTGCGCACACATGCGTATATTTCCGTGAAGTGGATGCCAGACGTGGAGTTGCTGAGTTGAAAGATGTCTACATCTTAAATTCTGGTAATGTCTTTAGATTGTCAAGATGCTGTGTGCAGACTCTCACAGCCTGGTCATCTCTTAACCTGTTGTATGTAATGTACGTATTACTTTTCTTTTTTAAAAACTTTTTTTGACCTTGTTTCAGACTTCCAGAAAAACGTGCAAAAATATTACAAAGAATTCCTGTACGCCATTCATGCCAGTGCCCCAAAGGTTAGTACTTCATCACACTAGGTTTATTTTCCCTCTCCCACTGTGTGTGTGCTCACGAGACACTTTTTTTCTGAAACATTTAAAATACAGTTGCAGAGATGATGATGACCCTTTGTATTTACACACTTCAATGTATGTTTCCTAAACAAGGAACATCCTTTCATAACCACAGTAGTACCAGGAACCCACATCAAGAAACTGACATTGATAAGTTACTATAATCTAGAGGCCTTATTCAGATTTGCCAGTTGTCCCACCTTTTCTTGTTTGTTTGTTTCAGTTCAGGATGTAATCCAGTATCCCATTCTTTATTTACTTGTCATGACATTAACTTCTTTAAAATAAAGCTGAGATCATGGCGTTCTGCTCAAACATCTTTAGAGCTTTGTATTGCCCGATGAACTAAGGAAAAAAGTCCTCCCTCTGACATATGAAGTTCTCCTTGTTAAAGTTTAACTTATCTTGTAGCTGTTTCTCACATTGCTCACATCTCAAACTCCAACCAAACTGAAGCCGACCTTTGCTTATCACACTTAGTGACAGGATTGCTAAGTTCAGTGAGGTACCTTTCCTTTTAGGTTAGTGTTTAATTTTACGTCTCATTATTTCTCTTAAGTGGGTCAGTCTTGGATGGTTTGTCTTCCCATACTCATGTTAACTGATATGATTTTATTCAACATTAAGCGTGTGTCAGTTATACAGTTTCATCTCTACTGAATAATAAAATTAAAAATATTTCCCATTGCACATGCCGTGTTCAAATTAAGCTGCTTTAAAAACCATTCAATTTATCATCATCTATATCATGGAAAATTTCAGTTTACATAAATAGCTGGATACAAAAATTTAAAGTACCAGGCCTAAGATGAGAAATAGTTTGAAATCTTTTTTTATAACCTTTAATAAGGATTTCTTGTTAAAATTTTATTATCTTGTTTTAGAAAAGCAGATTTATTCCAATTATGTTTTCAAATGAAGTGCATATGTTTACACAACCTATCAATAATCTAGCATTCACTAATTCCCCCCAACCTTTTTTTATGAAGCTGTTCGTAACCTTTTAAGAGGTTAGGGTCCAGTTATTTCAAAGCATTGGAAGCATCAATGGAGTAAATATGCTTTACCGACTTTCTTGTGATTGATATGAAAGGATAATATAGATGCCATATTCAAGGGTGGTTATAATCTTAGGGTGTTTATATACACATATGCATAAACTTGATATTTTGTATTTTAATACATTTTGCATTTTCTCCACATACACACACACACATATATACATAGGTATTTTTTAAAATTAATTAATTTATTTTTGGCTGTGTTGGGTCTTTGTTGCTTTGCGCAGGCTTTCTCTAGTTGCAGAGAGCGGGGGCTACTCTTCGTTGCGGAGCACGGGCTCTAGGCGCGTGGGCTTCAGTAGTTGTGGCTCGTGGGCTCTAGAGCGCAGGCTCAGTAGCTGTGGTGCACGGGCTTAGTTGCTCCGCAGCACGTGGGATCTTCCCGGACCAGGACTCGAACCCGTGTCCCCTGCATTGTCAGGTGGATTCTTAACCACTGCGATACCAGTGAAGCCCTACATATGTATTATAAAATTTTGTCCTTAACCAGCAAGAACAATGAGAAAACTCGTGAATTTTGTTCCAGTTGGAATTTCTGTACTCCAAACAGTAAGTGCACTTTCACTGTCATAAGTATTTTTACAGTTTCCAAATCTCATGTATCACACCCAAAACAGGTCTTTCTAAATCCTCTCAGAGTAGAATACTAAATAACAACAACAAAAATGTAAATCAGTAAATGCTTCTTGGGTACTTGATATTTTGAGGGTCTTGTGTCAGCCCAAAACCGTGAAGATGAAGAAAACATTTAACAGTGGAAGCTCTCTTAAATGATAGTCAATAGTGTGAGAAGGAAACGTATGCTAATTATACAATTCTCTATAATGCAAATCAGAATACATAACGCATGTCATTAAAAAGCATAAGGGAAGGAAGAAAATCAGTGATTTGAAAGGAAAAGACTCGTCTTAAAGAAAATTAAGTAAAGTATACTTTACTGTAGTTAAATAAAGGCCATTTTACTATAGATCATAGAATTTTGAAGCTAGACATTAACGAAAAGAAAAATTATGAATTGTAAAGTGGAGAAACATTGCCATAAAGAAAGTTAAAGTGCTCTTTGAATTTTATTTCCTAGTTAACATTGCTGAGGAAATAATGAAGAGGAAAAAGCAGATTTTCCACAGCTGATGATGGAAGGCGCTTTACCTGCTGTTTGTTTCTTAACTAAAACTCCCATCTGATCTTGATCCTATAACTGGAAAGAATTTTCAGTAAATCTCAGTTTGCAGCCCGAGGCAGTGGCAGTTCAATTAATATTATGCACAGTGATGTGACCAGGAGTCACCTCCTGGGCTCCGTGATTTAGCAAGAATGCAGCAATTACCACATCAAATAGGGATTTTATTAGTCAATTAGCATTGCCTTGCCCCTAAGCCACTGCTGACGCGCAAGAGAAACCCTATTTTGTGAGATGGGAAACTAGATGACGAGGCAAAGGATTTTAGCTTTTGAAAAGCTCGGCTGACTTTACAGTCTGTTCTCAAGGGATGGAGCTGGCAACGTAGCAGGAGGAACATGGCATTTAGCAATAGTAAACACTCTAGCTGCTCTTCTTCAAGGACCACGACCTCGTGCCGTAAAGCTTTTAGAAACCTGCGGAGGACAAGAATTCGGCACACGATAGCAGCATCATATCTGCTGACTTACTAACAAGCTTCAGCGTTTTTAATAAATCTGAGTCAGAATCTGCAGGCTTCTCAGCTACAAAGATGATCTTTCACTTATTAACTGAGAGAATATTTTATGGAACCCATTAGAGGGAATACCTAATAAATTCTGCCTTGGACTGTTATAAAGCCTCTTTCTAAACACAGCTGCCCTTCTCTGGTTTATTCATTTGTATACTCAAAAGCCCTTTCATTCAAAAATCTCTAGAGTTTCCAATCGGTCCACTGACATCTTGGAAGCTTTCAAATTTCAAACGTCCCAATAAAAATGTGAAATTTCTTAAGGCATGTACATGGGAGGTGCATCCTACAGAAATAATCCCAGGAGCTACGCTAAGTCAGAAGCCAGTCCAGTATGTAGACACAGAGGGAACAGGAGAGGGTAGAAAGACTTGGGCTGGAAGGAATAAGAATACGTTATAGTTATAGTTTAGTTAGAGTTCTGGGTTTGCTTTTCACAACCCTGCAAACCTTGTCAAAGAACGGTTTTCTCAATTACCTTATTCCTGAAGAGGGAGTAAAAATAATCTAAGAGTTACAGATTACAACATGTAAGTCTATCTTTTATAGTTGTTACAAGCAAGGATTTTCAAATACATAGTCTAGGCTAGAGTCCCATTTACTACGGTAAATCTTGGCAAATTTTTTTTAACATCCTGAGCCTCAGTTTCCCCAATTATAAAACACGGTAATGGGGTTTCCCTGGTGGCGCAGTTGTTGAGAGTCCGCCTGCCGATGCAGGGGACACGGGTTCGTGCCCCGGTCTGGGAAGATCCCACATGCCGCGGAGCGGCTGGGCCCGTGAGCCATGGCTGCTGAGCCTGCGTGTCCGGAGCCTGTGCTCTGCAACGGGAGAGGCCACAACAGTGAGAGGCCCGCGTACAGCAAAAAAACCCCAAAAAACCAAAAAAACCAAAAAAAAAAACAAAAAAAACACGGTAATAATGACCACCTCATAACATTATTGTGAGGATTTAATGTATTAAGTAAAGTGCTCAGCAGAGTTCCAGCACATAGTAATTGTGCAATAAATTGGGGTTATTATTATGTCCTTTTATCCCTTAGTACTGCACTATTTCTAGCACTAAAACTACTTTTCTTTTTCTCTTCAAATGAATTTATTAATTCAGCTCTTCATGTTCCATAAATTGTCACTGATTTGGTAATTTGTTGAAAACATTTATATACAAATATTCCACTAAAACATAAAACTTTAATCATAAATAAAATACTAAAACTACTTTTAATGAAGTTTGTCTTTCAAATAAAAAATGCACTGACATCCATAATCATTGAGCTCATTTTTTTTTTTTTTTTTTTTTTTTGTGGTATGCGGGCCTCTCACTGCCGTGGCCTCTCCCGTTGCGGAGCACAGGCTCCGGACGCGCAGGCTCAGCGGCCATGGCCCACGGGCCCAGCCGCTCCGCAGCATGTGGGATCCTCCCGGACCGGGGCACAAACCCGTGTCCCCTGCATCGGCAGGCGGACTCTCAACCACTGCGCCACCAGGGAAACTCTCATTTTTTTTTTTAACGTCTTTATTGAAGTGTAATTGCTTTACAATGGTGTGTTAGTTTCTGCTTAATAACAAAGTGAATCAGCTATACACAATTTTGAATATAAAATAATTTAAGGAACAATAGCAGAAACTATCAGTTGCATATTAAAATATTCTTGGAGTGTGTTAAGGAGTCCTTAGATTATTTACTTGGAGTTCCGAAGTTTAAGAATTAGGTTGTGGGCAATGGAATGCCCAAAATTCAGAATACACTTAGTCAAGGGTCATATTTTACATTTATCCTTTAAAAAGAAAAATAAATGAGAATACTTCAGAATTAAAAAAAAAAACATAAGGAAAAGAATTTCCTAGGTGTATTAAACATGACAAATCAAGATCATATTAACTCATGCGTGTACGGTACTGATGCACGTATTGTAGGATCTCTTATAACTCGTGCGTGTATGGTACTGATGCACGTATTGTAGGATCTCATATCTCGTGCGTGTATGGTAGTGATGCATGTATTGTAGGATCTCTTATATGTCATGCGTGTATGGTACTAACAAAAGATATTTAGTGCTCATAATGGTCATCCTGGCAAACTGCATGATTGTGAAATTCTTCCTGAAACAAAGAGAAAACACTAAATTGTGTTCGATAGAATTGTCATGTTAAAATAGTTGATTGTATTCTCATTCTCTGAGGATTGGTAATCCAACTACTGACCATAATGGTTATTCTCAATTAATCAAAATATCCAGTTAACCCAATTCTGTATAAATGGAAATGTATTGCATTCTGAATTCATACTAAAAATGTATGAGGTCAACCTCTAAGTAACAAAACCATATTTAACTCTCCTTAAGGCAATATATTTTATATTATAGTAACAATAGTTATCCATTTATTGAAGAAACATTGTTCTTTAAACCTAAGTATAATACTGGGAAGATATTAGATTTTAAAAAGTACATATATGAATGTGTATATATATGTGTGTATATGTATATGAATGTGTGTATGTATGTGTGTGTGAATAGGTTTAGGTAAATACGGGTCTATATTTGTATATGTATATACATATCTGTACATGTATATATGGATACATAGAGTATGTAACATTAACTGGTGTTTTATCTGCGACTAAGACATACTACGTTTTTGCCCTTTTGGAAGTCCTGCAGGGTAACCTATTTTATGTATGTCTGGGACAGTCTCACAAGAAGATTACACTAGGAGCTCTGGAGGGAATGCCTATTTAAGGGTCAAAGAAGTGTGTGCTAATTGATATGAACCAGACGGCGCACAGAAAAAATCTTAGCCTCAGCGGACTGTTCCATTTATTTATTTATAAGCAATCATTGGAAACCACTCCCATTCTTGTATATAGGCCAGGTCCGCTCTGCCCCCCTCAGAAAGCGCACATCCCCTCTCCTGCCCCATCATTCCAGACATGGAGAACAGCTCCTCTTTTCTACTTGCCAAACGGTCCTGGAAGGAAACACCCCCAGGTGCGTCCCTGCTCACTTGGTCTCGTTCTTTTGGATTCACACGTAGTTTAGGCTGAATCTGACAGCTTTCACACACGCCAGGTCACACCTGTCCTCCAGGGCATACTGGCGTGTGCAGAATACCCCATCTCGTGGGGATGTACCATCTTAGTACCTGAGAACCGTCGGCCTGTTCGCAGCCTGCACCTCAGCTACTCTGGTCTTGTCGCTCTTCCCTCCCCGGGAGCGGTCCTCCTCTCGTTCCCTCTCTGACTTCTGGGGTCTCCATCCTTATAAACAAAACCTTAGCGTTTTATTCCTTTTCCTGCCTCTCCTGACCTTAGTCAGAATGCTCCAGAGAACTGTTTAATTTAGATCTCACACCGTGAACTAGATCTCAAACCGTGTATGTTTCAAGTGGCCCCTGTTTATTTTCCCTCGCCATCTAGGGATGTGGGACTCGAATTAGCATTTTTCTTGCTCTCTAATTATGCTCCCAGATTATTTCTCTACCTATGTGTCTTAGCTGGCCTGAGCTGCTTTCGCAAATTGCCGCAGACTGGGTGGCTTAAACGGCAGACATTTATTACTCGCAGTTCTGGAGGCTGGTGGTCCAAGATCAGGGTGCCAGTGTGGTCGGGTCCTTGGTGAGGACCTCTTCCTGGTTTACAGAGAGACGTCTTCGGGCGGCATCCTCGCATGGCAGCAAAAGAGCTGGCCAGCTCATTCTCGTGTATAAAAGCACAAATCCCATTCAGGAGGGCTCCACCCTCATGATCTAATGACCTCCCCAAACCTCCATCTCCAAATACCATCCCATTGGGATCAGGGTGTCAACATTTCAACGTATGAATTTGGGGGGTAACAAACATTCACAACATTGTACTATGTAAAACTCTTTTCTTCTGAGCTTGAACTATCTTCCTATATTATGCTTTTAAGTGTGTGTGTGTGTGTGTGTGTGTGTGTGTGTGTGTGTGTGTGTGTGTATCTACGAAAGAGACAGATTGAGAGAGAGAGAGAGAGACAGGGGCGGGAGTTGATAAAAGCCAGAAAAATGGTGAAGGAAATATAATAATTACCTATATTCCAACACTGAGAATTAAATCACTTTAACTTTCTGACATATTTGATTGAAGTTTTATTCTTTTTATCTATTAAGTAATATATAACTTTGTCTTTTTTTAAAAAATATTAAACCTTAAAGATAAACTTGAAATTGTCATCACCTCCAAGCCTTTATCTTGCTTCTCTGCAGTTATACCTTGAGGCAACCGTGATTATCAGTTTGTTTGTACTTTCCCAAAAAATTTAATAATATTTTAAAGAAAAAAAGGAACAAATATTAGTGTTTTTAAATTTACATTAATGCTATGCATGTCATTCACATTAGGTTTTTTGAGAGCTATTCACATAGATATCCAGATTATTTCATCATATGCATGTGTCACATTTTATTTAATAAAGAATATTTATATTGTTTCAAATTTTTCATTATTTCAAGCAATGCTGAAATAAACATTCTTGTGTATATATTCTAGTATTTATGGGAGACTGACTCTGTATAGTAGATAACTACAGATAGAACCCCTGTGCAATTAAAAAATTAATTGATAACGCAAAATTTTTCTACAGTAACAGTATCAATTTACACTCCTGGCAAGATTGTAAGAAAGAACTCATTTCCCATCCTCCATTCAATAAGTGGTGTAATCAGAATTTAACATGCAGAAATTTTGCCAAGCTAAAATGCTGAAGAAACTCATTGTCTCAATTTGCAGCTATTGACATGATGTTGTTTTTCTCCTATAAACTGCAACATAGTTACTGTGTTAAAAGGTTTTCTAACTTGAAATAATTGCTGGGATAAACTGGTTTTGCCTGTGATGTATTCATTTTGGTACATTCCTTTTCGTTTTAGTACAGTTTTTCGAGTTCTGTAAATGGTTATGTCTGTATTTATAAGTGAGATTGGCCAATAATAGCATGTTCTCATGTCATCCATATTCTGTTTCTGCATCAGGGTTACATTCGTCTCATAAAATGAGTTGTGTATCTTCCTACTTCTTTCTGGACTCTGGAAGAAATTAAGTAAGCCTGGAGTTAATGGTTCTTTGAGTTTTCTAAAACTCCTATAAAACAGATCCATCCTTCTGTTATTGAGGGTAGATTTAGGGACATTTATTATTCTGAGCACATTAAAAAGAAGTACATAATGTTCTATGCAGACTTTTTCCTTCTTAGATGAATTTTGATAACATTTCTTTCTAGGAAATTATCAATTTTTTATGGTTTTTAAATTATTGACAATTATCCATGAAATAATGTCTTGGGACATCTAAACTCTCTGTTATAATCCATACCACTTTCTTTTTAAATTAATAAATTAATTAATTTTTGGCTGCGTTGGGTCTTCATTGTTGCGTGCGGGCTTTCTCTTGTTGCGCAGAGCAGGGGCTACTCTTCGTTGCGGTGCGCTGGCTTCTCATTGTGGAGGCTTCTCTTGCTGCAGAGCACGGGCTCTAGATGTGAGGGCTTCAGTAGTTGTGGCTCGCAGGCTCTAGAGCGCAGGCTCAGTAGTTGTGGCGCGTGGGCTTAGCTGCTCCTGTGATTTCCCTTTTCTTAATCACACTTACAGAGGTTTTCAATTTTGTAAGTCTTATCAAAGAGCCAGTTTATTTTTTTATTGATCAACTCTGATTTAATGTGTGTGCATTCTATTTCATTCATTTCTCCTCTTCAGTGTTGCCTTTCTTCTATTTTCTTTGGATTTATTTTGGTGTTCTTTCCTAAACTTCTTGATTCAAATGCTTAGTCCATGTTTTTCCAACCATTCATATTCTCCAAATACATTTAAAGCTATAAATTCCTCTTTAAGTACTGCTGGATGCTACAAATTTTTATATGCATTTTTGTTGAAGTAGAGTTATAAATGCTTTTAAGTTTATTTTTAATTTATTCTGTAACCTGAAACTATTTAAGAGTGTGACTTCTAGACTCCAAATTCATGCATGTTTGGCTACCATTAGGGATATCTATTTTATTATTGATATCTTATTTTACTAGATGTGATTGTCGAACATTATGAGAAAAATGCTTAAAATTTGTCCTTTTCTTTTCATAATTCTATTAGATTTGGCTCTCTATATTTTGAGGCTTTATGAATATTTCTCTCTCTATATATTATACAGACACACACACACATATGTATAAAGTTTGCACACGTTTGAATGCAAGACTGGCATTTTCTGATGAATTACTTCATTTGTTTGTGTGGACGGTGCCGTTTAGTCCCATTTCACGCCTTTCTACTTTAATTCTACATTTTATTTTGCCTGATGTTAACTTTGTCATGTCGCTTTCTCTTTGTTGATTTTTCCATCTTTTTGATGTTGCTTTGCCTCAGGTGTGTCCCTTATGAACTGCCTATGTCATATGGGTTACTTTAAAATCTAACTTGAGCGCTGCCTTAATCATAATAAAACATTAGAGAAAGTCAAACTGAGGGACATTCCTCCAAAGACTTGACAGTCTTCTTCGAAAGTGTCAAAGTCGTGAAAAAACAAGGAAACTCTCATCGTTTGGGGGAAACTGGAAAGACATGAGAACTAAAGGCAGTGTGGTATCCTGGGCGAGATCTTGGAACAGAAAAAGGACATTGACGAAAAATGTGGGGAAAGAGAATGAAGGCTGTAATTTAGTTACAATATTGTGCCAATGTTGCTGTTTTAGCTTTGATACGTATACTGAGTTTATTTTCTATGTCCACATGAGAGAAAGCTCCAGGGGAGGTATAGGGAACTCTATTTTCCTTGTTACTCTTCTGTAAATAAAAATGTACTTAAAAGTAAAAGTTTACAAATGTAACTTGAGGCAATCCACTGGTGTGCAGAGGTTAATTTTATTGAAGTGTAGTTGATTTACAATGTTGTGTTAATTTCTGCTGTACAGCAAAGTGATTCAGTTATATATATATATATATATATATATATATATATATATATATATATATATATATATATACACACACACACACATTCTTTTTCAGATTCTTTTCCCTTATAGGTTATTACAAAATATTGAGTAGAGTTCCCTGTGCTCTACAGTAGGCCCTTTTTGAGTAGCCCTTCTATATATAATAGTGTGCATCTGCTAATCCCACTTCTATTTTATGAGAAGACTTCTCTCCCTGTGAGGATGCTTCTATGACGTCACCTCAGTGGTCATCGATATTTCTGGCCTTAGATTTTTGAACCCTGCCTGCCGTGGGGGGAGTTTGGATTCGCATCCAGCAACAAGTCAACACTTCCCTTTCAAGCAGATGAGAACGAACGGAGGTTTTAGGAAGTTCTCCGATCCAAAACCTGCGGGACCTCCTCTGGGGAGCCCGATTCACATCTTGCCAAAAGGTCTAGTCTGTGTCTGTTTGGGCTGCAGATAACTCCAAGGTAATGTGAGCAGCTCCGTCCTCAGGGCTCAGCGGGGGCAGCACTCTAACACTTCAGTGCTCCTGTCGGCTCAGAGCCCAATTCAAATTCAGAGTTCCTTAAAAGAGATAACCAGCCAGGACCTACTATACAGCATGGGGAGCTATGCTCAATATTTTGTAATAACCTATAAGGGAAAATCACCTGCAAAGACTATATATACGTTTATGTAACACTGAGTTTATGTAACACTGAGTTGCTGTGCTCTACAGCTCAAACTCACCTGATGTTGTACATCAACTACACTTCAATAAAATTTTTTTTTTTAAATCCCCTCCTAAAAAATTTCGATTTCTTTCTGTTGACCTTGTGATTAGAAGCCAACAGGAGTCCTGAATGAAAAGGATGATCTTGCTTTACATGTCAAGTCAACTGACCAATCAGAGGATTCACCACATTTAACCCTTAATCAGCTACTGTTCACCTTCTGTTCCTGCCTGACATACTGGCTGGACAGGATTGTGACAAACACAATAACCCTTTAACTGCTTCCTTAATCAGAGCAGTGATCGGTCATTGCCCTTCTGGGTTTTTATCTTGCTTAACGTGTACTACTGAGGAGAGCTCAGGGGATTCCACAGCTCCCGTGGCCAATTTAAACTTGGCCAAAGGCAGACTTCATTTACACCCCTCAGGAAAATCATCCCTGTGTCCCGTTCACATGTAACCTCTATCCCAGTGATGATGTCTTCAGAGGCAATGAGGCCACAGACTCATCCACCCAGCCAGTTTCCAGGCTGCAGTCCCATCCCTCGCTTGGTTTTCCTAGCTCAGTGTCTTTATATCCTCCCACTTTCAGCCTTGGGCCTTTGAGGGTACCCTCCCCAACCCCAAGGGGATGACTTTGGGCTCTGGGCAGGGAAGCATGTGCTTGGCACCTTAGTCCAGAAGCTTCATTCATTGTCAAGCTCTTCTTCCTTGTCCTATACAGCAAGTCCCCTACGTATGAACCTTCAACTTGCGAACTTTCAAAGGTGGGAGCGTGAGTTCCATCAACGTCAGGCGTGAGTGACATTGCAGCTTGCCCTCCACCTCTCATCGCTGACGATCCTTCAGCTCTACCACCTCCCATCTCCCATCCCTCCTCCAGTCAGGAACTCTTCCTGCCTGTTCCCTCGATGCCAGCCCCTGGAGGCCAGCTGCTATGCTGTACTGCTGTACTTTTCGAGGTGCTGTACTGTAAGACTAAAAATGTTTCCTTCGATTTCTGTATTTGTTTTTTATGTATTAGTTGTGTGAAAAGTATTATAAACCTATTACAGTACAGTACTGTATAGCTGATCTCCCTGTGCTATGCGGCTGCTTCCCACTAGCTATCTATTTTACATTTGGTAGTGTATATACGTCCATGCCACTCTCTCACTTCGTCCCAGCTTACCCTTCCCACTCCCCGTGTCCTCAAGTCCATTCTCTACGTCTGAATCTTTATTCCTGTCCTGCCCCTAGGTTCTTCAGAACCCTTTTTTTTCTTTTTAGATTCCATATATATGTGTTAGCATATGGTATTTGTTTTTCTCTTTCTGACTTGCTTCACTCTGTATGACAGTCTCTAGGTCCATCCACCTCACTACAAATAACTCAATTTCGTTTCTTTTTATAGCTGAGTAATATTCCATTGTATATATGTGCCACATCTTCTTTATCCATTCATCTGTCAATGAACATTTAGGTTGCTTCCATGTCCTGGCTATTGTAAATAGAGCTGCAGTGAACATTGTGGTACATGACTCTTTTTGAATTATGGTTTTCTCAGGGTATATGCCCAGTAGTGGGATTGCAGGGTCAAATGGTGGAAATTCTTTTAATATTTGGAAATGGCAACTGAAGGAAAATTTTGATGGTTTGTGTCACTTGGACTGTAGCACTGACCAAAGCTAGAACAACAGACAGAAGGTATGAGTTCCATTCACGGTCGTAAAGACAGTATAAGGAAGGTCCACAGTACCCTTATTTTGATAAATTAAATTAAATCTCAGCCTATGCCCTAGCTTCGCCAGCTGGCAAGAAATTCAATTTTGTCGTATTTTGAGGGACCTTCCCTTTCGCATAATAAACTGGAGAACTTAGCAATGCTTGGAAAATGCAAGAAAGAATTCCAGTCTCCAGGGCATCAAGCCATTTTCTGAGTCCTGTGATCTTTCACATTGTGTGAGCGGTTCTATCTTTTTGCACAAACCTCAGCACAGAATGTTTGCTCAACACCAAGGCGGTCGTGCTAGGGTTCTCCATCTCTCCAAGTGTCCACATGCCACCCCGTTTGGGCTTCTATCAGCATTCAAGTTCTTCCATATTTTTCCATGTCTTCTGAAGAACCGCATTCCCCACAACTCTCATGAAAAATAATCAAGTCCAAAGCAAACAAAACACCCATCTCTACCCTTCACGTCAGAGAAATTGTCTAGTGGTTTAGACATTTTCAGCCTTAATTTTCCACCCTTCAGTGTATAACAATTTAATCCGAAACCCATTAAACCTGACCCTAGGGTAAAGACATCCATCTGCCTCTAGGACTCAAAACCCAGCAAAACATTTCAAAGGGGGTTGGCGGGGAGAGAAAGAAAATAGTTCTCATTCTTCAGGATTCTTCTATAAGACGAGAACAAAAGACTTCTTGTCATTAACGTCCGCTCTGCGATGCCTTCCAGTGAAAAGGAAGGTTAACGGCACATCTGAATGAGGCTTTTGTGTCTAACCTGGCAGAAGTACTTTTCCAAAATTAATAATGAACTAGACAGATTGTGCAAATTTACAATTAACTTTCAAAACTTCAGGTGGTTGATTTCCTTATTTCAGTGAGTAGCTTTGATCCATAGGTGAAATGAAGTGTACTCGAACTGGAATGTTTGCTTTCATGTCACCATCTGAAAAACGTTTTTTGGTTGCAAATTTAATGTGTTCCTCCGTACAGGATACAGAGCAGCAAAAATCTGTCATTGGTACTAAACCAGTCAGACATGGCTCTGTTTTCATGCCGGGTGCGGGGAAGCAAACAGACAAAATCTAACCGACAACAAAAACAAAACTCTGTCTTTCTGTTATGACTGTATAAAATTTTGTTTTTTAATTTTTAAACATAGCTATCCAACTACGATGTTTTCTAGCACAGTCACATAAAATACCTAATTAATGCTGCCCAAAGGAGTCTGAACTAGTATGTTTGTGGGCCAGAAATTCTTTTATGGAACTCATTAGTGGTATCAGATACATAAATATTTATGATGTTATAAAACTGCTGGGAACAGAGAGGGCATTCAGGGCAGTTGAGGGTTAATTTGTGCCTCAAAGCACTTTCACGGCCTTGAACTTTTCTCAAGCTGTACATGTGGCAGCAAATGATGCTGTTTCAAAGGAGTTTATAGTGTTACTGGAATTTATACAATGTTGCAGGAATAGCCTTTGAAGTGAACAGAAGGCTATAGTCATAGCAAATTCTACTTAAGTGATCGAATCAGTGTAAATGTTTCTAAGATGAGAGAAAGCATGTTTCTGTATAAAGTCATAAAATTTCTCCTTGATTAGAATTACCCTTATTCTCCCATATTTATGCTCTCTGATGGACAGGCTGGTCTCTGCGCCAGCTCTCCTTTCTCCCTCCTTCCCACTGGTAATGGCACCCACAGATCCACTAACTCCTGGCTGTAATGGTGGGTCCCAGATCCAACCTCTGTTATTTCTTCCTTCCAGACACAGGCATTGGGTTAAAGCTGGAATGTGACCTCAGCAAGCTGGTTAGGATAAACCTCAAATCTTAGCATGTCTTTTTGGAAAGCGGCAAGGAAACTGCTTTCTTTTCAGCTGGAAACACCAGTTGCTACCTCCATGAGAAGAATTCATTTTTTTTTCTTAACTGAAGTATAGTTGATATACAATGTTGTGTTAGTTTCTGGTGTGAAGGAATGTGACATATATATATATGGTTATTTTTCAGATTATCTTCCCTTATAGCTTATTACAAAATATTGAGTATACTTCTCTGTGCTATACAGTAGGTCCTTGTTGGTTGTCTATTTTATGTATAGGAGTGTGTGTATGTTAATCCCAAGCTCCTTATTTATCCCTCCCCACCCCCCGCCCCGCCTTTCCCCTTTGGTAACCATAAGTTTGTTTTCTATGTGGGTGGGTCTATTTCTGTTTTGTAAATAAGTTCACACTCTGGTCAGAATGGCCATCATCAAAAAATCTACAAACAATAAATGCTGGAGAGGGTGTGGAGAAAAGGGAACCCTCTTGCACTGTTGGTGGGAATGTAAATTGATACAGCCACTATGGAGCACAGTATGGAGTTTCCACAGAAATCTAAAAATAGAATTACCATATGATGCTGCAATTCCACTCCAGGGA
The DNA here is from genome assembly GCF_951394435.1 of Stenella coeruleoalba. Classification (NCBI taxonomy): domain Eukaryota; kingdom Metazoa; phylum Chordata; class Mammalia; order Artiodactyla; family Delphinidae; genus Stenella; species Stenella coeruleoalba. The sequence continues at coordinate 148,315,026 of NC_137149.1, read as the reverse complement.
ATATATCTGGAGAAAACTCTAATTTGAAAATGTACATGCACCCCTATGTTCATAGCAGCACTATTTATAATAACTAAGACATGGAAGCAACTAAACTGTCCATCGACAGATGAGTGGATAAAGAAGATATGGTACATACATAAAATGGAATATTGCTGAGCCATAAAAAATAATGAAATAATGTCATCTGCAGCAACGTGGGTGGATTTAGAGATTATTAAACAAAGTGATGTAATTCAGAATGAGAAAGACAAATGTCATATGGTGTCACTTATATAAGGAATCTAAAAAAGAAGAGAGAGAGAGGAGACTTCATCTTAATCTTAGACTAAAACTGATTGAAAGAAAATCAGAGTGATTGGGTCAATCAAATCCTACTGTAACTCTGGGATTATAGTTCTATGAATTGATATATTTAGCTTATTTTTAAGACAGTTGGAACTGAGTTTTTGTTGTTGCTATTTGCATAAAACTTCATGTACTTAGCAACCAAATAACTCTTTTTAGAAAAGGAAACTTTTATTCCTTCCCATCCCATTCAGGTATAATAAGAACTTAAGTACTGCCATATTAAAATTGATTAAAATTTTCTGTAGCCTTCAGTCTCCAATAGTTATTTAAATTTTTTCCCCTTTGAAAAAATATTTTTTCTAAAATGTGGGACAGGGCTGTAGATATTCCTCTGAATATCCAAAATCCTGGCAGTAACTTTGCTCTGCTCTCTGCTGATGCAGAAGTGGAACTTTTCCTCACAGCAAGGTTTCATGGAATGTTAGGGTAAGGAAGAGGGTTACAGCCTAGCAAGACAAGCTAACTTGGAATATTAGATCTTCATTTCTTAGTAAGTACTTTATGTCCTTTTTCCCATGAATTTCTGACCATCTCCTCTGTAGGATCCTGATTCCTGCTGTGCTGTGTTTCTTTGCGTCTGTTTTCTGGGCCACTTATATTGGGTGTCTTCTGGAAATTCAATTCTCCTCCTTTTAAAAAAAATAAGTGTAATCTAGCTGTCTCTGCCTTTCCTTAGCTGTAGATCCACTTCCACAGGTCTCTGTGGAAAAACAGATTTATCTTCCCTGTCATGAGAATCATGCCTCCCCTTTTTTTCAATAACACCTTATCCACTCAAAGCAGGAGTCTCTCTCTCTCACTAGAATGTGTGCTTTCTGAAGGCAAAAACTATCACATTAACCTCAATTTCTCAGGACTTCCCTGGTGGCGCAGTGGTTAAGAATCCGCCTGCCAGTGCAGGGGACACGGGTTTGAGCCCTGGTCCGGGAAGATCCCACATGCCGTGGAGCAACTAAGCCCGTGAGCCACAACTACTGAGCCTGTGCACCACAACTACTGAGCCTGTGCTCTAGAGCCCATGAGCCACAACTACTGAACCCACGTGCCACAACTCCTGAAGCCCACACGCCTAGAGCCCGTGCTCTGCAACAAGAGAAGCCACTGCAATGAGAAGCCCATGCACCGCAACGAAGAGTAGCCCCCGCTCACCGCAACTAGAGAAAGCCTGCGCGCAGCAACAAAGACCCAACGCAGCCAAAGATAAATTAATTAATTAATTTTTTAAAAAAACCCTCAATTTCTCTAGTACTCAGCATTTACATGACCAATAAATATTTGTTGAATGTATTAAAAGGTAACTGAGCAATAAAAATAAAACTTTGAATATATAAATAATTTAAGTCAACCTGATAATCAGACGTGGGCATTTGCACAATCCCATCCAGGTACTCTATCCTCTTGTTACTCTCCATGTGATAGTTTCTAAATTTAGACTATTCATTCTTTAATATTATTTGAGTTAGAACTCCTTAGGACAACTGCCCCATTTAAAAAGCTTTGCATAGATTATGTTCGTTATATTCCAGAAAAAAGAAAAGCTACCAGAGGGTAATGTTTTTTACACTTCTTATTAGTCAGTGTTGAAAACAATTGCAAATTCATGTCTAAGTACTAAGCTAGGATTGTACACCTGTTAATAAAGTTACGTCTAAGAAATTAATTTCAGAAGATCAGACTAATTTCTAGTTTGGTCACATTGGAAAGGTAGCAAGGGAACCAATCCCCTAAAAACTGATCTCAACAGTGTAAACAGTGTTTCCCCAGGTCTCCTCGGGCTGTTAATTGGGTAGTTTTTGTTTGTTTGTTTTTGTTTTGTTTTGTTTTGTTTTTTTGCGGTATGCGGGCCTCTCACTGTTGTGGCCTCTCCCGTTGCGGAGCACAGGCTCCGGACGCGCAGGCTCAGCGGCCATGGCTCACGGGCCCAGCCGCTCCGCGGCATGTGGGATCTTCCCGGACCGGGGCTCGAACCCGCGTCGCCTGCATCGGCAGGTGGACTCCCAACCACTGCGCCACCAGGGAAGCCCCAGGTAAAGTTTTTTAAGCATCATTGATCTGAGGTTGGCTGTACCTCTCAGCACCTATCACACAGAAAGAAACAAAGTCTGGTAGACCTGTTTGCATTCTGCAGGCAATGTGCACCACATTTGGGATTGCTGCCCTGTCACGTTTATTGGTGCTCACCTACGAGGCTGCCGGTTGGACCCAAAGAAATAAACTACAACAGCAGTTTCAGACTGCAGAGCAGGCTGACACCTGAGTCTTGAGACCTAGTAGACCCAGTGGTATTTGAAGTGTCTGGGGCAGACGGCTGCTGACATAGACTGTGGGAAACTCTAATAAGGGAATCACAGCACAGATGCCTAGGGTTTGAAGTAAAACCTTGCTCCCCGCTGCTGCCAACTACTTTCCATTTCAAAAGTAGCTTCTGACTTTCCACTGGGCACTGGGACTGGGCTTCCGTCCAGAGGATTTGACATGATTCTATGACCCACTATCCCCATCCTAAAGAAGTGACGTCATGTGACCCACTGAACCACGAGGTTGTCCGCGCACAGCAGTGTACCACTGTGAAGTAGAAATGGCGTGACCCGAACCAGGGGAGAGGAGATGGACATGCGATGGAGGAGACGTGATTAACAGTCCACTGCAGTGCTTCTTGTGTTCTCTCGTCCAGTATTCAGGCAAGACACAACTCTAGAAATCCCCAAAAGAAAAGACCATGAGGGACTCAGATCCTGCAGGCATGAAGGTTTGGATCCCATACACCAAGGAAAGACTTCCGTCTAGCTGAAGCGCTGACAAAATAATGTGGAAATGGAGCCGGTGCTTGAAGAAGGTGGCTGCGGTCACATATTTAAATCTTGTAACCATCTGCAGATTGGAAAATGGTTGTGGCTATGGTGTAAGCTATTTATTTGTTTCTTTTCTTCTCCTTTTTGTCCCCTCTTACATGATAGGAGAACCACAGGGGAGGCCTGCTGAATACTTTTGGCTAGCAGCTTGCCCTTCTAATTTCTGCTGTCACCCATTGACTGAAAGCCAAATGTATTAAAAAAAAAAAAAGAAAACATTCTATGACAGTTGAATTTGATATTGTGATTACATAATTTAGTTAAAATACCTTCTAAATTGACACCATGTGAAAGGAGAATTGTTGAAAACTCTGTCGAATGTTCTGGAAAGGGTCAGTCATGCAAACAGGCACAACATTTGATTCTGGTTAGGAGTGAGTGAGACTATCCTATAATATTAGAAAAACCCTAAAAGTGGAAAAAGATTTAGTGTTAAGATTTCTCCACAGATACTCTTAAATTCTCGTCCCACTTTAAACAGACTGAAATGGGAAACTATTCAGTAGAGCCGTGTTCAAGGTAACGGCCTGGTTCCTCTTCCAATAAGAGGAAAGGTTTTATGTTTATCAGTATGAAACGAAAGCAGGATTTTTAAGGTATGCATATGTCTTCTCTGTTTTAGATTTTTTTACTTTAACTGCCTTTTTAAAGAAATAGTAACTATCATATGAAACACCAAATGATGATAGTTCTTGACGTTAACCTCTGTGTGAGACCTCTTCCCCGAGTTTCAGAATCATTGTCAAGTGCTGACACAACATCTGGAGAGGGTGTGTCCCACAGACCCTGTGAACCCAACACATTAGAGAGTAAACAGACCACCTCGCGTGCTTCCCGGATTCTCTACAGCTCGTCCTGAGATGAGGCAGCATTTTCCTGGGCCCTCAGCCTCCTGTCCTGGGAGTCAACTTCGTCTCTTCATCACCTGTATCTCCAGCACGTACAAGTTCACTGACGAGTTCTACTGAATACTTCCTGAAACCAACCTTTCCTTCCTCTCTGCACGTCTCACTCTCTTAATCCAGTCAGCCCCACCAGGAATACAGCCATTTACCCACTCCCCTACATTCAATGTTTCCCCATAAATACATTCTCCCCACAGCCTCCAGAGTGTTCCATTTAAATGCAAATCTTAAGAACTCACCTCTCTACTTAAAACTCTCAAATGATTCCCCTTTCCTATTGGATAAGCTACATATTTCTTGCCATGGTCTGGCTTATTCCTGTTTCCCCTTGTCTCACACTTCCCATCCTACAAACACTGCACTGTGTGTAATTCCTGGATCGCACTTATGCCTGTCCTGATGGGACTGCACTTAAATGAGGTGTTCTTGGGGTCAAGCAAGATGGCAACATAGGAGGCCTCTGTGGTTCTCCCCCTCAGGGCTCCGCACAGAGGAAGCAGGCAAAAATGAAAGGGACCCACTGAGTCCTCAAGGATATACTGTACAGCAACAGAGAATATAGCTAAGATTTTATAATGATTTTAAATGGATTATAATCTATAAAAATATTGAATCACTCTGTTGCACACCTGAAGCTAATAAAATATTGCAAATCAATGACACTGCAATTTAAAAAAAGCTGCTATCTGAGGATTAGGCTTCTGACTTAGCACGCATCTAGGGGTTGGCCAACGTCCTCCCTGGAGACTGGGGAAGCTAAGCAGACACCTCCCCTGTTTTATCCCTCCAGTCCTCTCTAAGTTGCTAAGTTGCCAGTATCCCCCTAGAAGGATCTTGTCCACGTCTGGACCCCCAGCTTTGGGGCTGCTGCCTAAGGGACAGGCCCCAGGATCACCAGCTCTGATAGCCTTGCTATCAGAAGCTTGCATTCATAAAGAAGCAGGTCTTAATGGGTACAGGAGCACCCTCCCCATTCCTCTGTGGCTTTACACCCGGTCCAGCACAGAGGGAGAGCAGGAAAAACACCCATCTCCAAGTTTACCCCTGGAAGGGCCTTAATTACTTACTATGCCAGCTGCTGTCTGAGGACCCACCTTCCAATCAGCCTGCATCTCTAGGTGCAGACTACAATTCTCCCCTTTGGGACACTGACAGGTCTTGGCATGTTCTCAACTGCTAGAACAAATAAGAATGAAGACGGTGCCTTGGACAATCACAAACGTTTCAGAGACAAACCGGAGCTCGGGCCAGGCTGATTGACAAGGTTTATCTTCCACACGAGACCACTCTGTCAAGACTGGGAGAGGCGGCCGTTTTATCTAATGTGCAGAGACCAACACACAGAGTCAAGGAAAATGAAGAAACAGAGGAATACATTCCCAACGAAAGAACAGGATAAATCTCCAGAAACAGATCTTAGTGAAATGCAGATATGCGACTTACCTGACAGAGAGTTCAAGATAGTGGGCGTAAAGATGGACCCATGAAGAAATAGAGGATCTGAACAGACCAATTACTAGTAAGAGGCTAGTCAATTACTAGTAAAGAGGTTGAACCAACAAAGAAAAGTACAAGATAAGATGGCTTCTCTGGTGAATTCTACCAAATATTTAAAGAAGAGTTAATACCAATTTTTTCTCAAACTCTTCTAAAAATCAGAAGAGGACGGAACACTTCCAAACTCATTTAATGAGGCCAGATATCAAATCCAGACAAGGGCACTACAAGAAAAGAACATTTCAGACCAATATTCCAGGTGAACATTCATTAAAAAATATTCAACAATTCATCCCACCACCACCTCCTGCCCCGAGATTTGGATTGACATATATACACTAATATGTATAAAATAGATAACTAATAAGAACATGCTTATTTATAAAAAAAAATAAATAAAATTAAAAATTTAAAAATTCAACAAAATATTAGCAAAGCTAATTAAATAGTACATTAAAAGGATCATACACCATAATCAAGCAGGATTTATTTCAAGGATGTGAGGATGATTCAACATCTGCAAATCAATCAGTATGAAATACCACATTAACAAATGGAAGGATAAAAATTATCAATAGATATAGAAAAACGTTTGACAAAATTCAATTCTTTTCATGATAAAAACTCTCAACAAATTGGGTATAGAGGGAATGTTCCTCAACATAATAAAGGCCATATATGGCAAGCCCACATCTAACATCATACTCAATGGTGAAAAGCCGATAGCTTTTTCTCTAAGATCAGGAACAAGACAGGGATGCATACTCTCACCATTTCTATTCAGCATAGTACTGGAAATCCTAGCCTGAGCAATTAAGTAAGAAAAAGCAATAAATGACATCCAAACTGGAAAGGAAGAAGTAAAATTGTCTCTCTTTGCAGATGACAAGTTACTGTATATAGCAAACCCTAAAGACTTCACCAAAAAACTGTTAGAACTAATAAACTCATTAAAGTGTCAGAATAAAAAATCAACATACAAAAATCAGTTGCATTTCTGTACACCAACAATGAACTATCTGAAAAAGAAATTGAGAACACAATACATTTACAATAGGATCAAAAAGAATAAAATACTATACACTGAATCCTATAAGATATTGATGAAAGAAATCGAAGAAGACCCAAATAAATGGAAAGTTATTCTGCATTTATGGATAGAAGAATTAATATTGTCAAAATGTCCACACTACTCAAAGCCATCTACAGAGTCAGTGCAATCCCTATCAAAATTCCAATAGCATTTTTCACAGAAATAGAAAAAAAGATCCTAAAATTTGTATGAAATCACAAAAGACCACAAATAGCCAAAACAATTTTGAAAAAGAAGAAATAAGCTAGAGGCAGACTCTCTGCTTTCCAACTATATCACAAGGCTTTAGAAACCAAAACAGTGTGTTATTGACATTAAAAACAGACAAATCCATGGAACAGAATAGAGAAATAAACCCATGTATATATGACAAATTAGTTTTTGATAAAGGAGCCAAGATTATACAATCAGGAAATGATAGTTTCTTCGATAAATGGTGTTGAGAAAACCAGATTGTCACATGCAAAAGAATGAAATTGGACCCCAATTTTACACCATACACAAAAATCAACTCAAAATGAATTAAAGACTTGAACATAGAACCTGAAACCATAAAAGTCCTAGAAGAAAACATAGGGGGTAAGCCCCCTGACATGGGTCTTGGCAATGATTTTTTTTGGATTTGACACCAAAAGCGAAAATAAACCAGTAGGCTTATATCAAACTAAAAAGCTTCTGTGCATCAAAGAAAACCACCAACAGAATGAAAAGGCAACCTACGGAATGGCAGAAAATATTTGCAATTCTTATATTTGATAAGGGGTCATATCTGAAATATATAAGGAATTTATCACAATAGCATAAAAACAAATAACTTGAATTAAAAATGGGCAAAGGAACTGAATAGACATTTTTCCAAAGAAGACACACAAATGGCCAACTGGTACATGAAAAGGTGCTCAATATCATTAATTATCAAAAAGATGCAAATCAAAAATCACAATGAGATATTACTTCTCCTTTCAGGATGGCTATTATTAAAAAGACAAGAGATAGCAAATGCTGGCAAGGATGTGGAGAAAAGTGAATTACTGTATACTGTTGGTGGGAATGCAAGTTGGTGCAGCCACTATGGAAAACAGTATGGAGTTTACTCAAGAAATTAAAAATAGAACTACCATATGATCCAGCAATCCCACCTCTGGGTTCTACTCAAAGGAAATGAAAGCATCATCTCCAAGAGATATCTGTACTCCTATGTTCACTGCAGCATTATTCATAAGAGTCAAGGTATGGAAACAACCTAAATCTCTGTCAATGCATGAATTGATTAAGAAAATGTGATACATATATATAATATATATTATGTACTATGTATATTTTTTATATATATATATATATTCCACTGTGGAATATTATTCAGCCTCAATATACATGGACATGCAGGGCATTATGCTAAGTGAAATAAGCCAGGAAGAGAAAGACAAATACTGCATGGTGTCACTTATATGTGAAAATTTTTTTTAAAAAGTCATACTTACAGAAACAGAGAATAGAAAAGTGGTTGCCTGAGGTGGGGGTCAGGGAAGGGAGAAGTTGGTAAAAGGGTTCAAACTTTTAGGTGTAAGGTGAATAAGGTTTGAGGATCTAGTGTATAACACGGTGACTATTGTTGATAACACAGTATTGTATAATTGAAATTTAGTAAGCGAATAGAACTGAAATGTTCCTACAAACAAACAAGGGTAAAACTGTGAGGCGATGAATGTGTTAATTAACTTGATGGGGATAATCCTTGCACAATGATGTATACGTGTATCAAATAATCACATTTTATACTTTAATTTCTATTTTATTTGTTAATTATACTTAAATAAAGCTAAAAAATAATGAAAAAAAGAAGTGTTCTGTTTACCTACATCTCAACCTTCATCTGGTTAATCTCTACTTGACTCAATTTAGGTGTCAGCCTTTAGTGATTTTCCTCTGCCCTGAGCTCCAAGATATAATGTGCATAATAAGTTTTGCTTTTGCCTTGTTATATTTCTTAATCATATGCCTATTTATTTCATTTCTGACTGCCCTTCTCACATGGTCCTAACCATTTGGTTACTTGAATGAAGTCTGGAAACTTCTTGAGGAAAGCTTCTGTTGTACCCACGTTTTATCCACTGTTACGTCAAGCTCATTATTTAGAATATCCTTGTCCCGTTTAATTTGTTGAATTAATTAATGGATTGAAACACTTTTCCAATAAATATTTCTGCTATAGGATTGCTATTAATTGGGGTAAAATTAATTAAAATCCATGTAATCAGAGCCCTTAAAGAAAACAAAATGAAACCTTCACTTATTCTTTCCATTTTTGGACTTCATTCTAAGTTCATTTTTAAAAATATACAAAAGCTTAACTTTAGATATATGTTTTGAGTCATATAAATTGATTTTATTCAATCAATGATCAAGTGTGTCACAAAAGAAAAGAATAATCAATATTGTTTCCATCTGAATAACTACTTATATCAATATTTATCTTTATCTTTAATTGAAGAACTGAAACTCCCCGGAATGAATATCTTTTTCTATTTACTGTCCTGAGTGATTAAAATCCTCGTGTTTTTTCTTCTTTTTATTTTCTCTGTCTCAGCCAATAATGTCTCAAGTTTGGAACCCAGATCCTTCTGCAGCATCTGCGTCCAAGCCTTTCCGATAGCCTACATGTTCACGGTTCCAGGGGATCGATAGGAAGGCAGGTGATGATCTTCATCTTATTGAAGCTTCATCACGGGAAACTAGGGTATTGACATTTATAATCCAGTTTTGGTAACGAATTCAGCTAAAATAGGCTCTGCCAGTCATTTCAAAGCTGTCACCCCCCTGCCCCTGTCCCACCCCTCACACATATAACGACTTTCCTTGATGCTTTTTCATTACGGAACACAAATTGAAACTTCACAGAATATGTACGCATATATAAAATCTTAAGCATTGCAAACCAGATTTAAAAAGAAAATGATTATTTCCTATATTGAAACAAAGACTGAGTAAAACAGAAATGAAGATTTTATGTATAATATTTATTTCTAGCCTTAATGCTAAAGTTATATTTAAACATACACACAAAACAGCAACAGTAAAAGCGACCGAGCAAACGAACAAATGACAGAATGGATAATATTTTTATTTCTTCCGTTTTTACTGTAATTTTATCCTTGCTTCAGAAACGCTTACATTTTAGATAATTACCAAAATTGAACAGCAGAGGGCAGAAACTAGCAAACTGTTTCTTTGAGCACGCTTTTATATTCAATTGTATTCCTGGTAGTTTTGAAAATTTCAAATTTGATTTTATTACTGATCAATTTGAGGTATTTTCTTGAAACAGAGTTTCTAAGTATTAAAAATAAATTGCAGTATTTTTCATTTATTTGCATAACCACTTCCTTCGGCCAATTTAAATTTATCACATTGATACTGACAGTATTCTATGCCTGAAAAATGTTATGTAATAAATGTTATAGTGAATTTGAAAAAGTTCCATGAATGATAATATAAGTACAGTGATGCTAATACTGCAGGAGATGTATCTATATATGATGCCAAACGTACATGCCTTGTGAAAGGCACATTAACAGAAAAACAGTTGAATTACAAGGCATGCCTACTAAAATTATTTCCATTTTATACATGAATTATAATTGGTCACTAAACAGTAATACTTGCCTTGAGTTATTACATATGATTTACTAGGAAAGGTGCTTCTATGATTCAGCAAATTCTTATTTTATATTGTTTGTTTTTATAGAATGTAATTCAGTCCATTTTGAGTCCATCTTTTCGCCTGACTTTAAAATAGATTAAGATGAAAATAGTTTTTAAAAAGTCCTCTTTAAAAAAAAAATTAATTTACATTGACCCATACTTCAACCATGACCAATTATCCACATTTAACTTTCTCTCTCTCTCTCTTCTTTCATTCCTAGTTACTCGGCATGAAGTTGAAGTTTTTCTTGTGGAAAAAAATTGAATGAAGAAAAAATATGGCTGAAAAAAGTATTTTTTATTTTGCCCTGAGCTGTTATTCATTCTTTTACCCATTAAAAATATTTTAGAGAATAATTCAAATCATTTTGGTGTCTTCCATCACAACTAGTGATTGAATAGATAAGATGTATTTAATTATTGTTTATATTGTAAACTTGGATATATATTTATTTATGTCCTCCTTACCATTTTTATTCTTTTTAAATTTTTTAAAAGGCTAAATGCATTTTGACTCACAACACCTGTTATATGCAGAGAAGTGTTTATTAACGGACTAAAATAAATTCTCGGTGACAAAATTGGGAGGTATTTTTACCTGTAGTATAAAAAAACTTGATAATTGATTATGGATATTTTTACTTCCTGGCTTAGGAAAACATACCGAAAATCAAAAACAGGGAAAGACCATGATCTGAAATCAGGATTACAGGATTAGAGAGCCATAGAGGCCGCTTTGCTCATCTTTCTCGTTTTTTTAAAAAAATTGAGGCCCAAAGTGATTAAGGGTCAAGTATGAGACCCTACAAGGTCAACAAGGAGGCTGTACGAATGATATTCATGGGACGAGTGCCCAGGATAGCAGCACGATAGACTAACTCTTGGCGTTCTGACATATTACCAGGCTACGCCTTCCGTATCGTGGGCTCCGATCTCCCGCCTTCTGGAAACAGTCACTTGTACTCAGTCGTCCTTGATTTCTTCATTTAAACCGCAAAAGCCATAGACGGAGTGAGGAATTTCTGCCACAGCAGGTCCCAGGCATCAGTTTGGCAGGCAGTGTGAGGCCCGTAAGTTCCCACACTTAAGTCCAGGCTTCCATCCTGCCCACCATGCCCCTCCCCACAAACTTCTAATCCCTTGCGTCATCTTTCTTCTCCAGTGGTCTCCAGTTCGCGGGTTCAAAGGGGTGAGAGCTTAGTTTACTTTCTTTGGCCGGTGATATTTTCAAAACTCGCGACCAAAACGCGATGCAGCAGCCGGTTTCTAACTCAGTCTCTGGGAAAGGGTGTGCAGCTCAGCGGCCTTTCCAGACTTGCTTCATCTTTTAATTTCTTTATCCTACGAAGCTTTCCTTGAAACGGAGTCGTCTGCTTTCAAGCTGTGTAAAGACATACTTCTACGGAGCCAAGACTACACATGTCTCTACGACGGGGTTGGGGGGGAAGGGGGGGAAGTCTGCAGTGAAAGCTGCGAGAGGGACCCGCACGCAGCAGGCTGGGCACAGTGTAAAGATGGGATTTCCATGCAAAGTATTTCAAAGGTTCAGTCTCGATCTTCTCCTGTGCGGCTTTGGCCTTTAAAGATAGACCTCGGGGTTTTCCCTGGATCCTGGCTACCTCCCATTTAGCTAAAGTTGACAGTTTTGGAACCCCTCCTCATGGGTGTTTTGTTTGCTCGCTTGCTTTCCTGGTGGATCAGGTGCGGTGGCAGGCAGCGTTTCCCTATTGCTAGGAGGGTTTTACAGGCTCTGGAAGATAAAAATCAGAATTGCTTGTATCGTACGGCAGCAGGGCCTGGTGAGAGAACACTTCACCGCCAGCAGCACGGAGCCACTCGGCTTCGCACGGCAGCCGGAAACGGGCTTTGCCGCGTCCGGTCCGTGCTGGAGCAGCTCGCGGCGCCGCAGCTGCCGCGGCGGCACAAAGGTAGCGCCGCGCCGCGCCGCGCAGGCGGGAGCGGGGGCGCTGTCCGCGGTGCTGAAAGGCGAGCGCCGGTGGGCGCGACAGCTCGCGAGACCCGAGGTCTCGCCCGGGGGCCGCGGCACCCCGGCTCCGAGCCGCGCTCCCAGCCCCGCGCGCGCGACGCCGTGGCGCGCGGGGCGCGCGGGGGGAGGGGCGCCCCGGCAGCCCGCCCGCCCGCCGCGACTCGCGCACGCGCGCCGGACCCGTCTCTGAGACTCGCGTGCGTGCGTGTGTGTGTGTGTGTGTGCGCGTGTGCGCGTGTGTGCGTGTGTGTGTGTGCGCGCGCGCGCGCGTGTGAGAGCGGGGAGAGGGAGAAGCGCGCGAGGGTGAGTGTGTGAGTGCATGGGAGGGTGCTGAGTGTGCCGAGGCGCTGGGACCACAGCGGCAGCCTGCTGGAAGCTGCATCCAGCCAGTCTCCGGACTTCGCGAGCGGGGACCGGGCGCAGGGCGGCAGCCACCCGCAGGACCTTGGAAATAGGGATTCCTCTGCCACCACGTCGGGTTTCTAGCAGCTCGGTGCTACATTGCTGTCTCAAAATGCAGAGGATCTAATTTGCCGAGGAGAACGGCCAAAGAAGGAAGAGGAGGAAAAGGGGGGAAAAAAGGGTATTTTGTGGATGCTCTACTTTTCTTGGAAATGCAAAAGATTATGCATATATCTGTCCTCCTTTCTCCTGTTTTGTGGGGACTGATTTTTGGTGTCTCTTCTAACAGCATACAGATAGGTAGGTACCCTTTGTGCTCTGCTTTTGAATTGTGCATAATTTGGTGGTAATCTTTGTTCACGGTGGACAAATTAATTCATGTCATGTAGACTTATGTCATACCTTGACTGCATTCCAGATTTAAACTGCCTGGAATATATATGTTTTTCTTAAGATGAGGCAAGGGCAGAAGACTATGCCTCTGATACAAGAGAGGGAAAGAGCTTCTCATTAATGACCCCCAGATTTTTATTCCTTCTGCCGTCACAGCATCTTCCGGTTTGTTCAGGTTCTGTAGGGGTTCTGAACGCACAGCTTGTGATCACTAGGGAGGGAGGATGTTTCTGGCCACCCACCTTGTCCTCGGGCCCCCCTGTGCCTTGACCCTCGGCCTAGGATGCTGCCGCCCCCCCGCACACACACACGCACACACACACACCGGTTCCCGGGTCCGTGGATGTGTTTATTCGGCCTGCTAGTGTGAACGAGGGGCTCCGGGGCAGTCGGGCGCTAGCGGGCTCCCCTGCTTTCCGCCGGGCGCTGACACTGTCCTCCCGCTTGGTGTTTGTTCTTTGCAGGGGGGCTGTTTCCCAGGGGCGCCGATCAGGAATACAGTGCATTTCGGGTAGGGATGGTTCAGTTCTCCACTTCGGAGTTCAGACTGACACCCCACATCGACAATTTGGAGGTAGCCAACAGCTTCGCAGTCACCAATGCTTGTGAGTAAGGAATATTTATGTCCTTTCGGGGGGCCGCACGCGGAAAGCGGGCTGGTGTGTGTGTCTGTTCCTGCGTGTCCGTGTCGGGGCGCAGTGACTGCACGCGCGCGTGCGTGTGGCAGCGTCGGGGGAAGGTGTCGGCGATCGCGCGGACGCCCGCTGGCTGGGGCCTGGGGGGCGGTGAAGAGCCAGCGAAAGGCGGCGGGGAGTGTGCGCTCTGGGGCTCGGGTGGGGTGGGTGTCGGAGGTGAGGGGACGCCCTTGGGTGCAGGGCTACCGGCGTAGCTGGAGTCTTCAAGGCGAGCCCTTCACCCCTGTGCCCCGCGAGCACGCGGTGCCCCGGGGCGCGCCGTCGGGCTGCTGGGTAGACGCCACGGCCCCGGGTTGAAATCTGCAGGCCCCGCTCGGGATCCCCGTGCGGACCCCGTGAGCCTGTATGCTCCCCCGAGACGGGACACGTTGTCACAGCGGTCCCGCAGTGCGCTCGGCACCCGAGGCCCCCCGAGGGGCGCGGCGCGGCTGACGCAGGCCGGGGATCGCGGCCCCGGGAGCTGCGGCCCGAGCGCAGCGGCGAGCGTGCCCGGGGCGCCGCGGGCCCTCGCCGGCCGGGGCGCTGGTTCGCAGGTCGCGGGGCTCCCGCCGAGGCAGCGGGAGGAGGAGGACCCGAAAGCGGCGGGATGCGCCGAGTTCGGAAGGTGGAGAAGCCGCCGACCAGCCATTTTAGTCTTCGCAGCCGTCCTGCTAGTCCCGGCGCGGCGCGCGGTGTCCGGGGACCGGCCGCGGAGCTCCATCCAGGCCTCAGAGTGCTGGGACCCAAGCAATTAAGTCCCCGCGCGGTTCCGTGGGAAGGCTGGCGGGCCCGAGTCCAGGCGCGGCCGCCCCCGGACCCCCTGCCCTCTGCCAGCGGCTGGCATCCTTTCCTGCCGACTGGGTTGCGGGGACTCTTTTCGGACTTGACGTTCTCAGTGTTTACTGCACAGTTGACAGTCTCGCGGGGGGACTTGCAGATGGCTCCCCTCCCACTCTGGCTACTTGCAAAGGAGCCCGCGGAACATGACCGCAGAGAAAGGCCGACCGCGGAGTCCCCACGGTAGACAGGCAGCTGGTGGCCGTCCCGCTGCTCTGTGATAAGCCTTAATCGTAGAGCCCATGGGTTAGCTTGACTGTAGCGTCAGAAACAGCATCCGCTCGGTTTGAAGCTCCCGTCCACCGAATGAATGAAGGAACGAAACCACCGGCTTTGACCGATAGAGCAGGGGTCGTCATCACGGTCCTGTTAGATGATTAGAAGTCAACTGTTTATGAAAACCTGTTTAAGAGGATTTCAGTGTTGTGTGTTTTCTTCAGATGTTGGTTCTAAGTGAGAAAAGCAACTGGGCATGGTGGGGAGGAGAGAGAAAGAGGGAGAGGGAAAGAGGGAGAGAGGGAAAGAGAGAGAGAGAGGCTTAAGTGGATTTGCAGTTAAAAAAAAACTCCATAGAAGAATATAATAATATATATCTTGGAAAATTTATATATATATATGTATGTATACAAAGAAACTGGCTGTAGTTTAAGTTTTGAAGGTTTTTTATGCTTGACCTGTTTACCTATCAGATTTTGATTATTCATTTTATTTGATATCAGGTTTCCATTTTTTCCCCCTGAATTGTGAGTTTGACACACAATTGTGCTACGTATCTGACTGTATGTAATTGTATACTAGTGTGAAAATGCTGTGGAAAGTAATGAACCTAAGGCAAGACTATGATTATTGGAAGGATCTAGATTTTTAAAACAAGGTGAAAAGAATTTGAATATGGTCAATGACAGAGAAGTTCACTCATTGGTGAAAATCATGCCAGGGCCTGGCTGAGAGCACAGGAGATAGGTCCCCTGAAAGCAATGAATATGTCTTCATCCCAAATGCTGAATGACTGTGCTGGGCCTTTGTAAAGACTAAAAAGTAATGGTTAGGTAAGGTTAGGTGACTAGTTTAGGTCCTCAGTCTCAGTATTTTTGGGTAGATTTATTTAATATAAATTTAATTGAAATAAGATATGTAGGCAGAAACTGTACATATATTCAACACATATATAAATCCATACATTTCCACAGAATGAGTATATCCATGTAATAAGAGATAGATTTCATTTAAAAAAAACACAATTTAATTTGCTTGACCATAATTCTGAGAAAATGGGAAAATCAGATCTTCATTTTGCACAGATTTTTTTCTTGTTGTTTTTCATAGAAAATGGAGCTGAGATAAAAAGTTACATGTGTCCAGGTCCCAAATTTTCTCCTCCATGGATTATTCTAGGACAGTAAAACAAATGATGGTGAAGAATTGAATGCATTTTCAAGTTCCCGACACGGGAATTCAGAGCCATGGTCTCTGGAACTCCCGTGTTATAAGTAGTCTTACTGATTGCTGAGCAGAGCTAGTTGAGGCCCTGGTATGGAAGAGAGACTCATTGAATAGAATTTTCTGGAGTTGACATTAACTCATCGACCAGGCACTCAATTTCTTCATTCCTTTGGGAATTTTACAATCTAGAGTTTGCAAAATGAAATGGAGTGTTTGTATCCTTTTTTTTTTTTTCCCCAAGAGCAATAGAAAATGTAAAATTAGTTTACCTCTTTTCAGAGAGAGAGAGAGAGAGAGAGAGAGAGAGATGCTTGTATAAACTACACTCACAAAGTTAGCAGTCAAGAAATGAATGGAGATCTCTAATATCAAATTTATTAAGATGAGTCTTGATCACTTAAATCGTGCTCAAGGCTTTTTCTCCTTAGCCTTTGTTTCCTTGTCTTCTCAGACAGGGGAGTCCATGATTCTTTCCTATATGAAGTGGAAGCAGCAATGTCAAATCTGTTGATAGAAACCCAAACGACTTTCTTCCATTTCCTCCAGAAATCTAAGGAATTCTGCTTCTTCACTCCAGTATTAAAATGTGTATCATCAATCAGTGTTCATAAAGTAGCTTGTCCTTCCTCCGAGTTAAACCGTAAAAATCCCATAGGGTAAATTTAACCCTAAATGTAACGTATAAATTTAATATATTAAGAAAGCAGAGTTGTAAACCTTAATAATATAATTTCAAAATAGAAAAGATATTAGTCTGCTAATTTTGGTTGTATTCCTGAGATGGAGGGACTTCTTTGGAACTGCTGAGGCCGATGGGGCTTTCAGGGTCCAGCAGGATCCATGGAATGGGTTAAAGTTATGCAAACGAAATGAAGTCATTATATTCTGAACTGGGTAAGTGACTGTGCAGGCTCTGAACTCCCTCCCACTCCCTCTTTCACAGTCACAGTGGGAATAATGGAAGAACCTACTTGTTCCCATTTGTTTCCATGGGTACCTGAGGAAATAAAGACAGATTTCCAATTTCTTACTTTCACCTTTTATTTTCCCCTCCCTCCCCACTTCCTTTCTTCCTTCTTTCTGATTAGCTAGAGAGCCTACTAAAGTGAGGTGTTTTTTTTTTTCCCTGAAGGTTGCTCAAACATAAGACTTCAATATGAGAAAATCCATGAAATCAGAAAAATAAATAAATTAGCATCTGATATTCAACAGTTGAATCAGTAATGGACCTCAAGAATTCTTTCCTTCCTTCCTTCCCCCCTGCCCCCTTCAGTATTTGCTGAGTGTCTTCTAGATGTCAGAGAATAAATGAATGCTGTTCCTAGAGTGATTCATTTTTTCCTAACCTTTCCCCTCAATGCTCTTTCAAATAGTTTTCAAATCCTTATTGGCCTGCGCCTTTCCTGTGCACTGTCTGCTGGGTCTCGTCTAAGAAGTTTAGTCTGAGGATGTGGAGATATTCTAGTAGTTTTTCTACAAAAGCAATTTATTACTGTAACTCAACATTTTTGTGACAATAATAAATGTGATACTGGCATATGTGTATACACCACACGTTGTGTATAGGTTAACAAAATCAACAGCAGGTTTTAGGCGAATACTACATATGTTTACATTCTAAAATGTTTTAATAAAGCTTAATGTACTATTTACTAAAACTTTATTTTAGTAAATTTGTTTTATTTTAAACAACATAAAACTGTCTAAAAGGGCTATGAACATGAGTATTTGATCACATAGGGCTTTGGAATTAAAAATATTAAATAGTAAATGTCCTCTTCAAAATCTTTCCTATTTTTTACTGAAAGACTTTGACAAATAGCTATTAGGCTATTTAAAAATAATTTAATAGTTTCATATTTCAATTTCATAACAATAAATTATAAAAATATTAAATTTCAAGAAACACCAGATAAAATCTACTTTTCCTCTAAGCCAGCAGATGGAGATGTTGGAGAAATACTGTTCTTTTGTAAAACTGCTGCGCACACTGCCTTTTGAAGCAACGTAAACCCATTCATTTAGAGAGATGGAAGAAATATGTGTAAATGGCATCTGTTTTGGAAAAACTCACTTAAAATGATGTTTGAAAAATAACTCCGAATTCCTTTTAAAAAGAGTGCCTTCGATTTTATTTTAAAAATAGATTATCTTCAATCTTCTTGTGAATTTGATTTGGAAAGAAATTCAGGAACATCATTGATTATAAATGCTCTTGGACGAGAGAGAATTCTAAAAGTATACTTTTTCCTTGGAGAAAGAATCAAGGCTTTTTAACCTTGACTCTTCAGATCTTATTTATTTACTTATTTTATGGGAGTAGAGTTGATTTACAATGTGGTGTTAGTTTCAGGTGCACAGCAAAGCGATTCATATATATATATATATATAATTTTCCTTTATTATTACTACAAAATATTGAGTAGCGTTCCCTGTGCTATCCAGTAGGTCCTTCAGATATTATTTTAAGGTATATTTATTATCATTGAATTTTAGTCATGAATTTTTGAGATTGTGTATCTGTGTTCATCACATTAATTGGTGCTTGGTAAACCTTTATTACACTTTGCATGAATTTGTGTGTGTGTGTTTGTATAGTTATATTATAATTACAGATTTTGAGTAATTATAGATTGGCTGGGCTATCATGTTTTGTCATTTTGTCGAGGTAATTACGAGAGCCTGGAGTTACCCACTTTAATGTATGCCAAAATTTCATAAAAGCAGAATCAACTTGGATGCTCTTAAGCAATTATGAGAATTTGTGGTGTGAAGAAAACTGGGGACAAATGTACCAGAACACACTACCTTACAACCTGGGGTGTAAATCTTCGATTATAAGCAATTGGAAGTTACAAAGGATGAAGTAGCTCTTAATACGTGAGAATAATTAATTTATCATTGATTTTTTGTAGTTAAGCTTTCATACTCCATGTATATCACAAGAGAATTTCAAGAAAAGACATTATACCAAACAAATCAAAGAATGGCTTTGGTTGAAATATTCTATTTAGGATGTGAGAAACTGAGTATTTAAATAAAAGTTACTGTATGAAACTATAGAAGCTTCATAGTAACAGGAATTTATTCCTGTGCTATTCCTTTCTGAGGTCTTGCAGACTTCAACCTGCTGATTCAAGAGGTTTCCCTTTCATGTCAAGCCTTTAAAGTGATGGGGTCATTGCACCTTGACATTAGGACCGTAAAATGCTGATTCATGCCAGAGCCCAGACTCTCTCTCGGAATCTCTTCCAAAAACACTCACACTTTCAGACGTTCTGGAGCCCTGACGATGTTAAGGAAGGCTGTAGAGGACCAGTTGTTCCCTGGTTATTTCATTAGGTGTTGCCGTATGGTTGACTTTTCAAAGAGCATGGGGTGTTTTCCCTCCTCTTCCTCTGTTCTCCTCCCTTTTAAAAAAAGTCACTGAAAGTGCTTAATCTGCAGAGCAGATGCTATTACAGGAAATAAACTTAAATTGAAAAAGCTTTTTTTTTTTTTTTTTTTTAGGTAAGCAGAGGATATACTCCACAGAGCTAAAATCTTGTATTAGATTTAAACATTTTATTGGGATGTTAGTGGCCACTGAGTAAATTATATTTTTCTTCTTTAACTGAATTCTACTGAAGACTCCCCAGACATGATTAAAATCCTAGCTCTTTTATTCCAGCAATTTTCATTCAGATTTTCTGAGGTTTTCTCTAATGTTCTAAATAACTCATTGCCAAATGTCATAAGTAACAATGCCTCGTCAATACAATAGGAAAATTAGTTGCTGAATTCAAGGTTACCCACGATTTTTTTTCGAATCTCAAAATCACCCACGATTTAAAAATTTCCCCAAACTAAAAGGTTTCTCAAAGCAGGTTTCACTAATTTGGGAGAAAAATGAATGTGATTCTTACAGAGGTGTCCATTAGTAGTCTAATACCTATTATTTTTGGTTACTCTTCAGTTTAAAGTATTTTGTCATTTTTGATAATGTTAATTTATAGAATGAAGGCATTTAAAAATTAACGTGGAGAATGAAAACATGCCTTTCTTAATGGCAGGGTCATGCTACTGCTGGCTTTGTATCCTTCACGATTTTTTTATCTGTTACGCAGACTGCATATAGCGGAATGTCTTGTTATAGAATTATACTTGTTTAAGTCAGAATTTTGCTCTCACGCTACTTTTGGATTTCAGAAGAAAGAATTTATTTGGTAAAATCTGCCTCCGATCCTATTTAGATAGAGGTGTGACACATTTTTCATTTTCATCTACAACTTAGATATGTTCAAAGTTATTATATTTATCCCTAAAGCTACATTGCTCCGTGTTAAAATGCTTTGCTGAAATAAATGCTGTTGGGGTGATGCAGAAGCCATGTTGCAGTGGTTAGAATACAGGGATCCTTTCTCAGGGCCCTGAGGATTATGGGTGTGCCCCACTTCCATTTGTGTTTTGGACTTTCCACAAAAAGTGACTGTTCATATATCTTGAATAGCCACAGAATTGTCTTATCTCCCCCATCCCCAGGATATTATATACCACAATTTTCTGTGAATTCGTTCATTTTTTATTTAAATTAAAAAAAACTCCAATATTTATTTTATTTTATTTTTAATTAATTTTTACTGGCGTATAGTTGATTTACAATGTTGTGTTAGTTTCTGCTGTACAACAAAGTGAATCAGTTATACATATACATGTATCCACTCTTTTAAAAATTCTTTTCCCATATAGGTCATTACAGAGTATTGAGTAGAGTTCCCTGTGCTATACAGTAGGTCCTTATTAGTTATCCATTTCATATATAGTAGTGTCAATCCCAACCTCCCAATTTATTCCTCCCTACCTCCTTTCCCCCTTGGTAACCATAGCAAAATTTTTACAAAGCACCGAATTACAAAAATATATTTTTTTAGAGATATTTGAGAATGAGAAATTTATAGACACAGTTTCTTACGGACCAGTTGCTTTAATATTTGCACTAATGGGTGTGATAATTTTATATGCGTGCCTTTTTTTTCTTTTTTGTATTGGCAGTTTATCCTTAGAATTTGTTTTCCAGTAATTTAGCTATCTTTATCCTATTGATAGCTTGCTTCAGCAAAAATAAAACCCAACTTGTAATTATAGTTTTATTTTTCATATGTTAATTAACATAATATTGCAAAAAATCATCCAAAATGCTTAGTACTAATGTGTAGCTTAAGGTTAAGGACAGTTTTAAAATGTAGAACCTTGACAATTATAAGAGTCTTCAACTGAATAGAACAAGTAGGTCTGGGAGATAAGGATTCATTATAGAAGGGGATTTATGAGGAGATAGTTTCTTAGATTGTTTTACTTTTCACCTCAACATTTCTTAAAGAAATGATATATACCCGTCACTGTTTTACTATTTAAATTGTTATTCAGAATTTCACTTTATAGTTTTAGTTATGTTAATATCTACATTTTTTTCCTGATTTTATTTTAGTATGTACAGTATGAGCCCAAACTGAATTGAATTGAGAAATGCCTGAATTCTAGTTTGTCTACAGTCCTCTGAACAGGGCATCATATTTCTACTGAGCTATTTACCCTTTGTGTAAAGTTAATTTCAAGCTATAAATACTATGGTATTCACTTTATGCTGCTCTGATACTTGTACTCTGATCAAATTTCAGTACCTCAGAAGGTGTCCCTTCAATGCACATATTTTCCGTCTAATCTTTATAAAAACCCAGTGATACTGATTGAAGTGATAGAAATATGTTTATATAAACTGAGTGTATCTATGCTTGTTATGAAAACATAGAGAAGTGTTACCTAATTCTTCATCGCTACAACATAATATGGCCTTGGTCAATCATTTCTAACTTCAGCATAAAATTAATTGAAGGTCATGTTATATAACTGGATAAAAAAAAGGTTTTCTCAGCCCTTAAACCTTTTGCAGCTGATACTAAGACTTTGCATTAAAATACTCTTTCAGAATTAGTATTCATTTTACAATTTTCCTTGCATAAGTATTGGGTCCACTGCAGTAAGAATATGTCAGCAATATGTGATTATGTATTTTTTATTGTTTATGCAAGAATAAAAGGATAGAATGAGCATTTTGAAATAATTATTTTCACGCCAAAAGGAAAAAAAAATCCTTTGTTGTAGATTGAAATTGCAAGATTTCTTAATGTGTCAGAAGGGGACTGTGGACAAACAGGAAACATTCCAAGAGGCAGTGTAACTGGGTGTACTAGGCAGAGGAGTTGGAATTTGGAACTGGGAAGTTTTTCCTTTTCTCTCTCTTTCTGTTTAAACTTCTCGTTGACCTGGTGTTTGCTTAGTTTGCATGGCTGCAGTCAGGCTTCTACACTAACATTGAGCTACTATAAAACACTGAATTCTTATCATAATATTACTTTTGATAGGTAGAATTTGTTAGATACTATTAACTACTTCCAGAGGGAGAAAAGAAAGAAAAGAAACATTCTGGATCCCTCATAGGCAAAAACACCACTTTCAGGCACTTTATCATTCTAGTCTGGTTAAAAGAGTCGTTCTCGGTAAAACATTGACAGAAAAGTTTCAGAAAACGCTGTAGCTAAAAATATGTAATGTGGAACATACTACTAGGGTTTGAATTTATGAGAGTCATAATAAACTTTATCTCCTGCTTGGGGTTCCTGAGATGATTTAGCAACACAACAACTGATAAATGCTAATAGAGCTTATCAGCAGAACACAGAAAAAATTGTCTTTTAGTTTGTTATCTGGTGGTGATTTATTCTCCTTTTTTTTTTTTTTTTATTTTTTTATTTTTGCGGTACGCGGGCCTCTCACTGCTGTGGCCTCTCCCGTTGCGGAGCACAGGCTCCGGACACACAGGCTCAGCGGCCATGGCTCATGGGCCCAGCCGCTCCGTGGCACGTGGGATCTTCCCGGACCGGGGCACGAACCCGTGTCCCCTGCATCGGCAGGCGGACTCTCAACCACTGCGCCACCAGGGAAGCCCTATTCTCCTTTTTAAACATCTAGATAATGGTCATTACAATCCTAGATATATTTTAAAATATGTTAGCATGTCTTACAAGAATATTTAACAAAATTAATGATAATTCTTGAGTGATATATAGGGTTTTTTGTCATTAAAGTTAGTCACGCAAAAAATTATTGAAGCGCAATTTGGGACTGAAACACAGAACACAATGAGTAGTTTCAATCTGAAGAATAAAGATTGTAAGGTGTAGGGGGATCAGTTTAGTCCATATATTGGGGAATATTGTCATCTACATTTTAGTGGCACTAATTTGGAACATTTTCAACATATTCCTCAAAGGTTTCATGTAAGCTCTTTATTGTGAATTGCAGATATTGAAAAGGACTGCCTGTTTTCAATAATCCAGCTACCACAGAAGTAGCTCCTGGATTCTAGAATGGGAGGAGGGCTTCCCTTAAAAGAAAAAAGTCTCTCCTCCTCACAAGAATTTGGCAAGGAAAGTTCTGGAAGTGCCGATCTCCAGCCGTGGTAGGGAAAGTGTGTGTTTGCTAGTTTTTCTAGAGAGATACACTTCAGTTTAGGGCATGAGTTTCTTCTTTATTCATATCTTATCTTGTGCTTGGGAGGAATTGAAAGATTTCAATCTCATTTTCAGTTTGTGTATGAAATGGAGGTATTGAGCTTTGTAATTCCTGAGCACTTTCACAGTTTGTAGCTTTATTCGTTTTATCAGTTTTTAAGTTTTTACTAGTTTACAGTGTTATTATTAATTTCCATCTGGAGAGGAAATTTTAGGAACAGAGGCAACAATTCAGAGGGAATATCGAGGAACAATAGCGTTTCGGTTTTTTTCTTTATCTCTCAGAACACAGACAAGTCAAGAATCGTCATCTTAATGATAAATGCGCAAGCGTTTTCTCTACAAAAATAAAAGACGATGCTTCTTTGCAGTTTGCAGCCATGGTGTCCTGGGACACAGAAGAGCGTTAGTTGAGTCTGAACTTGGAACGGAATTCTGGTCCTACTGTTAGATGTGTGGCATCAGACAAGTTGTTTAGCGCAGCTAAGTCTCCGTTTCCACCTTTGTAAAAGGGAATCATACATTATAGGATTATTTTGGAGATGGAGAATAGGCGTAAAAGCCTGTGTTGGGCGCATCTAAGTGCATGGAAGTTAGCGGGCTTGTTGTCACTTTCTGTGTTGAGATCTTTGGATGGTTTTGATAAGCACGTGTTGAGGACAGAGGAAAATGCATTTCTAGTTTCTTGCTGGAATCTTTTTCTGCTGTTTGTATACCAGGGCAGGACTGTTGGGTGACGAAGAAGAGACTAACGAAACAAACCGCATAAGCCCCTTAAAGATATGTTTAGCACGCTAAAATAGGAGAATGGTTTTTAGAAGCCAAGATGCTGAAACTCAAGCATTATCACCATGTTGCGTGTCGCTTCCGGGAGGATGTTGAACAGTTTGGGCTGTTCATCCCTGGAGGGGCTTTCAAGCACATAATTAAGATAGCTACACACATTGTCTAACTGTACACATTATAGATTCCTCACGATTTATTTCACCTAATTAATTAAATTATATTTATTTAAATGAAAAGCAGATGAGAGAACCCAAGCTTTAGAACCAGACAGATGTGGGTTTGAATATGATTAGGAGCTTTACGACACAAAGCGTGCATTTTTCTCTTTTGTGGGATGGAGCTGTTTCCTCATCATGCCTGATGTTGTTATTGGGGGTTGAAATGAGAAAATAAGAGCCTTGATTAGTTTGTCATAAGTGACCCCAATATTCCCTTCTTCCCTGTATCCCAGCCTTTTACTGTGAACCAAACAGTGTGCTTGGAGAGGTGGAGGAAAATAAAATGGAAATTCTTGTCTTCAGAGAGCTTATATGTTCGATAGCTTTATATTTATGCATAACTTTTGTCTTCTCAAAACACTTGCCTAGCTGTTTGGTCTTCACTGTAGCTCTGTACAGTTTATAGGATAAATGGAATTATTATTATACCCATTTCCAGGTGAGAAAACAAATTGGAGTTGTTCTAAGCAACTCTAAATTTGTGGAGGAACTTCTTTTAGAAAACACATCTTCTGCTTCCTGGGTCAGTGTTTTCACAGTGTCAGAGGGCAAGGCAGCCAGTATATTAAAATGAGCAGGTGTGGTTTGAAATTACGGCTCCAACATTTACCAGTTGTGAGACTTCGTATATATCAGTTAAACTTTCTAATCCTGTTTCCTCTTCTGTAAAATGGGGGCTATTATAATACCTGCCTCATGAGGAAATTGTCAGATTCCAAAGATAATCGTTGCTCCATATAAGACAGTGACTGATGCTGCTAATTTCAGTGATTTCCTGTCTCCCCGAGTGCATATTAATTATATACCCTTAGCTCCATGCTTTTAGAGGCATGGAAGGGAAGTAGCTAAGGAGATCTAACATAGCTCTCTGTGTAATTTTTAAATTAGTAAGCTTCTTTAATACAACCATTTGAGCTAATACTGGAGACTAGGGTTTTATTGTTGTCATTTTTAGAATACTGGTGAATGTGCACATTTACCAAGAATTTTAATGTGTTCTTGATCCCAAAACAGATAAGCATTAAGAACTAAAAATCATGCATGAGGTAAAGAATGCAGATTTGGGTTATCGTTAAGTGTGCATATGTAATACTGTTCAGTTATCCGTTCCACCATCAGTACACTTGAGCAAATAGAAATGATGGTGTCGTTGCCCATGACGAGGGTGACATTAGACACGGGACTGGCTCCTTATGGCTTCTTCCCCATGGATCAGTCGTCTGCCTCTTACTGCATCCAAATCCATCACAGGATTCTCTTCTTTCTTTACCTTTCTAAAATTTTAGTAGATACCTGTTTAATGCCAATCTTTTAGGTAAT
Organism: Stenella coeruleoalba; assembly: GCF_951394435.1. Classification (NCBI taxonomy): domain Eukaryota; kingdom Metazoa; phylum Chordata; class Mammalia; order Artiodactyla; family Delphinidae; genus Stenella; species Stenella coeruleoalba. The sequence continues at coordinate 148,289,016 of NC_137149.1, read as the reverse complement.
GTCTCAGGTGACAAAGAACAAGATAAGCTTTCTGTATTGGAAATTATTCATGGGTGCAGAATTATTTTATGACAAAAGTAGAAGTAGTTAATCCAGGTCAGCTACATGATTTTCGTATTATTGTAGAATGTACGGTGTACTCATTGTTTCCGGATCATGTATAAATATTATCGTATGCCTTGGAACTAGATTTGGATCAAAGTGTCTTAAGAGCAGAAATGGTAACTATAAAAATTATGAAGAAAATATAAAAGAGGTAGAAGCTGAAAATTCATTGCTTGTCTACTGACTTAGAATATATTGTTGAAAAATGGGGCAACTAAATGAGGAACTAGTGATATTAACAGTGATGTGAATTGCAGGTCTTTTGTAAACAATTTTAAGTTTTGAATCAGATTTGGAGATGATAATTTATATTTTATTTTGCAAGATTTTCCTTTTTTTTGGCCTCTCTGCCAAAAGTTCTTCAATTCAGTTTGAAATATCATAGACTGCAGAAATTGCTGGGTAGTTTTATATAAAATAATTTGATGTTGAGTAAATTATTTAATTATTATAAATATATTTTAGTTTGTTACTGAAGAAGCAGGTTGCAAGTCTTACAATACTGTAATACATTGTATAAAATATTAAAAATGTTGATGCATATAACTATTATGAGTAATCTAAGAGACACACCTGGCTAGTTCTCCTGTAATGTTGAAACAGATTTTATATGATCTAAACGATTATAATAACAGTTTGAAAATTTCAGGTGGCAAAATCTTGATTATCTGAAAAAAATTGAATCAGTTTTAACATGTAGAAAAAATATATAAAAGTATTAAAAATTGATCAACAATATCATTTAGGTATTGTGGGTGATTTAAAACCTAAAACATGCAAAAATTAGAATTTAGATTCTTAAGGATTGTGTTTTGAGGTTTAAACATTATGAAGTAAGTAACTCAGTCACGTGGTAATTTTTAAACATTACAAAAGGGGATACAATAAATACTACCTATGTCTTTTCTCCCCTAATTCCGCTTCTCTCAGATAATCACCATCAATGGTTTTCAGAAATACTAGTGTCATAAATACACTGTTCTTTCCGTATCTTGATAATTTGCTATATTAACATAAACTGGAGACCTCTTTTATCTGCCCAGTTTCCTCCTTTAGAGTTCCTGCGTGGTATTCTGTTGTTATTTAGCCTGTCTTTTGTTGAGGACTGTTTCCATCTTTTCCTGACTATGTTAATAATGTGTGCCAGTGGGTTTGCAGAATAGATTTCTGTGAGTGGAATGACTGAGTCAAAGGATGTTTGCATTTAAAATTTTGCTACCTATTCAAAAAAGGTATGCGATTTACATTGCTACCTAGAGTGTAGGACGATGCCTGCTTTCACCTACACTTAGGACTAGTGTACAACATTAAACTTGTCTAAGGTTTGCTATTGCTATTTCACTGCTTAGACTTACAACGATACGTTTTGACTGAAGTTAAACGTTTCTCACCACATTATTTGCCTTTCTGCGTATGTCTGTGCATGTGCTCGCACTCAAGGGTCTGTTCATAGCTTTGCCTAGTTTTCTTTTGGGTTGTGGCTCTATTTATTATTTATCGATACAACATACATGAAAGTAACACCTACTTGTCATGAGTTGCCACTATCTTAGCCAGATTTTTTGTATTGAAGTATAGCTGATGTACAATGTTGTGTTAAGTTCTGCTGTACAGAAAAGTGATTCAGTTATGCATATATTCACATTCTTTTTCTGATTCTTTTCCATGGTGGTATATCGCAGGGTATTGAATATAGTTCCCTGTGCTCTGCAGTAGGACCTTGTTGTTTATCCATTCTATAAATACTAGTTTGCATCTGCTAATCCCAAACTCCCAGTCCATCCCTCCCCAGCTGCCTCCACCTTGGCACCCCCAAGTCAGTTCTCATGTCTGTTGTTCTTCTTTTAACCTCTTCATGATTTTTTTAAAACCATGATTTCTGTTTATAATTTTTAAGAATGCATATATTCTTAAATTTTCTTCAGTCAAATTTAGAAGTGGTTTATTTTATTGCTTCAGAATTTTTGTGCTTTGCTCAGAAAGACTTTCCCACTCAGGGTGGTTTAAAGAAAAAGAACCGCTCATCCTTTTACTTAATACCCATCCTATTTTGGTTTCAAGATTTGAAACGTATCTTTCATCTGGATTTATTTGGGATAAATACTAAAATTTCTTTCATAAGGTTAGCCAAATTTCACAGCATATTAAAAAAATCCATTTTTTCCTCCTCAATTTGAAATGCCATCAGATATTCTTCTTGTGTAAATAGTTCCTCAGGGATTTAAAAACAAAAAGGAAACTTACGCAGAAAATGAAATAAACAAGATTAAAACTCTATTACAGGCAAAGGAATGTAAGTTCTGCAAGGTACTTGTTTCCTGAGTAATGCTGTCCCTATAAATTGTGGTTCTGTGTCACTGTGGTCTCAGATCAATAAAGAGGATATCAGACTCTGAAGGTTCACTGAGCCCAGAGGGATAAATAAAGGATTGTGTTATGTTTCTGGCTTGCATTACAGCACGAATGTCACTTAAATGGACTGCTGGTTTGCCTATTCTTAACCTGTATCAAGGCTTAAGTAATGGGTTATGATTATGACTTGGGTTTCGAATGTCCCTTTGAAGATAACTTAGTGTCACAATCCATATACGTTCACAAACAGAATATTAAAACCAGAGGATGCAGTTCATATGCAATAAAGGTAAAGGAATTCAGATGCTCGTGGTTTTATTAGCTTATAGTTTCATCCTCAGTTTGTCTTAGAAACTAGTTATGTGGTCTCTCTAAAGCCAAGTATCCAGCTATCTATGGTATAAATCTGATTTAAACTGGAATGCTAAATACAATACTAAACTGTTAATTTCGTCAACGAATGCTTTCGGTTTGCCTTATGGTGGATGGCATGCACTGTCTATTTTTGGCCAAGCATCAGGGAATTTATAAATCTTTAACAGCTACATTTTGTGGAACTCTGAACTTAATGTGGCCCTGAAGTGCCTTTCCATGATCATTAAAATGGAAAGATTTTAACTTTCGAGATAACAATTTTACAAAATGTATTTCATTCAGTTTCTTTAAGTCTCTAGTCATCTGTTTCTATTTTAATATCTTTTGGAGAATAGAAAAATGTTACCTGGATGAACATAAAACAGTTACATAGGCAGAACTTCAGTGTTAATTTTTTATGCTAATACTTTAAACAAATTAAATATTTTCCTAACATTGGCTTGGTCTCATTCCTTACTCTACTCCTAAAGGCAAAGGAAAGTCAGAAAAAGCCATTTTTCAGAACTAAAGATGCTGATGTACCCCTAAGGGTGTATGTAATGTAGTTCTGGTCCCACAGGACAGACAAAGGTGGACTAAACAGATTTTTCTGGAACAGGACAAAGGTGGACTAAACAGATTTTTCTAAAGGACTCCATGGAGCACAGACCCTGTTCTCTTTTAAGGGATGACTTCTGCTTCTCTTTTCTTACTTTTTTTTTTGGCTGTACTTACACTTGTGTCTAAATAGATATTAATATATGTCATAATAATTTTTTGTTTTGATTTAAAAACCTCAACGTTTGAATTAGCTTTCCATTTACTTTTAATTCTCTTTGGCAAATTCAGGTTTCAAAGCACTCTGTAATCATATTTGTCCTTATTTCCATTCATTTTTATTTAGCTCTAAGTTTTCTCAAGGCATTTGTACATCATAATGTTTCTCAGGTGAATGTAATTCAGGACACATTTATTTAAATCTTCCTCCAAAATTAACATAAAAACTTTCTAAAGTTCTGATTAGAAAAATTTTCCTAATTATAAAAGTACTTATTAGGTGGAAAACTTGGAAAACACAAAAGAAAATAAAAATCAACATTAATTTTACTCAAAAAATAATCACTTGTTAATATTTACCAGCGTTCTTTTGTACTTAATGTCATACCTGAAACATTTTTGGATGGCAGTAAAGCCATTTATAAACTTAATTTTCATGGGTTAGCAATACTTATCCCCTAGATTAATTAATCGTCTTTTTTTTTTTTTTTTTTTGCGTTACGCGGGCCTCTCACTGTTGTGGCCTTTTCCGTTATGGAGCACAGGGTCCGGACGCGCAGGCTCAGCGGCCATGGCTCACGGGCCCAGCCGCTCCGCGGCATGTGGGATCTTCCCGGACCGGGGCACGAACCCGCGTCCCCTGCATCAACAGGCGGACTCTCAACCACTGAGCCACCAAGGAAGCCCTCGTCTCCTATTTTTACAGATTTTTTTTGAATCCTTCTTTTATCCATTATAAAATATTGCTGCAAATACAAATCTTCTGCATATGTATTTTCCCTCATTTCTGATGACTGAAGTATTATCACTGGATAAAAGGCCATGAAGCATTTAGTTAAGTATTTCTGGTAAACGCTAAGGAAAGCCATACCAATTTATAATCCTAGCAACAGTCTATAAAAAGTCTAATCTCACAGACCCTCAGATCAGTGTTAGTACTTTTAAACATCCTTATATATTTCTTCAGCAGAAGATCCTTTTTGTTATATAAAACAAGTTTTCACGTTTGTTACACATTTATGTTTCTTTTTTCACAAATTGTTTATTACAATCTTGTACCCAAATTTCATTGCCATCTTGGTATTTTTTTCCCCATTGAGTTGCATAAGTTATTTAGTCAAGATCAGTGTGGGAGAGGGAGATGGGGCTAGGGAGTTGCCCATCGGGCAGTTACATGCTGTGGCCAGACAAGAACCAGGCCACTTCAGCAGCCGTTTCACTGGGTAGAGCTATTCACATGGCTGTGTCCAGCTCCAAGGCAGTGGAGACTAACTGTCCTTGGGTCCAAGGAGGAGAACAGTATGTTGGAGAAGATTATTAATGTCTACAATAACTGCGACCCCTTTGCCCATCAAAACCTACTTAATTTTTTGCCTAAGTTTATTATTGTTCCTTTCAATTTTGCATAGGATTATTTTTCAAGTATTGTTTCAAAGATTTTTTTTTTTTGGAATTTTTCCCCTCCAGTACATCTGCACACATTTAAAACTTCTAATCACATAGAAAGACAGAGTGGAAAACAATTTACGTCTCTCTCCTTACATGTCTAGTCTTTCTCTAGAGATGGCCACTTTTAACCGTCTCTGTTATTCTGCTAGTGGTTAACTCTATATTCATAACATGATCATACCATCAATTTTATATTGCTCTGTTTTTCATTATAGCTTGTATCAATATACTCAGAACCATACCTCTTATTTCAACAGTTCTCTTGCAACTGCCTACCTTATGAGGTGATAACATTATTGAATCCAAATTGAGAATATTTACATTCTCCTCTGTGTTTATAATTGGCCTTACATACATATGCTTTGTATATAAGTTTATTCGGAAAGCTGGAAATTAAATAAGTATTATTTACATAATTATCTATAGCTATTTGAGTATTTTTCATTGCAGACTGTTTTTTCTTTCCTGGATATTTGAATTTCCCATATTTCCTCTTGCATGATGTAGCCTTAATATCTCTGTAGGCTCTTCCTATTGTGTATCTAGTTCTTGAATTCTAGTTTTCCAGAGACTTGCTTCCATCTTCCTCATGCAGTCTGGACTGACTGGTCTGAATCCTCCTATGCAGGGATAGTACCGTCTTTCTGTGGTTGACCGTTTGTGTTTCTAACTCTTGGCTTATTTCTTCATACGCTAAATCCATTTTTCTTTATCATTTATAATAATTATTTTAAAACAATTTTCTAAAATAATGAAACTTCCTAACTTCATCCTCTCTCTCTCTCTCTCTCTCTCTCTGTATATGTATATGTATATGTGTATATATATATATATATATATATATAAAAGCACGCATACATAGATATATAAGCCTTGCTGGATACTGATTTCTAGGATAAAAATCACATTTTCTTAGAACGCAGAAGGAATCCTACATATGTTCTATTATAACATGTTGTGTCCTTGTTCTTTTGTGCCTTTACTATTTCCTGTTTGGAAGCTTCTGGGATTTTCTTTATCTTTAGTCTCCTAAAAAAAATTTCATAGTGATTTTTCCCAGATGGGCATTTATTTCCCCATCCTACTCAATATTCAATTTGAAAACAGACTCCCCTTTCAGATCTGGAAAATTCTTAGCCATTATTACTTAGAGGATTTTCCCTCCTCCGTTTTCTTTATTATTTCTTTCTAGATAGTTGTTTAGTTGACTTCTGCTCTTATTTAGAATTTATTTAATGTAACATTTCAAATGTTAACATTTGAAAGTAGGCCACCCATCAACTTTTTCATGAAGCTGTCCTTTTTTAATTTTTACTAATATCATGCAACTAAAAGAAATTACATATCATTTGCTTGGCTAAAGACAACACTAACCAATGCTGAGATTGTCTTGAACAGCTCTACCTAATAATGCTTAACCAAACACCTGCCTTTTCCCTTCCTAGTCACTGAATGGCTTTTGTGGAATTTTGAAAACCACAGAGACTCACAGGGCTAAGAGAAACATATTTATAAGTGATGATAAAAACAATACAAACAGCAAAGGCTGAGCGTTAGAATGAGGAGAACAGATGAGCAGGTGGTAAATGTGAGCAATAACTTAAATAATATTAGATATCTGATTGGTTCCAAAGAGTCATGCCACATTGCTGACTCTTATTTCATCTTGCATTTAATTACAAGTTGCTTTTCTTTGCTCTTTGCAACAGTTCTGTAAAACCTATACACAGTTGACCCCTTGTATCTGCAGTTTCCAGGTCCATAGATTCAACCAACCACGGATCAAACATATTTGGAAAAAAAATTCCAGAAAGTTCCCAAAAACAAAACTTGAATTTGCCTCGTGGGGGCAACTATTTACATAGCATTTGCATTGTATTTACAACTATTTGCATAGAATTTACATTGTATTAAGTATTATAAGTAATGTAGAGATGATTTGAACTATACGGGAGGATGTGCATAGGTTATATGTAAATACTATGTATTTTATATAAAGGATTTGGGTTATAAAGGACTTGAGCATCCTGAGAGTTTTGTATCCAAGGACCAATTCCCCTTGGATTCCAAGGGACGACTGTATTCACCACCTTCATCTTTGCCATCTCCTTCTTTATGTTGCCAACGTAGTTGGATTTTTTATATCTCTTTGATATTTCATCTTAGGCATATGGCTTTTGAATTTTGAATGTGAAGATCACCATAAGCTTCATTTCTAGGATCTTAACTCTAAAAATCAGCCCGGTTGAGGCTTCACCTATGTTTTACCAGATACATCACTAATGATCAAATAGGGTAAAAATATTAAGTAGAAAAAAATATTAAGTATTTGAATAAAGAAAGAGAGCCCTGGAGAGTTCGGGATTTTATGTTTTCACTGTTAACATTTCCTTTTTCTTGGTGATAATGGAGATCCTTAGCCTCAGAAAATGAAAGAACAACTGACTGGGCAATCACATGAATGATACATTTCTGGCTGAGAGAAGGTGCAGTTCATGAAATACTCTTTTTTTCTGATGAAATTCAGGGAGATGGATTTGAATGCTTTCTGATGATAGAGGTGCTGGTGAGATTACTCATGTCATATGACTCTTCAGAAGAGTTTAACACTCTTTCCACAAAAGTACAGTTGATTTTCATTATTCACTGTAGTTGTTCTATACAATCGCTGTGAACACTGAATTAGAGAATACTGACCATTGCTCCCGGGAAGTATAGAGCCTCTGGTCACAACATTTTCATCAACTAATCAATACGTGATTTGATGTGTGTCTCTGTTTCAGTTGCCTTATTTAATATATATTGTTGATGCCCTAACATTAAACTCGTGGCCAGCAGGCTAGAACTCACACCTGAGCAAAGATGAAATAAGAGGAAAGTGGAATGCACAAACCTAATATCTAACATTATTTATGTCATTGCTCACATTTACCTACCTGCTCCTCTGTTTTCCTCGTTCTAATGTTCAGTCTTTGTGTTTGTATTGTTTATATCATTATTTGGAAATATATTTCTCTTATCCCAGTGATTCTCTATGGTTTTCAAAATTCCACAAAAGCTATATTTTCAAATAGCCATGCAATGAGTAGGAAGGGAAAAAGCCAATGTTTGGTTAAACGTTATTAGGTATAACTCTTCAAGACAATCTCAGAATAGGTTGGTGTCTCTTTAGCCAAACAAATGCCACCTTGCTCTTAGGAGCACAAGACTTCAGCACTAAGCTTGGGGGCCATTTTAAACGGCAAAAGCACTAACAAAAAGCACAAAAGTGCAAAACACGTGGCACTACGTAAACTGGGAAAGAGACACTTGTTTGTAGTATGAGGGCTGAAGCAAGAGGCATTCTTGTCTTGTTTGACCACAGCTGGGCAACCTGTGTATCGGGCGATCACTGGCACACCCGTGAATGACTGCAAAGGGGCTGCCGGTATTGATTAGGGGGTTATAAATAAATCTGAGTGAGTAGGCGAGGTTACAAATACAAAATTAGCAAATAATGAGAACTGACTCTGCTTGTTTGATTTGAGCTAGTTTGGGCGATAGCTCTCTATTTACTTTACGAGGTTGCTAGAGGTTAAGGTATTTCACCCAGCTTTGAAATGTTTATAATTACCTATGATGATAAAACACCTTAGATTTGAAAGGATAAGAAACTGACATTTCTTTAAACTCTACTGAAGGAGTTGAAAGGAGAAGAAAATGCTTATTCCTATAAATTCAATTTCATGATGGCACAGCTGAAGGACAAAGCATTTTATTTTATTTTCTTTCTTTAATAAATGTCCCCTAAATGTGAAAAGTTTAAAGCACTGAAGGGCATTAAGCTCCTTTGAAGTGTCGAGGAAGCAATCATTCTTGTGAGTTGTGTCGTCCTAGGTTATTTTCCATTCATGTTTTGCCAGTCTTCTTACTGGGAAAGGAGATAAAGAAAAGACGTCACTTTTATTTATGGCTGTTGTGTGTGTCTGTGCATAATGTGCACATGGTTTGGCTTCACATGGGCTTAACGGAATCTGGTATCGTCCATCTCCTGTGAATGGTGGTTGTAAGCACCGAGGTTCATGGCAAGGAATCCTGGGGAGGTGTACATCCTCCCGGAGCATTAGGATGGGGTGAGTGATACCAAATCCACACACAGGAGAGACACAATTGTAGGTTGAGGTCTGTGTGTGAAAGGAAATCCCCATGTGATGGGAAAACTGGCTGGAGAAACAGGTGTGCTCTTGGAGTGGGTGAGATCTGAGCTGAGACCAGGCAGAGAGAGGCAAGCCTGAGAGTTGAAGGCTTGGGGAAAGACCATCACTGGCAGGGAAGCTGGTTCACAAATTGGTTCCTGTAAGGGGTGGGGCAGGGAGAGACCAAAGAAAGAGGCAGACGCTTCAGATCAGTAGGTTCAGATTTAATAAGCCAGGGACTCACATATGAGGCTTGTGCTGGGCAGCCTGGAGGGGAGTAGATCTCCGCCCTGCCTGGCAGAATCTGGAACATTTATATTGAAGCTGTCCTGGACCACAGGGCAGACAGCATAAGCAAGAAGAACCACAGTTCTGCAGCCTGTGGAAGGAAAACCACAATCACAGAAAAGACAGACAAAAGGAAAAGGCAGAGGACTTTGTATCAGTTGAAGGAACAAGATAAAACCCCAGAGAAACAACTAAATGAAGTGGAGATAGGCAACCTTCCAGAAAAAGAATTCAGAATAATGATGGTGAAGATGATCCAGGACCTCGGAAAAAGAATGGAGGGAAAGATCAAGAAGATGTAGAATTGTTTAACAAAGACCTAGAAGAATTAAAGAACAAACAAACAGAGATGAACAATACAATAACTGAAATGAAAAATACACTAGAAGGAATCAATAGCAGAATAACTGAGGCAGAAGAATGGATAAGTGACCTGGAAGACAGAATGGTGGAATTCACTGCTGTGGAAGAAAATAAGAAAAAAGAATGAAAAGAAATGAAGACGGCCTAAGACACCTCTGGAACAACATTAACTGCAACAACATTCACATTATAGGGGTCCCAGAAGAAGAAGAGAGAGAGAGGACCCAAGAAAATATTTGAAGAGATTATAGTTGAAAACTTCCCTAACATGGGAAAGGAAATAGCCACCCAAATCCAGGAAGCAAAGAGAGTCCCAGGCAGGATAAACCCAAGGAGAAACATGGCGGGACACATAGCAATCACACTGACAAAAATTAAAGACAAAGAAAAATTATTGAAAGCAACATGGGAAAAATGACCAGTAACATGCAAGGGAACTCCCATAAAGTTAACAGCTGATCTCTCAGCAGAAGCTCTACAAGCCAGAAGGGAGTGGCATTATATATTTAAAGTGATGAAAGGGAAGAGCCTACAACCAAGATTACTCTACCTGGCAAGGATCTCATTCAGATTCGACGGAGAAATCAAAAGCTTTACAGACAAGCAAAAGCTAAGACAATTCAGCACCACCAAACCAGCTCTACAACAAATGCTAAAGAAACTTCTCTAAGTGGAAAACACAAGAGAAGAAAAGGACCTACAAAAAAACCCCATAACAATTAAAAAAATGGTAATAGGAACATACATATTGATAATTACCTTAAACGTGAATGGATTAAGTGCTCTAACCAAAAGATACAGGCTTGCTGGGCTTCCCTGGTGGCGCAGTGGTTGAGAGTCTGCCTGCCAATGCAGGGGACGTGTGTTCGTGCCCCGGTCTGGGAAGATCCCACATGCCGTAGAGCGGCTAGGCCCGTGAGCCATGGCCGCTGAGCCTGCGCGTCTGGAGCCTGTGCTCCGCAACGGGAGAGGCCACAACAGTGAGAGGCCCGCGTACCGCAAAAAAAAAAAAAAGAAAAAAAAAGAAAAAAAAAGATACAGGCTTGCTGAATGGATAAAAAAACAAGAACCATATATATGCTGTCTACAAGAGACCCAAATCAGACCTAGGGACGCATACAGACTGAAAGTGAAGGCATGGAAAAAGCTATTCCATGGAATATCTTTTGGATATTAAAAGATATTCCATGGAATATCTTTTGAAAGCTGGAGTAGCAATACTCATATCAGATAAAATAGACTTTAAAATAGAGAATATTACAAGAGAGAAGGAAGGCCACTACATAATGATCAAGGGATCAATCCAAGAAGAAGATATAACAATTATAAATATATAATTGCACCCAACATAGGAGCACCTCAAGGCAACTGTTAATAGCTATGAAAGAGGAAATCAACAGTAACACAATAATAGTGGGGGACTTTAACACCTCACTTACACCAATGGACAGATCATCAAAACAGAAAATTAATAAGGAAACACAAGCTTTAAATGACACAATAGACCAGATAAATTTAATTGATATTTATAGGACATTCCATCCAAAAATAGCAGATTACACTTTCTTCTCAAGTGCACACGGAGCATTCTCCAGGATAGATCACATCTTGGGTCACAAATCAAGCCTCAGTAAATTCAAGAAAGTTGAAATCATATCAAACATCTTTTCTGACACAACGCTAAGAGATTGGAAATCAATTACAGGGAAAAGAAACGTAAAAAACGCAAACGCATGGAGGGTAAACAATATGTTACTAAATAACCAAGAGATCACTGAAGAAATCAAAGAGGAAATCAAAAAATACCTAGAGACAAATTACAATGAAAACACGACTATCCAAAACCTATGGGACACAGCAAAAGCAGTTCTAAGAGAGAAGTTTATAGCTATACAAGCCTACCTCAAGAAACAAGACACATCTCAAATAAACAATTTTACCTTACACATAAAGGAACTAGAGAAAGAAGAACAAACAAAACCCAAAGTTAGTAGAGGGAAGGAAATCATAAAGATCAGAGCAGAAATAAATGAAATAGAAACAAAGAAAACAGTAGCAAAGATCAATAAAACTAAAAGCTGGTTCTTTGAGAAGATAAACAAAATTGATAAACCATTAGCTGGACTCATCAAGAAAAAGGGAGAGGACTCAAATCAATAAAGTTAGAAATGAAAGAAGAGAAGTTACAACAGACACCGCAGAAATACAAAGCATCCTAAGAGACTACTACAAGCAACTCTATGCCAATAAAATGGACAACCTGGAAGATATGGACAAATTCTTAGAAAGGTATAACCTTCTAAGACTGAACCAGGAAGAAACAGAAAATATGAACAGACCAATCACAAGTAATAAAATTGAAACTGTGATTAAAAATCTTCCAACAAACAAAAGTCCACAACCAGATGGCTTCACAGGTGAATTCTATCAAACATTTAGAGAAGAGCTAACACCGGTCCTTCTCAAACTCTGCCAAAAAGTTGCAGAGGATGGAACACTCCCAAACTCATTCTATGATGGTATCAAATCATCACCCTGATACCAAAACCAGACAAAGACACTACAAAAGAAGAAAATTACAGACCAACATCACTGATGAATATAGATGCAAAAATCCTCAACAAAATGCTAGCAAACAGAATCCAACAATACATTAAAAGGATCATACACCATGATCAAGTGGGATTTATCCCAGGGATGCAAGGATTCTTCAATATACGCAAATCAATCAGTGTGATACACCATATTAACAAACTGAAGAATAAAAAGCATATGATCATCTCAATAGATGCAGAAAAAGCTTTTGACAAAATTCAACACCCATTTTCATAAAGACTCTCCAGAAAGTGAGCATAGAGGGAACCTACCTCAACGTAATAAAGGCCATATATGACAAACCCACAGCAAACGTCATTCTCAATGGTGAAAACTGAAAGCATTTCCTCTAAGATCAGGAACAAGACAAGGATGTCCCCTCTCACCACTGTTATTCAATATAGTTTTGGAAGTCCTAGCCATGGCAATCAGAGAAGGAAAAGAAATAAAAAGAGTACAAATTGGAAAAGAAGAAGTAAAACTGTCACTGTTTGCAGATGACATGATACTATACATAGAGCCTCTTAAAAATGCCACCAGAAAACTACTAGAGCTAATCAGTGAATTTGGTAAAGTTGCAGGATACCAAATTAATGCACAGAAATCTCTTGCATTCCTATACACTAATGCTGAAAAATCTGAAAGAGAAATTAAGGAAACACTCCCATTTACCATTGTAACAAAAAGAATAAAATACCTAAGAATAAACCTACCTAGGGAGACAAAAGACCTGTATGCAGAAAACTGTAAGACACTGAAGAAAGAAATTAAAGATGATACAAACAAATGGAGAGATATAACATGTTCTTGGATTGGAAGAATCAACATTGTGAAAATGACTATACTACCCAAAGCAATCTACAGATTCAATGCAATCCCTATCAAATTACCAATGGCATTTTTTACAGAACTAGGACAAAAAATTTTACAATTTGTGTGGAGACACAAAAGACCCCGAATAGCCAAAGTAATTTTGAGGGAAAATAATGGAGCTGTAGGAATTAGACTCCCTGACTTCAGACTATACTACAAAGCTACAGTCATGAAGACAATATGTTACTGCCACAAAAACAGAAATATAGATCAACGGAACAGGATAGAAAGCCCAGAGAGAAACCCATGCACCTATGGTCAACTAATCTCTGACAAAGGAGGCAAGGGTATACAGTGGAGGAAAGACAGTCTCTTCAATAAGTGGTGCTAGGAAAACTGGACAGCTACATACATGTAAATGAAATTAGAACACTCCCTAACACCATACACAAAAATAAACTCAAAATGGATTAAAGACCTAAATGTAAGACTGGACACTATAAAACTCTTAGAGGAAAACGTAGGAAGAACACTCTTTGACATAAATCACAGCAAGATCTTTTTTGATCCACCTCCTAGAGAAATGGAAATAAAAACAGCAATAAACAAATGGGACCTAATGAAACTTAAAATCTTTTGTAAAGCAAAGGGAACTACAAACAAGACCAAACGACAATCCTCAGAATGGGAGAAAATATTTTCAAACGAATCAATGGACAAAGGATTAATCTCCAAAATATATAAACAGCTCATGCAGCTCAGTATTAAAAAAACAAACAGCCCAATCCAAAAATGGGCAGAAGACCTAATAGACATTTCTCCAAAGAAGACATACAGATGGCCACGAGGCACATGAAAAGCTGCTCAATATCACTAATTATTAGAGAAATGCAAATCAAAACTACAGTGAGGTATCACCTCACACCAGTTAGAATGGGCATCATCAGAAAATCTACAAACAACAAATGCTGGAGAGGGTGTGGAGAAAAGGGAATCCTCCCGCACTGTTGGTGGGAATGTAAATTGATACAGCCACTATGGAGAACAGCATGGAGCTTCCTTAAAAATCTAAAATTAGAGCTACCATATGACCCAGCATTCCCACTACTGGGCATATACCCTGAGAACACCATAATTCAAAAAGAGTCATGTACCACAATGTTCATTGCAGCACTATTTACAATAGCCAGGACATGGAAGCAACCTAAATGCCCATCGACAGACCAATGGATAAAGAAGATGCGGCACATGTATACAATGGGATGTTACTCAGCCATAAAAAGGAACGAAATTGGGTCATTTGTAGAGACGTGGATTCATCTAGAGACTGTCATACAGAGTGAAGCGAGTCAGAAAGAGAAAAACAAATATCGTATATTAACGCATATATGTGGAACCTAGACAAATGGTACAGATGAACCGGTTTGCAGGGCAGCAATAGAGACACAGATATAGAGAGCAAATGTGTGGACACCAGGGGGGGAAAGTGACGGGCGGGTGGTGGTGGTGGGATGAACTGGGAGATTGGGATTGATATGTATACACTGATGTGTATAAAAGATATACCTAATAAGAACCTGCTGTATAAAAAAAAATAAAAAGAAATTTAAAAATTAAAAAAAGCAAAAGAAGCTCTCCTGGGTTTAACCACATGCACCCTGCAGATGGTCCCAGCCCCGCATCGTCCTCGCAAGGCTGCGTCCTTGAAGGGCTTCTGGGCTGGAAGCACAGTGGGAGGTACAGGCCAAGGACGGGGCTGGGCATAAGGTGCGGCTCCTTCTATGGGTCCAGCTAGAGGCTCATCCGGTGGCCGTGTCTCTTGATCATCTTCTCCAGCAAGGGAACAGGAAGGGCCTGAACGAGGAAAGATGAGATGTGTGAGCTCTCTCAGGAGGCGAGCAGAGAGCTGGCCAAGCAGCTGGGATTCAGCGGGAGGGAAAGCGTTAGGCCCTGGTTTAACTTATGCATATTCGAGATTCACAGGCACCTCAGGCTGGGAGGTAAACCAAAAGGCAACGCCAAGATCTTATCCCCCTACCGCAGCTTCATCAGAGCAAAATGTCCACCAAAATATTCACTGGGAAGGAGCAAATGCTATTTCCACACGCACAGAACCGCTTTAGGACGACAGAATAGCTTCATTTGATTACATCTGGATTTGTCTGTTTTTTGGGGGCGGTCACCTGTTCAGTACCACTAGAGACGTCCCGAGAAAAGTCTTAGGCTGGGTTCTTAGCTGACAGGGCCTCGTGGTCTGTGGGTTGTGTATTGTCTGTATAAATAAGGTGACTGATGCTGTCCTGAAGTTTTAAATCAGGACCTTCAAACTTTGTCCCTGACTTGGTGCAGAAACTCTTTTCTGAACGAGGCATCTGCTGTCTTTGACTTACGCAGTCTTTGTTGTGAGACCCAGGGGATCGCAGGCTGGCAGGCCTGGCCTTGGGCCGCCACGTTTCTCTCCAGCTCCAAGGCTGAGGCAGGGTCAGTTCCTGGCTGTGAGGATGAAAGTTCTCCCTGGAGACAGGTCATCGGCTGCATGAATCCCCTCCACCTTGAAAGCCAGGGTGGAGAGAAACATGCAATTGAATTTGGTCATCTTTTAAAACTTTTAAAAGAGGTATTATTTTAATTCAGTTTGCTCATCTTTTGATCTGTCCTCATTGCCATGGCGGGAATATGATCTTCTTTGGTAGAAAAAAAAAAAAAAAGCTACTTAAAAACCCATAATATCAGGATTGTCAGTTTTCTAAAAGTTTATGTTACGCCTGTTTTGTTTCTCTCATGGACAAAAGTAGGTGTCTACACAGAAAATGGGGGTATTCTACCACGCAGATGGTAGCAGGCACGTAGAGTGAGTACACAGATCCTTTAGGGAGGTGTGCCTCCCACCGTTATCCCCAAACTCAGCTATTGCTTTTATTTCCAGGTGATAATTACGGTGGCATCATATACTCAGGGTTTGTTTATGCTGCCGGGTTTAATCTGTGTCCGAGGAGTGAGCTCTGCTTTCCATGTGAAAAAACCCACTTTGCTCTCTCTTTCTTCTTAGGTGAGTGATAACAGACTTAGAGTCCCAGGTCATTCAAAGAAGTAGCATCCCACCCAAGACCCTAAGCCCTCTTGATTCATATCCTACGTATCTCATTAGGATTTTTACGTATTCGGAATGGGTTAGGGACAGGGTGTACTGGGGGGAACTGTTAGAACCACACGACTTTGTAAAATGGAGCGATTAGGAAGCTTCTTTGCATTATTAGAAATATGATAAGAGAAATGAAATCCAGCTGTAAAACATCACGACCTCGGGACCCCAGGATGGATGTCGTGCTACATAGCAAAGGCAGTTACTTGTCAGATTTCAGGGATGCTGTCTAGGGAGAGAGATTTCAAGACCTCTCTTGATAGTCTGTTTCATCACCCAATAACTCTTGTTGGGAAGTTCTGCCTTCTGTCTAGCTCAATTTTGTCCTGCTGTAATTTACACATCCTTTCTTTTAATCAGCCCTCTCAGGAAGGGACGGAAAGGTCTCTGCTTCCTGATCAGGATATGACTTCCTCTGCCCCAGGGCGGCACATAAACCAGCCTTGTTTTCTGTGTAAGGAACTCAGCCCTTCTCACAGTGCACGAGTTTGTTCTCTGGTTTATTTTTCTTACCATATATGACTGAATTCCAAATTGTTTTACTAAGAAAAAAAGAGAGAATTGAGGCCTACTAGGTGAAATGGTAATAATTTCTAGCTAATTTTGATGATGGTAGAGGCTTATATTTGAGATAATTTATGCCATTTTATATTGAATACATTCCAACATTACACTGAGTTTTGAAAAATGCCATCGTGTGGATGAACGTACATTCAGTAGGTCTCTGATGCTCCCTGATCTTTCTTGTTTTGTTTTTACTTTTTGTTTTCCCTCATTATTCTTGTGTTTGGTTAGGAATCCTAACTCTGCCACTTGTTAGCCATGTGATCTCTCTCGGCCTCAGTAACTTTGCCTGTGAAATTTGACTAAGGTGATATTGTCTCTATAAAAATAACATGGTAGGTGTATAGGAAGTGCTCAAAAAATGCAAGTTTTCTTCCTGAGTACAGTTCACTTTTTTACATGTAATATATGAAATTAATACATGTATTCATAATGAAATATGATGTTTGTTCAACTTTACCCAACTTTTAGTAAACAATTTTTATGGTGTAATCAGGTTACCTCTCTTTCAGTTTCATACTTTAGTGGTAATATCACTGTCTTCAAACGTATAAACCATAGAATGGAAATCAGCGTCATGGAAGTTGGTTTGCTTTTGAGAAATTTACTTTGGAATCTGCTCAGGATTTATTCCACTAAGTGGCTGTGAGCTGCGTATCTTGTTAGGTCCTCTATAATATCAAATATTGAAATGAAGATGAAGTTATCTACAGTTGATAGGCTCTCTTTTTGTAGTTTTGTAGGGATTTGCACTTCTGGGCTTTGGGCCGGTTTTTCTCCTCAGGAAGACTGAGTGATTATCATTCTTAATCTTCACTGTTTCCTTAAGTGTTTCAGGAAAACATGTTCTCAGACTCTAATGTAAAACTATATGAAGTTTAAATTTTCATTTTTCATTTTCTCCTTGCTTTCTCTTTGGATTTCTGTATTCTTATTTAAAAGCTAGTGGTAAAAATTGAAAACTACCCCTTTTTCTAATAATAATTTGCATTTGTATTAATTATGATTTAAGTCATTTTCTTTTCTTGGCTACTCCTTTTATTTTGCCTCACCCAGATAAAGATGAAAGTCTGTAACACTTGGGACCTATCAGGTAAGCTTCGGTCATACGGCTGGATGCCCTGTGCTCTTCCGTCATCAGCGCGCGCTTTCCAGGTGATGTCCGGTGCCTCTGTGCCAGGTCCTCTGAAGGGAGGAACCTAGAGTCATCTTCTGCCAGCACATAAGACAAAAAGGCAAACACACTGAAGATTTGCAAATGGGATACCGTGTGTCCCTACATGCCTGTCATGCGTGGGTCTAGAAGATGCAGAGATCCTTGTGAGGGGCGAAACTGGGGAACAGCCTTGTATTTTATGTAAATGCGGGGCTGGGAGGAAAGAAGCCACTGGTGCAAGCCTGGCCGAAGGCTGCAGGGCGATTTGGGGGGAGCAGGCACCCGCCCTGCCGTGAACCCCGGGGAGAAGGCTGAGATCAGAGCTCCCCGACCAAAATGGAGCCCAAGTCCAGCTCTGACTTCAAGGGAATTTCAGCTTTTCAGCCAGGATGACGATGCATGCAGGCGGGTGCAAGGAGGTGGGTTTCGGAGGGTAGAGTTGGTGAAGCAGGCACAGGCAAAGTGGAATCACCGTGCAGACAGCATCTGCCGTTACTGGGAGGAAGCTGTTAGGGTTGGACTCTGGTTTACAGGACAGAGATGCCCCGCCTTTATTTCGATCGTTCTTGCTGGGAAAGCGTCGCCCATCAGCTCTGCCTAGTTTATGGCTTCCTGTATTCACGTCTCTGGGGAATAAATTCTCTGCTCTAGTCCGTATTGCCTCTTTTCCCTTTCTTCTGAAAATAGCGTCAGTGCTTCTTATGCACCAGGCACTGTGCTAAGGGTTAGGAAAATGCCACCAAGGGCTCTGCAGTCTCGGGAGGGGCTTTACGAACCTCCAAAGCCGTTTCCACATGCGCGCTTGCTGTGCCCGCTCTCCTCCGACTGTTCAAGAACGTCGTGTAACCTGAGTATAGACAATTGTTATCTGTCAATCATACTTCAGTAACACACACAGATATATATATATATACATATATATATACATATATATATATATGTTTATATATATATATATATGAGCTTGGATACTTCCTCAACACAAAACCAAGTTCTCATCCACTTTGCACCCTGGACCATTGTAATCCTCACCGCCCCCTGTGTCTTTAGAACTTCCGAACTGTTTTAGTCACAGTGTGTAATTATAGACTCGTCAGAGCTAGAATAGATTTACTATCACATATTTAGCAATTTTTAACATAAGGAGAAACTCATCCCAAATAAATGAAGCGATTTTGTTAAGGGTAGCACAGCTGTTTACAGAAAGAGCCAGGATTTGTGTAGAACTTCTGACTCTGAAATTGGTCAGGTGCCTGGCAAAGTGCCTGGTTATAGAAGACGCTCAGTGAATGATGGCTTTATTCACTAGATGTCAATTTGTCCCTGACTAGATTGCAATTTCTTTCAGAATAGAAGGCGCTTTACACTTGCATTGCATATTCGAGAGCCCCAGTGCAGAGCTGAGGCAACTGTAGATGGTAAGCATATATTTACTGAATAACTGTAAACGCAGACCTGTTTCTCATTATCTTCATATGCAGGGAGTAGAAATCTTGAAAGAGAATCACCATGTTAGTGTTAAGATCTACTGTCGTTGTGTCTTTAGTGTAAAGGAGAATATTTATGGTTCCTGAGCCGTGCAACTAAGCAGTGGTCATGGGCTGGGCCATTACTCTAGTAAAGATGATTATTGATTGTTTATATTGCAGAGAACTGGCTGTTGGGATCTCCAGATATTTTCCAATTTACCATTTATGCAGACACTCCTTAAATTGGAATTAGTGATTATGCATTACCGGGACCGCCAAGAACCATCGCATCCCACAATTCAAAGGGAAATGGCTCCCTTTTTGCTGAGAGATATTTACGGCTCCAAGCTTTACGTTCAAGGCACAAGTTTAAGCGTTTCAATACTGCATCCCTTGAGCAAAGACATTGTCCCATGGAGAGTAAAATTAGAAGCATGAAACCATATGCGATTAATGTTTCCCTTGCTGAAGACGCTTATTGAATTGATATATGTCTGAATTTAAAGCAAATTTAAGCAAATACTTTAGGAGACGAGGGGCTTAGGAAAGAGACTGTCAGGTTGTGCTCTTTGCTGTCACTGAGACTCAGGGAGGTTAATTACTATATCCTGGGGTGATAGCTGAGCAGGGTCAATTTTCATAATTGAAGAAATGGGGTTATCATGGTGGGTCTTTCTTTCTTGCTTGGGAGGTGCATGTATTAAATAAACATCTATAGACCCTTCCTTCTTATTGATTCTACTGTAGGACCAGATCCAGTTTTGAAGATTTCAGTGGGCCCAGTTCCTTCGAATGATTGCAAGACACAGATCTATAGAAATCTATAGAGAAGGCAACAGCGATGAGAGATAGAATGTAAACACACCTGAGCACCTCCACTCTCAAGTTAAAACCCACCATTAAATCAAGAACTCCATCTTGCTCCCCAGCAAAAATAACAAATAATGAAAAGAATATGAAGCCATGATGTATAATAAAAGTACCTTCCCCCATCCTGTTACAAAAACCATAATCTTCTTAAGTTATTCCCAAAGTGAAACTCCTTATCACCTCACGTACTTTGTGATCCTGGGGACATCTTAGGACATCAGAAAAGGCAAGAGAAAGTGATAGGAGAGGGGGCTTCCGGCCGTCTTGCCCTGTTTGCTTTTCTTCTTCCTCTGCCTCTCCTTCTCCTCCTTTTCCTTCTCCTTCTTCTCCATGTTTCTGTCCCACCTTCTAAGTTTTCTTCCTTTCATCTCTTTTCAGGGAGTGAGTAGTGGGAGACATATAACCTTGGAAATAGAAAACGGAAACCTGATTTCCTCAGTACCCTGGGCATCTACCAAAAACCTTATTTATCTTCCAGTCTTATACTAATCATGTCATTTTAAAGGAAGCAATGCCATAGAAACCAGGAGAGAGAGTGGAACGCATGTCATTGTTACAGAGGATCTGAAGGATCTTGGAAAAGAGACAGGCCATGAGAATGTCTTCAAAAGTACTTAAAACCTTTAAAAATATTTTCTGACAAGGTAGATTCCTATAAGAGAAACAATATGACACGAGTATCCTGGGAGGGGCAGGACAAAACCAGCAAGGATTTCTAGCTTGTACTTTTTTTTTCTTTTAGAAAATTCCTTTCAGTCCATTCATTCACTCATTTGCTCATTTACAGAATAAAGCTTTTTCCTTGGATTCTGTTCAGTTAAAAACTTCATCTTAGGAGCTACTTTATTCCTCTAGTACTTTTCCGCTTTAATTTTACTTCTTTTTTCTTGGTACTGACAACCCCCTGATGCCCACCAACAATGCTGACATTATGAATGGGTTACAAAGCCAATGAAGATGCTTATCTTTCTAATAAAGAAGAACAAACAGATGAAATGCGCTTCCAATAGCACTGCTAACTACAGACACTTTCACGATAAAGTGTCCCTTTTCTAGGATTAGCTTTTGCTTCGTGCCACCGTGGGTACGGAAATTCAGGGGGAAATTGATAACCATTCACTCATTCATTTTAAGATCAGTGTAATCAGTAGTCAGTATTAGGCCAGAAGCCTTATATACTAGTCGAGTGATTCTCCAAGTGTCCTCTGAAAATCCTGGGGATTCTTGAGACCGTATAAGAAGGTCCTTGTAGTCAGAATTATTTTATAATAATGTCAAGACATTGTCTTCCGCTTTGTTGGCTTTGAACTGATGGTACAAAAGCATCCATTACCATGAACCAGGACTGCGGGCCCAGACCCTACCGAGAAGCCACGTGTTCATCGGTGTCACGTACTCCCAAAATAAAGGGTTTTTGTGCAAGAGTGTCTCTCATAAAGCAGTAACGGTTGTTGATTTTATTGAATCCGAATCCTTAAGTAGACATCTCTGTATTCTGTGAAACAAAATGAAAAGTATGTATGAAGCACTTAGTTATTTGTTTACTTACTTCACAGGCCGCGTCTTTGCTTGAAGGAGGAATTGACATCCTAGGGTTATTTAGATTTGATAATTTCACCAACATTTTTGGAGAAAGAACAAAGTGGGTCTGTCACGTTAAGGCAAACAACTGACAATTTGGGGTGCCAATGGCAGTATTCAAGCTTTTAAGTTAAACATAGGATTTTGGGAAACGTGAATCTGTCACTGTGTGTTTGTCACCTTCTCAATAATTAAAGGCTTCTCTGAAAAGATGAGCAGCAGTGTTGAGGAATGCAACATTCTGATGTTGTATAATGAGCTGTAGCAACATCTGGAAGAACTACTTAACTTAGTGAACACATATTTTCCAAATGACCGATGCACAATATTGCAGAATTAGGCATGAGTAAAAGATATACTCGAAGTCCAAGATATATTGATATTAGTAGATTTTGATGGAAGAGAATACTAAAAAGTTCATTTATACGGTTTCAGATTCCACATAACAACTAATCTTTAAGAAACTACCTCTTGCCAACTTTTAGTGTGGTTTCAAAGAATAGTATCACAATTGTGTGAAAAGGCTGTCAAAATACTTGCCACTTTTAAAACTACATGTGTATGTGAAGACAGATTTTCTTTTTTTGATGTGGACCAGTTTTAAAGTCTTTATTGAATTTGTTACAATATTGCTTCTGTATTATGTTTTCGTTTTTTGGCCGTGAGGCCTGTGGGATCTTAGCTCCCCAGTCAGGGATTGAACCCGCACCCTCTGCATTGGAAGATGAAGTCTTAACCACTGGTCTTCCAGGGAAGTCCCCAGATTTTCTTAATGTATGTCCACCAAAGTAAAATACGAGAACCAGCTGTCTGTTTTGGGGGGGACGGGGTGTTTCTAGGCTTTTATTTTATTATCATTTTTTATGTCCAGCTGCTGCTTCTTTTTTTTAGAGTATAATTGCTTTACAAAGTTGCGTTAGTTTCTGCTGTACAACGAAGTGAATCAGCTCTATGTATACATACATCCCCATATCCCCTCACTCTTGGACCTCCCTCCCACCTCCAGCCCACCCATCTAGGTCATCACAGAGCACCGGCTGAGCTCCCTGTGCTATGCTGCAGGTTCCCACTAGCTATCTATTTTACACATGGTAGTGTATACATGTCAATCCTAATCTCCCAATTCATCCCCCCTCCCCTTCCTGCCCCCATGTCCACACATCTTTTCTCTACCTCTACATCACTATTCCTGCCCTGGAACTAGGTTCATCTGTACCATTTTTCTGGATTCCACATACATGTGTTAATATACGATATTTGTTTTTCTCTTGGAGGTTCCTTAAAAAGCTAAAAATAGAATTACCATATGACCCAGCAATCCCACTACTGGGCATATACCCTGAGAAAACCATAATTCAAAAAGACACATGTACCCCAATGTTCATTGCAGCACTGTTTACAATAGCCAGGACATGGAAGCAACCTAAATGCCCATTGACAGATGAATGGATAAAGAAGATGTGGCACATATATACAATGGAATATTATTCAGCCATACAAACGAACGAACTTGGGCCATTTGTAGAGACGTGGATGGACCTAGAGTCTGTCATACAGAGTGTCTTTTTTTTAAACATTAAAGAGATTTTCACAAATGGAAAGCAGTGCTTCTCTTCTCATTCTTTTGGACAATGTAGTTATTTTTCACAAAATATGTTGTTAATATTAGTTTGTGATGGGCTTATTGTTTTAAATTAATTGATAAGTAAATACTTCAAACATCTCTGTTTTAATTTAAAATACAGTAAATAGGGACAAGTATAACTCATGTAAAGAAAGGGTTTTCAGGTCCTTGATCATTTTTAAGAGTGTAATACATTGATGAACCCCAAATATTTGATAACTGCGGTCTTGGTCTATGGAGATTTTCTGCCTCTGGAACTTCAAAGCTTGAACTGAAAATGTCATGGAAACCAGAACTTACCAATTGGGAACTTCAAACATTTTGTTTGATCGATCTCTTTCAGAAAAGCTTATTGACATTACTATATTTGGGGAAAATTGCTTCTCTTTAGGGCTCAAATATTCAGTGAGGCCCAGTTGTTCTTCCTCTTTCAGATCCTGGAAAATTAACCCAGGCAGAGAATTTCATTGACATTTTTAAGCCAGTGCCACGTTGAGCTCAAAGTCTATTGTCCTCCTGCTTTTTTTCTCACTGCCTCTGGTAGGAATCCTGCTTTCCCCCTACTTTTAGCAGAAAGCAAAATGTATCTTGTGTGGATAACGGAAAAAGCAAAGTAAACATTAGAGAGAAATTCTTTTTATCTATTCTTGTAATAGATTTGTCAAATACAAGTAAAAATAAATCAATTTATCCAAAGAGCAGTCTTCTCAGAAATATTTGAAAGTGAAAGGGCACACATATACTTTTGTTTTTTTACACTGGTGGTCATGGGGTTGGACTAAAAATGAGAGGAAATAATGCTTTATTTTTCTCTCCAGAAACTCAAAATACATAAGTGTGATTATACTCTAAGGAAAAAGGAAGTGGCTCAGTGAGTGAAGGAAAAGTTACATTAGTCCTTTAATGACTTGGGAACAATTAGATAATTATTCAGAAAGATAACATAAGCTCCCCACTTCTTATGTGTACTGTAAGAACATTTAGGAGAATCCGTTTATTGTATAGGGATGGAGGTGGTCTGTCTTAGCATGTGTCCAAAGAACATGAGCCACAAAGGGAAACAATAGATTTGACAGCAGAAGACTCAAACATCTTATGTTACTCATTTGAAAAGTGAAAAAAAAAAACATATCTGGAAAATGTTTTTAATATATGCAATTAACAAATGATCGATATGCATAGTGTATAATCTTTGTAAAGTGCTCCTACAAATTAATAAGAAAAAGGCAAGCGTTGTTAAAGGTCAGGAAATACAATAAGAAGAAGAGGTATGTATATCCAGCAAACAAATGAATAATTTGCCAAATTGACAACGTTATAAAGATTGGAACCATGCAGAGTTGAGGCATGTGAAACAGGCTCTCATGCCCAGTTGGAAGGATATCAAAGTGTCCAAATGTGACATCTAAACTAGCAATTCCACATCTAGTAATTTATTCTTGGGATATTCACTTACATGCTCAAAGATATGAGTAAAGGATGTTCATTGTTTTCAATGGTAAAAATAGTGGTTACCAATAATGAATTAGCTAAATTAATGATAGCAACTCAACTTGACAGGTTTCTGTGCAGTTGTGAAAGTATATGTCATTTTATATACAATGAGATAGAAGTATTTTATCATATGTTATGTATAAAAATGCTGTGATTCCTTTTATAAAAATACACTGTGTGTGTGTGTGTGTGTGTGTGTGTGTGTGTGTGTAATACATGTCTATATGCATTGATCAAATGTCTTCGGAAGGTATACACCGAGGATATCTTCTTATAGTGAGAGCTGCATTGCATCAGTAACGCAGTTATGAGAGATTTTCATTTTCTTTTACCATTTGACTTGTCTCTTCTTTTCTTTCCTTTAAAAAAAATTTGTTTTACAATGAACATGTATTAGTGGTAAATATAGTAAGATTGAAGTCTTATGCTTACCAAACACAGTACTTGAATATGGTAGGCTCATTAAATATTAACTTTTTCTAGTGAAATTCAAAGAACATAATCAGTTCACAAAATGGACGCAAGTTAAATCACTGATTTGAGATATAAATTAATTCTTAAATCATGCCCACGCTGGACCTTTGGAGGCTTAGGGAGTAAACTTTCTGTGAACTCCTCTCTCCTTTTAAGTAATTAACTTCTTGAAACTGAAGAGCTGTGCACCACAATCTAGCTGACACTTCCAAACTCTCCCTGTAATACAATGGCAGATGAGTTTATATCTGAAACTAGGAGAAATCACAACTTTTCTTTTATCATGTCTTGATATCTAGAAAGTAGAATGAACTCTGAGATGCATAGAAAGGAAACTGATTGTTCAATCAGGAGAGCCAATTTTGAAGATGCTCTATAAGTTTCTTGATTTCTCTGATTCTTAGAATCATCAGTTATAAAATTGGATGTTTAAATCTATAGGTCATTGTGAGTATTAAGTGAGATATTTCTGTGCAAGCATTATTTTTATAGTAGAGTTTTTAAAAACCTTATTATTCTAGTTTTAGTAAAGCCATTGAAAAACTAACCCAAGTTGAAAGAAATCATCTATATCATGAAACAAATCATATCCCTGAATATAATGGCTGTACGTAGGAAACATTTGCCCCTCTGTTACCTTGAGATGTAGTTTTACTCTATTGGAAGAAAATTGTAAAAGAACTCAAGGGAAACAAAACAAGGAATTGTCAGATAAAGGTTGGTGTCAAGTAAATGTCAGATAAAAACTAGAGCAGGACACCAAAACAAAAGTCACACTGTGGTTTAGTTCCATACGTGGAATTGTGGTAGTGTCTATGAAGAATGCAAAACTTAAAAAAATACAAATGAGATGGCATGCTCATTGTCTAATTGAATCTTACAAGGTATTGAATATTAACACCCTTTGATATAGTATGTAATAAAATATTAAAATTTTGACTATTAATGTACGGTGATGAATTTGAAAAATGCAGCTCTTGGATTAAGACAGTATGTGAATTACTAAATAATTATAAGCTGGCAGGGGGTACAACTTCAGAGAAGGGAACTGCGGGATAATCTGGAATCTAGACAGGGAGGGGTAGGAAACTGAGCAGGGTCGGGGACAGTAGTTAGGATTTAGTTCAGATGCAGATGTTGGAGGACCTGGAATCGATTGCAGAAATAACAGAGAAGTGATCAGCAACTCTCCCATTCAGTTAGGAAGCGTTTCCTGTTATTTCTGATGAATTAGGGAAAAGCGTTTAATATAATGTCCCTGATAATGATGGTTACCTTCTAAATTTTTAAACATTGTGCCTTACAAACAAATGAATGAATAACAGTGATAAACTGTTAGCCAGGCAGGTGACTAGCATTTAAAGACACACATTTTTTCTCCCTATGTATTCTTTTCTTTAAAAATTATATTGAAGTGTAGTTGATTTATAATGTTGTGTTAATTTCTTCTGTACAGCAAAGTGACTCAGTTATACATATATATATATATTTTTTTTTTTCCATATGTTACGGCATCTTGCTAAATGAACCTCAATATGACTGAATCTTGAAAAGCTCTCAGGGTCCCAGTGGTTCTGAAGCAGAAAGAAATGGAAAGAAATGTTAGAAGATGAAGTGAAGGGGAAGGGAAAAAGCTTTCGACTGCCTTTGTTATGACTGACAAATTTTAGGGCATCAGATTATGACATAGGCCCCTGGAACTGGGGAGCTTTCCACCATCTTAGTGAAGCCCCCCTGGACAAGTCCGCTTTGCATGTGACGAACTGGGTTGGTCCAGAAAACCAATGGTTCCGTCATTCTACAGGTAGGTTACTTCACCGGCCATTTGGTGTTCCAAGATAATACAAATCTTACGTTCTGTTCATCCTATATCCTGGAGCAGGAACAAAACAAAGTAATTTCAAAGAAGAACGTCATATAACGATTCTGTTTTTCTGTGCTTTTATTTCCATTTTACATGATTTTCCTCGTCCATTTTGTTTACCACTAAGTCTTCCATTGCCGTTGTATTTGGGAGAGTACCAGATATAGATGGGTAGCTCTAACTCCAGTTACTTCACACTTGTGCTTCCAAGGGTCCCTTAAACTTGATCAGAACTTAACAGATTCAAAAAAGAATCCTTATAACCTACTGGTTGCAACCACTAAAACTGTACTTTCTTTCCTGTTACTTAACTTAAGATTATCTTTGATTACAATTATTATTTATGTCTTCTTCTAGCTAATCTCTGACTAATTTAAATACTTGCACAATTTCATCAGTTCTGTCTCCAAATTGGACAATTTCTCCTCATTCCTGCTCTTCCTCTTGTGGTCACAAGCTTATGTCAGACTCTTACGAGAAAAGAGTTCATTGCTTTCATGTCCAGTCTTTCTTCCTTACTTGGCTTACCTTTCTAATGTGCATAGTTGGTCACGTCCTAGTCCTTTAGAAAATGGTCTGTGGTTCCCACTGCAGAGAAGTGAGCCTTCTCAGTCCAGACTTCCTAGGGCTTCACTTTCCGGTCTCACTCCTTCACTCCAGAGATCTCTCCTGGACATCCTGTCCTTTGGTCCTATCAGACTACCTACCATTTTTGAATTCATGCTGGTAATTACAATATAGATTTGGCTTTGTGTAGTAGAGACCCCACAGCTGTGACTTAGCCCATATAACGGCCTGGATGTAGCTGGTGGAGGGCTGCTAGGATGCATCTATCTCCTGAGTCATCTAGGGACCCAGGCTCTACCATCGGAAGTCTTTGCCTCTTTCTGCATCACCAAGTGTGACTCAGACCAGAACATGGGACTCAAGTGGGCGGATGTTATGAGCTGAGGCTGGGAGAGGGAGTCAGTGGCTCATCCTGCAAGGGTCTCCCAGGGATTTCCGATTATAAAATACTAGTAATAGGAAGTCTTTGAATGGTTTTCGGAGAGAAAATTTAAGCACAATTCAGAATTAAATTATGGGTAAGATCGCTGTAGCTGCGGTAGGAGCTCCAGGACAGTAATAACGGTGGCTTGGACCAGCCGCTCAGAGATGACAGGAAGGCATATCTGAATGATGTTTAAAAGGCATGACTGACAAGACCTGGCGACTGATTCCATGTGGAGGAGAGAAGCAAGGATGTGCCTCTTGTCCCGAGCAACTGAGAGGGCTGTTTACTGATTAGCTTGCAAGGGGAGATAAGAAGGTTCCGAAGGGATAATAGTAAGCTCCGCTTGGAGCCATTCACTGAACTTCAAGGCTCATGAAACGTCCAAGTGAAGTTGTCTAGAAGGTACGTGGATAGACGGCCTGGGGCTCAGGAGCAAAATCTGGGTCGGAGATGGAGATTTTGCAATTTTCTGCATGGATATAATTGAAGCTATGATTACGGACAAAGGAGAGATTGTGGTTTGGGAAGGAAAATGTGCTTAAGAAAGATTTCTGAGAAAAACCAACATTTAATGTTCAGAGGGAAGGAGAAAGGTCAAAGATGATTGCTTAGGAGTATTTAGTGAGGTAGGGGAAAATGTTTAGGAGATGGTGTCATGAAGGGCAAGCAGAGCAGTTTCTAATGGTTTGTACAGGTTGGCCCTGGGATGCTGCCTACAGGTCATGGAGGAGGGAAAATAGTTTTAATACTTCCTTGAATCTTAAGAGTGTCCATGCTGTGAAAAGCAAAATTGCTAATACTGGAAGGGATTATTAAAAGCATTTTGTCATTAAAGACCTATCCCTTGAAGCTGTTATTCATAACATTCCAATTAACATTAATGACATTTAAAGTCTTGTGTGCTGAACTTTTAAGATATGAGGATGCTTTTGACTTGGAAAACGTATGAATGGTCAGATATTTTTCCTTTGTGAGAATGTGTGATTGAAGAAATGGACATAGTGCAGTCGTCCTTGAAATTTCTTTGCAATGTCATTTATGAGAGCAGAGACTATCTCCAAATCAGAATTTTTTAACTTTAGAAACACTTTCTTTTAAATTATTCTTGACGTGGCTGAATAACAAGTTTCTGGATTCCTTTGAAATTTTAGGGCTTTGAAATTGAAACTGTCTCACCTCTTGAAGTTTTTACTTAATGCATTTAAAAGAACTTTGTATGGAAAGTCAAAGTGTTGAAAGGAGAGATGATGAAAGTTTATAAAACTTGGAAGAGAATAAACATGAACTTATTCACCAAATTTCAAAATACATATTATAGTTCGAGGATGCCCCCCATCCTTGAAGCACAAAGGAAGAGGTTTAGGGCAAATCTAAAGAAATATTATTTTAAACAGTCTGTTTTCAATTAATGAAATATTAACCAAAGAGGTGAGACAACGTGAAAACACAAATAGATTAATTAAAAGGGGTTCATGAGTGAGACAGATCTACAGTTTTGAGGTGTTCAAGGTTATAGTGAACGTTCGGCATATGCCTTCATAGGGCTTCACAGAAATGTTCCTCTCTGTGACTCTCAAGTGGCAAATGATATATGACTTAAGGGGAACCTTGGTCTTTCTGGTATGAGATTGGTATTTCATGTGTTTTCATATCTTAGAAGTTAATAGCGTACAGTATTATTGAAATCAGTAAGCCCAGTGCCTGTATGAGAATCCCTGTTCCATGGCTTATTAACCGTGTGTTCTTGGGCCAATTACTCAACCCTGGTGTGTTTTAATTTCCTCAGAGTGAAACAGTGAAAATAATAGTATCTACCTTATAATATTTTAGGCAATATTAAAGTAGATATATTAACATAAGTTAAGAACTTGATGTTTTTCTTATTGTTGGTATTATAGCAAGATGCTATAGTACTGGTTCTGTGAAATGGCATTTTAAGTAAAATTTAAAGCAATTTTAAATTGAACTCGATAATTCTACATAAGTCACTAGGGGAGGGTGTTAATAGTCTAAGAAAATTTCATTTTTAAAAAAGAGTAAAATTTGTTTTGTGAATAAGCAGGTTTGTTTTTCCACTACATCATTTAGTATATAGCCATTTAATTCAGTTTCATTCTACCTGTGTGATTATTCAGTTTTAAAGTCTGTGCATCCATTTTTTCCCTAGGATATAAGTTTTCTTTTCTTAGTAATGATTTATTGAAAAATTAGAAAGGAAGAAAATAATTTAAAACCAAGAAAAGAAAACAGTTGTATAAAAGTCACATAAGTAGTTCTTTTCTCTTTTTTGATTTGGAAAATATGGGTATGAGAATGGGTTGGAGAGCATCAGAGGAGTGAAAGTATTCCATGTGAAACCCCACGCACTATATAGATATGTGTGTGTGTATGCATGTATGTACACACATATGTATACACGTATCAGAGAGGCTGCGGTTTAGTGATGATTGTAGGGGGGGCGATGGTTCAATTAGGATGCATCTTTTCTCTCTCCACTCCTGCTTGAAGCCATACTCCCATTTCATCTAGTTCCACATGGGGAAGGGGGTGAGAGGAAAAGTGTGGCAGACAGAGAAGCATTGTCAGAATCAAGGAAGATGGGCCAAGATTACATTCCCTCACTTGGAAGAAAGAGAAGCATGAAGTTCAAAGGCGTCTGTCCGACCTAAGAATGTAGACAGAAGTTGCAGTAGCCGTCTCTTCAAGTCCCATCTATGCTTGCTTCCAAAAGCAGTTCTGAGGCACAGTCGTTTCATCTGAGGGTTGGAATTTGAAGGAACTAAGACATTACCTAGTGGCACCCACTCATTTTATAAATTAGTGAACCTATGCCCCAAAGCTTCAGTAACTTGGCCAAGATCTCCCGTCAGTCGCGATCTGAAGCCATCTTGGAATTCTGGGTTCCTGGCTGGCCTGAACTATTGTCACTGTCCCAGCCTCTCCAGAGGCTCCGTGTGAAGTTTCAACTGATTTTTTCTCTTTTCTTAGCAGTAGATTTATGCCAGTCTAGGTGTTTCCATATTGAACAACTATATTATCCTTTAGATATCAAATAAAATATTATTTGATATTTCATTTTTTGAAAAACAGGTATAGATTACTTAAGCATCTGAAATATAAACTTAAATGTATCTATTAAATTTCACATATTAAAAAATTTATTTTTGGCACCTAAAACTTTATATGAT
This sequence comes from Stenella coeruleoalba, assembly GCF_951394435.1. Taxonomy (NCBI): domain Eukaryota; kingdom Metazoa; phylum Chordata; class Mammalia; order Artiodactyla; family Delphinidae; genus Stenella; species Stenella coeruleoalba. The sequence goes on along the minus strand of NC_137149.1, from coordinate 148,257,325 downwards.
GTAGACACCTTTTCTACTAAAGTTGATCTTGTGGGATATATTTTGAGCTTTTCCTTTATGCTCATATAAAAGGATCTTGAAAAGTGAGCCCATTAGTTCTTTATAAATGAATTCATATTTTTCTATCTTTTATAATTCAGAATTGCTTTATATTAACTTTAACCATTACCATTACATTCCCATGACTTTATACTAACTTTTGTCATTAAAGGTGGCTTTTTAAGAAGCTGTATTTAAATGTGATTATGATCAAATTCCTCTTAGAGTTTAAACTCTTTCCATAACTAATTCAAATAGTGCTCCTTTAAGTTGAATAACTTTTAAGTTCATGTATGATACTGGGTTTTCTGAATGAGGGCCAGAGCTCTTTCTGGCTGAGGAGACTTGCTAGGTGAGCTGATTATCTATCAGACTTAGATTCAACTCGTGTTATTGATGATGGTGATGGTGTGGTGATGATTGTGATGACTGTAGTGATGGTGATGGTGACCATCACCACCACCACCACCATCATCACCATAATCATCACTCTAGTGGTGATGGTGATGATGATGATGATGATGATGCTGAGGGTGATGATGATGATGCTGCTGGTGGTGATGATGATGGTAGTGATGGTGGTGGTGATGGTGGTGATGGTGATGATGATGATGGTGGTGGTGGTGATGATGGTGGTGATGGTGATGATGATGGTGGTGATGGTGATGATGGTGGTGATGGTGATGATGCTGCTGATGGTGGTGATGGTGATGATGGTGGTGATGGTGATGATGGTGGTGATGGTGATGATGCTGCTGATGGTGGTGATGATGATGGTGGTGATGGTGATGATGATGATGGTGGTGATGGTGATGATGCTGGTGGTGATGATGATGATGATGATGATGCTGGTGGTTATGATGGTGATGGTGATGATGATGATGGTGATGCTGGTGGTGATGGTGGTGACGATGATTGTGGTGATGATGATGATGCTGGTTATGATGGTGATGGTGATGGTGATGATGATGATGGTGATGCTGGTGGTGATGATGGTGATGGTGATGGTGATGATGATGACGGTGATGCTGGTGGTGATGATGGTGATGGTTATGGTGATGATGATGCTGGTGGTGATGGTGGTGACGATGATCGTGGTGACGATGATGCTGATGAGCTTCGAGGTAGTGGCTCAGACTGAGAACAAACCCGCTGGCTGCCTCCACAGCTGTGCTTTCAGGCTTCTCTCTGGCGTGGGACTCAAGGTGCCCAATTTGTGTTAGAAATATTTGCAGATTAAAAAAACATGTCAGGGATGAAGTCATCTTTTTCTTGATGATTAAGATAACTTAAATAGCATTTATTGGCTCATTATTTTATTCACTAATTCAAGATTTTTAAGCCTTTTCTGGCCACCTGTTCTAGGCCATTTCCTGTGTTAGGAGTTGGGGATGAAAAAGCAAAATAGAGACTCCTTGACTCCAACTCATTATCTGGCTGGAAAGACACACAAGTGGACTGATTATTCGACTGTGACACCTTATGTGCACCTTATGGTAAAAAGTAGCATGAGGTGCTATGCAGGGGTGTTGGGACTTAGAGTGGGTGTCAGGAAAGAGTTCCGAGGGAAGTGAAGTATTTGGAATCACCTGGAGGACGAATGCGAGTTAGTCTGTAGTGCAGACGGGAGTTGCATGCGTGGGGAATTGGAAGGACTGGTAATTCCATCGGTGGGTTGAAAGAATACCCTACATGATGGGAATTTGGTTTTTTGTTTGTTTTTTGGATTACTCACTTTAAAAATGAGCTGTTCATTTCCATGAGATATTTTTACTTTCAAACACTAATCAAACTTCATAAGTTCAGAAGAGGAGATGTTTGATTCATTTTAATGAGACAAACATGTTAGAATATGGGAACAGAAGAGTATTCATAACTGGTTAATACCAGTAGGTTGCTATGTTCTGTTATTGCCCCCAAAATGCTTTTTGATACTAGAAGGAAGGCTTCTTGGAGTCCTTAATTTTGTTATCTGCAAATTTAAAAAATGTAGATTAAGGAAAATTCAAACTCTCATAACATGGTGGGTCAATCATCTGTGAGGTCTTTTTTGTGAAGAGCTTCTTGCTGTTTTACATACTTAGACTTCACACCAAGCCTGTGAGGTAGCTAATGTTATTTGCAAATAAGGAACAGAGAGGGACAGGGAGGGTAAGTGACTGATCAAAATCAGATAATAATAAATGATACATTCAGGCATCAAACACAGATTTCTGAGATTTACTTTTGGAAATCCTTGATTTCCAAAGTTAAAAAACAACCAAATAATCATTAGTGATCAAGACTCGACACTGTGCCCTTATATGATCACCTTTATGTTTAATTGCAAACTTATTTAGGAGAAATATGGGGCTGAAGATCTTTTTTATTAACTTGCTTAATTATTCTATTATATTTCTAAAACTGGATCAGTTAAAGTAACTATGGAAACCCACAAGAAGGATAATAATATTAGCATCTTCCTATTGAGTGCCTATATTTTTTCACCATTTATACACGAGATAATTGAAATTTACTGTTAATAAACACCAAAACTGGCTTTTTAAGTTTGTCTGACCCTAAAGTGTTTCTCTTACATCATAGTTACACATATGAGTCAAATATAGACTGTTTGAATTGTTATTTGGCTGAAGGTATGGCCACGCTTACAAGTAGCAAAATATTTGGAAGATTAATGCTCTTATTAGTACGGTATCAAGGAACCATAAAGATTGTTATTTGAAGAGTCAGAGGAAAAGAGACCTTATAGAAATCCTTCAGAATGAAAATAGGAGAAAAGTAAATAGAAAGTGGTACCCAGAGCAACAGCCATCAGGAAGATTTCTGGGCGTCTTGGGAGAAATTAGGCAAAAAATAACAGTGACAGGGAAGGCGTGATATATCAGTGATATGTTACTGCATATACACTCCTGCCAACAGCTTAATGGCTGAACACAACCATTTTATTTTCATCATTACGTGGGTGGACTCGGGGTTCTTCAGCTGGTCTCGCCCAGGTTCACGTTAGGGTTTGCATTCTGTTAGTGAGCTCAGTTGGGATGTCCACGTTGCCTGGATCTCTGTCCTCCTGTGTGTGTGTATTTTCATTTCAATGAGGCCACACTTAAATTCTGCACACACAGTCTTAGAACAGCATTCCAAGAGGGAATGCGTAAGTGCTTACGATTCGGTTTGCATTACATTTGCTCGTATCCTTATTGATCAAATCAAGTCTCGCGGCCACACCCTGAGTCAAGGAGGGAGGGAGCCCCACAGGGTCATCACTAACCGGAGGCGTGACTTGCTGGGATGCATGAGTGTAGGAGGCTCTCACAGTCTGCCTTGTGGTCCCAATTATTCATGTGCAAAATGTGCTCGTCTCCTTTCAAAACCTTCAGAGTCTCATCCAAGCTCAGTCCTTGATCTCATCATCTGCATCAGATCCATATGCAGATGAAACTTTTTGGGGGGTAGCCCTTCTTTATCTAGAGAACTGTGAACTAAAATGATAACTTACATTTCCTCCCTGTTTGTCCTCTACATACACGGCTGACATCCGTGCTTAGAGGGACAGGATAATCTCACTAATTCAGTTCAATAGCAGGATGAGCAAAAGATACCCAGAAGGTACTGGTTCACTGCGCTGCTGAAATCCGGCGGCATATGGTCCAGGGGTAGGGAATCTTCCTTAGCTGGGTGTTTCTGCTTCCGGGAAGTTTTCTTAATTCACTGCTCTCTGCTGTGCTTGGCTCTGTCCTTTGGGAACTTGGGTCTATCTTTCTTTATTGATAAGTAATGTTCCATCTTGCAGCTGATAAATTGCTTTCTCAGCCTGTTTATGTCCATAGAAAATTCGAGTTGCTCCTGTACATTTTAGTCCAAGCGGATTCAACTCCCTTAAACTTTGGTGAACTTTCACTGGATCTGATTGGAGTTCACCTCATGCCCCTAGAGCCTCATCCATAATTGTTTTTTCAAAATAATTTCTTTCTTTCTGCAACATCCCTTAGCATTATTAGGGGCCTTTTTGTCCCACTGTGAGCATCTACCCTGGTAACACCTTAAATCTTCCTGAGATTGTACCAAGGGTCTTCTAGCAACATCTGTGCTTCAGTCTTTAACCCTGAGGCCATTTCTTTCTTTGCCAGGTGGGCACACGGGCACCAGGAAAGTGTACTTTCCTAGCAGCATGTCCTGGCTTTTCTGTGTTTTCTGTGAATTCCACCTGCACATTAAACAGGCCTTTCTCCAGCGCTCTGACCAGTGCCTTCTTATAAGCAACTAAAAGGTACAGACTGACACTTTCACCGTTCTGTCTCGAAATATCCTGGCTAGACTTACACGTTTATCTGGCACATTTTCAATTTTCCAACTTCTTGCAAGGGACAATTTTGCCAACGTGTTCACTAACAGAACACAAGGAAGTCCGTCTTAGCACTGTCCAATAGTGGCTTTCTGCTGCCTTTTGGCCTCTATTAGCTGTTGGTTCCCTTCTTCTCCGCCCTGCGCTCACAGGCTCCTTGCTGATTTTCTAACTCCTGCCCATTTCTCAGACCCCAAATCAATGCTGAATTTTCTAGACTTATGTTATGGTACCACGCTACCTCTAGATGCCAGTTTCTGATTCAGCGCCTACAATAAACTGTCCTCAAACTTAGCAGCTTAAAAGACCGCCATTTTTCCCCCTGCAGTTCTGTGGGTCGGCTGGGGGTGTCTTCGGCTGGCCTCGCTCCTCCTATGGGTACAACCCTCTGGCGGCTGAGTTGGGGCTGAGTCCACCAGGATGGCCGAAATGACTACACCTCTTTTCATGTGGCCTTTCAACCTCCAGGAGGCCAGACTGGACTTCTCAGCGTCAGGACTGTGTCCCAAGAAGGCAAGCGCTAACCTCTGCCTGTGTCCTGTGTGTGGATTTTCTGTTGGGTTAGAAGAGGCAACCACCCGGCCACACTCGGGGTCAACGTGGAAGGAACTAGTTAAGAGCGTGGATACTGGGAGATGTGATTTCTTGTGGGCACGAGTAACAATCTTCCATACTACCTATATCAGCAGGCACGTTTTCTAGTAATTGGCAAGGAGTAGGCCATTTTCACAGAAGATTTTACCAAAAGAGTATCTTCACAGGTAAGTTAGTTTTGAGAAATTACAAGGCTTGGCGATAAGGATGTAGGAAAAGTTTAAGAATGAGGGAAGGACTTCCCTGGTGGCGCAGTGGTTGGAAGTCCGCCTGCCGATGCAGGGGACGCGGGTTCGTGCTCCGGTCCGGGAAGATCCCACATGCCGCAGAGTGGCTGGGTCCATGAGCCATGGCCGCTGAGCCTGTGCTCCGCAACGGGAGAGGCCACAGCAGCGAGAGGCCCGTGTACCGCAAAAAAAAAAAAAAGAATGAGGGAAATGGTGGCGGCAGGGTGATGACTTGGATTTTCAAGGGCTGGTGGGAGCTGATGGAGGATGATACTGGGGTGAGATGAATGGAAATGATGCAGATGGAGACAAACGAGGGATGCAGGTCTGTGGTTTGGATCCAGGAGGGGTGGGAGCCGTGACTTGATTCTGTACCCCTGTGGCAGCAGTAAGTTCATTCTGAGGTAAGCTTTGCCTCAGCCAGAAAATATATTACTGAAATTTATAAAAATTCCAAACAGAATATCTCAGTGAACATCCCTCCATATGCTGGTACAGGAACAACACTCAGGTTGTTTTCTGGCAAAGTTTACCAACCACTATCATTGGCCTGGGCCCAGAAAATCTGTGTGATGAGCTGAGACTCAAAAGAGAACACACTGATTTCACAAAAAGACACTGAAGCAAACTGGGTCAATGATTTTATTCACTTATGTACATTTGCTTATATACGTTTAAGGTGCTCTCTTTACAACCTGAAATATAGGTCAGAAATACTCTAGAAAAACCAGTGTTATAAAAAATACGTTTTCTTTTATTGTGAGCAATGGGTGTTTAGACCATTGAAATATCTACAATCTAGACTTACTATTTTCCGCAGATGAAAGCTCTAAGGTCCCTGAACCTCTCCCCAGTTATTGTAAGAAGCAATCAGAGGAAATGTTTTTTTTTTTTTGAAGTTGAAAAATAACCACCGTTTAATGCCATCCTTGTCGTTTTTTTAACATCTTTATTGGAGTATAATTGCTTTATAACGGTGTGTAAGTTTCTGCTTTATAACAAAGTGAATCAGCTATACATATACATATATCCCCATATCTCTTTTTTGATTTAATTTTGTTTCTGCATAATATAGTGATGACGGCTAAATAGTTTGGGCTCGGCAGACTTTGCAGAACAGTGGAAAGCGCTGGCTGAGGGAAGAGATGGTGCTTTATCTTTCTAGGAGCAGAGGCGAACTCACTGAATAATCTGAGGCTTAAAATGTTAGGCCCACAGTGAATGGGACAAATACGTACAAAGGAAATTGTGATGATTAATATGCTATTATCTAAGTATTGATTTTTTTTGTAATATAGGTACTATAAATATACTAATGCCGTTTTAGCTTAATTAAATAAACTTTTAAAGAGCAAAAACAATCTCTTTGATGCAAAAATCCATCTGAATCACTGGCATTATACGTGCAGGTGATGCATCTATTATATTTGTGCCAGTTTGATGGTATGTGGAAATAAAACTTGCAAATGTCTTTAATGCTATTTACTGTATTCTAATATTTCTTAAATCTGTGACTTTTGTTTCACATATATAAATTAATTTACCTTCATATTTTTCAGTTTTAACCTTTGATTTTAAAAGTTACTAAAACTTAGAGGGTCTTTTTTAAAGTAAATTAAGACACTCTCACTAGTATTTTTTTTTATGGAAAATCAGCCAAATCTTCACTTGCAAAAGAGACCTAATAGGTTTGATCTATTAGCGACTTCCCTGATGGCGCAGTGGTTAAGAATCCGCCCGCCAATACAGGGGACACGGGTTGGAGCCCTGGTTCGGGAAGATCCCACACGCCGCAGAGCAACTAAGCCCGTGCGCCACAACTACTGAGCCTGCGCTCTAGAGCCCGCGAGCCACTACTACTGAGCCCGCGAGCCACAACTACTGAAGCCCGCGCGCTTAGAGCCCGTGCTCCGCAACAAGAGAAGCCACCGAAGTGAGAAGCCCGCGCACCGCAACGAAGAGTAGCCCCCACTCGCCGCAACTAGAGAAAGCCCACGCAGAGCAACGAAGAGAAAGCCTGCGAGCAGCAATTATTTTAAATAAATAAATAGATTAATTAATTTAAAAAAAAGATTTGTTCTATTGTAAGATCAAAGAGATATAGATACAGAATCCTTTTCCAAAGGTGAAGGTTTAGAGTTGGCATTAATTAATAATCTAGTTTTAAAATAATTCATACCCATTCTTTGATGATGCTGGAGAGTTTTTAATATTGTGGCACCAATATAACAAATTCATATTTAGTAGAAAACAAGGTTTCTGGAGAGAAGTGGACCTCAGATTTCGCTAACACAAAAGCACCTTGGCATCTGTCATTTTAATTTGCAAGTGGAATGACCCGCAGTCACTTGACAAGACATAACTCACAATTCTGAAGAGCAAGCCTGAGAGAAGTCGGTGTTGCATGAGGAGAACTATAGGCCAGCCAGTGCGCGTAATTAAGTAGCCAGACACAACAAACTCTAGCAAACATCCTTATACACAGCACCCAGCTCCAGAAATAAAACGTTAATACGTTTGAAATGCCGCGAATCTTCTTCACTGTCGCGTGCCCTCCACGCAGCTGGTGATGTTTATCATTGCTATACATTTCATTATATTTTTATCGCTCATATGTTTATTCTAAAAAGGGTGTATAGATATTTTTTCTATATTTTATGCAAGCAAAGTATCCCATGTGCTGTAACTTGGTTTTCTCTTACTCAATAGTAAGTTTTTGCGGTACGCGGGCCTCTCACTGCTGTGGCCTCTCCCGTTGCGGAGCACAGGCTCCGGACGTGCAGGCTCAGTGGCCACGGCACACGGGCCCAGCCGCTCCACGGCATGTGGGATCTTCCCGGACCGGGGCACGAACCTGTGTCCCCTGCATAGGCAGGCAGACTCTCAACCGCTGCGCCACCAGGGAAGCCCTATTCATCTATCTTTAAAAGGTTTTATTTTTAGATTTCCTTCTTTAGCCCACCGACAGTGCTTTCTCTGTGTGTGAGACGGCTCTAGCTGGAGTTTTTCCTTATGGTTAATCAATTGTCTCAGAAGCTTCTAACTAAAGAGTCTATACTTTCCCCACTTAGCTGCTATGTCATTCTTTTTCAATCATTTTCCATGTTTTATTGTGTGGGTCTCTTTCTAAGCTCTCTTTACTGATCTGTTGGTCTAATAATAGTTAAAACTGTCTTAATATTTTGTTTCATGAACACATTTATCAAAAATTTTATTGGATTTTTTTCTGTGATTTGGAGCTAGTTATTTAACCACTCTGATTTTCTCATCAGTTATTTATCACAATGTTGACAAATTGTGGTGTACATTTTTTTGAGTTAAATAAGTTAGAACAGTGTCATGCACAAAGCACGTGCTTGATAACAGTTATCACTACAGATGGTTTTGAAGAGGATTTGACATCTTTATGACACTGTGTCTTCTTATCCATAAAATGGTAAATTTTATATGGCTTCCTTATTATCTTTCGGTAAAGTTCATAACTTTCTACATACATCTTTTATTAGATTTTTTTTTCAGTACAGTTATTTCTGCTTTTCAATGGTTGCATTGAATAGTTTAATGGGCATTTTTATTTTGGCAAACAAGCCAGTATGATTCTAGATTGAAACTTATTTTCTCTCCTTATTTTGAAGGTTTCAATTTACTGTTTCCCAGTTTTCCTTGCTGTAGTTGAGATATCTGCTCTCATTGTAATTCATGTTTCGTTATAGCTGATCTTTCCTTTCGGTTTGGTAACTCTCCTTCATCTCTTTTCTTTAATATCTGGCAGCTTCAGTCAGTTTTGTGCCAGTTAATTTATTAAGTTAGGCTTTCTTAAAGTTTAAATATATATTTTCATAAATTCTAGAAAAATTTCAGCCATGGCTTTAAATATTGTTGTTACTGACCAGGATTCATGGCCTCCTTAATCAATAGAAATTGATCAGAGGCCAGATAAGAAATTGAGACAAGGCTTTATTGGGGCCCCTCCTGCAGCCCGGGAGAGGGAGAATAAGTGACAGGTTCCCTTGCTGGCTCGCTCACCAAAGGGAGCTGAGCTGCCTCCTTATTTCCGGTGAGAGTAGGGGTGTGTCCAGAGGTTGGGCAGGAGGCGGGGCTTAGGTGGTCCGCCCACCCCTTAGGTGGTGCTGGGTGCAGGGGGCATTTGCAGGACCTGTTTTTGCTCTTGGCTCTTCAGAAGTGGCGGTTGAGTTTTTGGTCTTTTGTATCTTGTTGTCCATAATGTGCCCCAACTGCACATGCATACAGTTATTTTTAGTCCCTTTTAGTTTCTTTGTATCCGTCGCTGGAGAAGACATTTGTCCAGGTGCAAGCACTGCAGCAAAGGGTCCCAGGTCCCAACCTGTCTCACTGTCTTTCTCTCATCCAATCTGTTCTGTCCTAAAATAACTCCAGTTTGTTGTTTCTTGTGACCTATCTCTTTGCTTGCTCTGATGTTTCTGGGTGATTCTTGGTAAAACTTCTAATTTACTAATTCTTTCCCGTTGATCTAATATAATGCTTAATCTCTGCATTGGAGTTTTAATTTTAATATTTATAATCATTATGGAAATTATTTTTCTTTCAAATACAACCAGCAGTTTCACGGTCTCTTATTCTTGCTGTATTTAAAATATCCTCTTGTCTTTACTTTTTAGATACTTAAGATTATTTTACATTGCACATATGAAATTAATTTTTGCTGGTTTTCATATGTCTATTGATCCTTGTTCCTGATTGCTTTTTTGGTGTGCGTATATCTTTTCTTTCTTTTTAAAATTTCTCCTTCCTCTTCTTCTCCTTCTTCCTCTTCCTCTTTTTTTTAGGTTTTGAGCTGATATTTGAGTGCTATTAATCTTTTGGAACCCCAAGGTCCTGGGTTGAGGCTACATTGTTTTAGAGAGGATGGGGAATTTTTTTGTTTCTGCTTAGCGATTGGAGCTCAAGCCAGAATGACTTTAAATTAATTTCCATGATTGGGTTTTCCCAAATGTACATGGAAACCGTGAAAATGGTGGCTTGTGTGACCTAAGGCCGTGATCAGGGGTGACCTTGCTTTCCCACCCAGAGGAAAGCCAAGTAAGAGAAGTTTCTGTGTTCCCTTCCTTTGCTGGCTGGCTGTTCTTCTGCTGCCGTATCCCACGTTCTCACTTTGGGGAGCATCCAGAGCCTTTCTCATTTCCCTCATGAGCCATTAGATCCAGAGTTCTTGGTCACCCTGACAAATCAGTGTCCCCAGGCAGACAGTCTCCAATATCCTGCCTAACATTCCTGTCCTCCCTCTATTGTTTTGGATGGTTTCTTTCTTGTGGGCTGAGCTCTGCATATAAAACATTATTTAGGACGAAAGGAAGAGTATTTTGGGCTATTGAGCCAGCCAGCTTGCTGAAAATGAAAGTCAACCCAAGTATGCTGTAAGAATACTGAAAACACTCCTAATGTAGAATTAGGACATGTTTGGGAATGTAAAGAAGCAAAACAGTTGCTGCTGTCCCCAGTGTTCGACGATTTCTTATTCTAAAATGAGCATAGTCATGAAGTCTTGTATTCATAAATGTGAATGTTCTTAGATGTTGAAAAGAGTCTCCAATAATTTAATCTTTAAATTGAAAGGAATCTTTGAAGTCATCTGATCTCAGCAGCAAAACAGAGACAACAACAAAGCAACAGCCCAAACTAAGACCTGTTTACCTTTTTTCAGGTACTTACCATTTATCAGACATTGTGCTTAGTACTTTATTTTTCTCTTTAAACTTATTTTTGCCTTTAATTTTACTTTTAAGTCTCAGACAAGAGCTTGTCTGACCTCCCCTGGAGCAGCTCTTGGCAGTGATCGAGCACTTTATACCCATGGCCACCAAGTCCTAAAAATGTTACGGGCACTATCTAAGGCTGCCAGGGATCACATTCGGTCTGCCTTCAACTTAGTTCTCTGTTTACTGCAATACGTACGACCTTAATGGGTGCCAAAATTCTCCTGTGTAGATCTTGTTTTATAAGATCTTTTTTCAAAATTCAAGGAAGTGGGACTAATTTTTTTCTCATTTGACAATTAATTTAACTTGCTCTTAGAAATAAGGCAGATATTCTCATTCTAGTCTGTATTCAAACATGAGCTTATTTTTTTCCGATAATGATATTGAGGAAATTAGGAACATACCGACGTATCAGAAGGCCTCCACATTCAGTATTTTCTCACAGGGCCTCGCAGTTCTTCACCCCATATGATACTTTGGGATGTTTTGAGTAAATTTGTGTCTTTTCATTTTGATTGGCTGTTTGGGGTATATTGGTGTGATAACTGGAACATCGAACAGATAAAGAAGCAAAATTGAGCCTCGCTAGTTTGGGGGTGGAATGATGAAAAGTCTTCTACTCCAATTTCAATATTTATTTGTTTTTGACGTTTACCTTTCTCTGCAGCTTCATTGCTATTCCAGGTGTGAAGGGGCAGAAAGTAAAGTGGAACTCTGCTTTGACCAATCAAATTTGATTTATAATCAAGTCATTCTGCTTATGAATGTTCTAAAAACTGTCATAAAGAAAAAAGGTCTACCTGGACATAGACTCTTTTTAAAAAATATAACTTAAATATGCCCTTTAGGCATTTTCCAGAGTAATGTGGACATAAACAAATAAGGACTTAATATAACAAAAAATGGCTTGGGTTTTAGTACCTGAGCATTGATGAATGTAAAGAAAGCCTTTACAGGCATGTCAGTGCCCTAAGCATTATGTTATATTTACAAATATTAAATCACAGGTTACAGTTATCTAGAGGTATCAAATTCATAAGACTTTGCCTAATTATTTGATATGGATATGGGGATTACAATAGGCAGATTCCTGCCATACCCCATTTCATTTTGTGCTGGTTGTAGAAATACTTAAGGAAATAAGAGTGAGATACAAGATTTTTTAAAAGCCCTGGATATGTAGCTAAATTCATATATAAATATGTATCTTCACTTACTTTATGACCCTAGAATTGTTTCCTTGGGTCTTGTTCACAGAGGAGTTACGGTAAAGATAGAAGCTACAAAAAATATAAATATCTATAGATAAAGTTTCTAGGTGGTAAATATCTGTTTGGAAACATATTAAAGGACAGCCTGTAAGTATGTGCCTGCACACACACATACACACACACACACACACACACACACACACACACACTAGATCCTTATATTAAGATATGTATTAGAATATAGCTTTAAGTAAAAGGCTGGAGAGATTGTTTTCCCTAATATCTGTTTCACTTGAAGTATCTGTCATGACTCTGGAATTCATTTTCTCATCTACTGCGCTATGTTTCTCAAGGTTTCTTTTTTTTTAAAGTAATTAGTTAATTAATTAAATTTTTAAAATTTAAGTATCGTTGATTTACAATGTCGTGTTAGTTTCAGGTGTACAGCACAGTGATTCAGCTATATATATATTCTTTTTCAGATTCTTTTCCCTTATAGGTTATTACAAGATATCGAGTAGAGTTCCCTGTGCTATACAGTAGGTCCTGGTTATCTATTTTATATATAGTAGTGTGTATCTGTTACCCCCGAACTCCTAATTTAACCCCCTTCTCCTCTTTGGTAACCATAAGTTTGTTTTCTGTGTCTGTGAGTCTCTTTCTGTGGTGTGGAGAAAAAGGAACCCTCCTACACTGCTGGTGGTGGGAATGTAAATTGGTGCAGCCACTATAGAGAACAGTATGGAGGTTCCTTAAAAACCTAAAAATAGAATTACCAATATGATCCAGCAATCCCACTGTTGGGCATATATCTGGAGAAAGCTATAGTTTGAAAAGATACATGCAACCCCAATGTTCATAGCAGCACTATTTACAGTAGCCAGGAGATGGAAGCAACTAAAATGTCCATTGACAGAGGAATGGATAAAGAAGATGAGGTACATATATACAATGGAATATTACTCAGCCATAAATGAGAATGAAATAATGTCATTTGCAGCAACATGAATGGACCTAGAGATTATCATACAAAGTGAAGTAAGTCAGACAAAGACAAATATCATGTGATATCACTTATACATGGAATCTAAGAAAAAAATGATACAAATGAACTTATTTACAAACCCTCCCAAGGTTTCTTGAGTGACATTTTCTGTTTAGTTTCAAACAATTTGGGCTCAAATTCTGGCTCCACAACCACTGGCTGTATGAACTTGGGAAGCTTAACTTCGCTGCCCGTCAGTTGTTGGTTGTTGGGAGGATTAAATGACTTGGTATAGTCAGCCCTAAGAAGAGTTCCTGGCATTTCATATTTTGGCTAAGTTTTAGCTATTACTTCAAAGAGAGATCGGGCTCACTCTACTTATTTCCAAGTTTTTCCTTTTTGTCACAATTAAAGTGTAGATTCTGGTTATAGAATGATATAATGATAACACACCATATAGCACACCAATTTACCTTAAGGGAAATTTCATTTTATGAAAAATACTATATAATTTTGCAGATAATTTGGCCAAGTTTTATCAAATTAGCATGTGATTGCATTTGTTCCTATGCCTGTTTGTGATTCTCTGAGAGCATAAAGTGTGTTGGGTAAAAGAAAGTTATATTTACATACATGTGTAGCTGCTTCATCAATATTCATATCGTCTTCGATGCTCTGCGAGATTAGCGTTCATAAAACACCAGCCTTGGCTGGATACGTCATTGCTCTCTGCTGGTAATACCCCCGAAAGAACCATTTCACAGGCATAGGCTAGCAGTTTTGTGTATAAACTGGTTCAGAGGGTATGCCTTAGTTTTCTTTAGTTTGGTGCTAATACTTACTTTGTACTGTTCCCATTGATGAAAGACCCGTTGTCATCCTTATTGAAGTATGAATACACTGTAGCTTTGTTTTTGACACGTTCTGAACGCAGAACACACTCTTTGGTTCCTTGAGAAACTATTTGAAGAGTTCTGTTCTCCTAAGCTTGTTTGCTTCCCCAGCATAATCCACTAGGGGTCTGGTCACTCTCCAGGAGCTCTGGAAAAGGCCAGCAGACAAACTGAGTAGTTCGCATTTCAGTAGAGATTTTTGCTTCTGCTTTGTGTTTTCACCATTTGCATTCAATTTAGCCACCTAAACATTGCCAGTCTTCTGTTTATGCTGTGACTTAGGTACAGAGTTGCACATGTGCTCTAGAGCGAGACATCCACTCATTGAGATATCTTTGAAATGAAGACTTTAACTGAATTCATATGTGCCTATTTTCAGTAATCATATGCAGCTGAAATAACTTATGCTGTAAAGCACAAGATATGTACAGTATTAATATTTTCCTTGCAGTTAGCTACCATTTCTATTTTTCAGCTTCATCTTTCATAGAAATTAAATAGTTATGGCCATACTAACTTACACTGAGCTCTCGTGCTCTCTTCCAAAATGCCTCTTCTCAGCTCTTCATTTCTTGTCCACTTCCTTTCATCCCTCTGAATAGTTTTACTTCATCTTCTGGCCTTTACTAGTGGAGATTTATTGCTTGGCCAATTATGTTTTCCTTTGCCTTGGTGCACCTATGGTGTGCTGGGACTAAGGTATGAATAACTATAGAACCATATTGATTATGACTAAATACTGATGTTATGTAACTTGCATTATATTTCCTCCAATTTTTTTTTTCATTCTCTATGGACCATACAGTAAAGTGAAGTGGAAAGGTGAAACAGTTATTCACACAAAATATAGGCTTTTATAAAGCCATTATATTATGGGAAAGGAAGAATTATGGACTGTATAAAAGAGTTTAATTATATACATTGATCAAATATACCAGATAGTTATTCAAATTCTCACTCAATTTTTATTGCATGGAAACCTGATTAATGGTATACTTTTCAATTTATTATTATTTTAAGAAATATAATAGAAATACAGACTAAGGAGAAATGATTTCTCCAAGTAGAATGGCCCAAAGGTGAGTTGAGTAAAATTTTTACCCCAGAATGTTTTTTCCACATAGAAGAATCCCAGAGAATCAAACAAAAGCTCACAGAACTGTTTAGAGAGTTCAATAACATCACTAGATATAAAGGTATCGTTTTAAAGTCAATAGATTTTTCAGGCCACTAGTAATACCTAAAATATAAACTATGAAGAACAAAATTCTGAGAACAATAGTAATAATAATAATAAAGCTACAAAGTAACTAGGGATAAACCTAATAGGAAGTATGTAAGGTAGGAATAAAACTGTAAAACTTTGCTGAAAAACATAAACAGTTCTGAGTCAGTTGAGGTTGGCTATAAAGTTAATGTTGTAAATGTTCATCTTTGCCAGTTAATTTGTATTTCAATCCAAGCCTAACCGAAATTTGGGAAAAAAAATATAAATCAATAGGTAGGAAAGCTTTGCAAAATAACATTGAAAGCAACAGTAATTTCCAAAAAGGTGTCGTAATTAAAACATGTGTTTTTGTCTTCAGAAATGGACCCCAGCACATAGAGAAGCTTAGAGTATGATAAAGGTAGAGAACAAACGTATGGACACCAAGGGGGGAAAGCATCTGAGGGGTGGTGGTGGTGGGATGAACTGGGAGATTGGGATTGACATGTATACACTAATATGTATAAAATGGATGACTAATAAGAACCTGCTGTATAAAATAAATAAGTAAAAATCAAAAAAAATAAAATGACAAAAAATTTAAATTAAGAGGAAATAAATGATTAAAGGGTTTGGAAAATTGAATATTTATGTGGAAACAAAGTTGGAGTTCTCCCTTGCATAAAATCCAAATATTCATATTAGAAGAATTTATTATAAAAAGGATAATTAAGAAATCAAAGATAAAAAATATTTTGAAAATCTTAGGATGAGAAATCCTTACTACACAAGACACAAAATCTAGGAGTCATCAAAGAAAAGACTGAGAATTTGGTTACAAATGTCATTATAAACAAAGTGAAAGATGAAAGGAAAAGGAAGAAAAACTATTAACAACATATAAAGAAGATTAAACATAAAATTTAAATGGCAAGCTAATAGGAAAAAATGTGCAAAATATAGGAATAGTTAAGAAAGGAAAATATAAAAATAGATGCACTTTCTTACAAATAATGATGGAAACCCAAATTTTTCTGTTTACCAGTAAGAAGTACATTGGCTAAAAGTACAAGCTCTGAGGTCAGGCTGCCTGGGTTTGACACCCCCTCTATCATTTTCTAGAGTTGTTATCTTAGAAAATTACTTATTTTCAAGTCTTGTCATCTGTAAAATGAGGATATATTAGGATATTCTGAATTTTAAAAGAGTTAATACATGAAAAAGAAACTTGAGTAATGCCTTCTACCACAAGTGTACAAAAATATAAGTTGTCATTATTAAAGCAAAAATGAAATGCTATTTTTATGCGTCCCATTGGTAAAAGTTAAAAGGTGAAACATATCCCTTCTGAGTGAAGAACACAAAAAAGAAAAAAAAAAAGGAATTGATTTTATTTTGATGGGGTGTGAATTGGTACACTATATTTGGGTGATAATTTGATAGCAAGAACATTTTACCCAGTATTACCTTCAAGCAAGCATTTCCAATTTTAATAATCTGTTCTGCAGAAATACTAGCACAAGTGCGCAAAGTTGCACGTACTGACATGTTTGCTTCAGCCTCGTTTGCAGGAGTGAAAATTCATGACAGTCTATGTATACCAAGTTAGGGAATGTTAATGAAATGATGATACATCCAAGCCAGGGAATACTAAGTAGTGGTTTAAAAGAATGAACCAAGTCCCTACCAGCAATTTCTCTGTCAAATGTCAAAGCGAGTCACAAGACAATTGCCCTATGGTCTCATTAATCAAAAACATAATACAAACTGAAACAAAGAAAATAAACTCTAATTGGAGCTACAAATGTGGACGTGTACCAGCCAAATGGCTGCCAGCAGGGGTTGCTTCTGGGAAACGTAGAGAGTGAAGGGAAATGATAACCTTTTAATGAATATACTTTTCAAATTTGTGTGAGTTTATTCTTGCTGTTTTTGAGTTACACACATTTCATTTATGTTATTAAGATAAATGGATAGATTGGGAGTTTGGGATTGACATGCACACACTGCTATATTTAAAAAAGATAACCAACAAGGACCTACTGTATAGCCCTGGGAACTCTGCTCAATACTCTGTAATAACCTTACTGGGAAAAGAATTTGTAAAAGAATAGATACATGTGTATGTATAACTGATTCACTTTGCTGTGCACCTGAAACCAGCCCAACACTGTAAATCAGCCGTAGTCCAATATAAAATAAAAGTTAAAAAAAGGTAAATCGGAGGGCCAGAACATCAGTAAGTTACTAATCCTTTCTAGAGGGAACTCTTCACACCATCAGCTCTATCCTTGTTCCTCTTATCGATGGGGGTGTATCAGTGAAGCAGGCAGACCCTTTGCACACCATCAGAGCCAAATGCCATGCTTACTCACCAAGGCCTAGGTCCTAATTGTGCCAGGACCAATGCACTGAAAGTGAGTCCACTGTGCTGACGTTAATTCCTCCAGGGACTTAGCACTGTGGGGATTTTCAGAGTGTTTCTTAGTACATTTATAAAATTGCTCATTATATGATGTTCAAAAATGTTTCCTCTTTTAATACAGTAAGTCCCCTACATACGAACCTTCAAGTTGAGAACTTTCAAAGATGTGAACGTGAGTTTGCACGTCCAGTCACATAAGTTAGTTCACGTGTCTGGTGTACGTTGTCACGTGCCTGCAGCCTCTGCAAGTGGTTGTGCCTTTGTGTACTTTACTGTACGGGACTGTATACAGTACAGCAGCACAGTATCTTTATTTCAAGATCAGGATGTCTGGAAGCAAGTGCAAAAGCAACGGTGAAGTGGCTGGTACTGCTAAGAAGCACCGGGAATAGGAGGCCCAGAGAAAGGATGAAGAGAGACAAGAGGAAGAGAAGCAACGGAAGAACTGAAGAGATTCACGACGCAGAAAATGGCAAGGGGATTTTCTTTATTTGAGGAGGCACTGTTAGTTTTTGAGGCACAGGACCTGAAGGTAGAAAGGTACATGAAGGTCGCAGCGTCTGTTCCACATGCAATCCAGTGCTACCATGTTATCTATGATGAGAAAAAAAGAGCTACTACCCAGACATCACTGGATCGTTTTTTCAAGAGGGTAGATAGAACTGAATCCAGCAAGGAACCAGAACCTGTGCCGTCAGCGTCAGGCGTGAGTGACATTGCAGCTTGCCCTCCATCTCCTGTTGCTGATGATTCTTCAGCTCTACCATCTCCCACCCGCCTCCCTCCTCCAGTCAGTAAGTCTTCTTGTCCGTTCACTCGATGCTAGCCCTGGATGCCAGCTGTTGTGCTGTACTACTGTACTTTTCAAGGTGCTGTACTGTAAGATTAAAAATGTTTTCTATTTTTTTGTGTTGTTTTTTGTGTATTACTTGTGTGAAAAGTATTATAAACCTATTCCAGTACAGTACTAGATAGCCGATTGTGTTAGTTGGGTACCTAGGCTAACTTGGTTGGATTTACAAACAAATTGGACTTACGAACGTGCTCTCGGAACGGAACTCGGTCGTATGTAGGGGACTTACTATAAACGTATATGGGTTAATGCATAAGTGCTGAGGCATTATAGGTAGAAATCCTGTTGCTTACCAACAAATAAGCTGAGCAAGAAGGTTCATGAAAGCCTCAAAAACTCTGAGCCATTTATAGCCAAGAGGGGTATCAGATCCAATGTGAGAGCGTGCAGACAAATAAGGCTATAAAGCGCAGGCATTTTTTGTCATGCGACTCAAAAAAATTAAGTAGAAATCTTCTCATTTTTCAATTTAAAAAATTTTCGATTTTTAAGAAGTGTTTATATTCAATTATTTTTCAATCATATTTTTAAACATAGGTTTTGATCACAAAAGTCAACATGTTTATTTGTGCTGAAATATCATCAAATCTGTATCTGGTAAAAATAAGGTCCTTCGATTTTGTACATTTTAATTGCAATCAGGTAGTAGAATTTTTTCAGCCATCACGATCAAGAGTGGCTGTGGAGCTGAGGGTGTCCCTGGTACGCTAAAGGTACAGGTAAACATGAAGTAGAAAAGTTAAAAAAAATAAAAAGAAGAGGAAAGCTGACAAGTGGAAAGGAGAAAAATTTAAAAAGAAGGAAGAGAAAAAGGAGAAAAGACTAATGAAACATGCAGAAAATGGTAGAATTCGTCTGAGAAAATGTATTGCAAATCCCACACTCATTTTCCATGAGTAAGGACGTGATGAATAATAAACACACATCACCTGACATGTTGTATAATTTCCCTCTTTGAAGTCTGGCCACACGGGCCCAAGTTCGAGCTCCAGGAGACCTCTGAGGGCACCGAGACGTTTGAAAGCTGCAGTCTTCCAGAAGCACAGAGCTGTCTGGGGTCATCACTGGATTTGGAAGCCAGGCCTCCAGACATTGCGGCCGGCACCCTTTACCCACCACACTCAAGTCGGATCAGAGCATGCAGTGCCCATAACTTACCCAGAGCTTAAGTCAGGCAAGGACTTTCAGAGGATAGAACTATGTGTATTTATGAGGAGGATATACACGTCCAGGGGATGAAGAATGGTACTACCTTTTGTGAAACAGCGTGTTACCTAAGCAGAGGTGATTCTCTTTCATTTACACGTCCAGAGCCCATCGTTAAAATCCACTTGCGAGTTATTGCCTATAGCTGCCAGTGCTCCTGTTGTCTGCTTTCTCAAGATGATGGATGAAGCCAGAATAAATGTTATAGATTTTTTTCAAGCGGCATATAATGTGGGCTACGGCAATAAACTTGTGACATTTCACCCCATTCAGCAAACATGGCATGCAGGTCAGGAAGGGTAAATGTTTGTTAGAGGGGAAGAAAAATGTGTTATCGCAACTTCCTAGTTCTCTGTTACTGAGCGAGGCTGCTGCATCCCATTTGGTATCTGTAGGAAAAATGGGATAAAAATGCATGCAGAGGAGAAGTGATCTCTCATAGTAATGATTTGTGGCAGGGCTCTAGGGGGAGTCATCAGCGAGGCGATTTATAGAAGATGTCGTGGTGCGTGTTTATTATTCTTCGCATTGCCTTTGAATCAGTGAGTGTTTCAGGCACTCCCTGCAAACTGCGCGTCTATGCCAGGAACTGTGCTGGCCTCTGGGAGACAGGAGTGGACGAGCAGAGGGTCGGCTTTTAAGGAGAGGAGCGTTGTAGGAGAGATGCTGAACAATCAGCTGCTGAGAGTGAAATCCTTCTGTCTTCTGTCACTTAATGGGAAAAGAAGGTGCCTCAGTAGATATGTAAACTTTTAAATAATAGCCTCTAATAGAGTATATAGTTTTACTCCATTTCATTATGAGAACAGGGTATTGATTTACTTACATTTTCCAAGAATGAGAGAATGACAGTTCTGTTTTTCACATTCTCCCAAATTTTTATATGGAAACCAAATGTTCCAAATCCCATATGTTCCAACAGTTGCATTTTCTTAAGGATTAAATGTTGCTTACGATAAGTTTTCAGGCTTGAACAATTCCATTGCATTATATAAGTAAGAAATTCGAGATTGTGAGAATCCCTGAGGATATTTTCAAGTGCAAAATATGTTACTGGATGTCTGTCCAAGACAAAGAAGTTCACTTCTTTCGTTTACATTTTTAGTTGTATCCTGCACTACTTATTTTTTCAGGCTGGTAACATCACCTCACTTGGTACAACTTCTTCACATATAAAATGTATTTTGAAAGTTTAAAATAATTAAATTTCACCAAGATTCCAAAGATTGTCTTCTCAGACTCATACTGGTGGGTTTTTTTTTTTCCCGTTATAGGAAATGATAGGCTAAATTTCTTGCAGTCTGATAGTTGAGGAAGAAAATACTGTTATGGTTTCAGAAATACCCCAGAAATGAAATTTCATTATAAAAACTGTTTTATTTCTTTGTTATACAGTTAGTTGAGATCATGCATTCATTCAACAAATATCTGATAACATAACTGTGAGAATTCCTGAATTGGGTATTGCAGAGGATACACAAATCATTACGGTTGGATTTGTTGTCATTAACCTATTTATTTAATGATTTATATTTTCCCCAGCACTTCTCTCTGTATTATCGAATTTAAACTTTCCAGAATCCCTGCAAGGAAGGCAGGATAGGAATCAACATCCTCATTCACTAGATTAGGGACCTCGGGCACAGGCTCAGTGTCTCTTCCGCTGGGTGACTAGAGAAGGATGGAGCTGGGCTTCTGCGTCGGGTGTTCTTATCCTGTTCTCACACTGACCACTACTCTCAAGAAGCTCACAGATCACCGACCCTGCCCCCCCGCCACATACACACACTAAATATACTGTGTTTCATGCCATAACGGAGGTAAGGGCAGAGTGCTGATGGTGATACGATTCAGGGAAAATCATATTCGGTTGATGGTAAGAAGGACACTTTTCTTGGAAGAATTGCTATTTTATTACATGACATTTGCCAAGTACCTCATCTGTGCCAAATACGGGATAGGCTATGCAGTTAGAGATAAATAACACTTCGTTCTCTGCTTTCAGTTAGCCCAGAGTTCTAGGGCACTGTTGGAGCTTATTTTTTCTTTCATGCAGCCCCATCCCAAGTTAAATAGGTGAGTAACATTATTATCTTCCTTTATAGTTGGCTGAGCTGAGACAGAGTGAAATATGTAACTTGCCCAAGTGAGTCAAACTGGATAACAGCAAAGCAGGATCCAACCCCTGGTTATTGTCAATTTTCACCACTACAACTGCTCCATCTAAAGTCAAAGCCCAAGATCCTTGGATACAGAATAATAACTTTTCTACGATATTTAACATTTGAGATCAAAGTTATAGGATTTTAAACAATGTAAAACTGTGATATTTTATGCATTTCTTTCCCCTGTTTCTTTTTTTGTTCTAGAAAACTCACACTTGAGGTCTTAAAAGAATTAATCATTATAATTAAAAATCATACTAGCAAAGAAATAAATATGAAATGATCATGAAAATACATGATTTAAAAATTAATCATAGGGACTTCCTTGCAGTGGTTGAGAATCTGCCTGCCAATGCAGGGGACACAGGTTTGAGCGCTGGTCCGGGAAAATCCCATATGCCACGGAGCAACGAAGCCTGTGCACTACAACTACTGAGCCTGCGCTCTAGAGCCCACGAGCCACAACTACTGAGCCTGCGTGCCTAGAGCCCACGCACCACAACAAAGAGTAGCCCCCGCTCGCCGCAACTAGAGAAAGCCCACGCTCAGCAACGAAGACCCAAAGCAGCCAAAAATAAATAAGTAAATGCATTAAAAAAATAAAAAAATCAATCATACGCAGTATATTTACAGTATATATTTGTACTATATATACACTATATAGTATATTTGCTACATAATAATATACAATACATTTACAGTATATCTTTTCTCAGCAAATAAATAGATAAAGGGAGACAATTGTAGTGGTTCAGGTTTGGGAAACATTTGCACAGGAAAATGGAATTTGGCCTTTAAGATGAGACCATTAAGAGATAGAATGTAAAAAAAAAGAAGGAAAACAGTTTGAAGATGATCCTGGAAGAACGCCTTTTATGTGGTGTTTCAGGAAGACTCGTACGACAAGAGCATGAATTGCAGGAAGGTGATAGAGGAAGTGGGGAAGAAACCAAGAGAAAGAAAATGAAGGCACGGATGCAAGAGACACCTAAGAAGTGTACCACACAAGCTGTATATAAGTAGAGACCTTACCTGGCACGCTTAAAAGCTGTCTCCCCATACCCAGAACAGTAACCTTGGAGGTTCTTAAAAACACGTGATTAATGTGGAATGAGTGTCATAGCACAAAACAGAGATGGCTATAGGCTCCATGATCAGGACAAGGGGAGTAATGAATTAATTATTCTGAAATATCAAAAATCAGTGATGGCGAGTGTTATGGTGCCATGAGCAGAAAGGAAAAAAAAAATCAGTACGAAGACATGGTTTGTAGGATAATGTTTTCAGGGTTTTCTTTCCTTTTCGTATGGAATTAGTTGGAATGATATAGAGTTAGAAGTTCTCCAGTGGGTGGCACGGGAGGGTGAGGGGTTGAAGCTAAGCTGTCAACTCCAGCTAAGGCTGTACTATATGAGGTTGAGATCAAGATGGCAGAAGGGGTGGGAGGACGTGGAGCTCAACTCCTCCCACAGACACATCAGAAATATACCTACTGGGCTTCCCTGGTGGCGCAGTGGTTGAGAGTCCGTCTGCCGATGCAGGGGACACGGGTTCGTGCCCCGGTCCGGGAAGATCCCACATGCCGCAGAACGGCTGGGCCCTTGAGCCATGGCTGCTGAGCCTGCGCTCCGCAACGGGAGAGGCCACAAGAGTGAGAGGCCCGCGTACCGCCAAAAAAAAATCAATGGATCATCGGAGAAATCAAAGGAGATCAGAAAATACCTTGAGACAAATGAAAATGTAAGCACATCACAAAATCTAGGGTATGCAGCGAAAGCATTTCTAAGAGGGACGTTTATAGTGATGTAGGCCTGCTTTAAGAAACAAGAAAAATCTCAAATAAACAACCTAATCTACCATCTAAAGGAATTACAAAACGAAGAGCAGTAAATGCCCAAAGTCAGAATAAGGGAGGAAATAAGAAAGATCAGACAGGAAATAAATGAAATAGAGACAAAAAAAAACAAACAAGCAATAGAAATGAATCAACGAGTTTTTGTTTGTTTGTTTTTGGTTTTTTTTTCAGATATACAAAATTAATAAGCCTTTAGCCCGGGTCATCAAGAGAAAAAGAGCACCTAAGTAAACAAAATAAGAAATGAAAGAGGAGAAATAACAGCTAATATCACAGAGATACAAAAAATCATGAGAATACTCTGTACAGTTATATGCCAACAAATTGGACAACGTAGAAGAAATGGGCAAATTTCTAGAAACATACAATCTTCCAAGACTGAATCAGGAAGAAATAGGTAACCTACACAGACTGATCACTAGTAGTGAAATTGTAGTTAAAAAAATACTCCAGGCCAACAAAAGTCCAGGACTAAATGGCTTCACAGTGGGAATTCTACCAAATATATAAAGAAAAGCTAATACCTATCTATTTCAAACTACTACAAAAAATTCAAGAGGATGGAACACTCCCAAATTCATTCTATGAGGTCACCATTAATTTACCCTGATACTAAAACCAGACAAAAACACTACAAAAAAAATTACAGGCCAACGTCTCTAATGAATATAGATGTAAAAATCCTGAACAAAATATTAGCAAACCACACTTAACAATATATAAAAAAAGACCATACACTATGATCATGTGGAATTTATTCCAGGGATGTAAGAATGGTTTAATATCCAGAAATCAATCAATGTGATACACCACCTTAACAAAATAAAGGATAAAAATCACATGTTCATTTCAATAGACACAGGAAAAGCATTTGACAAAATTCAACGTCTATTCATGATAAAAACGTTCATCCAAATAGGTTAGAGAGAACATATCTTAACATAATAAAGGCCATTTATGACAGACGCACAGCTAGCATCATACTCAACAGCGAAATGCTGAGAGCTTTTCCTCTAAAATCAGGAACAAGACAAAGATGCCCATTCTCACTACTTCTACTTAACATAGTATTGGAAGTCCTAGCCACAGCAATCAGATAAAAAAAGAAATAAAAGGCATCCAATTGGGAAGGGAAGAAGTAAAACTGTCTCTGTTTGCAAATGATATAATACTATATGTAGAATACCCTAAAGTCTCCACCCCAACACTATGAGAACTAATAAATGAATTCATTAAAACTGCAGGATACAAGATTAATATACAGACATATGTTGCTTATCTATACACTGATAATGAACTATCAGAAAGAGAAAGCATGAACACAATCCCACTGAAATCACATCAAAAAAAACCTCAAAAACTTAGGAATAAATTTAACCAAGGAGGTGAAAGATCTATACTCTGAAAACTATAAAACATGGATGAAGGAAATTGAAGATGATACAAAGAAATGGAAAGATATTTCTTGCTCTTGGATTAGAAGAATTAATATTGTTAAAATGTCCATGCTACCCAAAGCAATCTACAGACTTAATGCAATCCCAAGCAAAATACCCATGTCATATTTTACAGAACTAGAGCAAATTGTCCTAAAATTTATATGGAAGACCCCTAGTGCCAAAGCAATCTTGAGAAAAAAAGAACAAAGCTCAAGGTATCACACTTCCTGATGTCAGACTATACTACAAAGCTACAATAACCAAAACAGCATGGTCCTGGCACAAAAACAGATCTGTACATCAGTGGAACAGAGTTGAGAGCCCAGCAATAAACCCACACACCTATGGTCAATTAACATATGACAAAGAAGGCAGAAATATACAATGGAGAATAGACAGTCTCTTCAATAAGTGGTGCTGGGAAAACTGGACAGCTACATGTAAAAGAATTAAATTAGAAAAGTTACACCATATACAAAAATAAACCCCAAATGGATTAAAGATTAAACTGTAATACCTGAAACCATAAAACTCCTTGAAGAAAAACATAGGCAGAACATTTAATGCAAATAGTAGCAATAATTTTTTGGATCTGTCTTCCAAGGCAAAGGAAACAATAGGAAAGATAAACAAATGAGACCTAATTAAACTTAAATGTTTTTGCACATCAAAATAAACCATCAACAAAATGAAAAGACAACACACAGAATGGGAGAAAATATTTGCAAATGGTATGACCGAATAGGCGTTAATATCCAAAATATATAAACAACTCATACAACTCAAAAAGCAAACAACCTGATTAAAAAATGGGCAGAAGACATACAGAAGAAGACATACAGATGGCCAATAGACACATGAAATGATGTTTAACATCACTAATCAATGGGGAAATGCAAGTCAAACCACAATAAGATATCACCTCACAGCTACCAGGATGTCTGTCTTTGAAAAGTCTACAAATAACAAATGTTGGTGAAGATGTGGAGAAAAGAGAACCCTCTTGCACTGTTGGTGGGAATGTAAATTGCTGCAGCCACTATGGAGAACAGTATGAAGGTTCCTCAAAATACTAAAAATAGAGCTACCATATGATCCACTCCTGGGTATATATCCAAAGAAAACGAAAACACTAATTTGAAAAGATACATGAACCCCAATGTTCATAGCAGCATTATGTACAATAGCCAATATATGGAAGCATCCTAAGTGTCCATCAACAGACAAATGGATAAATACGAAGTGGTGTATATATATCTATGTATCGGAATATAGAGAGATATAGATATACACGCACAATGGAATACTACTCAGCCATAAGAAAGATGGAATATTGACATTTGCAGCAACATGGATGGACCTAGAGGGTACTATGTTTAGTGAAATGAGTCAGCCAGAGAAAGGCAAATACTGTATGTTATCACTTATATTTGGAATCTAAAAGATAAAACAAATGAATGCATATTATAAGATGGAAACAGACTCACAGTTATAGAGAACAAACTAGTGATTACCAGTGGGGAGAGGGAAGGGTGGCAGCCAAGATGGGTGTGTGGGATTAAGAGATACAAACTACTATGTATAAAGTAAACAAGCAATAAGGATATATTGTACTGTGCAAGGAAATATAGCAATTATTTTATAACTTTACATGGGGTATAATCTATAAAAATGTTGAACCGCTATGTTATACACCTGAAAGCAATCTAATATTGTAAATCAACTATACTTTAAAAAAGAGAATGTACTATATCTATCCTGTGGCATTTTCCAAACTTAACCCCATGCTTGTCACGCTGAGTGTTTACAGTATAAGTTGTTCAGTAAATAAATAGATAAAGGGAGACAACAGAGGTGATATGAAGGTTTGGGAAGCATGCATAAAAAGTTGAACTTAGCCTTGTTTAAAGGGATGAAACCTCTAAGGATAGATTTAATTTGGGATATAGGGGGAAAGAGTGAAAGGTAATTATAGGGAGAGCAAGGGCACCAAGATGACATCATTTTACTTGGTAGCCATGTGGAGAAGGAACTGGACGAGAGCACTGCTAGTAGCAGTGGAAAGAGAGAGCATTTCTAGAAGCAAGTTGTTTTTTTTTCTTTTTGGCTAGATATTTTTCTTTTAATTGAAGTACAGTTGATGGACGTATTATATAAGTTACAGGAGTACAGTACAGTAGTTCACAATTTTTTAAGGTTATACTCCACTTGTAGTTATTATAAAATATTTGCTATAGTTCCCATGTTGTACAAAATATCCTTTGTAGTTTATTTTATACCTAATAGTTTGTACCTCTTAATCTCCTGCCCCTGTATTGCTCCTCCACCGTTCCCTCTCCTCACTGGTAAACACTAGTTTAGAAGAAGTTCTAAACTAGTGTGTGTTCTAGTGTGTTTAGAAGAAACACACTAGAAGAAGGTCTGTGAGCCTTCTTCTTTTTTGTTATATTCACTAGTTTGTTGTATTTTTAGATTCCACTATAAGTGATATTATACAGTATTTATCTTTCTCTGTCTGACTTATTTCACTTAGCATAATGCCCTCCAATTCCATTTATGTTGCTTCAAATGGTAACATTTCATTTTTTTATGGCTGAGTAATATTCTGTTGTATATATGTACCACAGCTTCTTTATCTGTTCATCTGATGATGGACACTTAAGTTGCTTCCATATATTGGCAATTGTGAATAATGCTGCTATGAACAAGGTGCACGTATCTTTTTGAATGAGTGTTTTTGTTTGTTTGGTTTTTTTTTGAATATATACATAGGAGTGCAATTGCTGGATCATATGGTAGTTCTATTTTTAGTTTTTTTGAGAAGCTTCCATGTCATTTTCCACAGCAGCTGCACCAATTTACACTCTTACCCACAGTGTATGAGGGTCCCCTTTTCTCCACGTCCTCAACAATACCTGTTATTTGCATTCTTTTTAATGACAGCCGCTCTGACAGGTGTGAGGTGATATCTCATGGTGGTTTTGATCTGCATTTCCCTGACGATTAGTGATGTTGAACCCCAGCACATCAAAAAGAATAAAATACCTAAGAATAAACCTACCCAGGGAGGTAAAAGACCTGTACACAAAAAACTGTATGACACTGATGAAAGAAATTGAAGTCAACACAAACAGATGGAAAGATACATCGTGTTCTTGGACTGGAAGAGTTGTATTGTTACAATGAGCATACTACCCAAGGCAATCTGTAGGTTCAGGGCAATATCTGTCAAAATACCCATGGCGTTTTTCATAGAACGAGAACAAATAATTTTAAATTTTGTATGGAAACATAGAATCGAGTCTTTGATTAATAAATTCAAAGAGGCCAAGACAGCTAGATCTGAGAAAAAATTATTAGGTTTAGTGACTCGGGGATCTTAAGGGAGATTTCAGTAGTAAAATTGGGGTCCCTGTTTACAAGGAGATGACGCCAGAAGTTGTGTGATGAACGATGCGAGAGATTTTCTTCGCTCTCCAGATTTTGAGCTCAGGATTGCTTGGTGATGAAGCTTTCACAAGACTTTGCACAAACTGCAAAGCACCGTTCCTGCTTATGAAGCAGACGGTGGGTCTCACAGCAGTGAATGGCAACTTCTAAATATAAAAAAATGTTAAACAAAAATACATCAGGCTCTGTTCTTCTCTCTTTCTACTAGATAACCATGCAGGGTTCTCCAGACTGTATGGGGTGTGCTACGTTAGCAGCACCAATGAGCAGAATGACCCGAGAGAAAAAGATGTGACTTGGAGGCACCGCATCAGCATTGCTACTGGCTTTTATCACCTGGGCTTGTAATGAAAAGTGGAATAATCAGCAAGTTATCTACACCCAGGAGATGGTCATTTCTGCTGTTTGCCCTAAAGTATCTTTTAAAAGGACCTGCTTTTGCTGAGCTTCTCAAAGTTGATATTAAATATTTAATTAAAGTCGTGCTCAGTGAGAACAACCTTACATTTAGCTTAGAGTTTTAAGACGTACATGCAAATCTAATACTAATTAGCATAATTATTCAGAAATTTGTAATAGTGTTTCATAGGGTCATGAATCTAGAGGTGAAACTGACAGCTTTCTCCTCCTTCCTCTGCCCCCAGAGGTGACACAGAACAAGGTGACGATATATGGGGTGGGATATTATCTAACTCATTTTAGAAAGTTTTCTTTTGAAACTGTTTCCAGAGCTATGACACATCATTTGAATATTGATAGTGTTAGTAAATCTTCCTTCTTTGAGGATGGATATAAGTTAGGGAAATGACTTTGAATTTTGGAGTATTGCTGGAGAATAAGGTAGAGATGAAAAAGAGTAATTTCATTTCTAATCAGAGGAGGAGTCCTTTCAAAGTAGAGAACTAATGTTCTTGTGTCTCAGGTCAGTAGGGTCTTGTATCTGTGCTGTATTGGGGAGAAGGTCAGCATTAGCACGCGAACACGCTGGTACTTGGGGGATGGAGTGTTAGGAATACAACGCTCAGATTTTCATCCTGAGATGGTCACTGCAAACTGGGTAAGCAAAATACCTTAGCTCAGGTCAGCATTCTGACTGAGTCCTGGGTGTAAACGCAATGATATCCTTATCATTTGAGGGGACAGGGAGAATGACAGACATGAGGTCAGGGTAGGTGAGCAATGCCGACCAAATGGCTGTTCATTGTGTGTGTGGTAAAGCGACACAGAGACAGATATCTAGGAAAATAGAAGTGTAGGCAAGTGGACAATTGAATATGTGCCCTGATGAGATAACGGGCAAGGGGAAAAGGCTGAGAGGTGGCTGAGATAGTCAGGAGGGGACGGCCATGGTTCCACAATTATGGTCGTTGGAGAATTAGCTGGACTGCATGCAAAAAGGTGCCTTCTGAGTTAGGTGAATTTTCATCTCTGATGAAGTCTCGTGCAGCTCGTGCCCATGCTTGGGCCAACGCCAGGTGTTTCCAGATGGTCACGACAGCCAGGAGGCCCCTTGACAACTCACTCCAGAGTCTAGAACAAATGGGAAATGAAAGATATGGCTTCTTATTCAGACTGTGTATTCAAACAGTGGCTTCCTTTACCAGGCGGTTTCACTGAGGATGGATGTGGAGGTCTCATTAATAAATCATATTGCCTGATATCCCTATAGTTTTTAGACGACATGCCAACACTTTGCAGGAAATGAAATAAAACAGACCCAGAGAGCATTTTAGAGCAACTTCTCATTTTTATACGTCCTATGGAGTCAACAGTTTCTGAACAAGCTTAAGATTTAAGATATGCACGTCAGGATGCATACATCTGTGCATAAAATAAGAAATCACGGCGGAGTTTGCCCAGAAGGGTTTGAATAGTGAAAGGGATTTCTCATGTAAGTCAGGAATGAGCAGAGTCAAACACATTAAAGGTGGTTTTCAACATCTGTTCTCAGATGAGGACAAAAACATAAATATGAATAAAAGTCGGGAATCTCATCTTTGCTTTATGTTAAAGTATTAGAGTAAATGTAAAGAAATACATACAGCTGTTTTCTGAGACATATTAGTCTGTTCTGCAGAAGATTGTTAGTAAAGATGTCGGTCGACCATTACACAGACATAACCTAGAAATCCCAGGAAACGTCTTATGTTAGAAAGGCAGAAGTGAGTTGAAGATGATAAATATTTAGAGGAAAATTGAAACATCTGATGAATAAGGGCCACTCAGAGAACTGGCCAATCTGGCTTTCCTTTCATTTCATATGACATGATAGTCATTAAAAATTATTGCCCATCATTTATTGATTGTCTGCAATTGGCTATTCAAATCTATGTATTTTAGCAATGCTCTTATTCATTAAACAAATCTACTTTTTCTATAGACCATTTATTTTTGTGAGTAAAATAAAATGAAATATGATAGTATTGGCCTTATCCTTTAAATGAGATTTAAGAAATTTACAAGGTTGCCTGGTATTATGTTTTGGGTCGTTAGATTATGTTACTGGAGAGCTGACTTTCATGTTTCGGATCGAAATGAACTTTGAGATTTAAAGATATCAGCTATTCATTCCCTCAAAGCATGTGGTTGACCTGACTTGGTTGTCTTAAGCGCTGTGCCACGTGTGGTTTGTATTGTGCATTGCAGGGTTTATTCTTGGACAAAGCAACCCTTACTTCTCAGAGAGATAGGATCAAATTTGTGTTTCAAAAAATTATTCTGGTTATATTGTGGAGAAGTGAATGGAAGGCGCATAATTGGTTGAAGGAGGAAAGTTGGGTAGGTATTCCAATAATCCGAGTTAGGGACACAATATTATCCATTAGTTAAGAGTGTGGACTCTGACTCTGCCTGTCTGGGTTTGAATACAGCATCTCTTACTAGCTGTCTGACTTTGGGTAAGTCACTTAATCTCCCTATGTTTCAATTTTCCTATCAGTAATTTGGGAATAATAATCTTTCCTACCTCGAGGGTTAGCATAAGAAATAAATGAGTTCATGTACCATGCCAGGCCACAAGGCAAGCCCAAGATACATGGTATATGCTATCAGTGAACTAGGATGGTTGGTATGGAGAGAGAAATAAGGGGACCACCTTTGAGTATATTTAGGTATTAGAATGACCATGACTTAGTGATGGTCTGACTGTGGCGGAGGGATTGGGAGAAGGTCCTTCACTGAAATACAAGTACTGGTAGAGAACAAGGGATTGTGGGAGTGATGGGGACTTCCAAATAGAATATTGTCTTTTTTTTTTTTTTAAAGAACGATGATTCTATGCCAAAGTATTTTGATAATATTCTTTGTGTTGCATGGAGTAGAACACATGGGATGAGTTAAGTCCGTGGGAAAGCTTAAAAAAATAGGAGTTCTGAGCTTCACACAATTGCTCCTTCACTGCGTTTCTCAAGGTGAGAGATGTCCCTTTTGGGTGACATGTTTCTGTGTGTGGTACCAGCCCTGCATCCATCTTCTCTTAAAGAGGTTTTGCTCAGCATTAGAACTTTCCATGAGCGCGCCGATCTTGTATATAAAAGAGTTATTAGCACGATAAAGCCTTTAAAAATATCAGATAATACAAGGAATGAGTTATTATGAATATGTATAAATCCCAGGTAATTGCAGTTTGTTCTTTATAACTAATGATTTTTACTTGTATTCTTTTTTTTATGGGGCTGTCCTAAAATATGTTTATACTTCCATGGCTTGTTAAATAAGAATGTGTATATATTCTTTTTTTTCTTCCAGTTTTATTGAGTTATAATTGACACACAGCACTGTATAAGTTTAAGGCATGAAGCATAATGATTTGACTTACATACATCATGAAATGATTATCACAATAAGTTTAGTGAACATTCATCTCATATAGATACAAAATAAAAGAAAAATTCAAAAATTTTTCTTTGTGATGAGAAGTCTTTGGGTTTACTTTCTTAACTACTCTCATATATAACATTCAGCAGTGTTAATTACATTTATCACGCGGTACATTACATCCCTAGTACTTATTTATCATGTAGAACTGGAATTTCGTACCTTTTGACTACCTTCATCCAATTTCTTCTCCCCCAGCCTTCACCTCTGATAACTACAAATTTGATCTCTTTTTCTATGAGTTTGCTTGTTGGTTTTTTTTTTTTAATTTTATGTTATTTATTTTTTCATACAGCAGGTTCTTATTAGTCATCCATTTTATACACATCAGTGTTGTTTTTGAAGTGTAAGTGACCAACAGCACTCTGTTAGTTCCTGGTGCACAACACAATGATTCGTTATTTCTGTATATTACAAAATGATCACCAAGATAGGTCTAGTTACTGTTTGTCACCATACACAGTATTAATGACTATATTCCCCACAACGTACGTTTCATTCCCGTGACTGATTTATTCTGAAACTGGAAGTTTGTCCTTCTCCAGCTCCCTCACCTGTTTCACTCACCCCCTCACCTCCTCTCTGGTGACCATCTGTTCGTCCTCTGTATTTATGACTCCGTTTCTGTTTTGTTATGTTTATTCTTTTTTGTCCGTTTTTTAGAATCCGCATAGAAATAAAAGCATACACGATTTGCCTTCTCTGTCTGACTTATTTCACTTAGCACAATATCCTTTAGGTCTATCCAAGAGTTTTTTCTTTTTATACCTGAGTAATATTCCCTTGTGTACATACACTGCGTCTTCTTTACCCAGTCATCTATTGATGGGCACTTAGGTTGCTTCCATGTCTTGGCTATTGTGAGTAATGCTGCTATGAACATTAGGGTACATTATTAGTGGGTTTTTTATTCTTCAGAAAAATACCCAGAAGTGGAGTTGCTGGATTGTACAGTAGTTCTATTTTTAATTTTTTGAGGAACCTCTGTAATGTTTTCCATAGTGGCTGCACCAATTTCCATTTCCACCGACAGTACACGAGGGTTCCCCTTTCTCCATATCTTGCCAACATGTGTTATTTGTTGTCTTTTGGATGACAGCCATTCTAACGTGTGAGGTGATGGCGCGTTGCGGTTTTGATTTGCATTTCCCTGATGATTATTGATGTGGAACATCTTTTCATGTATGTGTTGGCCATCTGTATGTCTTCTTGGGAAAAGTGTCTGTTCAGGTCCTCTGCCCATTTTTTAATTGGGTTGTTTTTGTTTTTGAAGTTGAGTTGTACGAATTATTTGTACATATTGGATATTAACCCCATATCAGATGTAGGATTTGAAAATCTCCTCCCCCATTCAGTAGGCTGCCTTTTCAAACTTGTTGACAGTTTCTGTCACTGTGGAAAAGCTTTTAAGTTTCATGTAGTCCCATAGCCAGAATTATTTTTTAATGCTTTATAATTCTTTGAATTCCTCAAGTGGGGTGTTAAGTAAATAAGCGCTCAAAAATTTGATGAATTATTGATATCAACTCTCTGTATTTTTCAATACGTTGATTCTTTTGTATTTTATGCAAAAGGGCATTTACTTTCAAGCAAATGCATGTGATTTATCCTTTCTGTTTCCCCTGTTCTTCTAGTCTGCTCCCAGTTTTCAAGAGG
The DNA here is from genome assembly GCF_951394435.1 of Stenella coeruleoalba. Lineage (NCBI taxonomy): Eukaryota > Metazoa > Chordata > Mammalia > Artiodactyla > Delphinidae > Stenella > Stenella coeruleoalba. The sequence goes on along the minus strand of NC_137149.1, from coordinate 148,223,164 downwards.
AGTATATGCAATTTTTGGATTTTATGACAAGAAGTCTGTAAACACCATCACGTCATTCTGTGGGACGCTCCATGTATCCTTCATCACTCCCAGCTTCCCGACAGATGGTACCCATCCATTTGTCATTCAGATGCGACCAGACCTCAAAGGAGCACTTCTCAGCTTGATTGAGTACTACCAATGGGACAAGTTTGCATACCTCTATGACAGTGACAGAGGTAAGTGACAATATCCTTCTCCCTTTGTAATGGGTCAGATTCAGTGCCCACACTTGATACTTCCGTGTGACTTTATAGGGCTATGTAAGTGTGTTGAAGTCCAAGGGTAACTTGCCTTAATTATGCTGTGTAAATGAGTGATGCAATTCAAAACCTGGGTAACATATTTAGAGTAAAACAAACAAGCAAAAACGTTGTGGATGTACCATTTACAGAGACAGATTGTGTTCACACAACGCCCGAATGTTCAGTTGTAAGGCACAAAGCACTTTCTGGTACCAGCAGCTAAGACCCTAGGATGACTGTATTCCCAGTCCAGGGTCAGTGAAGTGACGGCCTTGAAAACTGGTTTAAGTAAGAGTTGAATAAATCTATAAATAAGAACGTCTACAGAAATTTATAGACATTAAATATTTCCACATGCAAAGATTTTATCAGGCAGGGAGCGTTGTTATTAACCCTGCTTTAGAATGAGATCCCTGAATCTCAGAGAAGTTGATTTTTTCATGAGCCACCCGCGTGTGGTTCAGCTGAACTCAGGTCTTTTGACAGCAAACCTGTGCTTTGTCACAGCCCTTCTACAGCTATTTACGAGGAGACGCTTTGGATTAGAGTCTTGGCTCATTTTACTAGTTTTTATTTCAGGGGTAAGGGTCCTTCCTTTGTGTTTCCCGCATCATTTGTGGTGAAGTTTGGTATTAGCGGACCTGATTGACTTACGTGTCATAGAATTTCAGATATTTCTAACCATTCCTGGGTCTGTGATTCAGCTTCAGTGGGTCTGTGTACTTTGTAACATCGAATGAACATTTTGTGCACATAAACGTAGATGATTTTTCTCGAGAGAGTATCCACCCACAGACTCAAAAGTATTGACAACCACCATTGCCAGAGTACCTAATAGATACCAGCCCGTCCACAAAGCAACTTGCTTTAAATGTTCATGTGAAAACCAGAAGCCTCTTTCTACCAGGAGAGGGCACCTTGCTTACCTGCGAGGGCGGCCAAGCGGGGAGCCAGCTGCCAGCCCTCTGCCACGATCAGTCTGGAGACATTGGCTACAGCAATCACAGCCTAGCATGCTCCAGCCTGGTGTCTGATTCCCTGTCCCGGCCTCCAGTCCTGAGAATGAAAAGGCTCCGTGGAAAAGCCAGTCAGAACTATAGACACTGAGAAGAAAGACTGCCAACAACATTCCCGCTGCTCTGACAAGGGAGAGCCTTGCTGTACACATGGGGAGTGAACAACTCAAACACAGAACAGCTGAGAGTAAATACGGATTCCGGTGTGCTGGATGGCCCTCTGCCCATCCTTCTGATAAATGAGATACAGGGCTTATCATCATCTTCCTCTTGCCCTCTGCTACGTCCTCCTTAACTCTTGTCTCCTCTTCATAGGATTTCTACCATCTAAACGTCTTTTACTTCTAGCCACTCTTCTGTTTCATTGTCATGACTCCAGGACAGGACAGCCCCATGTGTTCATCCTTCATCCTTCCATTTCTGTACTTGTTTCTCTTCAATCCACTTTCCGTAAAGGAGCCAGAAGTTTTGAATGCTTTTATTTATTTTTAATTTAATTTTGTTTTATATGGGGGTATAGTTGACTTACAATGTTGTGTTAGTTTCAGGTGTACAGCAAAGTGATTCAGTTATAATATACATATATCCATTCTTTTTCAGATTCTTTTCCATTATAGGTTATTACAAGGTATTGAGTAGAGTTCCCCGTGCTATATAGTAGGTCCTTGTTGTTTATCTATCTTATATATAGTAGTGTGTACATGTTAACCCCAAACTCCTAATTTATCCCTCCCCTCCACCTTTCCCCTTTGGTGACCATAAGTTTGTTTTCTATGTCTGTGAGTCTGTTTCTGTTTTGTAAATAAGTACATTTGTATCATCTTTTCAGATTCCACATACAAGTGATAGCATATATTTGTCTTTCTTCGTCTGACTTACTTTGCTGAATATGATAATCTCTAGGTCCATCCGTGTTGCTGCAAATGGCATTATTTTATTCTTTTTTAGGGCTGAGTAATATTCCATTGTGTATATGTACCACATCCTCTTTATCCATTTTTCTGTTGATGGACATTTAGGTTGCTTCCATGTCCTGCATATTGTAAATAGTGCTGCAATGGATATTGAGGTGTGTGTATCTTTTCAAATTATGGTTTCCTCTGGGTGGGATTGCAGGATCATACGGTAGCTCTATTTTTTGAATACTTTTAAATGCTTTATTGACCACATTGCTCCTTTGCTTAAAATACCTCAGTGGCTCCTCGTTATAATGAGGATAAAACTGAAATTTCTTAACATGACTGTAAGGTGTTGTAGTATCTGGTTCCTGCCCACTTATACCACTGCCTTTCTCACTCACTAGGCTAAACCCATCTCACGAATATTCTTTTACTTTCTCAGGTGCGCCAAATTCTTTCACCTTGAATCTCTGCAGAGACTTCTAAATTTTTCTCCTTCAGGTCTTAGTTTATATAACATTCCCGCAGAGGTGCATTTCGTATTGTTATCTTCTCTCAAAGCAATCTTTTCTCTCCCTACATAGTACTTATCACAAGTTATAATTAATATTGATGTTCATTCTTTCACCCAAGAAGTGAGCTCCCAGTATATTCTAGGGACTGTTTGAATCACACAGACTAAGCTTTATTCTTTTAATTTAAGGTCTGGCTCTAAGCCCAGGAAGGCAATGCCCTGGCAGTACCAACTACACCTAACTGTACATACAGCGCTTAAGATAATGCTAGCACAGAGCTGATGTCAATAAAGAGCTTTAATAACTGAATGAGTTGAGCATCTGTGTCTTTTAAGTTTGAGATGGTATTAGAACCTGGATCTTGCTTGCTAAATTGAAGGATCAGAGGTGAGTTCTCTCTACTCTTTGACTAGGTGCAAGGCGGTGTTTTCACTTTAGGGACACACTGCAGCGTCACTATGGATCGGATGATGATGGATGGACTTATGTACTTGTGAAAAGAACCTGACACATCTTTAATGATTTTATTAACACTTTATGAATATTAAATGAAATTGAAATGGTGCGATAATCTCCAATCATTAAATTAGACAAATTGATTTGAGTTCGAGTGCATCTGTGGAGAGGTCAACATTACAGTGATAACATTAAGTAATTCTATATTAAAGCCAGAACTGACATTATGGATACATTTTCAAGATATTTTCAAATGGATACTCATGTTTTAATATGAAGAGTATCACACTGGCTTTTCATCTGAATCTATTTTCAGAGATAAATGTGTAAGACTCAAAATACTGGCAAGAGACCCTTATGTAATGTTTTACTTGACTCGTGGAAATGGCGTGTTTGCTCTCTGATTTTTTCTTACTAATTATAGTTGTTATAGCTTTGCTGTCATATCACATTTTAAAACGTTTATTCATACATTTACCACATGAACTGTTTTTTTCGCCCTATGGTCCTTAACCCACTTCTCTTACACTTTAAGGAAGCACCTCCTTGTTTTTGTGTTACACGACTTGAGAATGAATCTGTGCCCTTACTATATTATGAGTGCTTTGAAAAATAGGCTCCATGATTTGATCTTTCAAGTTATGTCTCCATGTGCCTCAATTTCAAAGAGTTTTGTCTGTTTTTGATATGGCACTCTTTCCAGGTCCTTGACCGTAAGGATTTGTTTTTAATAATCTTTAATTTTCTGAGAGTCTAGATCAGGTAAACATGCTGTTAAATTTTAATTTCTAAATATATGAATTGATGTTCTTTTGAATAGCCCAAACATGAGAATGGCTGTCCAACATTCTGCACTGAATACAAGCTAGATGAAAAGGACGCAGTTTTTCTATGCTTCTTCTTTGCACTGGTTTTAACTAGGACTGCCAATGAAACCTTTCCCGATTCCAGCTATCCATCCAAAGGCCGAGCAGCAAGTCCAGGAGACTACATCCCACTTGTAGACGAGGGAAGACATGGATGCGTCCTGATCTTTGTATAGGCTTTTGACTATTCCAGGTTTACCGGTGAGAGGATTGCTGAAACTGTTCACCTGGTGCCGTGTGACCCTTTAGGAATGCTGGTGTCTTCTCTTTATCCCAGTCATGTGGCAGCAGCCTGGCACTCCTCAATGGATAACCCAACACCCTTCCTAAAAGTTCCGGACAGAGGAGGTAGATGGCAGGGAGAGTAGGTAGATGGATTCTCAACACCTTGGAGATATAGAATCATGGGGTTGCCTATGTTACTCCATTCAATATAGGTTTGTCTTTGGATTCACATGTACTACATTTGAACCAGGACTTAATCAAAATGTGGTTTTTATTTATTGCGTCAGTGTTCATAAGGTAAGGTCATACATTTCTGTAGACAGTTGGTAAAACCAGAACTAATGCTTTTATAACTCGGTTTTAACTTTGAACCACACTATTCGTCCCCTGAAGGAAAGGCACATGGATTCCAGTTCAAAAAAGGCATCATGCCTGGAATAAAAATGCTTCCAGATTATAAATTGCTTTTATGATGTTCCTGAGAAAGTCAGTGAGGGAAATATATGTTAATCTAATCTGGCCTAGACGTGCTGCTGTGATTTAGTGATCATAAAGTATTAATTTCTGTGCCTGAAAGATGAATAAGGGCTGTGAATTTTAAATGGAACAAAAAATATTTTCAAGAAGAAAGACATGGTCTGAGTGAAATATACCTATATGCAGTAGTCACTTTTAATTCCACCTAGTACTGTGCAAACTGAGGCATTAGACTCCACCTGTTTCAGGGCTGAAGGTTTTTCTGTAATTTTGTCACAGGCTTAGGAGCAGTAGCTTAAGATGCGACTGTGAACAACTGATGGTTCTTGGAGAGAGTTTTAGGGAGAGTGTCAGCTTATAAATAGGGTGTACAGCTGTAACTAGTCCAGCAACAATTAGGCACTCGAAGAAGTAACATAATACAGAAGTAAGTAGCAGTACTTTAGCTAGTCTTTATTTTATCCAGAAGTCTGAGCATTTAGTAGAGTGTAGAACTTAATTTTATACTCCTGTCATATTCTTGAGGTTTTTTTTTTTTTTTCTTTTGCGGTACGCGGGCCTCTCACTGTTGTGGCCTCTCCCGTTGTGGAGCACAGGCTCCGGATGCGCAGGCTCAGCGGCCATGGCTCACGGGCCCAGCCACTCCGCGGCATGTGGGATCCTCCCGGACCGGGGCGCAAACCTGCGTCCCCTGCAATGGCAGGCGGACTCTCAACCACTGCGCCACCAGGGAAGCCCTTCTTGAGGTTTTTCAGAATATATTTTAAATATATTTCTTAGAAAGAGCAGTTAATTTTCCAATTTTTTTTTCTATTTGTAGATGAACAATGGTATATCTCAAGTTCTCTTTGTCATAAGCAATAAAATAGTAAGAAATTAAACCAGGATTTAAATGTCCTGATTTAGTGTTACAGATATTAGAGTTGAATAACCAGCTACTAATGTTTTTAAACAAACCAATACTTACATAGAATTCCCAGTGTCCATACAAGTTTATATTCTGAATTAAGGGATGAGTGTATTTATAAAGATACTTCTAGGCTAGTTTGTGTGGAAGGGAAAGAGGTAATACTTTCTCTCCTAATTGGAATATGTTACCAAGAGGCTAAGAGCATCAGTTTGTGTTGTGTATGAATAATTTAATTTCACCCTACTATTTGTGATGTGCATTTTCAGTGATTTTTTTAACTTTTAAAATGATCTATTAATTTTAAACTAACCAGACAAGACATAATAGAAAACTCTTAGTTGTAGGAAAGGGGCAGATCAAGTTGAGAAAGTATTTGAGAGAGTCCGTTGCTACTTCCAAAAATAAAACAAATCGGAGAATATTGATTAATAAGCATGGGACAGCAGTCTTTTCAAAATGTGAGACAGGTCATGCCATGGTTGGTGAATTATTTCTGGCTGTCCTTAGGAGATAACTGAATAATATTCAGTGTCTTCTGATGAAACTAAATTCATCGTCTGATTACGTACCACTTGGGCGGTTTAGCATCTTAATAAATGGATGTATTTTTTTTTAGGTTTCATAGGTTACAAAATATTAATTCTAAGAGTTTTCATAACAGAATCCACACCAACTGTGAGTTATTTTTTGATACATAAAATGGATGAGTTTGAATCAGCTCTTTCTTTAAATGCATTTTATTGATTTTATATATATATATCCTCTCCATATTTTGGACGAGGTGAACGGCCAATACATGTTAAGTTAGAAATATCACTTGAGATTCCTTTACACGTTGGCATTTATATTTAAAATTTCTTGTTATATGTGTTAAAGGATAGGACAGAATGTCAAGAGCATCACCACTTGAAACTTTAACTTGGTATGTGGTTAAGTTCATAGTTAAATGAAAGCAACATGAAATGATTGATTACCTAGAAGAAAGGAAGCTCACATATAAGTGCTGAATGGTAATACGTAGTATGTAGAACACCACCCATGGATGTGTTGTTTTAAAGAGGTGACAAGGAAGAGTCGCATCATGACTGGAACGTAGCGAAGTAGGACCTTTGACAGTGAAAAAGGTTTAGAAAATTAGCTTTTTTTCCTACTTGGAAAAAAAACTGAATAAACTTAATAAGTGTTTTCAAGCACATTGATAGCTGTTGCGTCGATCATGATGATCAACTTTGGTTCTGTCTTCACTGATGATGAAAAACGGGAAAAGGACTTAGAATGCATCCTGGAAGGATTTAATTTACTTACAGTGAACGGAAATCATAGGTGATCTGTGAAGTTTTTAAAAGAAGTTTTATCATTAATAGATTTTTGACAATGGCATGTGGTCTCTGTTTAAGTTATCCCTTGAGTAATTCTTGAGTACCCTGTATTTTTTGTTACAAGACTGGATGGAGGAAACGAATTTTGTTGTTTTGCCCAAAAAAACCCCACAAAATTCATTTCAAGTTTAATTTATCGTTCGACTTTTCGGTTTGAAATAAAAGTAAATTATTTTCAATTTTCATTATGAAATATTTAAAATAACAACATGGACAGAATAATGTGTCCTGAAGAAGACCTGAAAGGACACTTAAGCCAGCTTTATTAGTGAAGGGTAAGAGGAAACTTGCTTTATCTCTATCCTGCTCCTGACAATTATTATTATTTATTTATTTTTAAAAATTTATTTATTTTATTTTTGGCTGTGTTGGGTCTTCGTTTCTGTGCGAGGGCTTTCTCTAGTTGCGGCAAGCGGGGGCCACTCTTCATCGTGGTGTGCGGGCCTCTCACTATTGCGGCCTCTCTTGTTGTGGAGCACAGGCTCCAGACCCGCAGGCTCAGTAGTTGTGGCTCACGGGCCTAGTTGCTCCGCGGCATGTGGGATCCTCCCAGACCAGGGCTCGAACCCGTGTCCCCTGTATTGGCAGGCAGATTCTCAACCCCTGCCTCACCAGGGAAGCCCCTGACCATTATTTTGAGGCAAATAACTGACATCCTATTATTTCAGCTGTAAATATTTCAGTTTATATTTTGAAAGAACAATTCTCTTGGTTTAAATATAACTACAATATCATTATCATATATAGACAAGTTAACAGTAATTCATTACTAGCAGCATCTGTTTTTTTTTTCACAGTTTGTTTGAATCAGGATAAAGTGAGGTCCACATATCCAGTTGGTTAACATATCTCTTTAGGCTTTTACAAGGTAATGTAGAGATTCCCACAGTCTGGACTTTGATTAACATATTACTCTTTGCCATATATTCGTTATAAAAGGGTAATTAGATCTAGATCCTTGCTGAGGTTCACGTTCGCTTCTTGGCATGAATCTTTCATAGGTGGTGTTGAGTATCCCCATTTGAAGGCACGTAACTTCTACGCATCTCTCTTTTTGTTTTGTTAGCGGCAGTTAACGGTTCTTGCCTTGATTCATTAATTCACAAGGTGTTACAAGATTGGTTGTAATTCTGAATCTACATTCGTTCATCATTTATTAGCTGGAGTTTTTCCAAAAAACCCGTCCCTTAAGGAACTATTACCCTGAGTAGAGTTCATATAGGAAAGGTGGGAAAACGCTTGTTTCTTTACCTTTATTTACCAGTTTTCAAAATAATAGCTTGTCTCCTTAGCATCCATCAAAGGCAATCAGATATTTTTCTTAAATATCATTACTAATCTATGGATTAGAAAATGTATGTATTTAAGCCTTCTGCAGTTATTATTTTTATTGCTATTCCAACTGCGTCATCTCTGTTTAAAGTGATTCTCATCAAATTTGCTCCTGGGTCTTTTGACACGAGGCTGATAGTTTTGGAGAGCTTCCTGCTTTGGGGGGCCACAAGGTGCTCTAGGCTCATCTTATATACCCTTGGCAATATGGAATCAATGAGAATTTTAATGATATTTTCCAGGCTCAGGTAATTTTCAACAACATTTAGAATACGCATATTTTTTGCTGTGATAAATAGATTTCAGTAAAGTTTAGAACATGAATTAAGCTTCTAGAGTCATGTGTTCACATTAGGGAAACCCCAGATTTTATGGGTAAAAAGGGTCCAATATTCTTGTCTTTCTGCAATAAAGAAGATGATGTGATGAGTCCTGAATTCTTTTAGGAGCCTTGATTTTTGTTGTTCATTAAGCTCTTCATAGAAATGATGAATTTGGGTTGGCTGTGAAGAGTTGAAGTGACATGGAAGACAAGTCTATATACTAGCTTTCCAAGTGCTAAACTGCAGCATTAACTTTAGGAAAGATGTTCCCAAGTTGTTTTCCCTCCCAATCCTACATATGAGGCAATGTGTGACCAATTAAAAACAAAAATACAATTTTCGATATGACCTAAGTCGTATGATGCTATAAACAAAGTTACTAATGACAAGTAAAGTGGTCTCACATTTGGGAAGTTAAGTAAGTGTAACCAATGTGTACTAGAAAACTAACTGCTACCATGTGGTTAATAGGTGAACATTTAATTTCTACAGGATTAGTCCCAGTAACAAAAATGATATAACAGAGGCTGAGGGAAAAAAAAAAAAATAACAACAACTGCCGACCAGAAAACGATAGGAGGAAATCGAGCAGCTTCAGAGATGACTGGTTTTCAGACTCGCATAGACCCACCTAGATTCATCTCACTGAAAATAGACTCACCATCTTCAGGATAATAATGTGAAATGATAGCGTGTCATATATAAAGAAATATTTTTTTCTATTCTATACAAGAAAGAATGGATGTCCTTTGATTTCATTAAAACCAGAGGTAGGGAATTTCCTGGCGGTCCAGTTGTTAGGACTGGGCGTTCTCACTGCGGAGGGCACGGGGTCAATTCCTGGTTGGGGAACCAACATCCCTCAAGCTGCACGGTGTGGCCAAACAAACAAAACCCCCCAAACCCCAGAGGTATTAAAACACCACACTTTGGTAATGTCCAAAAGAAAACAGCTGAGAAACCCGAATGAAGGGGGTACAGTTTTCCCAGGTAGAGGAAAGAGCTCTGGATGCGACGTGGCAACGAGCGGGTGTTGCGAAGGATCGTAGCTGTCGCTCTTCAGAGGCGTCAGCATCCCTTCGTTGCAGAAAAGTAGCAGCCTTCCAGATGCGTGTCAGTTTCGCAGCGCGCTTCTCCGTTAGTCGAGCCTTTTGCCATCAGCCCCCCTGTCTCTCTGCTTTCCTAGGCTTGTCCACCCTGCAGGCGGTGCTGGATTCCGCTGCCGAAAAGAAGTGGCAAGTGACTGCTATCAACGTGGGGAACATCAACAATGACAAGAAAGATGAGACCTACCGCTCGCTCTTCCAGGATCTGGAGCTAAAGAAGGAGCGGCGGGTCATCCTGGACTGTGAGCGGGACAAAGTCAACGACATCGTGGACCAGGTGGGCTCCTGCCTGTTTCCTAGGGCGTCCAATCGAGCGCGCGCGTGCAGCCTCGGCGTTTGCAGGGAGCGTTTCGGGGCGCTGCTTGAGCAGCAGGTTGTTTCCCCAGGGCCCGTGGAGGACCCGGCAAGGATCAGCGGTGACCTTCTCCCTGGCTTCACTCAGCAAGAGCAGGGCGTCCCCAGCAGTGCTGGCACGTCACACGAACCATTACCTGTATGCAATATACAGGTCCTGATCGTGTGGTCTGTCGTGTTGTCCTAAATTTTGAAGTGGAAATTTAAAATTCAGTTCTTTTGAGCTGTTAAGAGAGAAAGAAATGGGCAGGCATGAAGTGAAAATAGTCTGGGTCCTAAGGGAAAAGTGAGTAATTCATGGATTCTTCGGCAAGACGTGGAGTACTTCAAACATTAGGATATAGTGTGGTGTGCAAAACCTGGATTGTTGTCGGAGTGGATTTCGGTCTTCAGAAAAAGCATGTATTTATTTTTCCAAGAAGTAATTTTTTTCCTCCTAAGTAGGTTGGTTTTGTGTCACTGTGAAACTATTAATCTATGAAAAAAAATATGTAGGAGTGATATATGCAGTCCTTGCTGCTTGAAAAGTAAACTAGATGTATTAATGTGCATTATTTTAAAGAATAATATGATACCAGAGATATCTGTGCTCACCACATCACCTTGCTTCCTTTTAAGATCTTTCAGGATGGGACGGCCATGAAGTGATTTCCACACGATAGAAATAAAATCCACTATGTTATGCAGGTAGGGTAGGTGACCAGAGCTGGTGCTAAAAAGCATCAGGATTTACTGCCTAAGGCCTCCTCCACTGGTTTCTGCTTCTTTTCCAGCTGAAAATGTACATTTATAATATTTTCCTTGGAATAATTATATATATGTTATATGTTTATGTATGTCACTTACATATACAAATGTATGTATATAAAATTATTCCTTGGAATAATATAGGATTGGAGGAAAAATACACAATTAAGTATGCATATCTTGGCCCTTCTTAGGCTTTGAGGAGAAAATTAGATTCACTAATCTGTAAAACAAAGCATTTTGCAAACATAAACCTTGATGAACCCTTAATTGTTATAGAATAATACAGGGCCTAAGATATACAAAATGGATCTCTCATGAAATATTGAATAACTGAATAAAACTAGCTTGTTATGACAACAAACTAAATGTTTTATATCAGAGAGGTCAACATTTCAGTAGAACAGTCTTGATTCTTGTCTCCGGAGAGGAAGCTGGGATTGTCTTTAACCCGAAGGCCTCTGTTCAAATGGGAGCCTAACAACTCATTTGAATTTCAGAGGAGGTTCTCATTAAAACTGAATTTTGATAATAGTTCTTAGTCTTTGTTTTAAAAATTTAGGTATTCATGACTCATCATAATACAAGTTGCTGAAAGCCTATATGAAAATAATTATTTCCAAAACTAGAAGAGAGAAACTACAAAAGAAACTGGGACGATATGGAATGGAATTTTTTTTAATCTTTTTTTTTAAACTTTTTATTTTATATTGGAGTATAGTTGATTAGAAATGTTGTGATAGTTTCAGGTGTACAGCAAAGTGATTCAGTTATGTATATACATGTATCTATTGTTTTTCAAATAATTTTCCCATTTAGGTTGTTACATAACACTGAGCAGAGGTCCCTGTACTATACAGTAGGTCTTTGTTGGTTATCCATTTTACTTTTTTAATAGATCTTTATTGGAGTATAATTGCTTCACAATACTGTGTTAGTTTCTGTTGTACAACAAAGCGAATCAGCCACATGCATACACATGTTCCCATATCCCCTCCCTCTTGTGTCTCCCTCCCACCCTCCCTATCCCACCCCTCTAGGTGCTCACAAAGCACTGAGCTGATCTCCCTGTGCTATGCAGCTGCTTCCCACTAGCTAAATATTTTACATTCGGTCGTATATGTCGATGCTACTCTCATTTTGCCCCAGCTTCGCCCTCCCACCCCATGTCATCAAGTCCATTCTCTAGGTCTACCTCTTTATTTCTGCCCTGCAACTAGGTTCATCAGTACCATTTTTTTTTTTTTTAGATTCCATATATATGTGTTAGCATATGGTATTTGTTTTTCTCTTTCTGACTTACCTCACTCTGTATGACAGACTCTAGGTCCATCCACCTCACTACAAATAACTCAATTTTGTTTCTTTTCATGGCTGAGCAATATTCCATTGTATATATGTGCCACATCTTTATCCATTCATCTGTCGATGGACACTTAGGTTGCTTCCATGTCCTGGCGATTGTAAACAGTGCTGCAGTGAACATTGTGGTACATGACTCTTTTTGAATTATAGTTTTCTCAGGGTATATGCCCAGTAGTGGGATTGCTGGGTCATATGGTAGTTCTATTTTTAGTTTTTTAAGGAATTTCCATACTGTTCTCCATAGTGGCTGTATCAATTTACATTCCCACCAACAGTGCAGGAGGGTTCCCTTTTCTCCACACCCTCTCCAGCATTTATTGTTTGTAAATTTTTTGATAATGGCCATTCTCACTGGCATGAGGTGATACCTCATTGTAGTTTTGATTTGCATTTCTCTGATAATTAACAATGGTGGACATCTTTTCACGTGCCTCGTGGCCATCTGTATGTCTTCTTTGGAGAAATGTCTATTTAGGTCTTCTGCCCATTTTTTGATTGGGTTGCTTGTTTTGATGATATTAAGCTGCATGAGTGGAATGGAATTTTTTAAAAATGTATTTTATTGAAGCATAGTTGATTTACAATGTTGTGTTAATTTCTACTGTACTGCAAAGTGACTCAGATATATATATAGATATATATATACACACACATATATATATATATGCAGACACACATATATACATTCTTTTTTATATTCTTTTCCATTATGATTTATCACAGGATATTGAATATAGTTCCCTATGATATACAGTAGGACCTTGTTTATCCATTCTTTATACAATAGTTTGCATCTGCTAATCCCAAACTCTCAATCCTTCCCTCCCCTAACCCCTTCTCCCGCTTGGTAACCATAAGTCTGTTCTCTATGTCTATGAGTCTGTTTCTGTTTCATAGATACGTTCATTTGTGTCATATTTTAGATTCCACATATAAGTGATATTATACGATATTTGTCTTTCTCTGTCTGACTTGCTTCACTTTGTATGATAATCTCTAGGTCCATCCATGTTGCTGCAAATGGCATTATTTCATGGAATGAAATTTTTTTTTTTTTTTTTTCGGTATGAGGGCCTCTCACTGCTGCGGCCTCTCCCGTTGCGGAGCACAGGCTCCGGACGCGCAGGCTCAGCGGCCATGGCTCATGGGCCCAGCCGCTCCGCAGCATGTGGGATCCTCCCAGACCGGGGCACGAACCCGTGTCCCCTGCATCGGCAGGCGGACTCTCAACCACTGCACCACCAGGGAAGCCCGGAATGAAATTTTTTGTAGCAAATATATGATCGTGATTAAATAAATGTCCATATGGACATCCATTCAAAATGTACACAGTATTTTGCACATATATTTTATTTGAATGTATTATGTGAGTGTGTGGATTTATTGAGGACATTGTATGTATCTGGAATGAGGGATGCCAAGAAAGGTAAGGGTCTTGACTTTACCTTCTGAATTCATTGTTTAAAGGGGAAGGAAAATGTGCACACACAATAAACACTGCAGTATTACAAGTTGTAATGCAATGTGGTCTAAGAGCATGCAGGAGGAAGTACCTGTCTTAACAGGGGTGGGAAGATGTATGAATGGGTCACACATGGGTACCGCTTGGCTGGCTGGCTTGGCTTCCTCCAGTTGTTTGTTCAGTGAATTTCCCTGAGTGTCTGATGCTTACCAGACAGGCACTGCAGGAGATCCAAGATGTAGTGTTAAACAGAACAGACATGCCCATCAAGGTGAATAGCCATGATGTTTCATAGTTACATTAATATGCAGTTATAGTAATGGTAATACTATGAATGAACAGAACAGGATGTTATGAGAAAAAAAAATTGCAGAAAAAATAATTTCGATTGGGAGATCATGGTAGGCCTTCAAGGAATAGAGTTTACCAGGCAGAAAGTGGGGTTGAGGTACATTTCAAGAAACGGAAACACTATTGACTTACTCACTCTGTCAAGAGAATGGAGATGAGATGAAACTTTATATTCATCATTGCTTAAAGTTAGAAATATAATTAAACGCTGTTAGTCTATGAGTATTTTATCATTCAATAAAACTTTAGAGACACTTATTTCTAGTTGTGATTAGGTGGCTAAAGGACTCAGACATCAAAAACACTTAGAAATTAACATAAATTTACTAGTTAATGCAATACTAATGGCTCCATAAAGCGAAGATATGATGGTATGGCTGATACTAATTCTTAGAGAGAAGTAAGGCTAGACCATTCTTCATATTTCTCCTTTTTCTCAATGAACACTAAACTCAACTACTTCTACTTCTGGTAGCACCATTAATACTGTGTTTTTTCTGAATTCCCAGAAGGAAAACATGCACGATTATGAAAGTAGAATGACCAATGAGCACAATCAACAGATGCCTGTAGGAAATATGAGGGGCATGACCGGCTCAGTTCAGCTGATGCTAATTAATATATTTTTCATTCAGGAGGACATCTTTCTTCAAAATTCTCCCTTCAACACAGAATATTCATTTTCTTGGAAAAGGCAATTTAGTTGTGTTACAAAAAAATACGTTAAAAAATAAGATAAGCCTAACTGCCTTCCAAATTTGTGACCATGTTAGACTATCAGAGTAACATATGGTGGAATCCTTCTAGGATCTGGCCCTCCCCTTGCTCTTTGACTGAATGTGTTGCTTTGGAGCATCTGACTTTGCCTGGGATGAAGGAGGGAAGTCTTCTAGGAGGTAACACTGGGCTGAGATTCACTGTGCCTTAAGAGACAAAGGGTATGGTGTGGAGGGAACTTTGCAAGCAGAGGAAACAGGATCTATGAAAGCCCTGAGGTGACGGAAAGAAGCTCTTTTTGCACAAAGAAACAAAAAGAGGGCCATGTGGCTCTAGTATAGAGAGTGAGAAGGTGGGCCTGAACTTCACAGTGTGTGAAGGATTTCGTACATTACGCTAATAAAAGCAAGGGGAAGCCGCCAAAACAGTTCAGTAAGGGAGGGGATCTAACCTTTTCCATTTTTAATAACAGTTAATGCTTTCCGTTAGTGTGACTATTTTCTTAAAAATAGAAATTACATTTGAGTATCTCAGTACCAGGGCTGCAGCGTGGCCATTTTACCTACTTCCCTTTATAAGTGATAGAGATCAGTGAGAGTCCAGGTGATACAATAATGTCCAAAACTGTTGGGAGCATTGCCAAATGACTACTTGTGCCATGATTTTTGACTTAGATTTGTGGAGAGAAATTAGCTTCTCTGACATTTTGCTGCCTTAAGAACTAGACTATAAGTGTTTCAAGATCCTTAAGATTGGAATTTTATTTTGTAGATCTATATAACAATTCTGTTATATGCTTATTAATATTCTTTTAAAACCCATGCACTGCTATAAACTCTGTGTTTATCTTTGAATGTAGATTGTGAATATAAAATCTCAGATGCTGGG
This sequence comes from Stenella coeruleoalba, assembly GCF_951394435.1. NCBI lineage: Eukaryota > Metazoa > Chordata > Mammalia > Artiodactyla > Delphinidae > Stenella > Stenella coeruleoalba. The sequence goes on along the minus strand of NC_137149.1, from coordinate 148,207,492 downwards.
TTCAGCTGTCTGTGTTTCACTGAAAAGAAAAAAAATAGCTTTTGTAGGAATAAAATTATGACTTATTAGGGATTCAACACTTTTTTTTTTTTTTTTTTTTTTTTTTTTTTTTTGCGGTACGCGGGCCTCTCATCGCTGTGGCCTCTCCCCCTGCGGAGCACAGGCTCCGGACGCGCAAGCCCAGCGGCCATGCCCCACAGGCCCAGCCGCTCCGCGGCATGTGGGATCTTCCCAGACCGGGGCATGAACCCGTGTCCCCTGCATCGGCAGGCGGATCCTCAACCACTGCGCCACCAGGGAAGCCCTCAACACGTTTTTGATTTCACATTTCTTAAAATATTGAAACCTTATTTTCACTATTAACAAAACCAAGGTAATCACTTTTGTTTAGTTATTGACTTCTTGACAGATAATATTTATAAAGCACTAAAATGTATGGTTACTTTTTTCTGAGAGAAATATTATCTGAATTTGATAATTATATTTTATCAAATACGACTCTTTGTAGACTATCAAGAAACACAGTAGATAAAATTTATTTTCTGAATCAGGTCATAACAGAAGTAATTTTACATTTACATTACTTACATTTGTTTCTTTATCTTCGTTAGGTTATTACCATTGGAAAACACGTTAAAGGGTACCATTACATCATTGCAAATCTGGTAGGTGAATTAATGATATTTATTATTTTAATAGAGATGCCTGTTAATTCAAAAAAATTTTATGGCCAGCATTTATCAGTGGTATTTTAAAAAACATATTTTGATTATATCAATTAGAAGTGACAATATTTTTCTGAATTGGTTACACTTTAGATTTACTTTCCATTTCATATTTTCTAATCAATTTCCTGTTGTTATAAATGATGTGAGAAATCATAGAACAATATTTGACAAGCTTATACTTTGTGTTAAAGGTATATTTTAACTAAGGGAAAATTTTCAAAAAGATATAAAATTTAAGTGTCCACATTTCCCCTTGTTTCTCACTGTCACTGTAATTATAAACTTTACCCATTTCTTTAAAGTTCTTAGTATCTATAATATTTGGAATGCACATTTGTGAGAATATGTCTTGGTGCAAAATAAAGCCTGGAAATATCCAGAATATTTATATATTGTGTATTATTTATGTCTGATCTGCTACTTACTGTATAAGCAACACAATGAAAATTGAATAGCTGATCACTTTTTCATTGAGATTCCCTCAAATTAAGATTATACTGAAACATTCCTGTGATTAATTGTATCTCCCTTCTTAAGTATGATCAAAGGCAATTTAGAACGACCACTAGAAATTTATTTTTTCAAAATAGTTTTTAGATCGGCATTAATGTGAGCTTGAGGCTCCCCTGCTGCAAAGGTCTACGTTCTTTAAACAAGTATGATTCTGCGCAACTGAGGGCTCCGTCTCCCCAGCCTCAGAAAAAAAGGTGATTAAAAGAGTGACAAAAGCAGAGAATGAGCGTATTCTCAGTAGCATCATAGGACTGTGAAAATTTCCTATTTATACAGATGAGGATTTATGATGTCGCTTGTGGAATATTAGATTGTTATGTCACAAGACATTATTTCCAGTAGTCACGGAGAGATTTAAAAACCCCACAACCTTACAAGTGATAAATATTGTTTTCACTAGAAAGTGGCACCAGTGATAAAGAATATTCAATCTCAAACCTACATATATTGAGAGAAGTTGGTTGTTCAAGATAAAATTTCTGTTTGGCAATGAAATGGCTCATCGCTATAATAATTTTTTAGAACTTACCCTTATAATATGGCTTATAGATCCTAAATGAGTCCCGACCAGAGCAGCGAGAGTTAAAATAAGTGAAGCTCTGTAATCAGGCGTTCCAGAACCACATTCTGTGCAGGGAACAGCCTGGCCAGTCAGTCCCTGTGTGACCTGTGCCATTGATGAACAGCACAGAGCCACACCGAAAGCTGTGATCTTTAAAAATGTCCAGATGGAGAAGGTTATATTGGGACATTGAGAAATAATGGCAGAAGGAGGTCATCAATTTGAGAGTTGATATTAGATGCTGTGAAAAAGGAAATGTGCGTTGACCAACGTAAAAAGGTTCAAAATAAAAGCAAGTTCTTGCTGCTGTCATGCTGCTATAGGGAGAAATCTGCATAACACTTTATCTGAATTCAAGTTGTGTTTTTCCTTCTCTGAATACTTGGTATCCTCGCCATATGGAATTTCTAGTGAATCAGTAAATTCAAAGAATCTGTAGAGTGCTGCAGTTTCTGAGAATCTCTAGGGCACTTGAAAATTTCAGTGCCATTTAAAATTGGAGAATGCCATCCAAAGTTGAGGGCTTTCATCTTCCAAAGTCTTGGTTGGGAATGTCCCTTCTTCCATCTCCAGTGGCTAATGGGTGTTAAAGGAAGTGATTGTAAAAGATAGAAAAATCCTCAGATATTGTTAGTGACTCATTTCTTCAGAAATTGCTGAATGCTAGATTAGGCTCCCCAAACACAGGCTATAGTTCAGTTCCTGATACGTCATTAAAGGGGATAAAGGATGAGGAAGCGGTCAGAAGGGATCCAATTCTCATTTCTTCAGCGCTTCAGAATCAGACGAAAAGCCCTGCAATCCGCCCACCTGACTGCCTTACAGTGAGGTTCACTCATCAACCAGCCCTGCCCGTGCACACAGAAATTCCAAGAAATGTTTTGGCATCTTCCTCTTAGACAGCCAAACATTACCAGACTTTCGAGAAAAAAGTCTTTGCCATGAGGGATGCAATACAAATAAACAAGTACACGGAAACAAGGTAGGCAGGAATCAGGAGAAAAGTGCTTCAAATTGTAAGAATATCTTCAGAGAAATAAGATAAAATATGTTATCCATAAAGAGGAGAAAAGGCTGCTATAAAAAAAATTCAAGGAACAAGAAAGAGCTCTGGGAAGTTAACTTATTTTTCGTAGAATAACTAGTAAAATTACATGAGTTTGAAGGTAAAGTTGAGAAAATCATCCAGATTATGGGGCAAAATGACAATACAATAAAAAACGGTGTATGTGGAGAAAACTGAGGGACTCAGATGTTTAATCTAGGGGTTGCAATGTCTTATTAATAAACCTTCTAAACAGACATAGTGAAAACAGGGGAAGGAAATTATCAGAGAAACACTCAGAAAAATTTCTGGTACTAAATGACATAAATCTGCCTGTTGAGTACACACAATAACGAAAGACAAAAGGCTTCTTTCGTAAAATATCACCATGAACTTTCAGAGATAAATAGAAGATCTTAAAGTTTATGACAGGTGGGAAGCCAGAAGGAGTATGAAGCAAGTCACAGACCAAAAATAATTAGAAATAATGCTGTTGTATTTTTCAGTAGAAACAGTAAGTCAGTAGAACAATGCCTTCAGATTATCAGGGTTTCAACTTCAAGTGCTATACCCAGCCAAAATACCAGTCAAGTGTCAGAGAAAACAAAGGTATTTACAGACATTCAGTGTCTCAAAAAAGGTACCTCCACGTGTCTCAGGAGACTACGGAGGACTCTAGCTGAAGAAAGGGGTAAAACAGGAGAGAAAAGTGATGGAGGATACAGAGAAGCTACTCAGAAAAGAGGGGAAGGGGCATTTCAGGAGAACAATTGCAGAGCAGACGAAAGAGGAACCATTCAGATTGCAGCGTTAAGGTGGAAGGCTCCAGGAGGCAGGGGAAAAGGGAGATGACTTGATATGTTTCAACATTTTAATTGAAAAAACTTTTACCCATATAAACATGAAAATTTTTACATGGAGCAACTGGAGAAAAAATAAGAAAGAGAAAGCTCTAGTAGTGAAAACAATGAAGCAATCATTAACATTAGAATAAAATACTATTCAAGAAGGAAAGTGCAATCCAAACACGTTATTTGGCTTTGCTCTGAAAAACAGAATTTTAACTGTGAAAACAGTGAACATTAAAATGGCTGAGGAGATAGATGGTTTGCTTATGAGACTTACATACTCATCTGGCACAAGTATAAACTGAAGACGAAAATCTAACATGGGTAAGTTAGGAAAGAAGAACAAAAATGTGTCATGCAGAATTACAGAGGTAAATACACGAAAAACAAAAATTACTGAAATTGATTGTTTTGAAGCAGCTTAACTGAGGCATGCGTGGGTCAGAACAGAAAATCTATGAATTTTGTTATATACATTTTCCTCTATTTGCATTATTTGATAAACAGAAAAAACAAAAATATGAGCCAATAACAGCATAATTATCCTTCTCCACACAAATAATATTAAACTATAGTTTTAATATCAACAACAAAGAAAAGGCTCTCATATTTAGGTCAAAATATTTCCAATTCTTCTGTGTGATAATAAGGAATAAATGTATAAGATGAAAATACTTATAATTGTGACTTTTTAAAATTGTGATTTCATCTTTCAGAGAATGTGCTCCCAAATTGAGATATACTTTATGGCAGCCCAAGATTTGAAAGCAGTGGAAACACTATATGATAGTTTTAGTAATGACTGAATTCATTCTAACAATGCAGTAGAAGTGGCTTTTTAAAATTTAAAACATTTTATAGAAACTAAGTTTCATGCTTAAAGTGAAAATGCTTAATTGTTCTCCAATAATGACAAAGCATTTGGTACCTTCCCTTCTCATTTACAAGGTTTTGTATCACCTGAGAGAGTGGACAGTTTAAATAGGAATAACCGTCACGCAATGTCGTAGCTCTTGGAGAAGTAGCTTAATGTTTGTATGTGGTGGTGCTTTGTGTAAATACAGTAAATAAAACCCAGTTCTTATCCTTGGAAGATTTCTCAATAATACAGAGAACTTTTATGTAAGTATGACCAATAAACAATCATTGATTAAGGACCCGCTGTGACCAGGATGAGGCTAGGTGCTGGGGAAGAATATTGGCTGTTAAAATACATGAAACATTTACTATAGGCTTTTTATCTCCCTCATGAGTTCCTTGAAATTTGTAAATCCACAATGTATAGAGCTATTTGCTTAACGTTAAGTTCTATTTGGTTCTTAATAGAAAGCATGACATAAATATGTTCTCTGTCCAGGGATTTACCGATGGAGACTTATTAAAAATTCAGTTTGGAGGTGCAAACGTCTCTGGATTTCAGATAGTAGACTATGATGACTCCATGGTATCTAAGTTTATAGAGAGATGGTCAACACTGGAAGAAAAAGAATACCCTGGAGCACACACGACTACAATTAAGGTACGTATCTATCAGGATCTACTTCTACCTCCATCACCATGTCTATCCCCACCTCCACCTCCATCTCCATTTCCACCTCCGCCTCCACCATTTTCACCTCCCCCTCCCATCCCCTCCCCCTCCCCTCCCCTCCCCTCCCCCTCCCTATCCACCCTCATCTCTATCTCTGTCTAACTGTGGGTGAGTAGCCTGTTCTCTGGGACACCTTAGGAAGAAGATAAAAGTCTCAATTTGTTTTCATAATTAACAAAATAAATATAATGATTTATGTAATCAAAGAAACTTTGAACGCTAAATGCCATGCACTGCTCTGTAATAAGCGCTACCCAGACTCATCTTCTATTCTCTGTGTGTCTGGACACCTTGAGGTCTTCACTGGTTTATTCAGTGTACTTTATTGTGTCTATACATACATGCATATATTTACCCCCAAATATGACATATTTCTGCTGTTGATAGGAAGGGGTTTCTTTTTCTTCTGTTTGTCACCTGATTGAGAGCAGAGATAAGAGTAAAACCAGAGGGAGGAAGAGTGAGTGAGATGAGATCATGTTCACTTTTTAAGACTCGGTTTATGAAAAGTAAAAGCTGCAGAATATTGTCAAATGTATAGTGATCTGTTTATCTGTGTTATCTGTGTATTATAGTGCAGGTTGCGCAAGAACCAGTCAGGGACAATGTCATTTCAGTTGCTCTCATAGTTATGTTCATACATCCTGGAGAAGTTTTGTTGATGTTGTTGTTTTCTGCACAAATTGAAAAAAACAGATACGTTTGGCTTTAAATTTGCATCTGGTTGTGAGACCCCGGTGCTAGATAAGAATTAGAAACTTTTAAGTTTTCTCCTTTGGGGTGTGTAAACGGATCCTATTAATTCAACGTCAAATTTAGGAAAGCATCCCATAGGATGCGAAAGCTTAGCCCGGAGCTAAGTTTTTCTCTAAAGTAGGTGACTTCTCGTTTGGTGACCTTGACTGAGATTCAGCACAGATACATGTATAAAGGGCTTGAGGGCCGTGGGCCTGCCACCATTTAACAGGGCTGCTTAGAAGGGAGGGGACCCCATCAGTGTCTGTCTCCTCCTGTGTTCAGCAGGGGTCTGACTGAGGCCCACATCCGCTGGGATTGCAGGCTTCCCTGCGTCCAGATGTGCGGCCAGTGAAGTCCTCTGATGGAGCGTGCATGTGGCGTTCACCCTCAGATGGGACTGACATTCCTTTGAACACTCTGCTAGTCATCGTGGAGCCTCCCACTGCTGCTGGCTGTGAGAAGGATGAAAGCGAAAGGAGATGATTCTTTTCTCACGGAAGGCATATGGTTATTAAAGTTCACGTGCTATGCCTCAAAGAGCAAGCGATTTAGGGGATAAGAGAGCAATGCATTCTGCTAACGTTTTTGCTAAGACCTAGCAGCAGAGTTCACTCTGCTGGTGACCTTTCTTTGCTCCCTTCTGGCGGTAACATCTCCCTCCAGAGCGGCTCCCTTTTGGTTTCTTCTGACAAGTTTCAGAAAGATAGTGGTGGCCCTTCCTTGTGGGGCGCCACAAAGAGCATAGGCTTAAAAGTTTAAAGACACAGCCTCGCGAGTAGGTCTGTGTCGTTATTCCCTTCTTGCCCCCAGGTTCTTCAGAACTTTTTTCTTTATTATTCCATACATGTGTGTTAGCATATGGTATGCTGCATAGCACAGGGAGATCAGTTCAGTGCTTTGTGACCACCTAGAGGAGTGGGATAGGGAGGGAGACGCAAGCGGGAAGGGATATGGGGATATATGTATACGTATAGCTGATTCACTTTGTTTTACAGCAGAAACTAACCCACCATTGTAAGGTAATTATACTCCAATAAAGATGTTAAAAACAAAACAAAACAAAACACAGCCTCTTCCTTGTTCTGTGTATCCCTTGAGGTAGTACAAGGACCCTGCCCCAAGGCTACACTGTTGTTTCCTGACTGCCCCTCCCTTGTCTCCGCATCCCCTCCCTTCCCTGATTAGCGGCTGTTTGAACCTACCGGTTGGAACTCAGGGAAGGTCCTGGAGGCCAGATTAAAGGAGCGCAGGCCCTGCACACACCCTGGTCCTTATCAGCAACCCCGCCCTAGAACCATTGCTGTAGAACTCCTCACCAAATCCTTCCGGGTTGGGACACACAGTTTTTCAGGGCACGAGCCTGCACGAACAGCAAAGCAATAAAGCTGTTCTTTTCTGCTTCACCCTCCACCCCCGAAAAAGTAGGCTGTCAATCACTTTTTGACCCTCGGCCCCAAAATTCAACAACATTTACAAAGACTCACTTAGCACGGCTTTGGAAACAGAGGTGCCGGTAGGAGATATATCTTATATGGTCTTTGAAGCTTGATGAAAAGTACTGAAAATCTGTGTGGAGGATGTGCCTCTGGGTGGGAGTTCATCCTAACACGGAGTCATATTGCTTCTGTACTAGACAGCCGGGAACTCAATATACTTTTAAAGAATGACTCTTGCCTTTGATAATCCAAAGCCTTATGGAGGATACAAACATGCCCGTAAGCAAATATAATAGCGAGTGATACATGTAAACGGTGGCAGCTCCTACACGATTAGGACAGTACGGTAGGAAGGCTTTCCAGAGGTAGGACGCCTGAGCAGGGCTTTGCCCGTGAGCCATGCCACAGCGTAACAGGTCCAGGGAAATCGGGAGGAGTGAGGTGTCGACAGGTGTCAAGAGTAATCCCAAGACAGGACTTTCATGGTTGTTTCTGTCATGATTGTTTCACGGGCAGAAGAAAGGAAGAAAAACTAGATAGGGAACAATGTACCATTTCCTGATACAAACAAGCATATATCATCTGTCCAAGGGAAAATATCTCGAATGCGGTTGTCTCTTTTTACATTGTGTTTTGGGTCACGGACTGTATCGGGTATGTTGCTAGATAATTTAAATCGTAAACTTATGCTATAGGCATGAGAGCCTGTAAAAATATAATTCATGACATCAAATCCTCTCCGTGGTTAGGCATTGGAAATTATATAATTTATATCAAGTTGTGGGACTATTAAATTAGTAATTATTTAAAACTTCTAGTCTTCCTTGAAAGTTAATACACCTTCCACAGCTTCCTAATTAAAATCAATCTTATTCAATAAATACAAGTAAACCTTATGTGTTTCAATATTTAACATATTTTAATAACCACCGAATATAAATTGCAAATGTTAAATTTCTTCATTCTTATATCCTATGCCAAAAATAACTCTAGAGACTTCAAATCTGACTCTCTTTCACTAATGTGCTAATTTGGGGCAGTATTCACTTATTCATTCATCAATTCATTATACATTTTACTGAGTTTTTACTCTGCAAGTGGTCACTGTTCTAGGTGTCAGAGAAAAGACAAAGTTCCAGTCTTCAAGGGGTCGATCGTCTTCAGGCTAGAAACCAGCAATCACCTTGTATTAACTTTAGTGGAAGTTGTCTTACGGACGTGTTAATATCAACGCATTCTCAACTTCTGATTTCCACCTCTGCTCCCTCTTCATCCCCTGAAACACTATTCCTACAACAACCCTTCCCTGTCAGTTGATGGCAACCCCGTCTTTTCAGCTGTTCCTTCAGCCAAGGACTTGCAAGTGTCCCGGAGCCCCCTCTTACCCGGTGGCCCACATCCAGTCTGTCAGGAAACACTGTGCCTCTTCTGCACCCACCCTAAATCCAGCCCCCATGGCCCTGCTGCTGGGTTACTGCAACGATCTCCTAGACGGGGTTCCCTGCCTCCTGACTGACCCCTCTCTCTCCCATGCTTGTGGTCCTTTTAAAATGTAAATTACATTGTGTCCCTGCTGCTCTCCGGCCCCCCAGCCCTGTGGCCATCCATACCACAGCAGTGCAAGCCAGACTCACCCCACTGACCACGAAGCCCTCCGTGCTCCACCTTCCTCTCTCGGGCTCTCCCCTCACTCCCTCTGCTTCAGCTACAGTGGCCTTTCTGCCAGTTCTTTTTTTTTAATTTTTATTGGACTATAGCTGATGTACAATGTTGTGTTAGTGTCAGGTGCACAGAAAAGTGACTCATTTATACAGATACATAGATCCACTCTTTTTTAGGTTCTTTTCCCATGTAGGTCATTACAGAGTATTGAGTAGAGTTCCCTGTGCCCTACAGCACGTTCTTACTAGTGATCTATTTTATATGTAGTAGTGTGTATATATCAATCCCAATCTCCCAGTTTATCCCCCCGTCACTGCCTGGTAACCATAAGTTGTTTTCTACATCTGTGAATATATTTCTATTTTATAAATAAGTTCATTTGTACCCTTTTTATTGATTCCACATATAGGTGATATGATACGGTATTTGTCCTTCTCTTTCTGACTTACTTCACTTAGTATGATAATCTCTAGGTCCATCCATGTTGCTGCAAATGGCATTATTTCATTCTTTTTTATGGCTGAGTAATATTCTATTGTATATATGTACCACATCTTCTTTATCCAGTCATCTGTCGGTGGGCACTTAGGTGGTTTCCATGTCTTCGCTGTTGTAAATAGAGCTGCTATAGGCATTGGGGTGCACGTATCATTCTGCCATTTTTTAAGCACGGGAGACACGTTCTCACTTCAGAGCCTTTGCACTGACTCTGTCCTCTTCTGGACTCTTCTGTCCTTAGCATCTGCAAGGCTAAGCCTCCTGCCGTCTGTAGCTCTTTGTTCAGTTTCCATCTCCTTAACGACCCCAGAAGCAGGTTCTCTATTTAAACTTGCAATCTCCCACCCATTAGGGTGTGTTCCATCCCCCTTCCCTGCTCCAGCTTTTTCGTATGTTTCCCTTTAATAGCTCCTAGTCTACTGTATTTATAATGAATGTATTCATTACCTTGTTAATTGTTTTCTCCATCTTGAAAGTAAGTGCCATGTGGGCAGGGAGTTTTTGTTGGTGTTTGTTTGTTCACTGGTTTTGTTTGCTCCCAGGCTCCTGGAATAAGACCTGGCACAGAGCAGCTGTTTAGTAAAGGCTTTCTGAATGAACAGATAGAGGAAAGCAAAAGTTCTGTGGTAGCACCCTTAAGAGGCCCCTAACCCCAGTTCTACACGTAAGAAAAGGCTTCCTTCTTTGAGGAAATCATATGGAATTTAAAACCTGAAGGAGAGGTAGGTATTAGGAGAAAGAAGGGACGGTAACTTCCCATAGAGAAAATGAGAAATTAAAGTCTGGTGTGCAAGGAAAATGTAAATATTTCTGTAAGGCTGGAGGCTGAACAGGGGTGTTTGGGGGGAATTCTGAGAAATACTTATAAATATGCAGGCTGCAGATCTTGAGGGCCTTGTTGACCTACTAAGGAATGTTTAGTCTCATTCTGAGAGCAGCACGGACCCCCTAGAGGAGAGCCATCACCACGGTTGTGAAACAGGAAGTTAATGGGCTGCCTTGGCGACAAGAGAACTTGGTGGCAGGAGAGCTTTTAGGGCGATGCAGGAACAACGCAGACAACGGCTGTCAGTTGTCTGAATGGTGGTTGTGGTCTGAGGTGGGGGAAATAAATGGATTTGTTGCCCAGTTCTCTCCATGTCTTTAGAAATAATAATCGCAAAAATCACAACCATGCTTTTATAATGTATTAATATAAATTCAGCTGAGAGGTATTTGTGGATGGAAGACAAGACTCAGAAAAGCAGTCTCCTTCCTTCCTTCTGTCTTCTTGGTCTCTCGTCTCATGCAAGGATTTGCACAGAAGGCACAGAACAGAGATTTGCTGAAATGAAGAGGAATAAAGCGAAAACTAGGGCAACCCTTTGAAAATATCGTCACAGAGAAAGAAGAAAATAAGTAATTATCATTGCTATAGGATGGGGTTTAAATTCCTGCCCTTAGCATCTGCTGTGTTCTTTTACTCAGCCGTGGCAGAAAAGTCATGTTATTTTACGGGATGAAATAGAAAATTCTGTGGTAATCAGACCTGAACCATCGCGGCGCCTGGGTTTAAATGGGACAATTAAAGGGAGCATTTTACCTTCCTCAAGAAGATGTTGACAAAGAGGCAGATGATAGAGATGATTTGCCACTATGATTTGCCAAACTAATTTACACACATTTCTATTTTGAGGTGGATTTTCAGGGTTCTTGGGGTCTCAACAACCTGCAAGATGTAACCATCCATTCTACCTTGTCAAGTGGCCAGTTTGAACCTAGTTTGACTTGTGTCTGCCGGGCCTGCCAGTGTCAAGGAATTCACCCCTAACACAGGACTGACATTGTGTGCCACTTAAATAATGGCTTTCCTGCAAGAATCCCATTTTACTCAGGAAAAGACTTAAAGCAGCAATCCGAACTTTCTTAATTGCTATCCTAAGAGACTTATTAGACCTGTCTGGAAATAGCATAATCTTTTTGAGTTTGGTAATTAGTGCTGTGCATTAAATAGTGCCCTGGTGGCTTCCTAGAATTAATTCTGCTTCTCGAATGTTTTAACTGACCAAACCCACTGCTGGCACACTGTAGTCCCCTACAACGAACATTAAAGTATTTTGACATGCAACAAAAACGACGCTTGACAAGTTTAGTCCGTTATGTTTTGTGGTTTAAAAAGTGTGTTTATGGGCTTTCCAGGTGGCGCAGCGTTGAGAGTCCGCCTGCCGATGCAGGGGACGCGGGTTCGTGCCTCGGTCCGGGAAGATCCCACATGCCGCGGAGCGGCTGCACCCGTGGGCCATGGCCGCTGAGCCTGTGCGTCCGGAGCCTGTGCTCCGCGACCGGAGAGGCCACAGCAGTGAGAGGCCCGCGTACCAAAAAAAAAAAAAAGTGTGTTTATGACTGAAATAAACACATAAATTGAAAATTCGATATTGATAACATTACATATTTCATAAAAGTTACTTGAAAAATAATTTATTAAGCTATTGCAATACATCTTACACCATGAAAAATAAAAATACATTACCACTGCTTGAATTATAATGCAGGATATCTGGGTTCACCTCAGGCCCACATTTTTTGGTCTGCAAAGGGAATAAGTGTCCACGATCTCTGAGATTTCTCCCAAATCTCTAATACCATGATCATGTGACATGCAAATGTAGGCATACAAAAGCATATGCTAACATTTCTAATTTTTGCCAAATTTATGACCCTCAAGAGGCTCCTCTGTCTCTTAAAGATTGTAGTGACTTTGAGCAGGTCACCTCCGCTGAAATCAAATCTTAAATTACCCTGGAAAATATTGGTTTCGTTGTTCATAGACTACAAAGAATAAGCCACTTTCACCTCTTAGAAGGTGCCTAAGAAGTGGGGAGCATCGCGGGGAGGAACTCATGCAATGAACAAGTAAAATACCTGCCTCTAAGAAAAGCCTTTTCTCTTCTCCGGGTGAATCAAAACCAAGCACTGTGTTGACTCGAGTATCTCTTTTCTATCTTGATGAATCTGATTCGTTTTAGCTGAAAATTTGAATCCCTAAGTGAATCTAGAGTTTTGGAATGTAAAAGTTTTGGTCCTTAAGCAAGATTTTCAGCCAGGGTCAATAGCCAATCTGGCTAATTTAGGCAAAGATATGTTGTTTTTAATATATTCTTTTTACATTCAAGGGTCTTTCACCCCAGTGTATTAAAAATTATTTTTATTATTCATAGAGAATGATAAAAAAGGATGTTAATGGTGGTTTCCTGCCAGTGGAGCTGTCTTTTCCCCCTTGAAGCTTGTGTGCTTACTAAAGATGTTGAGTTTTGTTTTTGTTTTTGTTTTGCGGTACGCGGGTCCCTCACTGTTGTGACCTCTCCCGTTGCGGAGCACAGGCTCCGGACGCGCAGGCTCAGCGGCCATGGCTCACGGGTGCAGCCGCTCCGCGGCATGTGGGATCTTCCCGGACCGGGGCGCGAACCCGTGTCCCCTGCATCGGCAGGCGGACTCTCAACCACTGCGCCACCAGGGAAGCCCAGATGTTGAGTTTTTATTAGCTTTCTAATTAAGACTTTATTTTTGTAGAGCAGGTTTAGGTTCACAGCAAAACTGGGCAGAAAGTACAGACATTTCCCGTATATCCTCTTCTCCTACACTCGCACAGCCTCCTCCAGTATCAACTCCACTCACAGAGTGATTCATGTGTTAGAATTGATGCGCCTTCATCGACACGTCATAATTACCCAAGGTCTACAGTTTACATTACTGTTCACTCTTGTTATGCATTTTACGGGTTTGAACAAATGGACAGTAACATGCTTTCATTATTATAGTTTCAGACAGAGCATCTCCACTGCTCTAAGGGTGGCTTCACCTATTCGTCCTTCCCTCCCCCCAGCCCCTGGCAACCACTGTCTCCGTAGTTTTTACTGTCTCCATAGTTTTGCCTTTTCCAGAAGGTCATATAGTTGGAATTATATAGTCTGTAGCCTTTTCTGGTGGGCTCCTTTCGCTTAGTCATCTGCGTTTAAAGTCCCTCGTTGTCTGCGAAGCTTGGTAGCTTGCTCTTTTGTGGTGATGATCTTATTGCATTGTCTGCATGTACCCCAGGTTATCCACTCATTTATTGAAGAATATCTTGGTTGCTTCCAAGTTTTGGCAATTACGAATGAAGCTGCTATGAGCACCTGTGTGGTGGTTTTTGAGTGGACATACGCTTTCAGCTCCTTTGGGTAAACACCAAGGAGTGTGATTGCTGATCCTATGGTAAGAGTCTGTTTAGTTTTGTAAGAAACAACCTGTCTGCCAAAGTAGCCATATACCATTTTGTGTTTCCACGGACAATGAGTGAGAGTTCCTGTTCCTCCAGTGATGTTTAGTCTTACTGAAGATTTTGCAGTTTTATGCAGTGAGGCTACAAAGGTCACATGTCCAAAAGGCTTAGAGGAAATTAACGATGACCTTATCACAGACAGGTCTTTTCCAGAGGTTAGACTTCAGTTGAATTTGAAATGAAGAGAAGTGAATAATTTTAAGTTTATAATGTATTTCATAGTAATGTTTTTCTTTTCTGTGGCTTTAGTTGATTCTAGGCCATTGCCAAGAAGTTTAAAAAAAAAGACTTTCTAAAATTTTCTTATAAGCTTAGTTATTTTTCCTAGAGCTCATCATTTTTGACTATGTTGATAATTTTGTAATGGAGAAACTGAGAATTGTTATATTGTGTAAGATTCTCTAGGAAGATATCATTCTATTGATAATAATTTTAACTAAATAATTGATGCTATTTTAAAAATGATTATGGCAAATTTATTAGTCTATAAAACTTACAGCCCAAAGTATGTTACACAAATGCTAGTTTTATGGAAAGTAATTGATGTTAAGGAAAAATTTTAAATGGTAATTAGTTTGGGCAATGCTGACCAAACAAAGTTAAACTGGAATTGTTACTGCAGTATTTCTCAGGGCCTTCAATATGCCAACATGAGAACCATCTTCTGAACTTATTGGATCCGAGACTCTTGTAGATCAGGATGGCAGTTTTCAAAATGTTGTAAAAATAAGCTAGTTTTGAACAAGTTAGATCGTAATAAAAGGAAAAAAGAAGACAAACATGCTGGTTAATAACTTGCATTTTTAGCATATTTTTCAACTCATCGGCTTCTTGTTTCCTGTAACTTTATGCATTTGATGTGGAATTTGCCAAATAAGGGGACCAACAGTTCCAGTGTGCCTGGGACTCCACACTTTTTGATCCAAAACTGGGACAGGCCCAGGCAAATCAGGAAGGTCAGTCACCCTCATTACTTCAACTGCCTTCACCTTTGTCACATATTTTTGTGACCCTGAGAAAAACATAACTTGTAACTTGCAGTCTTCACCTATAAAATTGGAATAAAAATATTTGTTGCATAGAGGTTTTTGTTTCTTTTCTTTTAAAGGACTTACTAGGAAACTATCCAACTCAGGTTTGGCTCATAGCGAACTAGGTCAACCTGAATTCTTCCTTTCTCCCTCACCTTCCTTTCCAACACTACTACGACGTAGAGCAGACATTGTTCTCCTTATTTTATTGATAAGAAACTTTGGACACTGATGCTATAGTTAACTTGCTCAAGGCAACAGAGCTGTAAATGGCAAAATCAGGACTTGAGGCAGCCCTGATAGAAATCAGAAGGTGCTGTATTCCGTGCTTTCTAAACTATACTCAGTGCAATTTCAAGTGTCAACGAATGTTTGGAAAGTGGCCATTCATAGGAAATTTTGTAACGCTTTGATAAATGCTAAAGCCTAGTACTTCCTCTTTGAATGGCATTTCTTTTTCTATCTTCACACCGTGCAGGTAACATATGTTTCGGAACAGGTGCTATCATTATGAAGTTCCATAACATTTTATATTATAGCCCATTTATCCTCTTTGAATATTCATTAAATTTGAAATGTATATAGAACTCCTTTTCATCTCCTCTTTTTTTTTTGGCTGTAAGACTACCCTTTCAGGTATCAGTGATTATAGCAATGCATTATTGAATAATATCTGATCACTATTGGGCCTAACAAACATGTTTAAAATGCGTATTTTATTTTTGAAAAATAAGTCTCAATAAAGATACATTTGAAATGGAATAAAAAGCACATTTGGAAAACGGACCATAAAAACGTTTTCCCAGATTTCTGCTTCAAGTGTGGATAGGAGTGATGGTGGTAGAGCATCACAGAACATAATGGTCCCCAGTGAGATATAAATTTCCAGCTCAGCTGAGGGATTTCACAGAACATCAGGGCAGAGATGATGCATTTGTTTTCGAAAAAGGAGATCTTACATCACCATCACGTTCCCTTCAAATGAATTTACATCTAGTTTAGTGAATGGTAGAATAAAACTGAAATATTTAACTGTCCAATCAAAAACGTGATATATTTGTTGAGAAAAATAAATGAGCCACATATGCAGAACATAAACAGGAAGGAGGTACGGATACAGGATCTGTTGATTTTCTCTCAGCCCCGAATTGTGTCTATGATTGTGACTTTTAATTTACAGTGATAATAGGCTTGAGACTTGATTAGATTTGAACATTTGAGAAAGGTTGGAAGGATTTTTCTTCTTAGTGAGCTCATGCCCTGAGTCATGATAACACACTGCGTGGACTTAAATACTTTTAGTTCATCCAGCCTCATCTTGTTTTTTAATGTAGCTCACCAACATTTATAGACCTCTGAAACATTTAGCAGATGGCTTTATAAATTTCTCATAGTAATGTGAGCAGGGTAACTGAAGGAAGAGTCTGCCTTTTAACTATGATCATTACTCTCAAAAACAAACTGCAGTACAGGTTTCTGTTTAGCAGTGGATGGACTGCTGTATAAGAAAACAAACTAATTGTTTTTTTTTCCTCTAGGAGAATAGAGACAGTCATATAAGTGAGGCAGGAAAAAGCTGATGTGATATCTCCATTTCTCCAAGAAGTCTTTTCCTAAGTAGATATGACTTAAAACAATACTTTTGATATAATACAGTTTTTTTAAAAAAAGGTACATGGTTATTGTAGAATACTTGGAAAAGAAATATCATGTATGTTTCCTCCCTGTTATTCTAACCATTTTGTTTATTTTTCTTTCCTTTTTTTGTTGAAGGGATATAACCATTGTTTATTACTCTCACTTTTTGTTGAAAAAACTTTAGTTGTAATACTGTTTTTCACTTATTTTATAGCTAACATTATTTGTATTGTTACATATTGTTATTAGTAGAACTTTTTAACGGCTACATAATACTTCCACAAGGCAGAAAGCATAGTGTATTTTTTTTTTAAGAATTTTTTTTTGATGTGGACCATTTTTAAAGTCTTTACTGAATTTGTTACAATATCGCTTTTGTTTAATGGTTTGGTTTTTTGGCTGCGAATCATGTGGGATATTAGCTCCCCAGCCAGGGATCGAACCCACACCCCCTGCACTGGAAGGAGAAGTCTTAACCACTGGACTGCCAGGGAAGTCCCAGAAAGCATGGTTTTTAAACGTTCCTTTACTCTCAGAAATCTAGGTTCCTTCTAATTTTTGCATATTACAAATGATACTGAAATGAATAGCTTGTGTGAAAATTCTCTGTATTTGAGAATATTTTCTCAGGATAAGTTCCCAGTAATTGAAAATTACATTTTCAATCCAAGAATATAAGTTGCCTAAATGGATATGTAACAGTATATTTTGCTAATATCTTGCATGTACAGTTTGAAGGAAGAGGTTGCAGATTTTGGAAAAAATAGTGATGGGTTTTATTTAGATCCATCTAGTAGAGGTATTTCCAGGAAACTTAACTGCAGTCATCCAGGAGATATTCTAGATTTGTCAAGAAGGACTCACGAATAGGCCTGCAGTGACGTTGCTTAAGAAAATTTAGCAGTAAATGTGAATATCTTATCACAGTTAACAGCATCAATCACAGTTCTGCGGGCTCAAATCATTTTCTTTTTCTTCTTTCTTCTTACCAAATTTCCCATCAAATTTGATTCATTCATGGGATAAAATGAAACTGATTCAACTAAACTATTTCATGCGAAGATTAAGTGATAACTTCACATTACCATTTTTAGCATTAAAAACTCAGAACAATTTCTGCATGTGAGGAGAGGATAATTCATACCACATAAATTACTTTCTCATTTGCTTTATTGTACCATCTTTCATATTAAAAATAAACAACACAGGCGTCTATCCACCACTGGACCGATTTATAACACTCTAATGATATTTTGCAATTATCTGTTTATGTATCTTTTCACTGAACTGGGAGGCAATGTGAGTCCCATAAAGATAGAATCAGTATCAAGATCTCTGGCCTTGCTTCCTCCCTTCCTTCCTCCAGCTGTGCCCTGGGCTCTGAGAATTCAGTGGTGACATAAATTTTCTGCTTCCCTAGAGTAACTGTTCTATTGGGGAGGAGAGATGAAGTAGACAAAGAATGCATGAAGAAGATACTCAGATGCTGGTAGAGACTATGAAGGGGATGAACAAGGTCCCGTGCAGGAGAGTGACTGGGTGGGCTGGGCAGGAAGGACACTGCTGAGGAAGTCATGTTTGAGTGAATGGATGAGATTTAAAGGCATGGACTGAATGAGATCACTTCAAGAGAGCAAGGAGGGTGATGTGAAATGGAAAATTTAGAAAATCTGTCTTAACACATGTTCTTGTGAAGGAAACAGAAAAAGATGGTGGAAATTGGAAGGAGATATGGACCTAAAAAGCAGTCATTGTATCTATCGATATCTATCTATGTAATCTGTCTATTATCTATCCTCATCATCCACCTATCTATCAAATCTACCTACCTACCTATTGTTTTCTTCTTTTACTTGTGGTAGGAGATACTGGAGCAGTAGAATTGCTAATAGAGATGATCCAATAGAGAAAAAAGGCTGACGCGGGATATTGAGAGTATAAGTGCAGAACAAAATGTCCTCAGGGGCCTGAGGGGCGGAGTCAGTGTGAGGCTGGAGTGGCTGTCCTGAAGAAGGGGCGTGGCCACCTCAAGCGATGCCAGCTCAGGACGGAGACGGAGGGAGGGTGGAGCTCGGTAGTTTTCGGTGGAAAGGTCAGCCGGTTCTGTCTGTTGGCATCTATTTTCTTGGCGACCGGGAAGGCAGGGGAGTCAGCAGGAGAGAAAGAGAAGTGTATAGAAGAAGGTATAGAATAGTCACTTTTGAGAGTGGAAGAACCAAGTTACTGAAGAAAGAGGAGGATTATTTGGAAATGCTGAGGTCCTGTTTCGGATGCGTGGTCAAAAATTTTAGTGTCACAAAATCAGTGTGATATGTCATTTTCCCCCCAGCCTCACTGTACTTCTGTTACCTAAAGACTGAAAAATACTGAATAACAGAAATTTCCTCAGCCGTAATTAAAGCTTTTACGTTACAATGGGATTTATCATTATTGACAGCAGCATCGAACGTAGATAAATGACAATATATACACATGCCATAATAATACTTATCCAGCCCCTGACCATGCCTAGTGCACATGTATTGATAGTAGTTTTTTTCTGCTTCGCCCCAGGCTCCTAAAATAATCCTGCTGCCCCACTGGGATCTGAATACCATAAGCTTGTAACCAGGACTATCATAGATTATTGAAGCCTGAGGGGACCTAGAAATCATGAAGTTTGGTTGTTCTTCTAATTGAGTATCATAATCACTCAAAAGATCACTGCAGATCTATGTGAACATCACTAGGGTGGAATTAGAGATTAAGGGTCCCCCAAATGATCAGTGTTCTTTCCATATTGCCAGGTGAATCTCTCATTAGACAGTAGAGAAATATTGATTTGTTAATTTCATAATTTCCCATATCACCAGGTCAGGCCATAAAGTGATGCTCTAATGAGAAACTAGTTAGAAAAACAAAAACAAAAGTGAAAACCTCAACACAATTATTATGAAAAGTCTCACCTGAAATAGATGAGATGTTAATATCATTGAAAATGTTTAGAATCAAAGGGACAGTTCATAGTTCCAATATTCCATACTACTCCTCTTACATTCTTAGGTTCCTAGAGATAGAAATTGTGCCTAAATTCTTGGACCCTGATACGGTATGTATGGTGGGCAACTGGAATCTTGATTGCCAGTGTACAGTGAGCCTCTGAATTTTCTCCCATTCTTATGAAATGTGTGTGGTACTTTTCAGTATACTTCTGCTCTGACCTATGACGCCGTTCAAGTGATGACCGAAGCTTTTCGAAACCTACGGAAGCAGAGAATTGAAATCTCCCGAAGGGGGAATGCAGGAGACTGTTTGGCAAACCCAGCTGTGCCCTGGGGACAAGGGGTAGAAATAGAAAGGGCCCTCAAACAGGTCAGTCACTGAAAATGATTGTAATGTGACTTAACGATGGCCACTACTTTTTCCTGCTGAATTAGTCATTCTTGTTTTATCCCTTCTGTTTTATAAAGAGGGAGTATTATTTCCTAACTACACAAAGGTAGGTTGAAGAGCAGAAACCTAATAAGTGTCATTTTCTTGACTTGCATCCCGGGAGAGTCATCTGGTCAACCACTCTGTATCTGGTGGAAGTGAATTTATAATTGTGCTCCTTTCCCATTTCCTCATTAGGTGCAGGTTGAAGGTCTCTCAGGAAATATCAAGTTTGACCAGAATGGAAAAAGAATAAATTATACAATTAACATCATGGAGCTCAAAACGAATGGGCCACGGAAGGTAAATCATTAGTGAATTGAAGGCATTCTCTCTGTGTGAGGAGGTGAGTTAGTGAACCCATCACCTCATCTTCCAGAATCCTGGAGACATATATTCACATAGCTGGATTCAACCACTTCCAGAAACATATATTTTAAAATATGTTTTCTAAATAAACTGTATTTATTTCTGGTAAGTAATCCTGAAATGTAATTTTAAGATATAATAAATAAAACTGTTATACTTTTTTTTTTAGACAGAGGTAGAAAAAGAGTTTAATGAGAAGAAAAAGAACCGTTCCTGAAAGATTATGGTTCAAGAGACCAAACATAGCTGGTGCAAATGTGGATGTAACTGTTCAAGTCAACATTTTTTTTCTTCTGTTGTGGCTGAAATGCCACTGTTTGGATTTTATTTATGTTTCTATATGATCACTCCCACACAAATTACCCTTAGAGAGTATGAAAAGTGAACACGAAGAGACAAGCCGTTTCTAAGAATTGTTTTTGTTTGTTTATTTTTATAGTCTCTTTCTATTGCTATTAGATTCACGTGCATAAAAGGTACATCTCTGTTTAGAGCAAGCCTAGTTAGCATAGGTGTGATTTCAGATTCAAACATGGGTTTGAAAATAACTCAGTGCTTTGCCAGCAGGAAGGTCCTATGTCCAGGTGCCCACCTTCTGTACCCTTTTGCAGATCGGGTACTGGAGCGAAGTCGACAAAATGGTTGTTACTCTCACCGAACTCCCTTCTGGAAACGATACTTCTGGGCTTGAGAATAAGACTGTGGTCGTCACTACAATTTTGGTAATTAGCTACCTATGCCTCTGTTTTGCGTTCTTTTTCTTAAGAAAAATATCTGTCAACTGGAATCGCTGCTTATATTTAGGAGAATAACTGATACAGTGATGCTTCTGAATGTTTTAGTCATTCGCTGCATGCTCATTCTGTCAGAAGGACTCACAAACACGAGCAACGGCACTCAGAATACGTCTTATCCTCTTCAGGACTGAACTTCGGCTCCACAGATAATTGGTAACCTGGTGCTCACGTGGGTGAACACCTAGGGCAAGCCTGGAACAGCCTTCCTTGTATTCCTCCCATGTTTTACCTTTCCACTCCCACACAATTCTGGGTCCGTTCTGTCCTTAGATTTGTTCCATGGTTTAATAATGTTGTCAACTTCTCTATATTCGTACGGAAAGGTGAACTCCTGAAAGACAAGGGTGATCTCCCTTCCTTTTAACCCCGAGTCTCAACACAGTAGTTGGCACATAGCTAGGGCTAAGTGGATGTATATTGGCTGGATGAGACAAAATTGAACTGGATCCTGAACGTCGAGGCTTTGGATAGATGGACGGCAGATGTCGATTATGACAAGAAGAAACTGTTGGGGAAATGAAATGGAGGAAATACGTGATTTTGCAGCAAAACAGTCTGATTTCGTTTTACTAAGTTGTGATGTAGTGAATTTGTGAGATTCATTATGGTAACAATATTGAGAAGCAAACATAGGTTAACAAGGGATTTGGATAAGAACATTGGTTGGCACTTGGAAAAGTCTTAATAAATGTAAGCTAGACGTTTGAGGATTTTTGCCTCAATCATGCCACTGAGAGGAGGCATCTCACTGAACCCCAAATATCCTCAGTGCCACTTTCCAGTGGAGAAAATTTGGGGGCTGGTGTTGAGTCACGTTTTCATGCTTCCTTTTTATGGTGTTCACAGGGGGCATGCTACTCCCTAGCTATCCGTGTAGCGTAATTCTAGGATATTCTATCTCAAAGAGCAAGTGCGCTCTCAAGTCTGAGAGGGTAGATTCCATACGTCACTATGGCAACGACTCTTTGAGTCTGGGCGTCACTGATCATGGACCCGATTTCCACAAGAACCTTATCCTCGAACTCGTAGTGGCACAGGGTTTTGGGTGAAGGCTGGTTCTTTGGAGTCAGGGGAGCCCTAACTTAGAATAAGAGAGTGGTGGATCCAGAGTTGACTAAAACAGATGTTAAACCACATTATTCCTCTCTAAATACTAGGATTACAAGCACCACAAGGGGACATACTAACAGTTTGTGCTTTCGAGTCTCTTGTTTACTTTGGTATGGCCAGGTGCCAGCCATGTGCATGAAATATAATGAAAGATAGATGAGGACCTTTGATCAGAAGCATTATGCTTCATTTTTTCCCAGTCGTATTTTCCACTATCTGTATTCTACAACATCTCTGGCTTACAGGTAATAATTAAACCAGAAGATTTGAGTGGATGCGAGTAGATCGGGAACACAGTTGTTTTGATCAACCAGAGCCCTTTCTTTCCATATAGGAATCTCCATATGTTATGATGAAGAAAAATCATGAAATGCTTGAAGGCAATGAGCGCTACGAGGGCTACTGTGTTGACTTGGCTGCAGAAATAGCCAAGCATTGTGGGTTCAAGTACAAGTTGACCATTGTTGGGGATGGCAAGTATGGGGCCAGGGATGCAGACACGAAAATTTGGAATGGGATGGTTGGAGAACTTGTATATGGGGTAAGTACTGCGCTTCTCAAAGGTAAAGTCATTACGTTTGAACTCTTGTTGAGAGAATGCTTGCCTTCCATGCAAAGTACCAATGTCTGAGATGGCGGGTTTCCCACATTGCTCTAGGAATGCTGTGTTATTTCCTTGTGCACATTTGAAGATGAAGGATGAAGTTAGAAGCAAATGTGCAGATGGAGACAGGCATCTCACCTGTCTTGAAGCCTATGGGCCATATGCATTGTTCAGAGTTTGCCACGGCATAGAGGCAGATGTACTTATCGTAATCAAGCCAGAAGGGTGTACTCTGTATTTATAAACAGGAGGGATGTTTGGGGAACTAATTGCTTTTCTTCTGTTAAGTATGTACTGGGATGCCACCAGGGAAATGATTATTCCCAGTTTCCTGATGTCCTTCCCTTCCCTTTGATCAGATAACGTAACCACGATTCCTCTCTGACCGTGACTCCTGGTTCTATTATTTTCCTTTGTTTCCCTTACAGAAAGCTGATATTGCAATTGCTCCATTAACCATCACCCTTGTGAGAGAGGAGGTGATCGATTTCTCAAAGCCCTTTATGAGCCTCGGGATATCAATCATGATCAAGAAGCCTCAGAAGTCCAAACCGGGAGTGTTTTCATTTCTTGACCCTTTAGCCTATGAGATCTGGATGTGCATTGTGTTTGCCTACATAGGGGTCAGTGTAGTTTTATTCCTGGTCAGCAGATTTAGCCCCTACGAGTGGCACACTGAGGAGTTTGAAGATGGAAGAGAAACACAAAGTAGTGAATCAACTAATGAATTTGGGATTTTTAATAGTCTCTGGTTTTCCTTGGGTGCCTTTATGCAGCAAGGATGCGATATTTCGCCAAGGTTGGTTACTCACCTGCTTCAACTTTGTGCATTTTAGGTCTCGAGTGGACATTCATGGTGTTTATGAATTCACTGTAAAGAAGTTAGCAGCCGCCGACTACCTGTCCTAGCAGCGTAAGACTCGTGAGGACAGACTCTTACCGTCGGCGTAAGCCTGTGAAATATTTGAGCAATGTTCTTTGAACGTTGATCCTATATTTCCCTGGTGAGATTATACACACCATGGAGAGGCTGTAAAATGCATAAGGTTCCCATCATTCCATGCCTTCTTGGAGGGGTACCGTGTTTTTGCTGCATATTCTCATTTTACAGTCATCTGTGTTTTGCTCCACAGACCTGTATATGGGAAAATGGGCAACATTACTTACTAACTACAAAAGCGACACAACTCCATTTGCACACATCTCATCTCTCTCTCTCTTTTTTCTTCCCCCCCATTATTAGCTCATGGAAATGACACGAGAGAGATATTTATAAAATTTGTGTTTTTTTTAAAGGTTAGGTTGCTGGGTTAAAAAGAATGTATGATAATATATTTTCCAAGTATCTAGAAATATATAGGTGGGTAATAATGACGACTGATGGTTACAAACGCTTGTGCCATATTGAATAGCAATACACATACAGGTTGGAATAAATTCATACATCCCTATTCTCATTATAATATTTTAATTCCTGCCCTAGAATGCCTAAATATAATGAATGTATCCCAAAACACACATTGCCCTTCTTCATGTCACGTACATGACTAAGAATGGTAGCCATGTCTGGTTCTTCAGAGGAATACATCGTACTTTTCCTAATGAGATTGCTTTCACATGTAAAGCCTATATGATGATCGATCTACCGGCACGTTTTAATTTGGGCTCAATTACCCTCCTTTGAGTCTATGGGTATCTTAATAACTGAGGCAATGGCTTCTTAAATACTATTTCCTTATTGTTAGTTTTTGAGCACTTTGGGGATAAGAAGTGATTAATTTCAAAAACCTATATGTGAAGCTCAAAATTTTGTAGCTTCCGCGATCTTTTCTGTATACTACACCCATCAAGATAAAGGGAATGTATCATGTATGCAGAAATTATCAACGACCTACTTCTCAGATAGCAGGGCACATTCTTACGAATTTTACGGATCTGAACAATCGTAATTCCATCAAATTCCCTGTGGCTTCTGTATGGAACTGCACTAAATTAGAACTATATCAATGGTACTTGCATTGCATATAGAGAGAGATATATAATTTTAATGTATAGCATATAATAATAATTATTACATACTATATATATATATATATAATTATGACCTCTGACAAAACATATAAGATTCATAGTTTCATCTCTATAGTTGATCTGATTGAACTTAAAGGCATAAAGAGAAGTTTCTAATGATGAAGGAGGAAAATACTAACCAGATTGGAATCTCAGAGAACACTGTGGCTCATAATAATAATGAAGTGATTCATCTTTGGTAAGAAGGCTCTTGAAGTATGATGTTACCATAGTCCTGAGATATCAGGCAGTTATCCTAAGGTTCCACAAACTATGCTCTGCCTTTTGAATCAGCAGGAGAAGCATGTGAAGGTTCCTTAGGACACAGGACATATCGACCTGGGTTCCCATCGATGGACCCAGGTTTGTTTGCCCCGCTCCTCATGCACCAGGGCTCTGAAGGTTCTGGCCTCCAGTGCTTGTCTAGGAGCAGAAAACATATTGACATATAGGAGCTGGGGCACAAGGGACATTTAACAATCTGTGTTTTCCCAGGGTCCACCATGACATAGTGACATTCTAATTTTCAACAAGCCTGCTTCCTAAGATATTATCTTTTTTCTTCATTTGTGATTTCTTTCATGAGTCATGACTCACTAAACTTCCACATGTAATCATTTTTATTTCCTGGTAAGATGTATCAATTTTAGATAGCATATTTTTCCTTGTTAGCATTTTTTTGGCCACAGAATAGATATCAATAGATATATACATATATATATAAGCAAAATTCACTTCATTAAAATTTTCAAGCACATGTATCTTTCACTTTATGGTATACGTGCATTTACCAATTGAACTTACTACCTAATATTGGGAAATTCAAGGAGTTTTTTAAATGAACCACACTATCATTTTTTAGAATGCAATGATGGTAACTCTAGATTAGGAAAGAATAGAGCAGCTTAGTACCTAACAAATCTTAATAATAATGTATGAAATCCACAGATCACTTTAGAGATGCTCTTTGTATATTTTAAACGATATTTATCAACTTTTTCCAAGTAAAATATGGTATGGAACTCTATTATTTATATGAGTAGAACACATTTAAATTTTAATATAGAATGGTTTATTGAACTGAATTGGTCATTGCCTGAAATTAAGTTTAGAATACGTTAACTGTAGTTTTGTGGAGACTAGGACCAAAGAATTATGAGAGCAAAACGTTGTAAAGTTGACTCTTATTCTCCAGTTTTCTTCTTCTTTTTTTCCCCCCCAATATCCTGAAAGGATTAAAATGATTAAAAATTTTCATTCTTAAAATAATTATTTAATAGAAATTTAAAAGAAATGGCAGAATATGTGCATTTATTTGCTCCGTTAGTGCAGATACTGAGAGAGGAACGTTTTATTTTTAATTAGAAAAACATTTTTGTCTGTCACCATGAAACATAATACTGAATTTGCTCCTCTGCATAAAATTTCTCAGGAACTCCAGAATCATAATTGATCCTTTGAAAACACTTACAAGTAAATAATAAATTGCTCAAGAATTTTCTGTTTTGAATAATGCACAAGTCAAATAAATTTTGGGGGTTATCTCACACACTGTAAATAAACTGGCATATTTAATTAAATTTACAGCTAGAACAGAATGACTTATAAAAATGATTCTCAAATATATTACAAATAAACCTGAAATGTATAGTATCAAAAGCAATTACCATGCAATCGTTTTGTTTTAAGGGCTGTGAGTAGGCAGTTACTGAATCTACCCTCTTCAGTACAGGTTACATGTCATACAATTATACCTTCCATTGTGATGGAATAAATAGTGAACATTTTGAGAGTGGCTGTGTCTACATAGGGTTTTTCCAAAATCAAAATGTATTTAATATCCTTTTCAGAATATAAGTGAGACTTGTTTAACTTTTTTCCATTCTATCATATTTGTTTCATTCTTTGCAACTCTTAGAGACTGGTAAAGGCTCTTAATTATATTATTATTATTTTTTCATTGCTTGTGTGCTCTCTCTCTTTTTCTCTTTTATTTTAGCTGCAGATGTTTTTATCTAAAAAATCTTTACTTTTAACTTCACCCCTTTTCTTGACTGCTTGAGTAGTTTATTCTACAAATACGATCTAATAATTTGATGTAGTGTCTATGTTTCATCAAAAATATTTCTTGTTATTAATTGTCAGGAGGTTTAGTTTAGGTCATAAATTGGCACATTTTCATGATTTAAATTTTTAGAAGTGTTACCTCTTCACTGTAGAAGGTTTAATTTTTAGGCATAACAGAGTTATTAACAAAAAAGAAAAAGTTATTATACTGGTGTGTTAATACTACTGAAATACCATTATATGTAGAACCTCACCAAATCTTACCAAATAATACCCTATGTATCTCTTTCTGTATCTACATGTCTACATTTATCTACCTAGGGTTTATCTACCAGTAAATTACTGGGAATCAATTAAGCTTTTGAAAAGTATT
The DNA here is from genome assembly GCF_951394435.1 of Stenella coeruleoalba. Taxonomy (NCBI): domain Eukaryota; kingdom Metazoa; phylum Chordata; class Mammalia; order Artiodactyla; family Delphinidae; genus Stenella; species Stenella coeruleoalba. Next base: position 148,180,104 of record NC_137149.1, on the reverse strand, counting down.
TTAAGTAAGAATTTATGGTCACAGGAATATTGTTATTATATTTCAACTAGGAATTTATATCTTGGCAAACTTTTACATGTCTAATTTGTTCTCCTTGAGTTTTCTTTTTTTTTTTTAAGCAGGAGGCAAAAAGGAACAGGGTCATAGCTGTCCATGCCCTGAAGCATCAGAGTTTTATTCATTAAGAATAATATTTTGTGTCATACTTTGTTTGTAGTATCACTATTTTCCATTTTAATCTTGTACTGTATCTAAAACCTATGTTTCTGCACACACAAGAATACCTAATGAAATTTTGGACCTTTTTTGAGGGTTTTGAAATTCATTGGCTGGATTAAAAGGAGGGTTTCTTCAGGGTTTGAAGCCACATCTGTGGTACATACTCTTTTATTTGTGATATTTGCTTTTGCTTGTCAACATTGTTCTGAGTTTTGCTGTTGATCTTAGATTCTATTGTTCGATTGCTTATGTCATGAGTGGATGAAGTAGTATGAGCATTGGATAGATTATTTGCACATTTCTTGAAATCGATTGTTACGATATTTCATACCATAAGCTCTTTGGCCATGATAACTATGAAAGAATCTCAGGAATCTGAAGTTCTGCCTCTGGCTGTCTCATCAAATCTAGCAAATCTGTACTCCTTGCCCAGAAGGTTTAATCATTTCAAGTGTCATCAACTCGCAGGTATATTGAAAAGTATAAAGCGAAATATTTCCCTATAAATCGATATTTGCATAATACTGCTAACTTGTTTTCTTACGAGGTCATTCATTTCGCTTTACAAATCCATTTCGTACTTGTTATCAGATCCCTGTCCGGGCGCATTGTTGGAGGAGTTTGGTGGTTCTTTACCCTGATCATAATCTCCTCCTACACGGCTAACTTAGCTGCCTTCCTGACCGTGGAGAGGATGGTATCTCCCATTGAAAGTGCGGAGGATCTCTCTAAGCAGACAGAAATTGCTTATGGAACCTTAGACTCTGGCTCCACTAAGGAATTTTTCAGGGTAAGAGATTCTGCTTCCTAACTTCCGATTTTGTTCTTGTAATTAAACTTTGTGCCCCCTTGCCCCTCCTTCCGTGGTCTACACAAAAGTGCTGTGTGCAAGTAACTTCCTTCCCTGTCTCTAATTCTATTTCTGTTTTTTTTTAATTTTTATTTTATATTGGACTATAGCTGATGTACAGTGTTGTGTTACTTTCAGGTGTACAGCAAAGTGATTCAGTTATACATATACATATAATTTATTCTTTTGCAAATTCTTTTCCCATTTAGCTTATTACAGAATATTGAGTAGAGTTCCCTGTGCTATACAGTAGGTCTTTGTTGGTTGTCTATCTTATATATAGTAGAGAGTAGAGTGTATGTTAATCCCAACCTCCTAATTTATCCCACCTGCCCTTTCCCCTTTGGTAACCATAAGTTTGTTTTCTATGTCTGTTTTTAACCTTGACTCTACCCCGCTCCCTCCCCTACCGCTATACTTAGCACTCTCTCTATCCTTTTGTTTGATTCCTGACTCCTTTGGAGAAAAACACTTTGTTGCAAAGAAATCTAGTTTTTAAAAAAAATTGATTGTCTTTTCGGAACAAAATTGAAGCAAAGTATAGTTAAATTTAGGTGATTATTTTTAAAAGAAAAGGATGTTGTACTTCGTTTTATGTTAAAGCATGACTTCCATCTATCTTACATAATTTACAGTTGAAAACTCACTTTCCAATCCGTTATGTTAATTCTAAGTCAGGAAACAGATTGTGTTCATATGTGGAAATTCCAAACTTTCTGTTAAACCCTCCAAGAAAAGGCTAACAAAGGCCTTCAACTTCTCGACTTTTAAAATGGGAATCAACATGTCTATTAAATGTATTTGAGTTTTAAAAGATCTGTGGCCTCATTATGGTCTCTGTTTATGGGCACCAGTCCAGAGGCTGATGTTGGTATAACTTTCTTTCATTATACTATTATCTCTCTATAAGAACTCATTCTATTAAAACGCTTAAATATAGCAGATAAACTTTGGTATTGACATTAAGCCAAACACGGAGCATATGATGATCTCTGATAGTCCATCTTTGGGTGTGCCTAACTTTGAGTGAGATCCAGGCCAGTTTACTTCTGCATTAGGGTTTAGGACTTTCAACTTCCAGCTGAAGTAGTAGACTGTAATTTGAAGACTGTCTCCTTCTGCATTGCCACTGGTCTCTTTTCCAAATAACATCAGTTGTGCTCCAGATATCACGGGAGAAAAAGTGGTGTTGTCGGACGGCTGACAACAGAAAATAACTTGGCTGTACGTGGGGTGGGCAGGACCTTGACTCTTCCACTAGGTACCGCGACATAAGCTGAGAGCGTGGTCCATCTGTCAGCGGGTACTTTGACTTTGATGCTGCGTATGAATGTTGTAATGCAGATTTGTTACTAATGACAATTTACTGCTACTTCTGAAAATAGTTGCAATACTCTTAATATAACACAGTGCTCTAGCCTGATCATAACAGTGGACCTATTAAAATAGATTAGAATATCGCATGATTCTCAATTAGAAGTGTAGTTTGAAACATTTTTAAATTGTGTCCCGATAGGTCTTGCTTCTATTTTACTGGTATATTTTATTGGTGTTCCGCGCTCTTGAAGTAAATGAGCCCTGTGAATGAGGCAGAGGCTTGTCAGATCATATGGTTTACTTAGTACTCCTTATATTGACGAAAATAACCTTAATTGTTTCCAGACACTGTCTGTTGAGAGTTACTCTCGTTAGCTTGTTTGGACAACAAGAGGACCAACTGTTCTCAGCAACTGCACTTTCAGGATCTCAGAGCTTTTCAGTGTACCTGAACTCGATCATAGAAACACGCGCCTTAATCAGCGGGATGCCAAGATTTCATGATTAGAATATGCAAATTCCCCAGGAGACGGGGTGAGAAGGCTGTGTGACTGTGGGCAAAGGATCTGCTACTCTTGTGTTTCTGCTCAGTAACCCCATGGAGACCATGGTCCCCACGTGCAGCGCACACACACACATGCACGCGTGCACACACGCTGACATATCTGTGGGGTGCCACTCGCCTATGTAGGATTGTGGTGCTTTCCTTCCCTAGAATAATAGAGAAGTGATGTGAGTATTTAGGCAACCTGATAACCTTTATGAGTATAGTTTCCCAAAGCAGTTTCTTATGCGTCATCTCTGACTCTCACAGTATTTCTGTCTGATAGTTGGGGCGATCACTTTTGTTTGCATGTTGTGCGTTATTAAATTTAAGCTCGGATACATGTGAGGACTTGACCAAATTCCAGCAGATAACAAGTGTGCTGAGGACTTTTACTCCTAAAGAGTGCTTTCCGTACACTGTTTTTCCTTCCTTCCTCCGGATTTACTTTGCTGCTCTCCTGCTGTGTTTCGGTCACCTCCGTGTCGGCGTATGTCACGTTAGAGGATTATCATGGTGGAAATCCAGACGGGGCCTCACAGTTCCTCTCAATATACCTTCAGAAGGAATTGTTGATGCATGACCTTGGCTAGGTCTCAGTGCTATAGCAGAGCAGTCAGCTACTCCTTATCTAGAGAAAGAAGGTGTGGGCTCAAAAGTACTTAAAAACCACACTGTTCATTCTGTTTGTACCAGTGAAGGGAGGCTAATGGAAGAGCACACATCGCCAAAGTGAATAGGAGCATGCCTGTTAATCCCACCGTTAAAACATGGCATGGCTGTGATTTGGGAAAGTATGTACAAAAGGTATGTTTCTTTAAAAGTTGGATTAAATAAAAAGGTGCTGCTAAATTGAGTACTTTTGAATAGTTTTTCTAACTGTATTAATGTTGGATAATTGGGTACCACGGTGACAATAGTGAGGGCAATCTTAATTGTGCTTCTGACTCTCTGAGGTGTTTCCAGAGATACTCTGGCTTGCAGCAGTAGCCATCGCATCTCATACCTTTCCCCACAGAGTTTATTGCTTTAGTATATGGAAATTGAGTAACAAATTCCTTTTTGTAAAAAAAAGAATTTCTCTTATAGAGCGTTATTCTAAACGTATTGGATGAGCTGGAGCTAATTCATAGACATTATAAAGGCCAAATATCATTGATTTTCATTGATTTTCATTTTTCCCCTTAAAACCTAGGTTATATTCTACAATCTGTCTATTAGCAGTAGTCTGGTTGAATTTCTAAGCTTACGGTGGAAAGAGGCGCAAAGGAAATGCTCCTTGCTTCTGTTCCTAAAATTAACATTCACCACACACTTGGGTCGTCCTCTGTCTCAACTGTCCTCTAACCTCAGGGGCGTTTGGGGCTCCTGGAAGGTGGGTGCAGGACAGGGTGAGTGATGGGAGATTGACCATCGTGGTGCCTGATCCTCCAGGAGTGGGGATGCAGAGGGAGTGGGCTGGCCCCAGACTGAGGACAGGTACTGTGCTTTTTGTTCTCTGGCCGTCTCTTATATTTAATACTTACTCTAATGCCCGAGACAGCTCATTACACGTGGAAGACACAACTTTTACCAGTTGCTAATACTTAACGTTCTAACAGTTATCTTATGTTTCCTAATGTGGCTTCATTTGGCGTTACTGATAGTTTTTTGTTTCTTATGCTGTTTATGAAGAGGGGTTTTATCATTTATATTATTATAAACTTTCTACTATCACAGTGTCTATCAGAAAGTCAACTTTCTGATTTTATCACAGCAGGAGCTTTGGATTTAGCCATTGGAGAAACTGATTGGAGAAGGTGGTCACTGTCTGAATTTTAAAGATGTATAACTAACTAAAAGATGGAAAAATAACTGGTTTAAGACCATTTAGAGATTAAAGGGCCAGTTTTAAAACAGAATTCGGAGTTCTGAGAGCCTAGTCTTTTGTCCCAGTATTAACTAATGATACATTAATGATAATTAACTAAAGATACATCTTTGAAGGGATGAAAGCATCTTATATCAAATTATAAGAAGAATATTTCATCTCATTTATAGGAATCTGTTTTGTCATCGTTAGGATGATAATTACTCAATTTAAATCTAAAGATTTTTTAAATCAGATTTCAGGTACATAATTTAATAATTATGGGTTATATTAATTTTTTTTTTTTTTTTTAGCGATACGCGGGCCTCTCACTGTTGTGGCCTCTCCCGTTGCGGAGCACAGGCTCCGGACGCGCAGGCTCAGCGGCCATGGCTCACGGGCCCAGCCGCTCCGTGGCATGTGGGATCCTCCCGGACCGGGGTACGAACCCGCGTCCCCTGCATCGGCAGGCGGACTCTCAACCACTGCGCCACCAGGGAAGCCCTATATTAATATTTTTTTAGGGAAGTCAGCGTGGGTGCATTAGTTTTAGAATTCCAATTTCAGCTGTAAATTTTCTAATTTAAAAATCTGTATGTTCTTTAAGTGATACTCGGTAAAACAAATATGAATGGAATATTTACTTTGTTGTGCTAGAGAGAGGAAATAGGGGACAATCTTGTAACCAACAAGAGGTGTGAGGAAATAGACCCTGCATCTTCCTCTTCCAGAGTTTTCTGCTCTCGGAACCCGTGTACATCCTCATATAGAGTGAAAGGTAAAGTCTGACTCACTTTGGAGCTGCTGTTCTTGCCTAATTATAGCGCCACTGTAACACACCTATAATTAAGAAAGAATTAGGCTATCAGTTATACACCACTAATTTTAGACTTTCACATTTTGATAATTTCTTCTCTCAATAAAAGAGGACAGATCTTGAATTAGATGAGCAGAAGATGATTTTGTAAGAACTATGTGCATTATTTTCCTACAGAAACTTAGATGTGGGGAATAGAAAATGGCTTTATAAATAAACCTACCATTGGCCTGTCAATCCATGAAACAGAAGTATTAACTTGCGAAAAGGAAGTACTTCATGCCTATCCTAAATCCCCCCACTGCAATCTGTGTATCTTACTCTGTGTGTCTCTGAGTAAGTGGTCTCCTTTAATTATGCTGGCGTTGGAAGGAAGAGATTCTAAAATATGGTCAAAATAAAGGTATTCCCCTTCTCATTAAGTGAAGTTAATTATGCCGTTCTCAGAAGATTGATTTAGTCAGATAAGAATCCATATTGTTGTTATCCAGCATTGTAGACTTTTCACAGAGTTTCCAGAGAGTATAAATGATAGATAAAACATAGTATTAATGCAGGTGTGCCTTACCTGACTGAAAAGACTGGTTTGAAATTTTCCTTTACCATATAATAACCACAAATACAAGAGAATTACAACAATTTATCCTTTTAAAGACAGCAACCTTTTTTTTTCAATTCCTTCTCTAGCATAAGATACACTTATTTACGTTACTATATAAAATATTGATTGCAATATATTTGTAAATAAAAATGTTTTAGCCATTATAGCAGCTTCTGTATAGAGCTGGATTAAGTGCTATTTCATTATAGTTACATTTTGTTCCACTTATTGCTTGTGTTTAGCAATAATGCAAGCATGATTTCCTTACTGGTATTTTATAGAACAGATTTCACTAATTTGTGGTGGTTCTCCATACTTATTTATTTCTGGTATAGCTAAAGATCTTTCTGCCATAGTTTCCTATATATCACCTATTTCTGTGTGGGTAGAAATATGTATATATACCTAGCTTTGTATATATAAATGTACAAATACATACACATATTTCTTAACTTTATATACATGAATACATATGCATACATATATTATATCTTTCAAATATTATGGAGATGAAGTGGGTATAGTTGACTATATGTATGTTACTAACATCAAAATAGACCCTTTACAGATCTTTCAGTCATGCTTAACTCTTTAAATAGTTTCTAAAGCACTCAGTACTAAATCAATGCTGGATGTGAATAAATTAGGAACAAACAGCACTACGTGGATATGTTCTAAGTCACTCTGGTGTGGTTAGTCATATTATTACAGATTTTTCTTCCTTAGTTTTTTGGGGAGCTTGATTAGTCATGAAAGTCTGCACAGCTGACAATTCTGCATGTCCAAGACTTCTCTAGATAATCCAGGACAAGTTCAAATCATTTGCTCCCTGCTTGGCAGTTTTCTTTCTCTGGCATTTTAAATGTTCTCACCGTTCCACACAGCATCTGAGGACAGTCTTGATTTTTTTTTTTTTTTAGTGATCATATTTTTAATGCAGTATGACGTATAAAGTGCACAGATCTTAAGTGACAGCTCAATGAATTTTTACATATATATATGCACCCATATAACCATCACTTAGATCAAGATGAGGCTCCCAGTCCATACTCAAACGTAGCCACTCTTCTGACTTCTGTCACAAAAGTGTTCTACTTTTGTCTGTTCTTGACCTTCCTGTAAATGGAATTATACACTCCTTAGTCTTCGTGTCTGGTTTTGTTTGATCATCATAATGTCTGTGAAATTCACTTATGTTGTTGCATGTAACAATAACAAGAGTTTGCTCTTTTTTTATTACTCTGTAGTATTCCATCATATAAGTACATTATAATTGATCCATTCTACCATTGGTGGACATTTGGGCTGTGTATAATTTTTGGCTTTTATGTCTAAAGCCGCCATGAACATTCCTGTACACATCTTTCAGTGCACACATGCACTCATTTCTCTTGGGTTTATACATAAGAATAAAACTACTAAATTATAGGATGGATGCATATTTAGCTGTGGAAGATATTGCCAAATAGTTTTCAATAGTGCTTGTAACAATTTAAACTCCCAGCAACAATGTATGAGAGTTCCAGTTGCTCTACCTCCTCAGAAGTACTAGGTACCATGAGCTTTATTAGTTTTAGCCATTCTGGCAAGTGTGTATTTCATCCATTATGGTGAGTGTGTATTTTACTGTGGTTTTAATATGCATCTATCTGAGAAGTAATGATATATGGGATACCTTTTTATATCTTTATTAACCATTTGGAAATTTTCACTTGTTAAGTGCCTGTTCAAGTCACTTTTTAATATTTATTGGGTTGTCTGTCTTTTTCCTATTGATTTGCTGGGCTTCTTTAAAGTTTAATGAAATGAGTTTTTGGTCTGATGTATTATTATACACACCTCTTTGGTTTGCTTTTCCACTTTCCAAATGGTGACCTTTGAAGACCAGAAAGCACTAATTTTTATGAAGTCCAATATACCAATCTTTTCTTTTATGGTTAAGGATTTTTGTGTCCAGTTTAATAAATCTTCGCCCCAATATTATGAAGATGTTCTTCTACTAAAAGCCTGTTTTACCATTCACATTAGGCATACAATCCGTCTAGCACTGATATTTGATAAGGTGTGAGACAGTAGCCAAAGTTCATTTATTTCTTGTTTAACAACTTTATTGGAGTTTAATTGCTTTACAGTGGTGTGTCAGTTTCTGCTGTATAACAAAGTGAATCAGCTATACATATACATACATCCCCATATCCCCTCCCTCTTGCATCTCCCTCCCACCCTCCCTATCCCACCCCTCTAGGTGGTCACAAAGCACCGAACTGATCTCCCTGTGCTATGCGGCTGCTTCCCACTAGCTACCTATTTTACATTTGGTAGTGTATATACGTCCATGCCACTCTCTCACTTCATCCCAGCTTGCCCTTCCCCCTCCCTGTGTCCCCAAGTCCATTCTCTACTTCTGTGTCTTTATTCCTGTCCCGCCCCTAGGTCCGTGAGAAACATTTTCTTTTTAGATTCCATATATATGTGTCAGCATACAGTATTTGTTTTTTCTCTTTCTGACTTACTTCACTCTGTATGACAGACTCTAGGTCAATCCACCTCTCTACAAATAACTCAATTTCATTTCTTTTTATGGCTGAGTAATATTCCATTGTATATATGTGCCACATCTTTATCCATTCATCTGTCGATGGACACTTAGGTTGCTACCATGTCCTGGCTATTGTAAATAGAGCTGCAATGAACATTGTGGTACATGACTCTTTTTGATTTATGGTTTTCTCAGGGTATGAGCCCAGTAGTGGGATTGCTGGGTCATATATTAGTTCTGTTTTTAGTTTTTTAAGGAACCTCCATACTGTTCTCCATAGTGACTGTATCAATTTACATTCGCACCAACAGTGCACGAGGGTTCCCTTTTCTCCACACCGTCTCCAGCATTTATTGTGTTTGTAGATATTTTGATGATGGCCACTCTAACCGGTGTGAGATGATACGTCATTGTGGTTTTGATTTACATTTCTCTAATAATTAGTGATGTTGAGCGTCTTTTCATGTGCCTCTTGCCCATCTGTATGACTTCCTTGGTGAAATGTCTATTTAGGTCTTCCCCCCACTTTTTAACTGGATTGTTTGTTTTTTTGATATTGAGCTCCATGAGCTGTTTGTATATTTTGGAGATTAGCCCTTTGTCTGTTGTTTCACTGGCAAATATTTTCTCCCATTGTGACTGTTGTCTTTTCGTCTTGTTTATGGTTTCCTTTGCTGTGCAAAAAAGCTTTTAAGTTTCATTAGGTCCCATTTGTTAATTTTTGTTTTTATTTTTATTGAAGTATATGCAATTAATATGCAGAAATCTGTTATTTTTCTCTTCACTAATAACAAACTATCAGAGAAATTAAGAAAAAAATTTACAATTGTACCAGTAATAATAAAATACCTGGGAATAAATTTAACCACGGAGGTGAGTGTTGTCTTTTTGTCTTGTTTATGGTTTCCTTTGCTCTGCAAAAACTTTTAAGTTTAATTAAGCCCCATTTGTTTACTTTTGTTTTTATTTCCGTTACTCTAGGAGGTGGGTCAAAAAAGATCTTGCTGTGGTTTATGTCAAAGAGTGTTCTTCCTATGTTTTCCTCTAAGAGTTTTATAGTGTCTGGTCTTACATTTAATTCTTTAATCCATTTGGAGTTTATTTTTGTGTATGGTGTTAGGGAGTGTTCTAATTTCATTCTTTTACATGTAGCTGTCCAGTTTTCCCAGCACCACTTATTGAAGAGGCTGTCTTTTCTCCATTGTATATTCTTGCCTCCTTTTTCAAAACTAAGGTGACCGTATGTTTGTGGGTTTATCTCTGGGCATTCTCTCCTGTACCACTGATCTATATTTCTGTTTTTGTGCCAGTACCATACTGTCTTGATTACTGTAGCTTTGTGGTGTAGTTTGAAGTCATGGAGCCTGATTCCTCCAACTCCATTTTTCTTTCTCAAGATTGCGTTGGCTATTCAGGGTCTTTTGTGTTTCCATAGAAATTGTAAAATGTTTTGTTCTAATTCTGTGAAGAATGCCATTGGTAGTTTGATAGGGATTGCATTGAATCTGTAGATTGCTTTGGGTAGTATAGTCATTTTCACAATGTTGATTCTTCCAATCCAAGAACATGGTATATCTCTTTATCTGTTTGTATCATCTTTAATTTCTTTCATCAGTTTCATAGTTTTCTGCATATGGGTCTTTTGTCTTCTTAGGTAGGCTTATTCCTTGGTATTTCATTCTTTTTGTTGCAGTGGTAAATGGGAGTGTTTCCTTAATTTCTCTTTCAGATTTTTCATCATTAGTGTATCAGAATGCATGAGATTTCTGTGCATTAATTTTGTATTCTGCAACTTTACCAAATTCATTGATTAGCTCTAGTAGTTTTCTGGTAGCATCTTTAGGATTCTCTATGTATAGTATCATGTCATCTGTAAATGACATGTAAATGTGTTGTTCATCATTGTTTGTTTGCTCTGTAGTTCTTCTAGGTCCTTGTTAAACGTTTCTTGTATTTTCTCCATTCAATTTCCAAGATTTTGGATCATCTTTACTATCATGATTCTGAATTCTTTTTCAGGTAGACTGCCTGTTTCCTCTTCATTTGTTAGGTCTGGTGGGTTTTTACCTTGCTCCTTCACGTGCTGTGTGTTTCTCTGTCTTCTCATTTTGCTTAACTTACTGTGTTTGGGGTCTCCTTTTTGCAGGCTGCACGTTCGTAGTTCCCGTTGTTTTTGGTGTCTTCCCACAGTGGGTGGGATTGGTTCAGTGGTTTGTGTAAAATTCCTGGTGGAGGGACTGGTGCCTGTGCTCTGGTGGGTGGGGCTGTATCTTGTCCTTCCTGTGGGCAGGGCTCCAGCCAGTGGTGTGTTTTGGTGTGTGTGTGAACTTAGTATGATGTTAGGCAACCTCTCTGCTAATGGGTGGGGTTGTGTTCCTATCTTGCTTGGTGTTTGGCATGCGGCCTCAAGCCCTGGAACTTGCTGGCCTTTGGGTGGAGCTGGCTCATAGTGTTGAGGCAAAGATCTCTGGGAGAGTTCTCGCTGATTGATATTATGTGGGGCTGGGAGGTTTCTAGTGGTCCAGTGTCCTGGACTCGGCCCTCCCACCTCAGATGCTCAGGCCCAACACCTGGCTGGAGCACTAAGACCCTGCCAGCCACATGGCTCATAATAAAAGGAAGAAAGAAAAAAAAAACAAAGGCAGAACCCTAAGACAAATGGTAAAAGCAAACCTAAACAGACAAAATCCTAGAAAGAAGCATACACATACAAAAAGGGAAAAAGGAAGGGAAAAAAAGAAAGATATAGAGCAACCAAACCAATAAAGAAATCCCCAATGATAATAAGTACTAAAGACTAATCTAAGATAAACATAAAACCAGAAAAAAATTCAACACAGAAAGCAAACCCCAAGTCTACAGTTGCTCCCAAAGTCCACCTCCTCAATTTGGGATGATTCGTTGCCTATTCAGGTATTCCACAGATGCAGGTACATCACGTTGATTGTGGAGATTTAATCCGCTGCTCCTGAGGCTGCTGGGAGAGATTTCCCTTTCTCTTCTTTGTCCACACAGCTCCCTCCCAGAGATGCAGGTCCCGTCCCTATCCTTTTGTCTCTGTGTTTCCTTTTTCTTTTGCCCTACGCAGGTATGTGGGGAGTTTCTTGCCTTTTGGGAAGTCTGAGGTCTTCTGCCAGCGTTCAGTAGGTGTTCTGTAGGAGTTGTTCCACTTGTAGGTTTATTTTCGATGTATTTGTGAGGGAGGTTATCTCAATGTCTTTACTCTTCTGCCATCTTGAAGGTCCCCCCAGTATTGAATTCTTAAAGACTTAAGGCTACTTAACTCTTTAAGCTAAGCTTAAGCTGCCTGGGGTATGTCTGTGTTCTATCATTTCAGCTGAAAATGGCTGGTTTAACAGTGAAAGAAACGTCTAAATTTTATAAGACTTGGCCATTTCCTTTAAAATCAGTTTAAAGACCTTGCATTTCATTAAGTGGTTTCCAAATTCAGAGATAAATGTATGAGAGACCATACTGAATGGTCCTTTGTGGGATCAAAGTGCTGTGGAAGGAAAAAGAAAAGGGTATGTCTGCTTGCTGAGTTATGATTATTGTGGAACGTGGTAGCTTCTCTGAGAATAACTATGTCATTTTGGTCCTTGTCCTCTTTCCATGGCCGTTCTCAGCAAATATCTGTGTCCATCTGGTCATTTCATTTAGAGATCACCGTGTGACTCAAAGGAGAGACGAGAACTCACATTATCCACTGGAAGGATAATCTGACTCTTATCAAATTACAGGAGGCTTTCTGTCATCGTCCATATTAAAGAGAAAATGCTCCCGTGCTCCTTTCACATTACCATCAGGTCATGAGCATAATTATTCCAGCCAAAAAGTTTCAAACAACAGATGAAATTTGAGATTAGTCTCTCATCTCAAAACTCTTCTAAAATTTCTGTTTAGATGTGTAGGAGAAGATGAATATCGGTATAAACCTCTGCAAGTACTTTAGATGACTTAGTGTTCAATTCACTTTATTCTTGTGTTTAAGTAAAAGAATCATCATGCCTGTCTTTATTGGCTGTTTTGCACTAGTTGCCATGGTAACAGATGCAGTCAAAGAGTACTGTAGAGAATAGAAATAGAATTTTGTGATCATTTAAATATACTGGAATCAAAATCTGAACTAAATATAAATATTGTTGATAAAATTTTGAGAATTCCTTAATTGGACTTTCGATATTTGAAGGAAAACTTGATATAATTCACACTTCATGTTTCCATCATATAATTTTGCTCTATATCATATTGAGGGATGATCAAAAACAAGGTGCTAGTGAAGGTGGCTACTTATGTTCACAGGGAAATGAGATTTTAGAAAAAAAAAAGGCAGTTGGGGAAATCAAGCAATGTCAGATATGGTCAGGGTCCCCAAAAGTGATATTTAAGATTGCATCTGAGGAAACAAAGGGCCAAGGGGGTGATGTCAGAAGGTAGTGGGCAAACCCAGACCCTCTTTCCCCCCAGAGACCCTGACTCAGCAGCAATACCTTGACTGATTCTCTTTGTGAGAAACCAGTTAAGAGGCTCCTGCAAACCAAGTGAGTGTGAAACCAGCCATGTCAAACCTTGTGGGAAAATTCACGGCCTCGCTGGCTGTAGTTACCTGGCGTGGCATACCACCATCGGGAGGAAACACCCAGCTCTTGGCTTTTCTCTCTAGGGAGAGAAAGAGAAGACTTGACTGTATTTTCAGGTTCTGAATTTTCAAAGGAACTGGGTCTGTCTTGCCTGAAATGGCACCAGGTTGGGGGCTGCTGAGAATAAAGGTGAAGGTTTGGCCCAGCACGCACTCACCATAGACCCTCCCTTCCAGCTCAGTGTGGGAAAACTGGGGGAAAACCCCCAACTCCCAGCTTCCCTTTGGGAAGGAAGGAGCAAGTTGGAGTGTAGTTCCATTACTTTGGCTTTTCGAGGGGCTGTTTTCTGACTTGCCTGCTTCAGAGCACTGTTGGGACCTGGCATATGCTAGGTGTCTGGGGGCTGCTGAGAATGGGAGGGAGCTAATTGTTTGTTGCTGCTTCAGAGACCTGTGGTCCACCAGAAAGAAGCCAGTACAGGTGGGTGGCCACTCCCTTGTGGGGGGTAGGACAAAAGTGGCATGTGCATGCAATGTTCTGGCCTTTTGTGGGGTACCTTGGGGACTGCCTCTGTCTTGCCTGACTTGGGCCCAGCATACTTTATAAGCCTGGGGTCCACTGAGAATAAAAAAGAGCTCGGAGGCTTATTCTAGCTGTAGAGAACCTGCAATACTACAGACAGACACCGAAGGAGCAAGAGATTATGAGCTTTGGAAAAAAGATACTGGCAAATCCTTCTAATTGGGAGTTCACACACACAGCTCCAAAGAAAACACATCCACAGAAAATGTCTGAGAGGCCTGTAGAATATGAAACCTGGCTGATTGGTGAAGGTCTATCCCTATACAAAGTGGGTCCATAAAGACTGGGAGAGGGGCTGTTTTTTAAAATGCACAGATCCCAGCATAAACTTACAAAACACTGAAAAACAACCACAGAAAAATGTGTCGAAGGAAAAAAAATTAATCTCCATAAACCCACCTAAAAAATGGAGCTACATGGATTACCTGACAAAGAATTCAAAATAACTGTTACAAAAATGCTCACAGAGCTCAGGAAAATGATGCATGAACAAACTGAGAATATTAATGAAGAGGTAAAAAATATAAAGAAAAGAACCAAACAAATTTTGGAGGAGGAGACTACAGAGTTAAAAATTCACTAAAGAGATTTAGCATCAGACTTGATCAAGCAGAAGAAAGAATCAGAAAACTCAAGACAAGTCATTTGAAAATATCCAGAGGATCAATAAAAAACAAAGAATGGGGCTTCCCTGGTGGCGCAGTGGTTGAGAGTCCACCTGCCGATGCAGGGGACGCGGGTTCGTGCCCCGGTCCAGGAGGATCCCACATGCCGCGGAGCGGCTGCGCCCGTGAGCCATGGCCGCTGAGCCTGCGCGTCCGGAGCCTGTGCTCCGCAACGGGAGAGGCCACAACAGTGAGAGGCCCGCGTACCGCAAAAAAATAAATAAAAAAAATAAAAATCTTCCAACAAACAAATGTCCAGGACCAGATGGCTTCACAGGTGAATTCTATCAGACATTCAGAGCATAATACTCAACATTCTCACTGCCGAGGGCCCAGGTTTAATCCCTGGTCGGGGAACCAAGATCCTACAAGCCACATGGTGGGAATGAAAAAAATAGAATAGAAGATGAACAACAGATACACTCTACTCGGGGGGAAACTTACTACAGAAAATTAAAATTCCGGGGTATGCTTGTGGATTTTTAAAATTTTGATCTCAAATAAGTGACGGTAACTCAGAAGCACAGACAGATTTGTGTAGGGATGGCATACTTGTAAACAGCAAAGAATAACAGAATGAAACCTATGTGGAATTTCTTTTTTTTCTTTTGGCTTTTAATTATTTTTATTGGAATACAATTGATTTACTTTATAATTTGCTTTATAACTGTGTTAGTTTCTGCCGTACAAAGAAGTGATTCAGCTATATGTATACATAGCCCCCCTCCCTCTTGGACCTCCCTCCCACCCCCTCCCATCCCACCCACCTAGGTCATCACAGAGCACCGAGCTGAGCCTCCTGTGCTCTATAGCGGGTTCCCACTAGCTATATCTGTTTTACACATGGTAGTGTATACATGTCAATCCTAATCTCTCAATTCATCCCACCCTCCCCTTCCCCCGCTGTGTCCACATGTCCGTTCTCTACATCTACATCTCTATTCCTGCCCTGCAACTAGGTTCACCTGTACCACTTTTCTAGATTCCACATATACGCGTTAATATACAATATTTGTTTTTCTCTTTCTGACTTACTTCACTCTGTATGATAGACTCTAGGTCCATCCACATCTCTACAAATTACCTATTTCTTTTCTTTATATGACTGAGTAATATTTGTATATATGTACTACGTCTTCTTTATCCATCCTTCTGTCGATGGACTTTTAGGTTGCTTCTGTGTCTTGGCTATTGTAAATAGTGCTCCAATGAACATTGGGGTGCATGCATCTTTTTGAATTATGGTTTTCTCAGGGAGATATCACCTCACACCGGTCAGAATGGCCATCATCAAAATATCTACAAACAATAAGTGCTGGAGAGGGTGTGGAGAAAGGGGACCCTCTTGCACTGTTGGTGGGAATGTAAATTGATACAGCCACTATGGAGAACAGTATGGAGGTTCCTTAAAAAACTAAAAATAGAATTACCATATGATCCAGCAATCCCACTACTGTGGAATTCTTTTTTGCCTGATAAAAGTAGTTGTTTCCAGGAACAGTGTGAATTTCTGCTGACATCTAGAATGAAGCGATGGGCCCTGCTATGAGTTCCACAGGAATGCTAAAGAATCAGGAAAAATGATGAAATTGTAAAAGGAAGGGCAATTCTCTTTTGTCTTAAATACACATTTTTATAGAATGTCAACCAAATGGCTTAGAAAATATAGGTTATTTATTCACAAGTTATGAATGACTCTAATCTTCACATTCAGGCGGCTCTAGGCCAAGGTGTTTCACCCACAGATAGAATTACCTTCTTATTAGTTGTTATACTATCTCAGACATTATAATTTTCCTAGAAAGAAAAGAGAGGTTTTCTTGAGAAGTGTCTCTATTAATGTTCAAATTGAAAGTGAGATCTAAAAAGTATTATAATGGGGAGTGGGGCTCCAACAACTTTATAAACTTACCCCTGGGCTAAAGTCATGTCAGCCGTTCAGGAATCTCTGTTTAGAACCTTTGGACGTCATTCGTATTTGGAAATCATTTAGAACTCCCATGCTAGCAGAAAATGTTCTGCTGACATTGTGAGAAGGTATTCGATATTTTATTAGAAAGTAGTGGGTAAATAAGGTTTTTTTGTTTTTGTTTTTTTGTTTGCTTTGTTTTTTTCTTTTTAGAAAGTGAACTGTGTAAGAGTTAATAGAGTAAGCAGTAAGGAATGTCTACCAGGCAGCACCAGTATTTTCTTAACTCTTGAAAACATGTATATGTTTCATAAGGATAATAATCATTTCCTTTAAAAAGTTGCTTTTTCCCAACAGGGAAATGGCTTATTTAGCTGGTAGAGAAATTAATGCCTGTATTACTGTATATGAGGAAAAAATAAAATTAAATTACAATGACTGTTGGCTTCTTTCACAAGAAAAGAAGCCATTGTTTTCTTAGATATAATTATCTCGGGTGTGTTTACTTTATATAGAACTTTTCCCCAACGGTACTAGACAATGGGTATATTTTCTCTCTAAGGAAATATTAAAATTATTTCCTGTGAAATACTAGTCCAATTGATATCCCTATGACTAATGTCATATCAAAGTATGGGAAGGGAATTGAACAGCCATGTTCAAAGAGCCTTGACTCCTTAAGAAACACAAGGTAATCAGTGTTGTCTTGACCAAGCTGTGATTTATCTCCTCTTAACAAAGTGTCACTTATCTCGTCATCCAAATGTGATGGCAGATGCCATCCTGAAGAAGTTCACTTCATTTTATCATACTTCCTGAAAGAGCAGTTTCCTTGATTTAATATGTAAACTTAGAAAATACAGTGTTTCTTGGCTTAGCTGTGGTGGAGGCTTAGACTTGCAGAGAGGTAGGAAAGGAGATCGTAATGATCCTGAGAAAGACTTAGACCTTTTACCTAGGGCCATCTTGGAAACAGAGACTGGAGGCCAGCGCCCCAGCCCTTCATTTTCCTTCTTCGTCGCATCAATGTCTTCTCTCAGGACAAGAACTCAGACTAGTGTTACAAATGACGGAAAAGTATGTGGTTTACTTAAAAGGTCAGAATGGTTTGCCTGTGCCCCCTCTTCTCCTGTGCTGAAGCATGCTCAGATTTAGACACTGCTTACGAGGGTAGCCTGGCGCTCATTTTGAAGTCCGCACAAAGAGGCTGATTGAATCCATTTGATCAGTGTGTGACTTGCATTTTTCAGAAAGTTGCCCACATTTTCTGGATGCTTTTGATGTAGAATAATGTCTATAATTTGAATTGCTGAAATACAGAATATTAATAGGAAGTTCTACTTTTTGTGCATGGGATTATTATTAACCCGGGGAAAAAAATCCCTGTTTTTTTTTTTTTTTTTTTCATTTTAGTCTATTTGTAAATATATTCTAAGAAACAAGTGGTCAAGAGGCTGAAGACTGTAGTGTGCTTTCCAGTGTATCAGACCATCAGCTTGCAGATTGGGTGAAATGAAACATTGTCACTTAAACTGTCTTGGCAATAAAATCATGATAAATTATCATTCAGGCCCTTGGATGGGAGCCTAGGGGAGAATTTCACTTTGCCTTTGGATTGCTTTCCTGGAGGTTACTTTTTTGATTGCTGTGGTTTTGGAGAACAGGATTTCTAGGCATCACCTATTTAGTTACTTCGTTCAGACTAACAGCTTTTCTGATATTGTCAATAGAAATGAAACACAAATCCCTTGAACTGTCTCTCACTACAAAATGTAGTCTGATTTTTCCTATTCTTTCTTTGAAGGCAGCTAGAAAGTTCAAATCAATAAATGCCTTGTCCTAACGGATGATAGTTTTCAACATAACAGAATTGTATTGTTGGTGAATTACTGTACTTGCACACCTTTGGCCAGATCTGTTCAGACAAATATTGTTGAGCACATATGGTTATGAACGCATTTCACTAACTTTGTTAAGAAAGTAAACAGTGAACTAACACCTGGGAGACAAATGGATTAACCCATTGTGAAAAAAATGTATAACTTTCAAAAATTCCGACCTATGAAAAAATTCCTTTTAGTTTTATGCAAATCAGCAATGCGTATGTTCAGATCTTAGATAATTTGTAGATTTTATTAATCCACAATTCTATCATAAACTCCTGCTCAGTTTAAATGCCATGTTATAATATGTGTGAAGCCTGATTATTAACAGTGACTGATTTAACTTAATAGAAGCTTGTACTTTGCAGGTCTAGATTGACATGTCAGAACTTGCTTATCTTCCAAGTGAGACAAAAACCACTAAGACAGGGATCGAGTAACTTAATCAAAACACTATATAGCTGTGTGCATTTTGTTCCTAGATTGCTTGTTAAAAGCCTTTACTCTTTAGAAAGAATATTCTATTCATACGTTGAGAAATATATTGAAACTAATGAGAAAGCAGTTATGAATGAAATAGGACATTTTTCTTCACTTAGTGAATATTTGCTTTGACATGACTCACGTCATTTAAATGTCCGCTCAGAACTGTAGTCTTTAAAGAGAAGTTATCTTGAGTTTAATTTGTATTTTTCCTTTTACTTCGTTGCTAGTTTTTGGATTTTCTCTGAAGAGCAGCCATATTTGTGAAACATTTTATGTAATATTTTAATGATCCAAAATTGATATTTCACACTTGGAATAATTGACATATTTCATGGATGATTTTATTTCAAAAATTGTGTAACTTCATTTTGAAATCTATCAGCCTATGATTTTGTTCCAAAACATTTTGATATTGTTACCAAACTGAGGTTCAGCTGCTCGCCACTCAAAAGCCAATAGTTAGAGAGGCAAGTGTTGGTAGTAAGAAAACTGCTTTAATCAGAAAAGCCAGCAACCCGGTGAGAAGGTGGACTCTTGTCCTGAAACCAACTCCGAAGATTCTGCTCAGTCATGATAGGTTTTCAAGGGGAAAATGGGGAAAGAATCGCAGTGAATTATCGAGGCAGGAGGTTGGGTTCTGCTTCATCCTTCATGGCGTGCAGGCTGGCTGACGTTCTTCCAACGTTATCTTGCCCGTGTGACCTGCCTGCAGGATTGCTTAGGGCAGCTGTTGGGGGTGGAGAGCTACTCATGTTTACCTGCTGAATTCTTCATTCTTCCTCCTTTTAAACTAGGAAAAGAATCAACCCGTTGGGCAAGGCGTGGTGTACATTCAGGAGAGCATAAGTCAGGAGTTAAGTTACATTGCTTAGTGATCTCATTCCTATAATTAGGTTTTAAGGTTAGAGGGGGACAGAAATGGGTAAGTGGGAAATGGGCAAAGAGCTGCTTTCAATTCCCCACCGTCAATCATCATTCCATTTCTATGGGATCAGGGGCGAAGGTCCATCTTCTGTCACTTCTTCAAGCTGACGTGGGGCGCTGTATTCTCAGAGTGGAGGATGTCGACATGGGTCCGTAGCATCTCTTTGCTGACAATTTTAGTTGCTCCTTTATAGAACAAGCTACAATTATTTTGATGCCCACAAAGACATAGATTATTATGAGCAGTCGTGTTAACCCCCTTCTCTTGAGGCCAGTTCTCGGAATTGTGCTGGCCGTAGACTCAGTACTGCTCAAGTTGGAGGAGCTTATGTCATGGCTGCAGTCTGGCTTTTTCCCGCTGGTGGCAGTTACAGTATCTGTGAAACAACTCAGGAAGGTGCACCAGACACTGAGTCTGTGACTCTGTTGTCCTGATCGTTAACTGCTCGAGGCCACTCTTTGTGACTCAGGGAGGCCTGGGAGACTTCAACTTTTCTAAGACCAGAGGCAGGAGACGTGCAGGGGCCTTTGTACTTGGCAGTGGGTTGGGGCGATGAGCTACAGGGTTCTGCTGGGTTCCAATATCACTTGTTTTTTGTGGGAATTCACATTACCAAAAGATCTTGAAGTTTAATAATATTTCATGATATATACTCAGAGACAAATATTGTATCAGCTTCCAATTTGGTAGAGAACATGAGGGCAGAATAGAGGAGAATACAACAATATAAATGTCTTCTCCAGTAGGCAAAGAGGCAGATAAATAAAAAATGGTCTTATTCTTTCTAAGCAATTCCAGAATTTTCACTTAGCATACATTAATTATGAGCATATATGTGCAAGATATTGTGCCATTCACTATGGTCACGAGGTTAACATTTCCCTAGTTGGCGTCCTCATGGAGCTTTCAGTGAACCTCATAGATGTATTTTCATGACAGAGAGGAAGCCTGATTGACTAGGTAATGAAGTTTTAAATCTATAATCTCAAGAAAGGGCATTGTTTAGAAATAGAAATAGGTTTAAGAGTGGTTTAGGTACATTATTAAAGGATCGACATATTATTAATGGGTAAGAAACTTTTATAAATTTGGGGTGAAAATACCTTTGGGGAAGGACATCTGGGTCTTTTCGTAACCCAGACAACAGGGCTGACATGGCCCATGGGCTGTCTCAGCCCTGCAGCCCCTATTCACTTGGGGACAATAAAAAAATGCAGCCAATGTCTGAGCACCTCTCCCTGTTACATGTATTCTAAACTCCAGCGATGTAAGCCTACTCCATACTTCATTTACTCTTGACCGTGAATTTTCACCAAAATAAATGCTTTCGCATATATGTAAAGCTACTCTTCTCCCTAGGGCAGCATTTGAAGCAAATTTGGATTTATATTATGTCTGCTTATTTGATTTATTCTGCTTTTTCTATGATAAAGGTTATATTTTTAAATTCCTTAGAGTAAAAAACAAACAAACAAAAAGTCCCAAAGCCTCATGAACCTTAAAAGGAAGTTTTCAAGTTCAAGTTTCCATTTCAGACTTCCTGTATTAGGATAATAAAAGGGGTTATTCACAGTCACCTCCCCCAAGAGGAGTGGAAGTCACTTGAGAAAACTGTGAATAGAAAAAGCTCTGCTTGGCTTTCTTTTTACTCTGAAGAAAGTATTCAATGATGCTTTTGAGATCTCTCTTTGCTTTTGAGTCAATTAATGTTTAAGGTAAATATTCCCTCAATTATACTGCTGCAGTTAGGCCTTCCTTTTTTTTCCATACATGTCACCTTTAAGAATGTGGGGGTTTTTTTGGCTTCCCTGGTGGCACAGTGGTTGAGAGTCCGTCTGCTGATGCAGGGAACACGGGTTCGTGCCCCGGTCCGGGAAGATCCCACATGCCGCGGCGCGGCTGGGCCCGTGAGCCATGGCCGCTGAGCCTGCGCGTCCGGAGCCTGTGCTCCGCAACGGGAGAGGCCACAACAGTGAGAGGCCCGCGTACCGCAAAAAACCACAACAGAATGTGGGGTTTTTTTTTTCAGTAGATATTGTAATAAACAGTATTTTGGTGCTTAAACAATCATTAAAACTTTTCTGTTTAATTAAAATAAAATTTTAATGCCCGAAGGATATTTCTTTGAAAAATCAGTGTTATTCTAGA